>NC_044354.1:22054119-22654119 GCF_007364275.1 Archocentrus centrarchus
GGAACTCTTAATGCTTCAGCATACCAAGATATTTTAGACAATTTCATGCTCCCAACTTTGTGGGAACAGTTTGGGAATGGCCCCTTCCTGTTCCAACATGACTGCACACCAGGGCACAAAGCAAGGACCATAAAGACATGGATGAGTGAGTTTAGTGTGGAAGAATTTGACTGGCCTGACCTCAACCCAATAGAACACATCTAGGATGAATTACTGCGGAGACTGTGAGCCAGGCCTTCTCGTCCGATCTCTTCTCGTCTGATCTCACAAATGTGCTTCTGGAAAAATTGTCCAAAATTCCTTTAAACACTCATAAACCTTGTGGAAAGCATTGAAGCTATTATAGCTGCAAAGGGTGGGCCAACATCATATTAAAACCTATGGATTAAGAATGGGATGCTGCTAGTTCATATGCATATGAAGCCAGATGAGTAAATGCTTTTGGCAATATAGTGTATGCAGATTCAGTATGGTGCATGACTGTCCAAATAATGGTTGATACAAAGTCTGCCTTTAGGTGGCAGCAAAGCCGCACCGGCACACAGACTACACCCCAGACCTGTTATTATGCACCACTGAATGGTTTTAAATGTGCATGAAAGCAAACATAACCTATCATGTAGATGTGGACTTGAGTAGAATCTCAAACAAACATCACAGTGAGACTCTCTCTGATATCCGGCGAGCTTGTTCTCTGGAGCGGAAACAGAATGCAATAGTTTAATCAAAGTTTGATTAATTCTAATTTTGTCACTTTCAAGACAATTACTGTTTTCACACCAAGTAACCCGATCAATAAGGCGTTGTTCCCTGAACGGATGGCAGCCTGTTCATAATCTCTCTAATGAGGGTGAAGTCTCTTTTGCTGTTTTCCAGCCACACTTAATTTACCCTGAATTTTCAAGGCATGTGCTCATGAATAATCTTCCTTACCTTTCCTTTGACAAAACTGCCGGTGACAAGTTCTTAAGTCTTTGTGCACACACCTGTCAGAGCTCCCCGGTGAAGTAGACAATCTACCCCCCCCAACTCTCACCATGTGGTCACAGGAGCATACTGCTTCTTGTTAGACGACAGTAACGGCAGGTGGCATAACACATCTAGCATTAGACCATGACAAAAAAAAAAAGTGTATTTCAAATGCAAGACCCCCTCGCGGGTATCAGGCTCAGCATTAATGCATGTTCTCGAGGAAGTTTACAAACCCTACTATGGCACCGCTAGTGTCTGTATTGTTCACAAAGCACCGCATGTCAAGTCCCCCGCGGGCATCAACACATGACACTTGAAATAGCTTTAGGAAAACGCTCTCCGCCACTTTCACAAGAACTCTGTAGAAAAAAACAAAAAAGAAACAAAAAAAAAAAAGAATTCGCAATACACTCATTCACAGTGATACAGTCGTTTAAGCGCTCTCAGTCCTGTATGTGATGAAACGCCCCAGCAGGATCCCAGGAACTGAAGAGTAATGATCGTAGCTAAGAGCAAAGCTTTGTCAAAAATATCATCCTTTGTGCTGTTTGTCCCTTTCCTGACGTCTAATTTTGAGCTGGATTGGAGGGCGGAGGCAAAGAGGGGGGGGGGGGGGGGGGGGGGGGGGGGGGAGATAACTGCAGTTCCATTCCTATACGAGTAAATTGGCTCTATATTAAATTTTGGCCTCATCTATCAAAACAAACAACGGTATCGAAATTACTTTGTTGGCCACAAATCGTTGGCAGCAGATTGAGCCTCTCTTGAAACAAGGCCATCATTTATCTGGTTCACATTTCCTCTTGAGGTGAAAGGAAGCGGGACACAATAAGACTTTTATTTGTTCCCTGGGTGATAGATGTGACCCCCCCTTGAACCCGTGATTACGAGATTACTGCGAGTAAAATAAGAATCTATTAAACATTTAGACCTGTTGGTTCCCTTTAGATTCCCTCTCTTTTCATCAAATAGTAGTGTCAGGGGAGCTGTAGGCAGGGGAGTCTCCCAACACTGAGGAGATTTACACAGCTACAGTACTCTGGGCTACGCCGAGCATTGTAATTTGTCCTTGGAGGGTGATACATAAAGGAAATGTTAATTAGCATGGATGCAAAGTACTCTTAAGATGTAATAAAATTGAGTGCATACAAGAACTCTTCAGCTCCTGAGAAAAGTTGCACACTGTGAGTTGAAAGGTGAGAGAATACCAGAGGTGAAGGTGAAGATGGAGGCGGTGAAATGATAATAGAGTGGCAAAGCATTGTGGGTTTGGTTCCCTCAGTGCCACAGCGAGAGCTGGAATTATCAGACCAGCAGGTCCGGGCCTAATATCCTTTTGTGCTGGCAGCATATTGCTGAGTGAAGATTGTGGGTGGAAATAATCAGCCCTTTTAAAGGTCAGAGGAAGTTAAGCACACCCAAAGTAGACCATGACACATTCTAGCTGATAAGAAATGACTGTGTGTTGAGAAGAATGAGAAGAGTTCACCTTGTCTCATTCATGCTATCGTGATTGCTCAGCTGTCAGTCAACTATAATGGCACATTTGCAGTTAACCCAACAGCAACAATAGGAACTGCTTAGCTCGGGCCGGTGTACTTTGAGGCAAACAGTGTAATTCACTGAAGTACTAACGGTGTGGTCACTAAAGTTCAAAAGTATTGTAACTTTTGTCTTTTAGTTATCACAGCATGAAAACTTCATAGATTGCAGAGTTGGTGGCAGTTGAAATAACAGTGGCACAGTGACATCTCCCTGCAGCTGCCTTTACTGGTGTGTTGCCCCTCCACTGCCATCCTTCCTCCGGTGCCACAACCAAAAACTTGCCTTTTTGGCCTCCTATCCTAGCTCCTTCATGGCTTTCCGCAGGTTTGGGCCTGTTGCTCCAGCATTATGAAGTAGCTGGACAACTGTTTTGCTCACAAAGCCTCAACACCCAACTTTTACAGGGTAAATCCTGGCTTTCCAGCATGCCTCAGCATATTTGAGACTTTTCCACCAGTCTTTACAGACTGACAGGATGATATTCCTCCTCAGGTCAGGTGCCCGGGACTTGCTGCCAGCTTTAACAAATCCCATCAGAACAGGTCTTGCTTTCTCTGGAGAATGGTTTGCCATCACGCTACACCTCTCAAGGACCTCACTCAGCTTAGCCAGAACTTGATCATGGCGCCATCTGAAGTGTCCCTGGGAGAGTGCCACCTTGCATCCTGACAGGATATGCTGGAGAATTGCCATGCTGTTCCCATACAGTAGGCAGCCTTCTTCACTACCAAACCACTGGGTGAGATTCTGGGGGCATGGAAGGGTGTTGTAGATAGCCCTTATTAGAAAGCTCAGCCAACTCTGCAGCATACTCTAGATATCTGCCCAGTTCAGACACCTCTTCACAGTGGTATCCCATTTTAACCAGGCTCCCCTGTGAAATCACTTTTATGAAGAAGCTCTCCTGCTCCAGCCTGGAGACTTCATTCACCATCATGGTCTTCTGCTCTTTCCTGTTGGCTTTGGCTTTGAAATTAACATCTGTCACAGGTTTTGTATTTTGTCCATTACTATGTTGTTTTCTGACATCACAAGGAAGGGGTGGTTGTGACTGAGGAAACCTGGTACACTGAACACTCACATGATGACTTAGTAGCAATGGCTTTTCTCTGAAAAAAAAAAAAAAAAACTGAGTTAAAACAGTTCTGGCCCCGAAAATCAAATCACGCAGTCACAAAAATCATTTAAATAAATATTCTGATAACATTGGCAGCCAGGCACCCAGACTCAAACAAGTTCCTTTTCCCAGGAAACAGTGTGGCACACAACCCCATAAAAATTTTACTCTGTACTTTTTGTCTTTCACACGTTCAAAAAAAAAAAAAAGACATAAAACATTAATTAGTGAGCTCTGGCGCTAATTGCAGGTAGATTTCTTAAAAAAGAACCAGGCTGGCTGTTTCCCCTTTTTTCCAGTCTTTGCAATAAGCTACTCAGCAGAGCATGCACATGCGAGAGTGGTATCAATAAATCTTCATTAGAAAGCAAATATGTGTATTACCCAAGTGTAAAACTACACTAAATCTAAAGAATGAATATATTATGAAGCAGTTTTAATGAAACACAGCTTTTTGTCTTGTTCTATTTTCAGTTACTGAATTATTTATTTCATGTTATTGTAAGGCACCAACATTGCTTTCAGGGGAGTTTAGGCAGCAAAATAAAGGGCAAATGAGGCTAGTGACCTGTTCGGGACTGAAGGTCACTTTTTGCCTTCCCTTTGGGCATTAGTCTTGAAAACAGAGTGACGGCCCCAGAGAGGCTGATAAGTAAATACAGTTTTAATGGTCTGTGAATGGCTGGTGGTAATCTGTGCAGGCCGGGAATGGGCAAGGCACAGAGGGCGACAGGGCATTCTGCAGCGGTTATTATAAATGCTATCATAGATCAGATAGGCCGGAGGAGGAGACTGAAAGGTGGTGATGAATTTGGGCCTTCTGTCTACCAAGTGACTAGAGGACAAGCTGCTGAGGCTGGTTAAGGTCATGTATGAAGGATACCACCCAAAAGAAGACACAACGAACGATTCATTATGTATAATGTAGAGGACAGGATAGTACATACCTCAGGGGACTGACTGCAGGTCATGGGGTGACAATGTCAAACAAAAACAACACAGTCTGCGTCAACTTGTCTGTTCGGTACACTCGCAAAACTTTTGGGCACTGAAAGCAAAACGAGTCTACTATAATTAGTTTTATGTGTCAATTAAGTTAAAAGGAAGTGCTGCTGACAGAAAAAAAAAAAACTGATCACAACCATTTGCCTTTAAAGCAATTGTAGGTAAAGGTTTATGGTACTTGGCAGGAACGTTGTTCTGCAGTTCTTTTGTGGATTTTAAGATGTTTCATTTGCTTCTATTTCTTTGTGTAATTCCAGGCTGACTTCATGATGTTAAGGCCCAGGCACTGTGGAGGTCACACCATCTGTAATAGTCCTTTCTTTCTACTTCTTGCCTTCATAAGGATGGCTGTTTATGAATCTGGCTGTATTTCTCAGGTCATCATGCCACAGACCGAATCTTATAGTAAGACTTGAATTGTACTGAGCGATGGATTAGAATATAAAATGTTTGCACAGTGCTCTATATTGTAAAGCAGTTTTTTTTCCCCCTCCTGGCAGAAAAGCTGTGCCCTCACAGGAAACAAAACTGCTTAACATTCCAAAGTCAAATGCGTTGATAGGTGACTGAGAGTGGAAATACAGTTTGTTGTATCTAAATGTGTCTGGCATTTCAGTCTTGGGTCTATTTCCAAGGCATGAAAGCTTACCGATCTTTTTCAAGACATCAAAGGGTTCAGACCTTTTTGCAGACATCAAAGTCTTAAGACCTGTCCTCGGAGAGGTCTGCGGATCTAAACGGCACATCTGTCAAGACAAAATCGCTTGCATTTTTGCCTCCCAGACATCTCTTTAAACAATGCCTGCAATAGTGCTGCCTCTTTTTAAAACTCTGCTTTTCCAAATCAAATGTGTCTTATCGGCTTTTGGAAAGAGATGGATAGTATGTGAGCTTTCGCAGCAGTCAATGTTTTGGTAATTTAGCACAGGAAATGGACTTACCATGTGCAGAACCGAGAGGGGTTCTGCTCATTTAATGACTTGCAGCTCTCAGACGATGTAACCAAAGCCACTCGGGGTCTGTCTGGTGCTCCCTCTGATTTCCAGCAGTTGAATAGAACCTGGTATAGTGTGGTCTTCAAGGGATTTGAGTGAGTGTCAGGTCCTAGAAGGGGGGCTACTTTTGGACAGCTACCACCATTTGTGTGAGTGCTGTTCCAGCCCACCATTACAGCCAGGGAAGTGACTGTTCTACATCAACACTTTTGTTCCCTGTACCTCTAATGCCTTTCGCAGCTGTACCAGAGCGAACTTTTTTCCAGGATCAAATTGCACACATTAAGAAGGAAGTAAAGTCTCAGTTCCTTAAGCAAAAATGGAATTTGAAGTGAACCAGAAAGGGTGACTTAATGCAGAGGCTTTAACAATGATTTAGTGCTGGAAGACATTTCAGATTCTCTCTTACCTCTACAGAACATTCACAGTGACAGAACCAGTTGTGCAGTCGTGATACTATGTTGTAAAAACGAAGCTTTGAGGTAAACAGTGTGACAGTCTCGACCCTGGACCTGCACGCATGCAATGTTAGTTCTAAAACATGACATAATATATTTGAGCTTGACTGAATAATAAATGCTTGCTTATCTTTGTTTTAAAAAAAATGCCACAACTATGCCTTTTCCACAATCAAAATGAAAAGCGGTGTTATAAGTGATACTTTGCATTGGTCACAGCACTGGCAGGCAGGGACAGCGGTGAAACACATCTTCTGGAAATGAATGATTGCTCTGTGGGTGACTCATCTGATACATCTCCATTTAGTCTTCATGGATTTTTCTTTATCTTTTCTTCACAACACCATCTAATCTGCTGGAGTGGGGGGGCTGCCATGAGGTTCATGGTTTAATCAACTACAAGATTACAGTAATAATCCATATTTTAGTTCATTTTCTGGGTTATGATGAATTCACTGGCAGTCACAATCATGCCCTATCAATAGAAGCCAAACAAAGCAATGTCAAATAACACCAGTACTTTATATTGCTTATTTATATTAAGTCAACTTCCATTGGAACTGATCTATCCATGCCTGTTTGTTTGCTGGACTACATTACCTCAGGAAAAAAAAAAAAAAATTCTAATCTTTATTATATTAGATGGATCTGCAGAAAAGCACCATTTGTGGTGGAGCAGAATTTATGTTCTTCGTGGCCCTGAATAGGAATAAGTATGGGAAATGGAATGAATAAATGAATGGAGATGGCTCAGTGGAAATTGTGTGAAAATGCAACAAAGGAGTGAGAAACTCGCTGAGCACTGCAGCCAAATCTGAACCTATTGCAGTGATTGAATGCATCTCTCTCAGGATGGCAGATTCCAGACATCATAATAATGCAATCAGACTGGTGATCCCCCCGCTGTCATTTATATTTAATTTAAATATTGATTGCCCGCAGTGTTAAACGTTTGTGTTTCCATACACCAGCGGCACGAGTTTTTTTTTTTCTTTTTCAGTTCACTTGTCGTGCCGCACAGGGTCGCTGGTGCCTGACAAGTGGTGCAATCATGCAACTAATTGGAAATGTCCGATGACAACTTTTAAAGTCATTGTTTTTGTGCGCAGAGGGGAACAATTTCATTGGGGGAAATATGGGTTATTTAACGCAGGTGTAAATGTCTGGTTTTGATTCAAAACGCACGAGATGAGCTGTTTTTTTGGAGGAAGATGCTTTGATGCAAATCCAGTTGATCAGAAGTGAAAGGTAAAAATATGTTTAGTCCCGGCATCATCAGTGGGATATGATGTTCTTGGAGCGCCAAACGCCCCCACTGTGTGTCTGATATTGTCACTGCTTTCTTTCCCTCTGCTCCTCTCGACGCGCATTGGACAGGGTGACAATGCGTAAGCTCCACAAACTGCAGTCTGTAGACTGTCTACATAAACATGGGAGAACGAAGACTTGAATCCGGACTTTCGCTGAATATATGAACCACCTGGTGCCAAAGTATAATTAGAAGTATAAGCTGAACGCTGAATAGGGACCTCTTGTGCGCTCGCCTCTGGCTCATGTTGCGTGCAGCTGGAGTTGCGCTCAGGACTTCACGAAAGGCTGCCTGGGTGTGGATGTTTGCTGATCTATGCTGCGACTTGAACTTTTTTACTTTTAGACAATTCTTCATACTCAAGGATGGACGGAAAGTGGGTCTATTTTCCCCAAAGTGTCGGACTTTACGCACTACAGCCAGCTTCAGGAGCCCGGTGATGCAGAAGAAAGGGAGCAGAAAAACTGACCAGCTGAGGACAGAGGATTGAATACATTCTTCGCCTTTTTTTTTTGGGATAAAAATCGCTGCAAAGCTCACAGAAAATCATTGTGAAAATGTATCACAGCTGAGCTTTCACAAGTGATTAAGCGTTAACTCTTCTTAAAAAAAAATGCTGGAAAGACTGGTGCGAAGCTGAACTTCCTTCTCTTCAGTTCTTAAATTTTCCAGACGAAAACAAGTAGATACGACTCTGGTCAAAAACTCTTTTAAGATTGTTCACTCGAACTACGATTGCTCAATATTTGGAAACTACTGATTGCAGCATGAAATTTGCAGCCCGAAAGATGCGTTTTCATTTTTTAGCAGCCGCGCTCCACGTCGGATGCTCTTCTTTGAACTAACACAGTTCGCTTTGCATACTCGTTTTGGGGGGAATTCTTGTTTTTTAACTGCTCAAAGAAACATGTTGCATATCCTTGCGCTTCAGTCGGCGGTGTTACTTTTGGGAGGTAAGCATTTTAAGCCTATTAGCTTATGTGTCCTTAAGTCCACTGTGCCCACTCAGGAATCATGTTTTTGTTTAACAAAGATTTCAAGTAAGTTTAATACGAATGTAGTCACGTAGTGCGGTTTTGTCACGTAAGGAGCCACATGAGACACGCAGGGCTGCAGGGTAGTTTGCTTGCTTCATCTACATGGCCTCTGATACACTTAAATTCCCCAACAAGAATTACAGTTCAGATGTGTTCAGTCATATATTATGGATTCCGAAGGACCCGCTGCAGTGGCTCTGCACCTGTACAGTGAACCCACAGCAGCCCTGGCTTTAAATAACATCTCATCAATATTTCAACATGACAAAGATTATCTTGTGCAACAGAAGCACTGGGGTTGTATCAACCCTTGACTTAAGTTATTACATAAAATCCATCTCCAAGCCCATATTTATTTTATGGGAAACGTTAGAAGCGTTTAAGTGGTGCAAAGCACATCAGTCACAATCTCTTTGAGGTGTAACTACATCTTTAGCAGGAATTTCTTTACGTGCATTCTTGATGGGGAAACAAAAAAAACCAGCTGATTTAAATGTCATTTTCCCACATTGCCTCAGTCAATTAGTGCCACTGGGAGGAGAAGAGCATCCTTTTTGACTGCCTGGCAGCCAGGACATACCGATCTGAAGGCAGCTGGTGGTCTGGCTAATGAATCCCTTCTGTCTCTTGGGCAAAGGGTTTAAACTAAAGTGCGATCTGGAAATTTTAGCCTGTCCTCCAGTGGGACCTTTTCTCCAGATGATGCCTGGCTCTAGCAGCTTTCCAGCATATCCATGAGAAGAGTTTTTCATGGCATGTCTTTAATTAAAAGCAAAACTTTTTTTTCTCCCCCTTGCTGCAAACGGAAGAACACATTTTTCAGTGAGTGGGTACACAATGCTTGTTCACTGCAGTGAGACCTAGAATCACAATCTTATTGTAATTACATACAATCTACAGCCGGCCGTATCAGTTATGGTCTAAGAAATTCTTGCAGTGACTCCCTGCGGAATTAAAGGTCATATTTTCCAGAAACAATCTTTCCAAAATTGCATCTTGGAAGTCCATTATGCGTGTACACCTTGATGCTACATCTTTCTTGGAGCTCATAAGGATTAATCTTATGTAACAGCACTTCTCGTTGGAGTGCTAGTTCACTGTCTTAAAGTATACTGTAATGATGTTTGCCATGTGCTAAGGCTTTACACAGTATGATCCTAATTGAGGATTGTGTGTCATAAACCTGCAGGACACAGCTTCTCGCTGCGAATAGTGATGAAAATTGATAACGCACTCCAGGAAATGAGAGGATCAGATCCATGCTAGAAAAATGCCTGTGCAGCATAATAAGGCACGATTAGGGATGGAAACCTGGTATTCTAGTGTGACTGTGATAAACCCCTTTGTTTCATGAACTGCAAATGTTATCAGAGTAGAGTTTCCTGGTCTGAAATATTTCAAACGGATCTGCTGAATAAAATGTTATTGTGATAAAAAAAAAACATATAGACTAAACATCTTTATATGTTTTCAGAAAACAAGCTATATTCCTTATTATTTAAAAAAAAATAAAAAGAATTTTGTCCTTTAATTGAAGCCGCTAGGTGTGTTCCAGTAAGACACCTCAGTGGGATTCCTGAGAGGAATTTTCAATGTTCCCTCCTTTCGTTTTATCCTTGAGCTTTACAAGATCCAAAAGGGGATCAAGCAAGGATAGCCTTCGGTCTACATCTTTAAGTACTAAGCACACAGCCCATGCTGTCTCTTGTTGCTGCCATGTGTCTGTCCTCATGTCTCAGTATCTCCATCATGAGGGCTGGAGTTGTCTTGTAGAAATTTTATTTTGGAGCTTTTACTTATCCTGCTGAGATTCTTAAAACTCTCTCTCTCTCTCAGTGGAGAGTTTCTATCTGTAATTGTCTTCAGAAACATTCACCACTGAGGATTCTCGCCCCACTGCTGTGGCATACGTTCAGCTTCATTTCTTGTGCCCCAGCAGTCCTTTAAACCCTGCACTTCATGAAAGCCCCCCCCCGCGCCACAAACAAAGCAGGAGGGGTGAAATGCCATCTTTGTAGAAAACCATTTTTAGCATTCACTATTTGATTGATAAACTGATCGTGTTTGTCTTTTTGTTCTTCCTCTAAATTGTGAGTGGCATGTGTTTGTCTCCATCCTCTCATGTGTCTGTGTCTCATGTTGTTAGGCTCAAGATTGCCTGATTGAAATTCAGCTGGATTTTTGATGTGGAATAAAAGACATTGTCCACTCAACCAAATGGCTCGATTTCATCAACAGTCGGGCGGATATTTCCATTTCAGCTTCGATTCCGGCGCTGACAATTTTAAGCTCAAGCCCAGCAGGTCTCACTGAGAATTTAGTTTCAGATCTTTGACAGCTTTTAATTATTTTTGTAGCATTAACATATAGTAGTTAAGAGGTAAATGAGTCTGTGTCTCAAGCGGCCATGTGCTGGATAAACCCCCTAATGTTATTTTTCTTTTTCTTTTTTTGCTGGCGTTAATCAGTTATAGTGTTGATTTAGAGATTTGAAAGAATCAAAAGAACAGCAGTGGCTTTTTCATTTTTAACAGTGTTTATTCATTTCTTTATTTTTATCAAGGCTATCTGTGCATCGCTCTCACTGTGGTGCACAAAGTTGGTTGAATGTTACAACAGAGGACACTGATAAAAAGAGGCGCATTTTCCCATTCTCTCAAATCCAATTTGGCGTGGCTTGGGTGGTTTCCGCGGTTTCCCTTCATGGAAGGAGAAAGGAAAAGAATATCACAGTAGTAGCTTGGCGTGAGCTGTGTTTGAACTCCTCTGCGGTTTAATTTCCAGCATTCGTGAATGATTTATGTCATACGTTTGTGTGTCAAAATCTGCACCTTTGTTTGCTTAATGACCATTTTATGAAGCACACTGAGTAGGTGGACTGTCATCTAAATCCCTTGTACTGTTCTTTCACGCTCATTATACTTAAAGTGCGCGTGGGAGGCATGCAGCTTTCCAATCATTGAGTCAAAAGAGGGTGTTTTCCCCTCCAAGTTCAAAAACATCAGTATAATATCCCATAATATTTCCACAAGGCACATCTGCCCCGCTTAATTGGCTCTTTGTAACTGCTGTGATCTCACATTCACTCAAATTTCATAATTTGGGGGAGGCAAATGGCGGAAATCTGTGTGAAAGCTTTATAAAGAGGGGATGTGAATGTGTGATGAGCACGCTGATGCGGTGTTTGTGTTGTTTCTTCAGTGAATTGCTGTGTCTCAACAGAGGGCCTCCTCTTCATAAATCTGCAGACTGAGGTCACAGCTACTGTCTGCTGGACACTAAGTGTGGTAAAAATGCGGGGAAACACCAGAGAAGAGAAATCAGACTGCAAACTGTTGCAGTTATTTTTTGTGTAAATTAGAAATTTGGTTGTTAATGATGAACTCAGGCTGCACTGGCAGTCAGGTTAGGATTGAGCTCCTCGATATGCAAATACCCGCACTGACCCTTTGAGCTAAATACCAGCGTTGGCATTCTAACAGCTCACAGTAACAATACTAACATGTTGATGGTAAGCAGACTATTTTCATCTAGTATGCTCACATTAAGTAATAAGCACTAAATGCAATACAGATGGCTGTAATTTTGCACTTGCTACGCAGTATTCACGAAAGAATAATATCATCCATGCACTGTGTCCTGAAACAACAAACTCTTCAAACACCATTTTTTAGACTAAAGGAAAAGCCAAGGGATCACCAAAGGGAGTTAAATTCATCTTCTGGGTATCACAGATTCCTGTGTAACATTTTGTGCTAGTCTATCAGTTTGGATGCTGAGATATTTGACTGGAAATATAAACTTTGTCCTCCTGCTAAGGGCATCCTTTATATAAATCCAGAGGGCCGTTAAATTCATCAGGATTCCTCCACTGGGAACCATGGATTTCTTTACAGAATGCCATCGTAATCCATCCTCTAGAAATAATACTCAAAGGGAATATAATATGTACTCAATGACCAGTTCATTAGGTATGCCTAACCAACTACTTGTTAATGCATTTACCTAATCTGCTGATCATATGGCAGCAATTCCGTGCATTTAGACACTTAGACAGGGTCAAGACGACCTGCTGAAGTTCAAACCGTGCATCTGAATGGGGATGAAAGGTGATTTAAGTGACTTTTGAATGTGTTATTATTATTGGTGCAAGACGCGTTGGTTTGAGTATTTCAGAAACTGCTGCTCTACTGGGATTTTCCCGCACAGCCATCTCTAGGATTTACACCGAATGGTCTGAAAAAGAGAAAATATCCATCATTTCTCTGGGTGAAAATGCCTCGTTGATGTCAGAGGTCAGAGCAGAATGGCCAGACTGCTTCGAGCTGATAGGAAGGCAACAACAACAACTGAAATAACCACTCATTACAACCAGGGTATACAAAAGTGCATCTCTGAATGCAGAGGGGCTACAGCAGCAGAAGAACACACCAGGCAAGACTACTATCAGCTAAGAACAGGAAAGCGAGGCTAAAATTCACACGGGATCACCAAGATTGGAAAAGAAGACTGGAAAATTGTTGAGTCTCAATTTCTGCTGCAACATTCAGATAGTAAGGTCAGAATTTGGTGTAAACAACATTAAATCAACAATTTAGTTTGGTGGTGGTTTAATGGTGGAGATATTTTCTTGGCACATTTCAACCCCCTTAGTACTGAATGAGCCACCACAGCCTACCCGAGTATTGTTGCTGACCACGTTTATCCCTTCATGACCACAGTGGGCGCATCTTCTGACGGCTGCTTCCAGCAGGATAACTCACCATGTCACAAAGCTCAAATCATCTCAGACTGGTTTCTTGATAATGACACTAAGTTCACAGCACTCAAATGGCCTCCACAGTCACCAGATCTCAGGGGGTCCAGTCTGGTACTAGCAAGGTGTACGTAAGAGGCTGGTGAGTGTATATTAAGATTCATCTTGTAGTCTCTATCTCTCCAAGAAGACACTTAAGAGATCATCTAAAAGTTTCCATCATTTGCTTTGCTGAAAAAAATGTTCCTCTGTTTTCTAAAATGTAGTAAACAACATCAGCTCTCAAACATATGCCTCGATGTTATAAGTTTACTCAGTGGGCTTTGATGCAACAGGGTAATGTTACATGACATTTATAAACAATTTATGACTTTAAGAGTGTGAATAAACTCCCCCACAAGTTCGGCTCAGACATCTTAACATTGTGATGATAGTATATTTTATTCCTTGCAAATACCATCCCTTAAAATTCACAATGTGTTTTCATTTTTTCATGCTGTAGCCCTGTTTCCTTACTGCAAATGTTTTGCCTCCTTTCATAGGATTTTTATTCTACATGAAAGTTGGGGTAGGGTGGGGGGATTTTTCACCATGTAGGGTTGTGTGAAAGCTCCTGAATCATGAGATATTCCAAAACGCCAGACCAAGAAGTAGATTATGTTATTATATTCAGTGCATTAATAAAATTCCATCAGCCCGGGAGCTTTCTTTGGGAAAAAAACTGCTAAGACAGCATCCCACAATATTAGATATTTATGTAATATATCCTGCATTAAGGCTCAAACAATATGAATATGTTCAACAACTTCCTCGCAAGTGCAAATGTGAAAATGGAAAAAAACATTTGGGCAAAAATCTTTAAAGAAGAATTCACAAACTTTAAATAAACGTCTTCTATTATATTTGAATCCAGCAGCCATTTGTTATATGTACTGTTTCTTGTCTGTGTAAAGATCCGTCTATAACTCCACTTGGTTATTCATATTTGATTTGAATAATCACGGGCAGGTGGCGGGACAAAAAGCCTGTCACTATATCTGAGAGAATGTGGCACTCCGTTGTATACAGAGATGTCGCTGCCTATCAGATGCACCAGACCTTAATGCATTAGAGGCAGTGATCTGACAGGTACATATTGTCAAGGCCCATTGACTTCTTTGTGGTGTGGCTGATTGATTGCTGAGATCATGTTAAAATAGGAGCCGGTGCGACTCTTTGTGATTCAGAGTGGTGCGCTCATGCGGTAGAATGCCGAACAGCGGTTTAAAAACTACCACTGAATTTTAATTTTAAAACATATTAGTTTTGTCCCTTGAGCAGTTCGTTCTGTTTTTGTATAATCACCATAGCCTGCTGTAGCTGGAACAGCACACAGCAGCGGGTTTGTTGCGCTCTCTCTCATCTGCGACACAAAAACCAATATAAAGCTGCATGATGAATGAATTATGGCGGATGACAGCACCTTTCGTAATTTCAAACAAAAAAGTCTAATACGAGCGCCTTTTGATAAATAAATAAATAAAAATCTCTGAAATAAATCAGGATATTTATTGTCTGTGAAGTTGCTCCTGCTCCTCCTTTCTCTTTAGCAGCTCCATAACTTTGACTAAGATTTGTTTCTGTTCAAAGTAATGATATCGACAGCACTGCTCTGACTCAAAGTCGTGCATATTTTCTTGCTTTCATTACCACGAGTAGTGACTTAAAATTGTTAAACGGTTATTTATCAGCGCAAAGGCACCATTGAGGGACTAAAAAAAACGAGGAAATGCAGTTCAGAAATGTTAGAGACAGTAGCTCAATTACAAAGCAATCCACTCGAGAACTGTTACATAAACAGCGTTCATAGTGTGCATTCAAACTGGGGCAGCTGGGGTGAAAGAGAGTTTAAAGTCACATTCAAATATGTGGTGCTCATTAAATAAGTTGACTTTTCTTTGCTGCTTTTGATTTTGAAGACAGTCCTTCCACAAAAAAAAAAAAAAAACTACCTCTGCAGAATAATCATTTGTTCATGCACTGCAACTCAGTTAAATGCAAATGACCTGAAGTACACTTTGACCATTGTCTGGATGGTACTTGGTGTAATTGGAATGCCAACATATGTGTGCGTCCCCAATCAGTCTTGACACAATCACTGCTTTCTAATCAGTGTGAAAGTAATGGCCACCTCGGAGTACAATCAGCGCACAAGTTAGTCTGGCAGGAGTGGTTGTAACTTAATGAAGCCCCTTGAGTGAACTAACTCAGTGTGGCTGCACTGGAAGACAAGGAAAAGAAAAAAAATCCATGTATACACAGTAACTTTATGGATCTACGATATTTCTGTTCAGTGACGAATGCAGCAAAGTTGTATTTTCATGCTGCATTTTTCTCTTGCTGTCGAGTAGCCTCCAGGCCTCTGTTTTTGGCAGCCTGGAGTGTTCATGACAGAGGACAGTGAGCTGATGAAAAGTGAGGCTTAGAGATGTCCAGTCACAGCATAGAAAGTGTGGCAATAGTGAGTCACCGGTCCTGTGGCGCTCAGTGGTGTCACTGTGGCCAGTGGGGGCAACTTTGGCTGTTAGCACATCCTGCAACGGCTCATTCTGAATTACTATCTGTGCCTGCAGATTCTCCTCTTAACCCCAAGGCCCTCAATTTTGCACAAATTGGAAAGAGCCACACCAAGTGGAGACAGAATGACCCCAGCGATAACGAAGGATTAGCCTATTTTTTTTTTTTTCAGTTTAATTCAAATTGGGAATAAAACTGTATGGAGGATGTTAACGGAAGACTGAATGCTGATTTTTCCAGCAGCTCAGAATTTTGATTAGTTATATTATCATTTTATTAACCCTGCATTGCTTGATGGATGGCAGCGTTGGTTGAACTGAAATATCTCATCACACTTTGCACAGACATTTATGGTGCTTGGAGAATGAACCCATAATGACTTTGATGATCTGACACACACAGTAGGTCATATTCTTTTTCTCGTCTAATAAAATACATTTAGGGCCATAGGTTTTTGGACAACAACATGATTTTACACCACAGGGGATTTTAAATCAAGCAATCAAAACATGCTTGATGGATGGAGCTTTAATTCAAAGTGTTGTATTAACTGTTTAAGAATTACAGGCATTTTTCCATATAATGCTTTTTTTAGAGGCTCAAAATTAATTGCACAATTGCATTACTTGTAGTTTCATGGCCACATGAGGCTTGTTCCCTTGTTATTCTGTGACAAATTACTGAGAACAAAGATCTGGAGTTGTTTCCATTGGTAGATGTTCACTGGAACTCTTAAGCTGTATCCACACTGAGAGCAATTTGCTTCAAAGCTGACAGCTGTAAGTAACCCTTCCTACCAGGTCATATGTCAAGCACTGGAATCCTGGGCTCTTATTGGTGTTTGCTTTAGTTGTGCGATGGAAGTGAAAAAAAGTTTATTTCAGGTCCCGCTGAGATCCCCTTTGTGTATTTCCAGCATTTTTTTTTTTTTTTTTTTTGCACCAGTAGTCACTTGAAGTCAGTGAATGTCACCGACTTTCTATGGTCTCCGGTCATTGGTCCAGTGGATGCAGCTTTAATATGAGATCCAAAGACACTGAGGCAAGTGAGGAAGGCCAACATAAAAAAAAAAAACAAAATAAACCTAAATCAGATCTTTAGCTAAAATAAACTTTATTTGTTTTATCAGGTCGTAAAGGTAGGTGTGCAAAACATGTCTAAATATTTATGGACCCATCTGTAGCTCAGTGTCAGCCGCCTTGTACTGGCAGGGAACATTCAGACGTTGAATCCTGATGACTAACAGTTTGTGATCCCTTTGTGTGAAATGTCATGGCAACAATTTCTGAGAATAAACTGTTATATAACTAAATTCATTCGGTGTAGTATAGACGCTGCGCATTTGCCCCTAACTGTGGTTTAACAAGGTAACATATTGACCCAGCCTCTCACCCAGTGACAGCTGATTTATGCACAAATCCTCCTGAAATGGATAAACGGTTAAGAGAATGGATGAATGGGTTGATGGCTAACATGCTAAACTGACATTATAAACATCAGCACATCAACACCCACTAAACATCGGCACATTGTCATGGCATAGCCTCACAGAGTCACCAGCGTGACTTTTAAGTGTTTTTCTAGAAGAAGTTGCACAATGTCAAGAAGAGAGTAAAGCAGGAAGAACTTAAAGTTTCCTCATTGACAGACTCAGAGGTTAATTATATGTAATGGGTTAGAAGTTTGAAAATGCATGCTGGAGGCAGACTATTGACTGTGTTGAAGGTGAATAAAACTTTAGAATTGACTTTAAACTTTATTGGCAAGCAGTGCAGAGAGGCTATTATTAGTTGTCTTTGCGTCCTTTAAAAGCCCAGCAGCGCAGTTTGTTTTTGTTTTCACAGCAGTATGTTGTAAGTGTAACATGGATTTTAATTTATAACACCATCGTCCCACCACAAATCTCCCCACCATTATGTGTGATCATTTTACAACAATCTTTTCAGTTCCTTGTGTTAAAACAGTAGCAAGCAGCTGCCCTCTCACTTCAACCTCCTCCACTTCCTGGCTCCGATCCACTGGCAGTGATGCAGGCCTTGATATGATTTGCTCCGAGGACATGCTCACCATTGCCTTGTATAAGCCAGAGATAAGTGCGAACAAGCATTTTGTAAGTCTTTTTTTCCCTGCTGGGTTGCATTTGATAACTATTGCTGTCTTGTTTCATGCTGTTTTTGTGCATTCTCGCTGAACCTTGAAGAGTGTAGTGTGAAGGCCCTGTAATTAGATGTTCTGGGACTATGGCAACTGCTGAAATTCAGAGTGATATAATCTGTGCTCCATCCTTAATTGCTCACGCCATGTGTAGGATGGTTTGTTTAACCTGCAACAGTAAAGGAACCACATGTTTTCTTTGCCAACTGATGCTTTCCAAAATCAGTCTAAATATGGGATTTCACTGTCTGGTTGTATTTCTTACAGAATGTCTGTAACTAATACAAGCTTATATTGCAATTACAGCATATGTGAATGACATCCTATTGGCTGTGTTAGCCGGCATACTGGAAGCAATGTTGCCGCTTCAACAATATGCATGCCAAAAAATGTATTATAGATGAAGTGGGCCCCCTTTGCTTGGAAATTGGCCATCTTCTTTAAACATCTTTTTAAAAAAAAGGCTTTGTTTGATATAGCAAAGGGGTCTTGTTCAAAAGTTGGGGGAGAATTTGGAGTTCGGCTGGTGTTTTGTGTTGAAGAGAGAGCCAAGTGCGAAGGTAAGCTTTAAATTCACTTCTGGATTTATGTTCCTATCCTCACCTATGAGCACAAGCTGCGGGTAGTGACCAAAAGAAGAAGACTGTGAATTAAAGTAGCAGAAATGAGCTTCCTTCAAAGGGTGTCCCGGGTCAGTTTTAGAGATAGGATGAGGAGTTCGACCTTTCAGGATCAGCTTGGAGTAGAAAAGCTACTCCTCCGCATCAAAAGGAGCCAGTTGAAGGTAGTTTGGGCATCTGCCTGCAAAGCCTCTTGGACACATCCAGAACACTTGCTAGATGAGGTGCGGTTCCTACTGGGAGGAAATCCCAGGACATGCTGGAGAGATTATATCTCTGGGCTTGTTTGGGAATGCCTTGGTGTCCCCAAGAGAGCTTAGACACTTGAGTGGCCCCCAGTGTCTCCTGCTGTTGTAGCCCATCTCTTTCAAGGTTTGGCGTATTGTGCATTCAGAGATTCAAGATTCAAGAGACTTTATTTGCCATTTGTATTCTCAGGCAAGGTTTGGGTACACAGTGATTCTTGCACAGAGCTCTCAAGTGACAAAGAAATATAAATATAAAAACAGGAAATCACAAATAACCATGCAAGGTATAAAAATATAAATAGAAACTAGAAAAGGTTACTTTAGTATAATGAGGATGAGAATTTCTTACCCAGTACTCGTAGTAAATGTATATTACAGTGTACCAGGTTGAAGGAGATTGTGACAGCAGTTATTGCACACTAAGATGCTCTGGTACCTTGGCTCTAAGAAGTGGTTATTTGAGTTACTGTTGCCTTCCTGTCAGCTCAAAGTCTGAGCATTCTCCTCTGACCTCTGGCATCAACAAGGCATTTTCAGAGTCACTTAAATCACCTTTCTTACCCATTCTCGTGCTTGATTTGACCTTCACCAAGTCATCCTGACCACGTCTGCATGCCTAAAGGCATTAAGTTGCCGCCACATGATCAGCTGATTAGCTAATTGCATTAACAAACAGTTGAACAGGTATACCTAACAGTGGCTGGTGAGTGTACGTGCCATCACGGTCTTCCATCTTGAAGGAAACCAGGTAGACTTGAGACAACAATAAAAAGTAGTTAGAGAAAGTACAGCATGAAAAAAGACACATGAAAGAACTGAGCATGGCAGGTCTTGTGCTATCTGCTGTTTTTTTCTTTTCCATAGATGGAAACCAGTGTCAAAAGAAATTTTCAGGATATGGCCTGCAGATCGACAAAGGCAACTCAAGTGAGAAATATGTCAGAAAATATATGGTGAGCTGACCAGCAGAGAGGTGGGCTGATCTCTGAGACATAAGCCTCTTGTGAATAAAGATTGATGAGAAGTGAAGAATCACTCCATCTTGCTGCAATATGACACAGTAAACTAAGCCCTAAGACAAACACTAAGAAACTGAAAACCTAAGTAGACTTTCTCACTCAAAAGGCTACACAGGACATAAAACCTGAACGAATATAGGAGAATTCCATCAATTATTTGATAAGGGATCTGGAGTCGCAGACAATTTCACAGAAGGAACTGAGAAGTGAACTTGATTTATTTTTGGTATATCGCTTCATATTGTAAGAAATAGAGCGATGCTCTAACGACCGGGCAGCGGCAATACATAAAGCACCAGGAACCCAGTGCTGAAGCTGGGTTTAATCATATTAATGGCATTGGTATGACTGAATCGAGTGTGCGCGTTTACACACACTCTGGTTAGGGACTCTCCTGCGTGTCTGCTTTTATCTGCTGAACCGCTGAGTTTTTCCTGAATAAAAAAAAAATGCAAATCAAAAACAGCGATATTCTGGCCTGATCTGAGGCTGCGGTCTATTCAGTTAGTAATTTTGTTTGAACTGAGGCCCAGTAAAAACAATTACAACTACAGGTGAAATCAGGTCTTGATTCATTATTAGATAAACTGAGTCATGATATGAACAACTTAATGAGAAACAACACAACATGTCTAAAAAGGCCACAGCATGCCAGCACAGCACCATCATTCCCAAACAATAATTTGCTTGTGGTGTTTTGAACACCCACATTTTTTACTCCTGTAGTGATCTGGCGACTGCAAAAGTCAGAAAAGAGAGTCAATTGGTTAGGCAGGGGATGGTTGCTTATAAGAAAGGTTTGTGGTTTTTAGGTAAAATATACCCTTCACAACCTTAACCCTGCAAGTGAAAAAAGAATCACGCTCACCTCGAACATTTAAGGTGCTGATGAACCGCCTCCTCCTGTGCACACCAGTGTTGCTTAATAGCATGTTTTTTAGTGAACCACTTAATTCATGAAGGGGAAACAGAATGATGCAGTTAGAGTGCCTATTTCATCCCTGGAAGTACTCGAACCTCGACTGTCTTATAGAGGAGCGACTCAGGAGAAGTAACCTAGAAAGTTGATAAGGAATAGGTGATAACATACTCTCCCGCTTCCAAAGAGGATGGAGCTTGTGAAATGCTGTTTATGCATTTTCTATGAATCACAGGTAAAATATTTCTGTTTTTTACAGGCAAAACAGCTTTAGAATCAGAATATGTTTATATATATATATATATATATATATATATATGAAAATCTGTGGTTAATTCTGAGCTTAATGAGTCAGCCAGCTGTCCAGAGCCAAAGGACAAAGTGTTCAGAGCACACGTTGGCTTAATGACAAATGTGAATGACACAAAAGGGTCTCTATTGAGAATGCAGTCAAACTGTACATGACTGCCATTCTCATGCATGATTCATCATCCCAGAAGAATAGCTGGAATGAACTTTATAGGTAAAGCATGTGCAATCATTTGCAGCATTAACTGAATATACCAAAGAGCAGCTTTTGCTTTACATTCCTTTTTTTTTTTTTTTCAGTAATAGTGTAAAGTTTCCCAGTGTTGGCTGCTTAACAATAGTTAACCGGGAAAAAAATTAATAAATAAATAAAACAAACATCAACAAAAAAGGGGCACTTTTGCTCAGCCTATTGAGGATTAATTCAAAGCGACTTTTAGTTTTGCCTCTAGAGCAACTCTGCATCTGAGAAATGTTTGTAGAATTAAAATTATAATTAGTTTCTATTTCTCCAACACATTAGAAAGCCCAGTTTTTTGGGGTTTTTTTTTTTGTAGTTGGCTTAAGAGGAATCGTCTAGTCTTCCTGGATTCCTTGCCGGGAGTGTAGACTGAGTCGATGTCAATCATTGAAATAAAGTTTAACTTGGCAGCTCTACGGGGAGGCTTTGAAAACAAAATGTACCCCATGTTGCTGATTTCGAAATATTTCTATAAAACTGTTTTTTTTTTTTTCTTTGCAGTCGTGTGAAAACCCTCTGCTTTTCCCTCTGATCTTGTCTGAAATAGAAACATTTCTCTCTCCCCTCACTTTAATGACTTTCTTTCCCTGCCCCCAAATAGAGCAATTTGTTCATGGAGTTAGTTCCTGCTTTGACAGGTTTTAGGTTAAACTGCAGATTTAAAGCCAGTCCATCTGGAGCCGCAATGAAAGCGCTTTTGAAAAGGGAACGAGGCAGTTTGGGGTGAATGGACACTTCTTATAAAGAGGAAAAGAGAACATGGATTAACAGTTTTACGCTATGTGCAGTATAACTACACTCTAACACTGACCTTGCTGCATGTAAAGTACAGTAATGTGCACTCACTGCTGTGTAGAGAAAAGGGGAAATTAAACAGATCATGAGGTGTAAATGAAGGAAGTTTACATACTGCCATACTTCACTGTCACTTAAGTGGCTTTGTCTTTGCCCCCTGTATGGTTTACCATAGCATGTGCAGCTCTGAGACAGGCAGAAAGGAGGGACCTTGAGCAGTGTCCAGAGGTGGAAAGATGAGAATAGAGTCACATGGCATCTGTGCAGAGTGCAGCACGAACCACTGCTGCAGCTGTGCCATCCTGAACTAATCAGGATGAACAGATCACGGCGACACATACATTTCTCTGCACTAAACTCTCACAAGCCAGGATTAATATATACAGTGATAGTTCAACACAAACTGTCTACAAACTGTCAAATCTCTATGATGGAGCACTTTAACATACAAACAGGACAGACGGTTCAGCGCAGTCCAAGTTTGCAACTGTTTTTCCTCACAGTGTGACAGTTCACACACAGTTTAGCCCTGATTGTAACAACAAACAATTGTTCAATCTGTGCATGTATCTGTGCATTTGTCCAATTGACAGCAAAGTGTCAATTGGACAAATGCACAGGAGCTAGGCTGTGCTTTCAGCACATTGTTAGCTCTAGGCCTTGGAATCAGTATCAGCCAGCAATCTAGGCAGATCAGCTGATGTCAGAGCATCATTACTTTTGCTTATCTTGCCATATGGTAGGATGAATTGCTTCTGCCTCAGTGTTTTGGCCACTATCCATTGCTAGTTTTTGAAGGCAAAAGTCACCATATTTGGAAGTGAGGGTGGAGTTATCACCTAAGGCTGTCAAACATGGTTAGTTAGCTGCATTCAGAAGTTGTACAGGTGCAACACACATGCTGCTAATTAATTTGAATTAATACTAAGAATAAAGTAATAGAATTTCAATAAAGCAGAAGCATAAATTTCTTGGTTAGGCTGTACCATAAAGTGAGCCATTATTTGTCAGGTAATTCCAATAAAATGCTCCAAAAGAGCAGCACAAACACCGTTGAGTTAAGGGGCTTGAATTAGACGAGGTGAGGCCTAGGAGACAGTGATGGGCTTCAGTATCCCAGCAGCTGGCCTCTTATTTTATGGCTGCAAATGTTCAGTGATATAAATAATAAATACATTACGGTACTGTGCAAAACTTGTCACTCATCCTTCATTTCTTTATATTTTGCCAGGAAGATGGGAAATAGGTGCAGTGATTTATTGTAAAGCGTGCAAACATACATGGACATATTATGGATTAAAATCTAATGGTACCTTTCTGCATTCATAATTTTAACAGTTTTCTCAAGATCCCCAACAGCACTGGGTGAGGGTGCAGCCTCAAACCATGACAGAGCCTCCATCGTGTTTTACAGATGACTGTACCTCTCTCCTGACCCCCTCCGTACATACTGATGATGATTTGAACCATTTAAATTAATCACTGTATAAAAACTGTTAGCACTGATTTTCAGTCCAGTTCTTGTGTAATTCAGCATACCTCAGCCTTTTCTCCCTGCTTCCCTTCCTAAAGAATGGCTTCTTGACAGCCACCATTCCACTGAGACCGTTTCTGATGTGGCTTCAGTGAATGGATCGGCTGAAGGGTCAGATCTCTCAGGTCCTGTGTCGGTTCTTTGCTGGATTTTTTTTCCCCTATTTCTTAAGGACATGACTTTCAGATACTGTTTGTGTGCTAATTAAAATAAATAAAACAATGGGTGAATATCAACCTAACCTTAAACAAAACCCTTCTGATATCTAGTTAAGCTTGTTTATCAGCATTATTTGGTGTGGTAGAACAAAAAGATAACATTTTCTATATTCATAAATATTTAATCGTGGCTGGATTTCTGAAAGTTCAGCCGTGTTGGGAAAGCTAAAGGCAGAATGTTTTACCCTGTATATGTTTGGTACCCTTCTATATGAATATGGGTGACCTTGCGGAGTAGATTTGTTATATAAGGAGGCACTTAAAGACTCAGAAACACTAGGCTACAAAACTCTTTAAATGAAGGGATTTAGGAAGAAAATCTGTTTGTACTGACTCTGTAAATTGTTTAATTAACTTATGGATTTTACTATCATCCTCAGGTTCCTGAGCAAACGCCCATTTAAAGCCTCGAGAGTTTGGCTTGAAGACATTTTAAGTATCAGCAGTTCATAATGAGATTTTTGCAATGGACCACAGTTGATATTTAAAGTTATATTTGCTGTTTTTCTGTATTGATGTGTCTTAACCCTAAGAGGTGAAAAGCATGTTTTGGCATGTTTCTCACCAACTTTCTTATTTATTTATTTATTTTTTAACTTTTTCTTTTTTTCCCTCAGAGGCAGCCTCTCATGCCTCCCACTCATCAAAGAGACACAGTGCTTCATTTTCATACTGCAGTATCACAGACAGGCGTCAACACCCATAATCAATCACTGTTGCTTGTGTGGAAAATTCTATTAATCGGCTTTTCTTTGGTCTCCTGATTTGGTGCAGTGTTAACATGATCACACTTTGAGAGGAAATTTTGCATAGAGTGCAAAAATCGCTCGGGAAATTGTGTCCGATCCTATTTGCTGTGTAACTGCTGCATCATTTCTACCCTTGCTGTGCTGTCTTCAGCAGGTGGTCAGAATGTCTTTGTTGGATTCGTGTCCACTTGTCCTTCTATCCTATGTGAGCTACCTCAACATTAAATGCTCCTCCGCCCTCACAAAGAGGCCAACTGTAGTTAGCCTGATTTACGATATCGTTTCGCAATAAAGACCAATGTGAGGGGAAAAGATTCATTAAGGAGCCCGGTTTATGTTTCGGAGAACCCCGGAGGGGCCGTGGGAATACTGATTGGCACACAGATGTGCGCTTGTCTCATCCTCCCAACCAAAGCCAAAAGCTCTCAGCCCCTTTCCCCTTGCACCATGTGCACTGGATTGCACAAAGGAGGTGCTGTTTTCTGCCTGCAGGATGCCCAGGATACTCAGAATTCTCGCCACTCAAATCTGCAGACTCCCGCTGTGATAAGACTATTCCAGACGTATCAGACCTCCTCGCAGCACCTGGAGGCCCTTCTCAATATCCCTTAATGACATCCCCACTGACCTTCCCAGCCACTAGCAGCACGGCCTATTTGAGTTCGTCTTTTCCATCCACAACTTTACCAAATAGGCCAGCGGCATTGCAGTGTTTACTCTTCATCGGTCAATACTCTTTAATCCCCAAGATGAGGCTTTCTCTCATGAACTCAAAATAGCTCATCCTCCTCCCCAGAGAAGCCACAGGCCCATTACTCTTTATTAGCTCTTAGCGTCTTAAATGTGGCCATCCATTAGAAGCGTGGCAACAAACATCCCCAACTGATCGAGCTCAGTAAGCTGCCAGGACACACACACCCACACTCATACGCTAATTTAAACTGACCCTTAATCAGAAATAATTATTGGGGAATGAAGCAGCTTGTGTCCGAGACAAAGAAGATTCACCTGCATAGCATCTTCCCATTGAAGATTTCCAAACTTTCTATTGTCTCCATACCTCCCTCCCCCATGACTCTCACTTACCAGCTCAGTAGTCTCCACAGACCTCTGCCTGAATGATTTCTTTTCTATGGAGGCTGACATGGAGTAATACCATACTGTGTCATATATTGATTCTTCTTCCAGTCCCTCTTTCTTGAATTTCTTAGCAGCTCAAAAGCATAAATCATCTGCAAATGATCCTCGAAGGAAATATTGTATTTATTATTCTTGACGCATGGTCACAAATTCAATAAGCCTTATTAATTGAACATGGTGAGAAATATGATGTGGGTAATTCAATGGGACTAGAGAGCTTTCTCTCATCCCTCACATTTAAGACTGTCTTGTTTGGCATTCAGGGCAAAGTCCAAGAATGATTCAGGGTCACAGTGAGGGTCAGGGAGAGTGTAATCGTAAACCTCGACAATCAGGGTTTCTCTGTCATTTTTGCAATGTGAGTTACTGTTTTTTATTCTTGGAAAACCACATGCAGGCCGCCAGCATCAGAAAACCGTTTTGTATTGGACTGTTGTGCAAGAGATGATTAAAAACTGAAATTCAGGGAACACAGTAACACCAACCTCTCCTCTGTTACTTTGTTCATCGTTATTCAGTATCTATTTCTTGAGTTTTCTGTCCTTGCTTCTTATTTCTTGACATCTTTGAAGAAGCTGAAAGACGAGCAAGGCCAGCCACCCAGGCAGCCATTCACTGCTGTGTCCACCCATATTATTACAGCCAGGAGTGGGCAGCAGGGACGTGTCCTCTCCTTCCCTGGTGTCCTCTATTGTGCCTCTTCATTTACTCAGTCTGTGTGAGTGTGAAAGCTGCTCTTCGCTCCGCTAGTCCTACTCCAGTGCTACATATCCTAGCACGGAGCCCCAGTGGAAGGATGAGTGAGTTTGTATGAGGCTGGGTATAGGAGGGGTGCTGCTTGGCTAGTTAGAGCTCATCTGGGACCTGGCTTTCTTACCTCTGCACAGCCACGCAGAAAGAAAACACTTCCGACCGTCACCTCAGAAACTAGAAACGTATGGTGACTGGGCATGCAAGAGTGGCATCAGATAAGTGACAGCCAAATCTATTGGAACTAAAGGTTTTTGGAAGGCTACCACATGTTGCACGTTGTCCACTGCCTCAGAGACTCGATTATACAGGAAATAGACCAGTGCTAAGATGATAAAGTTTGGATTTTCTTCCGCTGCGCTTTGCTATTGCCAGAACTAAAACTTAAAACTCTGTGTTTCAAATTTCTTGACTCTCCATCCAATAACTGTTGAGACATTTTGCTAAACCCCCCCCCAAAAATCTAACAATGCTGATGAAAGAAAGTGGTGGGCAAACCCGCTAACACGGCATCTGTGTAGGAAGTGGGAAGCAAACCAGTGGATGTAAATTAACAAAATGTTTACCTCATTTTGACTACGAATGTCTGTACAGGATGAAAGAGGTTAACTAACTCACAGATCACCAAAGCAAAGCACACCTAGAACTCCTAGCGTGACTAAGAAACGAAACACCTACTTATGAGCAGAAAAAAAGGTGCTTTTATCATTTCCAATTAAAAACTGGAAATGAAAAAAAAAAAACGGTGGTTCAGACATTTGAATTTAGAAGACATTCTGCCTCAGCGTTATGCGGGCAATCCTTTTACAATTTAATGCCACACAATTGGGAAATTTAATTATACATGATGTGGATCATGAAGTGTGTGCTGAAACAGACATTTTTCTCAGCTGAATTATCATGATTTTTCTTTGTCTTTGCATTTTTCCACCTGCTGAACGTTACGCGTATCTCTCATACCCCCCGACCCGAAGGAAGAAGAAAGAAATATGGTTTGCAAATTTTATGCCTTTAACATTCTGTATTAACATAACAATTACAGGAGCCCAGTTACAGCACTGATACTCTAATAGCTAGAGCACACTGTGATTATCGTGTGAAGCTTTTACTGTGATGTTTTACATTCACTTTTTCTCTTCTTGTGACCAAAAGCTAGAAAATGGAAATTGCTCTTTCTGTGGCCTACACACAGAGACAGGATTATGGTATTACTCCATTTCATGATATAAAAACAATTAAAGAAGACTTCAGTGGAATCTTTTTTTTTATTTGAGTTTTATTTAAGGTCATTTGTAGTGCTCCCTCAGACTGTCACAAAATAGAGGAAGAGTAATAAAACTTTTGCAAGCTGAAGCCAAAATCCAGCGGGAGAATTAAACTTCTTAAAAAAAAGAAACCCTCAGATATTAATCCTGCTGTCACGTCAACACTGGTTTGCTGTCCTGAATAGAGGGAGAATTAACTTTTCTGATGCTGCTTAAGGGTTTATTTCCATCAGTAAAACTCATCAAAACCGTGAAGAAAACGAATCATTTTTTAAAAGTTACTTGAGAATGATTGTGATAAGCATCTACAAATTGTAATATTGCGCAATTCTTATATTGTACAGTAAGACTACTGATTTTACTGCCTCTCACCTCCTTGTATCTTGTTCTAATGATTATGAATGATTTTTAAATGTGAGGTTTTGTGAAGGTCCTACTCTTGTTGGGGTCCTGTTCATTTATTTTATAGTCCAAATAAGGCCGTGCAACGTGGAACATGTTTGCCGCTGGATCTGCAGTACCTGCAACACTAAGATAGTGCACGCTGGATATACTGTTGTATCAAGTCTGGCCTCTGTTGCAAAGTGGGTGGAAAGTTGGTGACAGAAGGAACCGCAGCTTGGAGACGGTCCACACAGATTCCAAAAGAATTACTTTGTTAAAAAGCAGTGCTTCAAGCAGTATTCTCTCAGGGTCCAGATATCTGAGTTACATCCCTGCTGCACACACACACACACACACACACGCGCGCACACACACACGCACACACACACACACACACAAAAAAAAGCACTACTAGAGTTTGAAAAGTAGGGTTGTACTGTGTTCAATTTCTCCTCATTGGAACAAAGGAACAAGTGATTCATCTTGAAATAGCTTTGTGTGATTTATTAATTCCGATCCACGATGCAGGCTTGCTGATTCTCATTATTTTGGATTTGGGTTGGAGATTTTCAGACTTTATTTGGCTCGAGGTAGGATTATTTTCCAGTTTATAAATTCATTGTCAGTTTCCAGGCGCTGGTACTAAACAAGGTTTGCATGTTTATGCTTCCACAAGGTGAAATAGCACATATGCTGCAAACGCTCATGGTTTTTAAGGAAGATGTTGCACTACATGTGACACGCAGCTGATTTTTGAGTGTCAATTTGAATAACTGGAATAAATGGTGTGTTCATGACACAGTGATGTTGATGCAAACATAAAATAAAAATCCTAGTTTGTTTGAAATTTCCATATTTTTCCGCCTCATTTCATCCTTTCCAGCAGACTAGCTAATTTAGTTAATGCACAAGATTTCCCTCATTGCTTTTATTTAAACAGAATTCTTGGTAAGCATGCTCAATAGTTTAGTGCTTTCTTCCTTAAAGCGTTGTGCTGCTTTATTCACAAGCCCCTTAAATTTGGGATTCTCGTGTAATAATTCGACTGATTCATCTCGTCTGCTTCTTGTACGACCAAAAGCAGCTTTGCTGAACTTTAATTTAATCATTTAACCTTTTATACCCCTTTTCTGGAGTGTTATGTAAAATGTAAATAAAACTGAATTCAATGTTTTTCAAATACATGAAACCCCGTATTTAAGTGAAAACATTACAAAGAAGATAGATCAAATGTTGAAACTGGCACATTTAATTGTGGTTTTACAAGGTTACAAGGACATTTCCAAGCAATTTGAAGTCCATCATTCTACAGTGATAAAGATTATTCACAAGTGGAAAACATTCACAACAGCTGCCAATCTTCCCTGGAGTGAAAGTCCCAGCAAATTCACCCCAAGGTTAGACTGTGCAGTGCTCAGTGAAACTACCAAAAATGCAAAAGCTACATCTCAGACGCTACAGGCCTCAGTTAGCATGTTAAAGTTCACAACAGTACAATTTTTAAAAAGCTGAACAAGTATGGCTTGTTTGGAAGGGTTCCAGGAGAAATCCTCTTCTCTGTAAAGCGAACATGACAGCACAGCTCTGGTTAACAAACTGCATCTGAAAAAGAAAAAAAAAAAAAAAAAACACTGGACAATGTCCTTTGGACAGATGAGAGCAAAATGGAGATGTCTGGCCATAAAGCACAGCACCATGTTTGGATAAAACCAAACATAGCATATCAACACAAACAAGTTATTTGGTTATAAATCTTTTTGATGCATTTGAAATCCTTATCATTGCTCTGTGTGTGCAGTAGGGTTGTGAAAAATAATTTAAATAAAAACTGTGCTTGTAAAACAAACTTTGTGCCACTGTCAAAACTTTTGGCTGCGACTGTACTCAGTTTTTCACACACAGCTTCTGCATTTTGGCTTAAAAAAATGACACCATGTAATATTTTATTCATTAAAGTTTGTATTTACTTAATTTTAAAACCTGATGAAGACAAAGTCATTTTTTATTGCATCATGATTAAACCTGACAGATGGCGTTCTTTCTTTTTACCATGACTGTATGCTGCCCTTCAGATGACCTTTCCTGGGAAAGTTTTACTTATTTCTGGAACGCCACCGGTTGGCTTTCAAAAATCAACCGGACTACCAGGTTCCTTAATCTCCTAAAAGATGACATGATGCAACACATAATTGTAAGATAATAAGAATTATTAGACAAAAACATAACATTTCTCAGCTTCAACATTTGATATGGCTTAATTTCATATGTAATAAATAACTAATGCATGTAAATCAATAAATTATTTGGATGTTTTAGTTATTTGTTTACAGTTCATACAGCATTGCATCATTTTTTTAAAATTATTTTTTTAGAAACTGAGTTTTTGAAAAATGGACCAAAATGCAGCTAATTTTTTTTTTTTTTTAAACTTCCTGTACTCAGTCTACTGTTGCTGCACAGTGTCAAAGCTGGAAGGCAGTTAAAAACAAAGCTAGAGTCACCCAACATGTCTGTTTTCATGATTTAATAATGAGGAATGCACTGATGTATTTATATAAATGTATATTCCAAAGCAGTCCAGCATGTGTGTATATATATAAGCCCGTGTATGAGCACATTGTATTTCTTTTTGCCAACACTAAAAACATTAAATCAGATTTCAGCCTAGCGTGAGGAGAGGTGCTCAGTGGAAAGAGCTCTTTGCTCTCACCTTCTTTGAGACATGAGGGCTCAGTCAGGAGAGTGAGAGTAATGTTGCTATCCAGGAACCAGAGAATGAATTGGTCACTGTCTGGGCTATAAAGCTTTATTTCTGCCAGCAGTGTAATGGCACGTACACAACAACGCCTCATGCCAACAGCTGACACAAAGCTCCTGCTTGGTCAGGAAAAACACAAATTGCCCAACGTTGTTCTGCTGCGCGCAGGTCTGTGTCGCCCGCTGTAAAGACAAAGTCTTTACAAAATGATTCTTTAAGTAGGATCAGTTCTGCACGGTTTGAGGTTCTGACTCTGCCTGCTTCTGTCCATCCCTTAGTGGGAGAGCAGCACTAAGGCCGACAGGAACACCATGAATTCCAAATCCTTGTTTGATTTATAACCTGTTGGGATGTTTGATTTACAACGGTGATCAGCAGAAAGAATTCCTCCAGCAGCCAGCATGAGGACGAGAGTGTGCTTAAGGAAGTGTAATCATGTAGCCAATTGCTATTGAGAAGAAGGTCAAAGCCCACTCTTACTGTGATTAAAACCTTCTTTATGTGTTCTGTGCAGTTCTGCAGTCCCTCAGCCAGGAGGGCCATGGGGATAAGAATGGTACTCTCAGTCTCTGTGGACTTCTTGTGATTCGTAAAGCTCAACTATACGCTGGTTTAAATTATAATTATGATTATGGCTTTAGTCGATTTTATATGGATAACATCTCGTGGTGGGAACTTTATAGGCTATGTAATATTGATAAACGGAGAATCTGATGCTGCAGTAATTAAAGCACATGGATACTGTGGGCTTTACAGTGGTATTGTTGCAGCAAAATCCAGGAATATATAAAACGACATTGCATAATTTTACAGGCTGGAGACCAGAGGGGTATACTTTTTAATTAACTGTAAAAATTGTTGCTCATTATTATTTCTCATTACTGGTTAATTGGTTCATTGTTTTAGCACTAATTCTAACATGTTGCAGAGAAAGGCTCTGTCTCAGTAATCTTCTCAGATGTCTAAATCTCCTCGTTGTCCCTTTTCAGGCTTTTTAAAATATAATTACAGCACACAAGCATTTAATTCTTACAACCTATAGTAATTCCACTGCCGAGTGCCAACAACGCATACCGTAGAGTACAGTGAAGGATTTTAAATGTATGGTAACTGAATGCATTAGTACATTTTTAGAACTCAAAAAATTCTGGACTAATGAGTCAAAACTTTCATTGATCATAAGACCTTGTAGCCTTGCATGACTTACTGTATGTGATCTGTCAGAGAATATGCATCATTTTTCTTGATGTTTCAAAATGCTCTTTCTAGTTCCCAGTTTGGCTTTTTAGATGTCTTTTGATACCATTTTGGGAGCGTAAGTTAAAAAAATGCTTTTATTATATCCGTACACTGACTTTTGGTTTTTCTCTTCTGTCTTTTAGTAACCGACTGTCGAGTTTTAGAGGGGTTGCAGAGATATTCCTCCATCCCCACGTACCTGCCTGTCAACTATCAGCTGCTCAATGCTGACTTGGCATTTTTCCTGAAGGAGGCCAACCAGGACTTTATGAGGAACTCTAGCCTGGTGTCGCGGACTGAGCCCTTCTTCATCTACCAGGCCAGAAGTTTGCCCTCTATGAATGCTAGTTATGGGCCCCTCTCTGTGGAGCAGCCCGTCCCTTCAGAGCTCCTGCAGAGCCCGGGGACCTTTCCGACCTCTTCTCTATTTACCTTTAACTGGAAGGTGCAGACCTTTATCATGAATACCCGGATTCACTTGACCAAGCCCAAAGTCCAGGTGCTGTTTTATGTCGCAGGCAGGGACTGGGATGACTACAGTGCCATCGACAAGCTGCCCTGTGTACACATGTTTGCTTTCCATGAAACCCAGGAGGTACGTGGTACTTGCCAGCTGAGGGGGGAGCTGGGACTGTGTGTGGCTGAGCTGGAGCCACTGGCCGGCTGGTTCAGCCCACCGAGCGTTGTGCCAGGACGCCAGAGGAACCATGAAGTGTCTGAGGGCACTCCAGTGGAGCTCTACTATATGCTGCAGTCCACAGACGCAGGGTGCCACTCAGATGAGTCCAGAAAGGACAATTTCATCCGCACAAGCCAGGAGGGCCTGTTTGGTTCCTATACTTCAACACCTTTGAGGAGGATCGGTGGTGTGAGGCTCTACCAGAACCCCACTGATCCACCTCTTGCTGAACACAGGCTGGATAGCAACTTTATGGTCATGGTGCCAGCCACACCCATGAGGCAGAGGGAAACTGGCTCTGCTTTTATCACTGTGTCAGCCTACTCTCCCGTGGAGATGTTTACTCTCAGGTAAGAATGTATTTCTTTTTTTTTGTTGTTGTTGTTCAATAAAATGTCTTACTGAAGGTATTTCTGTCAGTCTTAGTCAGTGAGAGTCTACAGGCAGCGTCTCCCGACTCCTGTGTTATTCTTTCAGTCTATTCCTTCTTAAAAATGTGCGCATTATTCTTGCAAAAGATTAGAAAAGTATAAAATAAGTCCACATTGAAATGCTGGAACAGCTGGAACATGGCCGAATCTATTTTCCCTTCTTATCTCTCCCTGCTTGCTTCAGCTGCTTCATCTGTTCTTTCTGCCCTCTGTGGTCACCTGTGTCAGGTTTCATTGCAATATTTCTGCTCTCCATTTTTTTAAATTTTCTTAAGTCAAAACTGAAATAATGATTGATCTCATCTCATCAACGCCACCTGTTAACTGAGGTAAGCAGTAATTGCTGTGCTGCTGGACTGAATTGATCAAATCATTATTGATTGCGAAGTCAGCTGGCGACATTAATGTAACACACAGATTAATGATGACAACTTCATTTTGTGATTGGCCTTCACTGGAATAAAGAATAAACGATTGCAAAGAGGTAGAGGAGATTTGTCCTCTTAATTTAAGTTATTTTTGCAAGAGAAAGTATCAAGTAGCAACAAAACTCCTCGATATTTGTGGTAAAATAATTCATTAATCATTTTTTGGTCGGAAATGATGAAACCGGTCACCGAGAATCCAAAGGAATTTGAGGTCCATGCCAAAAAAACAAGCAATGTGAGGGCTGTCAGGTTATCGTTTTTTACCATGACCAGAAGAATTTATGAAGACATATTATCAGTCAGTGTTGGGGTTGTTACTCAAAAGAAAAAGTAACTCATTACTTTTCTTAAAAGTAGTGCAGTACATTACTTAATTACTCCCCAGAGCAATTTGCTACACTACTCATTACATTAGTTTTGCACTAATTATCAGTTAACAATCTAAACCTGAGGCTACAGTCCCACATACCAACACAAATCCCCGTCCTAATGAGAATGCACATACAAGCTTTCTTTTAGTGTATGAACACAAAACTGACAACACAAAGCAAAGATGAAATCCAGCCCAAAGAGACTCGCCACAGTGATTCTACTGTACAAATATGTATAGATAGATATTAAGCCAGCCTGACTGCTCGTCACTGCCTTGGTTACCTGTTGTAGTTCAGGCTCTTGGCTGCTGGGTTGGGCGCAGCATGTGCTCAGCTTTAACATCACTCTTGTGCTCTTTGCTAGCTTTGTGTTAGCGTGTTGTCTGTGCAGATTTCTCGTTTATGTTTTGTCTCTTTTTAGGCAAATCAGTTTCCCTCAAAATATGAGTGTAGCATGGTGATTGTACTATAACTAAATCAAAGTAATAAAAAATCCAAAAGGTATAACTTACTGGTTTACAAGTATCCACTGATTTACGGTTATTTAATGCCCTCTGACTGTGTCCCTAATTTATGTTGCATTTCGGACGGGCCAAACTTCATAGTAGGGATACATGATGCCAGAAATTTAGTAGCTGGCAGGATTGTTGCTGATTAGCACACTAATGTTACTATGAGGATGTTGGTTACATTATGTTGACTTAAACATTTATATAATGTTAACCACTGCAAATATTGTGCCTACAGTACTAATAAAACAAGTACCAGTGTGTTTTCAGAATGTTGGCATCAAAAGCTAAGGTAAGATAAATACCAGCTCTGGTGACATCCCTATTTATCATCTTCAAGAATCCAAAAAAGTTTATTTCCGACAATGCCTTTCACATTTGTTGTGACTTTGTGTGAGTAGATTGACATGTTGCAACAACACAATATCAGACATGTGATATGCAGTGCCCTCCAAAAGTAGACTGAAATTTTAGCTGCTGGAAGCTTTGAGATCAAAACAAGACAATGAGACACTTTCTGAGCAATCACTACGTTAAGATATATGAAAATAATACATAAGCCAAAGTGAAGCAAAGCCAGTTGTGTGTTAACATACCTTTAGACTATGTGCTTCCCATTCTATACAAGTAAATTAGGGTTTTCGTAGATTATATGCTTTATAAAATACACTTCTATGTTGCAATCACTATTTTTTTTTTTTTTTGCTTCTATTTCACCACAACCTCATAATTTTTCCAGGTAACCAAGCATTTCTTCAGTAAGTACAGGAAGAGCACGGTTATCTCTCAGAAATAGCTCGATTCAGTGAAGCTGCTGATAGGTACTAATTACAGTGAACAGATGAGACAAAATGATTTAGATAATTAACATGTGATGCAAATGAGGATGCCATTAATTAAAATGCATGTCCATTAGTGTAATGACTGAAGGCGATCTTAATCACGCTGGTTTAGAATTTACAAACCTCCAGAGATGCTCTAACAAGGGGTCAAGCCAATTTATCAAACTATATAAAAAGGAAAATAAACTAGGAGGAAAGCAATATTAAAACTGAGCATGCTAATGTTTATATCAAGCTCTAGCACTCTTAATTTATTTTTCCATTTATATACTAATATAAATCATTTTCCCAGCGAACAACAAAGATTCGCACAGCATGCTTTAGGAGCAGAATTGGAGCCGAGGTAAACAAGTTAACAACAGCTTGTGTTGTTTAGTTTTAACAAGCCAAAGAAAATTTCCAGATTTGCCCTTACCGTGCTTCATTTAATCGCCTACTAGTTGTCCCGAAGTGATAAGCATTGATAACTTTCTTTTTCCAAACTGAGAAACTCTGAATGATTTCTTTCATCAGTCAAATGAACAGGCCAGGCTGGCCACAGAGGCAATGCCTGTGGTGTTTTTTATTTGGCAGCGGAGCGCATGGCAGGCGCAGGTTGGCCATCTGAGAGCGACAGATATGGAAAGGACTCTGTGTGGTCCTAGGTGATAAGGCTGTCCTCATACATGCATTTGTTAGGACACTTAATCACCAGAGCGAGAAGACTTTGATCTCTATATTCACAACATCATTATCATTTGTGTACTGCGCACTCCTGTGTCAGCCATTGTTGGCTGTAACCGCAAAAGCAGAATGAGCGTATGATCCTGTGAAATCAGTCAAACAGACCCTCCGCTCTACATTAGTTTAGAATGTTTATTAGAGCCTCGCTTTTTAGAAACAAAATTCAGAGCTTAGTCCTGCACGTTCATAGTTTTATACGCAGTATTTGTATAAAAAAAAAAAAGCTTCTCTTTCTCTGTGGTTATGGATGAAAAATAAAAGGGCAAATTTGAAAGAAAGTTAAAATGGTCATTGAGCCCTTCAGTAATTCTTTCCTCTTCTCCAATTCAGTTTTCACCTTACTGTGCTGAAAGGTTCATGCTGTGATAGATATTATGCAATGAAAGCTAATTTCGCATATTTTTAATAGCCAATCATCCGGCCAATTTATTGCATTGTGAATGCACAGCAGGGTATGACTTGCTGGGGCATTTCTCTGTTGACATGCTACTTTTAATTTGATGGGTTCTGATTTGATTTGACCTCCTCTGTGTTAATAGGCTCTGTCACTCAGGAACTGGGAAGTTTTGCTTATTTTTTACTGTAGCTTACTTTCCTCAAACGTGGATAGATTTTGGTGTGGAGCATATCGTTGCTACTTTTAGTTACTATCATCAGTCATCCTGACATGAGCACATTTCTATTTCCTGTCCTCTCTCCCTTTGATAAGCCATCATCCTTTGGAGGAAAAATGAAAAGGTTTAAATGTCACATGAAAGAGGAAACTGCCTGAATTATTCTACAAAAAGACTACTATGTCTAACGTTTTTAAAAGCATTATCACCATCTTGCACGAACAATGTGGAGGTATTCAGTTTGGAGGACACCATGTTTAAAAATATTTCAGGGGGAGTGTAATTTACTTTGGAATAGAAGAGTCTTTACCAAAAGCTTATTTTGATTTGATGATGTAAGCAAGCTTTTATTTTGTGCCAGCTGTTGAATTAATGAAGACATACATCATCATCTTATCTTGAGTTATGACTGCCCACTGAATTAAAAAAAAAGTTAACTGTTTTTGGACAGTGTAGCCAATGACCGTCAACATATTTGTGAAAATATTAAACCATTTAAGGTACCAGAACCTACAAGCATTCCTGTCAAAATCTGAAGTAATGCAGGAAATACTTTTTCATAAAGAGAAAAAAACATAATTGTGTGTTTTGAATATGTTTAACGATCATAGAAAGGACATATAATGTAAAGTCTGTTTCAGTGTGTGTGTGTGTGTATGTGTGTTTTTTTTTTTTTTTTTTTTTTTTTGGGGGGGGGTCTCTGAAAAAAAGGAAGCCAAAGCTGAGGAATCACAAAACTGCAGTTCCTCTAGTGGCCACTTGAGGCTGGTTCCAAAAGTTAGTCAGTCCCCAAAGACTCCCAAATTTGCCCAAATTTAGAGTATTAAATACCATGTTTACAGTCTGGTACAAAACTAATTTAGTTTTGGTCTCTACGTATAGTTTCCCCTGTTTATAACAACCTTACGATGGGGGATTTTTTATAATTTATAATTCATCCACCTGGATTCTGAAGTTAGGGGTGTAGCCCCTTTGATTGACAGGTGGGTAGCTGATCATTTTCTGCTAGACCCCACCTGCCATGTACGTATTGCAGAGACTGAGGACCCAAATGCAGACACATGGAGGCAGGTGTAGAGAGCAAAAAAACAAAAAAACAAAACCCTTTATTAGGCAGAAAATAGAAGGCCAACAAAGTCCATCAAAAGTCCAAAACACAAAACAAACTGTAGAATCCAAACTCTTCAACAAAGGCAAACATCAGATGAGATGAGAAGAGATGAGGCAACAGACGCTGAGATGCTGAACAAAGGAACAACAGGACTATATGCTCACACACAGAGGGCTAATGGGGATTAGACACAGCTGGGGGGAAACAAGACACAGGTGCACACAATCAGCACAATCACAGGGGAGGGATAAAGAAGCTAAAACAAGACACAGAAGACAACTAACTAGCAAAGTAAACAGGAAGTAACAACAAATAAACAGGGAAGCTCTTACAGAAAAGTTAACATAACGTGAGGGAGCTCATAAACTCTAATACAAACAGTAACTGGAACTAACAAATAAAGACTCAAAATACTAAAGAAAATACATGAAAAAGAAAATGCAAACAACAGACAAACTAATTTACATCCAAAAAATTCAAAACTCTCAGTCTAAGACCCAGGACCATCACCACCACCACTAAATGAAGGTACTGAACGTGATCTCTCTGCCGTATTTGTACTGCCGATGCACTTTTATTTTCGCTATCTGACAAGTTTGTTCTACTGTGGGCTGTGCGGTACAGACCATCCAAGAAGTTTGTGCTTCAGTTATGGTAAAATTTCAGGATTTTATTAATCAGTTGTTTAGCTCTAATAAGCAGATATGTGCATCTCTGCGGAGCACCCATAGTGTTTATGGATGCAGTTTGCTAACTAGGCTGTCTGGCAATAATAATTAGCTAATAATCTCTCATCCAGATATCATAAATTGTGGCTCCGAACAGCTAACATGACAGTTTCAAAAATGATAAAGTTGGAGCATTAAAAATGTGGAGTCCAAAAACAATATCTATATCCATCTTTAAAAAAAAAAAAAAAAAACAGTTTATGGTGCAGGCGTGTGTGAGTGTGCACAAATTCTAATAAAATTTTGAAATTCTCCCAGCTTGCTTTCAACATATTTAATAATTCCCACTGAGATTAAAACTGCTATTGTAATGAGTGTCTATAGCAGGACTTTTGAGAGAATTATGAAGCAGAAGCAAGCCACATTGGCTGAAACAAAAGCTACCCACATTACTGTTAACATACTGTATTGGCATTGAGTGTCAATATCTCAGAGGTGCTCCAGAAGACATGCCACAGGACGTGTGGCTAACACAGCACTAACTGTATTGTGTGAAGAAGGGGAAAAAAAAGCAACATTCTAATTGAAAGTAATAGGCAGTAATTAGATGCCACAAAAAGAAATCTGACAAAAGAAACTAAAAGCACTATAAACACAATTACTGGGAGACAGTTTTGACTGCAGCTGAACAATTTTCTGGGTGAAACTCTGTTCTAAGTGGCAGTCATGCTGTTGCAACTCATCAGAAACTGTAAGTCATCATCCAACAAAAAGCCATCATCCAGTAAACACATTCTAGTAAGTGTAATATTGCCTTTTCATTACACCACAAACTAGTTATTTACATCAAGATTAAGGCGTTTACTCCTCATGCAGTTGCTTCATTTGCAGATGATACAAAGGTAGAGACTGTAACCTCCTTGACGGTTCAAAATGTGTTGTGAATGTTAATTGGTATAATCAAAGAATAGATTGTTGTGAGCAAAGCTGGATTAAGCGGGATTAACTATTTGATTACTATGGATTCCATAGCTGTACGCCTACTTTAATATACCCCTGCTTTGTCATGAGAAACTGTTTCAAATCATATTCATCCAAAAGGCTGTTTTATCATGTACAGGAGTCACTGTTTGCAACGTCTCAAAGACATTTGCGCACACTAGCAGCCTTTTGTGAGGGAGAGTCAAATGAAAGAAAAGACATTGAAAAGGCACTTTAAAGTCATTAAATTTAATATGCCAGTAATGTATAAGATGAAGTCATTATCATAATATGTTTTCTGGCATCACTGTGCAAGCTACTTAGTTTGTTATGTGTCATTGATAATTCATCATTATCTCTCAGTATTATATGCTTCATATGCAAATCAAATGCAATGAAGGAAATTATTTTAAAGGATGTTTTCCTCCTGCAGTCTCTAGCAGTATAAAGTGAGAACCCGGAGCACAAAAGGAAATTGCTCTCTTTTCTGTCTTGGTGCAATGCTGCCATACAGAATGAGTCACTGTATGGTGAGGGCTATTACATGTACATTGTCCTACCTGCTGCACTCAGCCATGATTTTACCAATAGATAAGTCGATTTAAGTAACGCATTTCATGAGAGCAGAGCTTCTTTAATACGCATACCATCTTTCTCATGTCTCTGTGTGTAGACAGACAAAAAGTTAACTCGCTGCTGGAGGAACAAAGGATCACACGCTAGCATGACTGGTGATGGATAGGGACTGTTTTGTTATCACTGGAGTGGGGATTGGAGCTTGTCTTCTTATTTCATGCAGCGTTCATTGCAACATAGCCAGAGACTGCAAGACTGCACGTTGGCCACCGAATGTTTGATGCAAATGTAGCCTCACTTTTTTCTAATGCCACAACCCTTTTTTTTTTTTTTTTCCATTTTCATTTTCAAACTTGCAGCAGTCTTCAGCCTTCACTGACATTGCCTCGAGTGAATCGAGGTGCTCACTTGAGGCAATTATAAAATTTTTAGTGCAGTTCTCTCTTGGCTTTGTACAACTTTTTCAAACATGCAGTAGTACTTCATAACACCTGTAAGATGTGTAAAATGGGAGAAGTTCCCATTTAATACAAAGATAAAAAAAAAAAACTATTGCATGAATATCTAAAAATAAAGCAGCACTGGTACAATGTGTTTTGAAATTAATAGTTAAAAGAGGCAAAGAATTTAGGAGGGCATAGCTCACATTAAATCTTAGCTTGATATCATGGAGTCACCACAGAACAAATCAGACAGGAAATAACATGCTGCCAAATTTATTAGACACTTTAAATAAAGAGAGAGCTGCTCCTAGATGAGTAAATTTCACTACAGTACTCATCTGCCTTTTGATATTATAAAGAACGAGGCTTAAGAATGTGTGTATGCTATCTAGGAAAAGTGAGTTTTAAAAGTGGAACTAAAAAACCTGTCATAAATGTGTCATAAAGACTTTATATAGGAACCAAACGTTTTTATTTAAAATCCCATTAAGTCTTTGATATAGACATCATTATACACTCCCCTCCAAAAGTATTGGAACAGTGAGGCAGATCCTTTAATTTTTGCTGTAGACTGAAAACTTTTAGGCTTGACATCAAAAAAATCAATATGAGACAAAAGATCAACATCTCAGCTTTTATTTCCAGGTATTTATATGTGGATCTGATACATAGTTCAGAAGATGAACCCACCCATTTTTCTTGTGAGCAAAAGTATTGGAACAGATAAACTTAAAATAGATTAAAGTAAGGCGAAGTTTTTAGTTGAAATACTTTGCTTGCAGTAACTGCATCAAACCGGTGACCCACAGGCTTGACACAATATAAACTTTTGCAATCTTCTTTTGTGATACTTTTCCAGGCTTTCACCATGGCCTCTTTCAGTTGTTTGTTTTGGGCGGTTACTCCCTTCAGTCTCTTCTTTAGCAGGTAAAATCCTCTATAGGGTTTAAGTCTGGAGGTTGACTAGGCCAGTCTAAAACCTTCCACTTCCTGCCCCTCATTAACTCCTTTGTAGTTTTGGCAGTGTGTTTTGGGTCATTATCGTGCTGCATGATGAAGGATCCCCAAATCAGTCCGGTTGCATCTTTTTTTAAACTGAAAGAAAAAAATGTTTCTGTAGACTTCTGAGTTCCTTGTACTGCTGCCAACATAATCAATGAAGATTAATGAGCCCGTCTGAGAAGAAGCCATGCAAGCCCAAGCCATGACATTACCTCCACTGTGTTTCACAGATGAGCTCGTATGTTTGGGAGCATGAGCAGATCCTTTCTTTCTCCAAACTTTAGCCTTTCCATCACCTTGGTAAAGGTTCATCTTTGTCTCATCAGTCCATAAAAATTTGTCCCAGAATTTCTGAGACTTGTCTCTGTACCTCAGCAAATTCCAACCTGGCCTTCCTCTTCTTCTTGCTAATTGAACTTTTGTCTCATATTCATCTTTCATATTCGTCTTGTGTCAAACCCAAATGTTTTCAGTCTACAGCAAAAATAATGGGATTGGCCTCACTTTTCCAGTGCTTTTGAAGGGGAGTGTATGTTGTTGTGGTTTGTTATAAGAGAATTACTTTGTTATTATAATTTTGTGCAATCAACAAATTAATTGTGTCCAAGCTGATATAAATTGCTTCAACTTGAGCTTGAGTGTTCCTCTGAAAACTGCTTGATGCACCTACTTTGGGTATCAAAGCTGTTGAAATGGCAGAGACTTGAATAAAATCGGTTGCAGTGATATGAAATTTGAGGTTTTCATCCGTGCAAAGGTAACTGTTTGTTATATTTGTTATCCGTGTTTCCTCTGTGTGGCAGCTGGACTACAAAGTGTGTATGAATTCTTTGTGTGCGTGTTACACAGATGTGTAGCGGGTGCAGGTGTGTACACTTGACTGAGTACACATGACTGAATGTCTCAGCTGTGTGCCAGCCAGATAAACACTGCTGATCTTCTGCATGCAGTTTGTTTAATAGTGTGCCTCCCATGGAGAACATCCTACCAAACACTTGTTTTCGAACAGATTTCAATAAAGCTGTCAGCCTTTTGCAATAACACTGGGCATCCATTTGTTCCTGTGTGTGAACAGGAGTGTCTCTGCACATGTTTGTGTTAGTAGGTGAGTGCTTGTGCCTGTAGAGAAGTGTTTGCGCATGAGCACCCTGCTATGCTCCCACCGTTAATGCCAAAAGAGCTACGAGTGGCTATGATGGAATCAATTTGCATCTTCTTTAAAAGGCAGTGCATCAGTGAACAAATTACCTACCACCACGCTTCATTATGTGTACTGATGGACAACACTGACTAATGTATGCAAGAACCAGTGGCCTAAAATATCAGCTGTGGTGAGATAGCACAAAATCATTACGCTGAAAAGGGTTAAAAACCTGATCTGAGGTAGGTTATTATCCAAAATACTGTCTTTGAAAGTGTGGAAAGTGGGGTTATTTTTCCAAAAGGCATCATTTCCTTTATATTACATTTTCTACTACAAAAATTTAACAGTAAGTACAATCTTTCTGGGAATAACAGAGAAACACTCATTATTCAAAAGGGGCATTTAGAAAGGTCCAAAAGGTCACATGCAGTTAATCAGTCAGAAATAAGATCAATAGCAAACCACAAGATAGACACGAGATAGCTATAAAGACAGGTAAGATAATAACAATATAACAAAAGACAGGATCACTGTGGAGTGTTGGCATACAGGGGGCTGGGAGGGAGGTGGCGGTGCAGGGTTGTAAAAGGCTGGTGGCACAAAGGTAGGAACTAGTATTTCAAAATAAAACATGAAACCTGAAAGCACAAAGGACTGCTCTGCTGCTACAAAGTATTTATTTAAAACATTTTTAGAGACATTGCTATAAAAAACACATGGCATATTTATTACGTAAGGATGCTTATTATTGTGGCACTTAGAATTAGAGTTTAAACTGTAATTCTGGGCTGCAGACAATGCAACGGTGTGTGTGTGTGTGTGTGTGTGTGTGTGTGTGTGTGTGTGTGTGTGTGTGTATGAGAGGAAAAGCACTGTACAGTAATATAGTATTAAAAGCACTGTATCAATGTGTAAATGCTTTAAAGGTTCGTGTTAGCAATCTTATCAATATCACAACTCTGTCATTAATATACACTATATTGGCAAAAGTATTCGCTCAGCTGCCTCCACATGCATATGAACGCTTTTTTAACTGTCTTGTTCATTTTATTTCACGTCTTCAGCAAAGGCTCAAGTTTGGTTTTGTGTCAAATTGTTAGAGTTACTGTTACAGTACAAAGTTTTTGTTGTGTTTTATGCATGAGGTTTATTTTAGTATAAAGGGTGCAACCACGAAAAAATGTGGTATTCACTTAATAGCATTACCTAATAGCATTAGCTTCAGTGCACAAGCACAAACAGAATATATATGGAATAATGTATGTACTGTTGATGTTTCTCTAGCTTTGAAACACACAGAGACAAACTAAAAGAGCAAGGGATTCAAAAACATCACACCCTGCTAATAACATGCATATGAATTTGAGTCACATCCCATTCTTAATCCATAGGGTTTAATATGATGTCAGCCCGCTCTTTGCAGCTATACCAGCTTCAACTCTTCTATGAAGACTTTTCACAAGCTTTAGGAGTGTGTTTATGGGAATTTTTGACCATTCTTCCAGCAGCACATTTATGAGGTCAGATGCTAATGTTGGAGGAGAGGTCCTGGCTCTAATTCATCCCAAAGGTGTTCTATCGGGCTGAGGTTAAGACTCTGTGCAGACCAGTCAAATTCTTCCACACCAAACCTGCTCATCCATGTCTGTATGGCCTTGCTTTGTGCACTGGCGTGCAGTCATGTTGGAACAGGAAGGGGCCATCCCCAAACTGTTCCCACACAGTTGGGAGCATAAAATTGTCCGAAATGTCTGCTGGAGCATTAAGATTTCCTTTCACTGGAACTAAGAGGCTGAGCCCAACTCCTAAAAAACACCCCCACACCATAATCCCCCCTCCACCAAGTGGCATCCTACCACGGTACCACGCTGGAATTCACTGAGCTCCCGAGAGTGACGCAGTCTTTCCCAAATGTTTGTAGAAGCAGTCTGCATGCCTAGGTGCTTGGTTTTACACAGCTGTGGCCATGGAAGTGATTGGAACACCTGAATTCAGTGATTTGGATGGGTGAGTGAATATAGTGTACAGGAGGGGAATCTGATGGATTATAACTGAATATTTCATTAAATTAATGTTTAAATGCACATAATACAGTTGTAGTTTCTATTCTTTCAGCTGTAGCTCTAATGATGTTTAATTATCTGAGAGGAAGAGTAAATATACAAACATAGAATTCAAATGCAGGCTTAGACTCGGCTGCATATGAATTTGATATGAAGCCCACAAGTACAAGTAGTTGCTCTGTTTTAGGATCTTATATTAAAGATCATAGAACAATGAAAATTGTTGTAAATTTATTTGCAGCCAACAGGAAAAAAAAAAAAATCAATCAAGCAATGGTTTAGTATAAGAATCTATATTTATTACTGATGCTCACTGGAGTAAACACAAAGATGTTAGATGCTGTTAAAAACGTCAAACCCTCCTTCACTCCGCACACAGATGTGCGAGGAATCTTCGAAGGATGGTGGTGCTATTTTCCTGAGAATTGATTGGTCAGTAGGTGGTGATTTCACACCTGTTGATCTCTAATCTGGAACCATGGTAACTTAGGCTTGCAGAATAAGTTACCATGGTGATATACCCAGGAAAGAAGTGAGCCACCTTCTTAGTAAAAAAAAAAAAACCCAGAGTTAACCCTGAAGTTACCCAGATAACATGAAATCCTCTACAGCCCTGTGATTTGTTGGCAGGCTATGATTTCTAACTGCTAAAAAGCTTTTATATATATCTTAAGCTTTTTTGTAATTCATTTTATTCTTTTATTCCTTTATTGTTTTAAAAATGACCCTTGTTTTGATCGGATGTGAAATCCAAGCAAAAACTTAAACACTACCCCAAATTTACATTCAAACAGGTTATATGTGGCTTTATGTCATGTGACCATATGCCCAACCCATCCTTTCTGGTGCTTGACTGGTGGATATGTATGATTTTTTTTTTGTTGTTTTTTTTTTTTTACCCAGTACATATGCTGTTTAGATTATAGATGCAAAGTGCTGTTTCTAATTATTGTTTTGTGTTTCAGTTAATGTGCCAATTATTTTTTCAATTAATCTCTTTGCCTGTGAAACGTCTGACTATTCGAGCATTAAACACATCACAATTCACAATTTCTTATATCCCAAGGTTTGCATCTTAGGAAAACGGTCTCTCAGATATTCATTTACAAGGATATAAAAAGTAAAACATGGGAACATGGAGATTAATTTTCTGTAGTCTGCCTTTACTTTATCATCTGGTTCACATGGGACAAAAGTGTCAGGATATTTGCTTCCAAATGTCTTTGTGTATTAATTTGCACATCAACAAAGTCACTGATTCTCTTAAATCTTCACACCATAAACAATACACACTGGAGTAAAGACAGAGAGAATGGCAAGTAAGGTCCTCTTAAATCATGTTGTATCAGCTCCAGGCTTGTAGCTGCAGACCACTAATGGCTGAAGAGAAAAGTCCCAATAAAACAGAAATAAATGAGCATCAGCGGAGGTTGAGAAATAGAAAAGCACTGGGAGACCTCCTCTTTTCACATAAGACCCCAACATGCAGACCAAGTCAGTGGTCACATCCTCATATCAGATTCATTATAGTCCAATTTCATTTGAAAGCCATCATCCCTAGCAATAAACAGGCACTGAATCAGCAGCTGCTGGGGTGCTTCTGCAGGGGAGAGCATGTGATGAAAGAATAAGAAAATGCCTTGTCATTTGTTGGCAGGCATTGAAGCCATAAGCTATTTTCCTAAAACAGCTTATCCATTTGAAAGTGAAAGAAAGAATCACTCTGGGGAACAGATATAGATGATTACGATGAAACGTATCTGAGAAAGCAACTTCAAACATGCATTAAATAAATCTTATCAGATGTGTCTGTGTTGTTGTGAATAATTTCTTTGTAGTTTGTTTATATTTAGCCCTTGAGAGGTTTCGGTGTGATGTGGCAGCTGACCACAGGTAACTTTTGTGTTTCCAAAAACAGTCTTCTTTCCTGTTGAGGTGGTTAATAGTGTCAACAGCAGAGAGTTTGTTGAGCCCCCTTGGAAGTGGTGATACGCGCTCCTGCAATAGAAAAAAGAATGAAAGGTAAATAAATGAATAAATGTATGCATTTCCACCGATGCGCAGCTCTAGCGAATTTAAAAGAGCTGATTTATTTTTATGTAGTGAAGAGTCTTCTGGTGTGTTCAGTATGCATTACAGCGGGTGCTACAAGGTGTCAAACATCACCCTGTCTTGTGCTGAGTTTGCTGATTTAAATTTGTCTCATTAACTTTGCTAGATTTTTATTAGCTTGTAGAGAAGGTGGCCTTGGCTCACTGAGGTTCTGTTAACAAACACGGCTGCCAAAAGCTGGGTACACTAAGAGGCAGCAGTGCTGTTAGAGAGCAGAGCAGAGGGATACTAAACTCCCACATATAGACCCCATTGTTCCCACACTCCACGGAGGGACTCCTATTATCTGGCTGGGATACTTCTGATGGCCCCCTTAGTGAAAATACAGGCTTGTAAACCAAGGAATGGCTTTCATATATAGACCATATACCACTGGATGTGTGATGAGATTACATCATATAGTTTTTCATGTTCCATTCAACAGCCCGAATGTGTTTATTGGCCAGTAAAACTTATTTAGAATGAAACATAAATGTATAGTAAAGAACATAAAGCTCTAAGCTATAGAAATCTATACAGCATCTTCTCTGCTGGCGTGTGCAGGCTGCACTTTCAACCTTATAGTGTCCTCTGTGGACAACTCTGTGGCTAGCACAGATCCAGGTAGAAGAAAGGAGTTTCATTCATTTTATCATCATCCGATTATTGGTATATTTTGTGAGGTGGTGCACATTACTGGGTTGGGAGTCACATAGTCCAACAACCTGTTTTTTTTTTCCACAGGGAACATCAATCCTGTGTAGCTGCGTGTGGCCAGACAAACACTTTGAGATTGGGTAATTGCAGGGATTTGCTGGTTGCCTTGGGTGTTTGTGGAGCCCATGCAAGAATCATATAATGGGCTTTAAGATGTCTCTCCAGTGTGCATTCAAGATCCTATCACAACATGGGAGAATTTGAACTTGAAGGCAAGCTTTGCTACGCTTCTGCCTGCATTTCAGGCAAAAACACTGCAGCCTGTAAATAAGTTGAGTGAATCTGTTCTGTTTAGTTGGGATGCGGTTATGTTTCTCCTAATGAAAAGGACAGCAAAGAAAGCAAACGCACGCAAGAAAGCACCAAGCCAATTCAGTAAATGTCCTAGTGACAATTAAGACACAAATATCACACGCTCTAGACTCTACGACAAACTCTGTATTAGTGAATAATTTTATGCTTGACTTCCACAGAGCTCTCTTAAAGATGATGTCTCTTCCTGTTCAGTTTACTGGTTACATTTGTAACCACCTTGTCCAAATGTTACTCGTAAAATTAGCATGTTTTTTTTGAATGTCGACAAACATGAAATACATTAAATCCCACAATAAAATATCCTGCTAGAAGGCTAATAGAGGCCAAGCTCTCGCTACTGATGAATATATTGACAAGAACAGAGCCTCAGAGATCACAATACATTTCCCGCTCCCTACATTATACATGCAGCGGTAATTATGTCTTTGTAGAATGACTGAATTAAATTACAATAATTCCTTCTATCTGTTATTCAGTGCTAATTAACTGGTAGGTTTTATCCAATCCACTGTCTTTTACTTAGACTTTCCTTTTGCCCCTCTCACTTTTATTCCCTTCTAAGCATAAACATGATCAAAGCAGTTTTCTTATAATTAATTACAGTCTCTAAGCTACATCCCATTTTAGCCTGTAGTTTCATGTTTAATTTAGGGTCAGTAATTCATAGATTCTTCCAAGCTTATAGTAGTAGTTTTAATATTACATTTTGACTTTAATCTTGCTGTAAAGTAAATTATATTAATATTAGGAATAAGGAATTAAGTGACAATGACAGGCACACACACACACAACCCTCTGATCAAGCCCATTATATAACACATTTACTGTTTTAAGATTGTACTAAAAGATCATGCATTCATTGCCCTCATGATGACCCTAGAAGTACAGGATATCCCGCAGGCTACACCCAACCCTTATCTCTTTGGCTCAGTTTGACTGTATTGTCCATTAAACTGTAAATGATGCTCAGCTTATTAGCAGTCGGGAAGTACAGAGATATGATTTAATGCTGTTTCTTGGAGGGAACACAATAAGACTAAATTGAATGGTTTCCTTATTCACTTTCATGGACTTTAATGTGCCCTTAAAACTCTGTAATTGGCACTGTAACTGGTCATATTATATCCTCCCTGACACTTGTAGCCACTTGTTCATTGACAGTGGCTAATTATCTCACATGGCTGCATTCTGGAGGTTATGGGATGTAAATAAAAAGTAGTCAGCAGTTAGAAACATGGTGATTCTCAAAGGGTGCCTCACTCCTCTGTTCTTCAGACATGCAGCTAAGAAGAGATGCCAGTAAAAATTATGGGACTATCCTTCCACTATGTATAAGGACTCATTTATCACTATTAGTAGTCACAAATTTGGAAGACTTAAGGCCATATTTTTGCATGCAGATGCTTTAATAAATTATTTAGAAGCCTTAATTCTAAATAGCCCCATGACAGTATTTTCTTAAGGGGATATTTTTTAAGTAAGTTAGATGAGAAGATCAATGTGACTTTCATGTCTTTACGCCAAATCAGATGCCAGATATAGCCAAGCTCAGCATGGGTGGAAACTGCTACTGTAGCTCATCTCTGCTCAAAGATAACAAAACACTTAGTGTCCTGATGAAGCTCATTAATTAGGATGGTATCCTGTTCATGTAATCCTCATAAAAATAATACATTGTGTTTAAGGGTTGCCATGTTTATCACTGTATCCCTGGCCTGCATGGAGTCTTGCTTTGGGTTTTTTTTTGATCATGTTTTTCACAGATGACCTTGAGTTCGGTCTCACTGGTTTAACCATTGCACCGATGACACTTGAAAACAGATTTATGTGTTGCAGTGTTTTTACTCCTCAAGCTACAATTGAACACTTTGTATATCCTAATGCGTGACACAGATCCAAATGTCCCAAACAATGCAAATAATTTTAAAGCTAACTCTAAGAATCAGTCAGCTTTGTGATTTGCCCTTTCAAGAAGCATCATGCTGTGCAGTATATGAAAAGCCCAAGGACACTAGCTCTTCTGGGACCAAAATAATCAGTGTCTGTTGTATTTATTTATTTATGTATTTGATATGTTGATTTAAATTCCAGAAAGCACTTGAAGTCCAGCCAAAAGGCAAACAGGGACACTTTACATTTACAGTATTATGTCCATCTTACTGTGTTGATTTTTCAATACTTTTCTATAGTTTTTGCTGCCTGCTACCTTTTATTGTAAAACTTTGCATGCTATACCTAGTTTTATCTAGCTCAGGCAGAAGCACCGTGGTATTTAGTGTAGATGTGCCTCCCTTACCCTTTTTTCTGATCTCCAGATTGGATTTCTTTAGGTCAAAAAAAAACACTTTACACTGTCTGTCCTAATTCTGATGACTGCTGTGGAAAATCATGTCGCCAGAAACCACTTCAGATGTATTATTTACACAGGTCGCCCCCACAGTGTGCTGTAATTAGTGTGTATCTGGTTGATCCAGAGATCAGGACAGTCAAATGTCGCAGGAGCTCTGCTCTCTGCAGATAGAAATACAGCCCCCTGCGATCACAACCCCCTGTCACCACAGACCCCAAGCACAGGCCGTCCTCCTCAGATCCGTATCAAATCAATGGTGGCAGACACAGTGCCATTATACTTCCATACAGTAGGAAGATATCCCCTTCTTCCCTTTCTTGCTTATAGCTGCTTTGCAGTGGGAGTACCAAGCATGTTCTGAATGCCTAATACTAATCTGTCCTGACATTCAAATATATCACTTTCTATATGTATGCATGTGCTATACAACACCATGCAGTTATTCTGACACCATGCACTCAAATCAGCACTCACACCATCCCATGGTAATTAGGATGCCAGAAACCCTTTCTGTTAAAATGCAGTTCAAATATTTTAATTAAAAATAAATCACAAATACTTGCAAATCCGAACATGTCTAATTTTTCCATGTTTCCATAGCTACCGGCTCATCTCCAACCAGGAAGTATAATGGGATTCAGAGCTGTCCTTTTTTTGTGACCACTGAGTCACCCATTCATTCAAAACGCTGCTCTGTAATACAACGGATTAAAGAACATACTTAGGTAAAATCAGCTATAATTACAATGTCACCCACATTCGTGGCATCAGTTGGCTAACCCCCATCCAGTGGATATGGTTGCATCCTGTGATTTATGCCACAGCTCAACCTTTTCCTAATGTTAGGACTGTGAGTCAAAATGCAGGTAAGTTTTATTTGAAAATGATAAAAAGATAAAATAAAACCATCTGCCTCTTGGTGGACGTAAACTGAAAGAATCAGGAGTTTACCAAATGTCAGGAGGACCCATGAACGTCTAAATAAAATGTCATCGCAATCTTTCCAGATATTGTTGAGATGTTTCATTCTAGTTTCCATCCCTAGAGCCAGTATGCCTCTACTATAGAATGGCTTAAAATTATTTATTCTGCACCACTTCCAGTGAAGGAATTGGTCCCCATTATGGAACGCTCCATGCTGACTCTTTTAAAAAATGTGACAAAGCCCCTGCTCACAGGGCCACAACAGTTGCATGATAAAGGAAAACTGCAACACTTCTTTACCTCCCCAAAATCAACAGCAATAGCTGCTGGAGAACAGCGGTGACTTGAGGAACAAAAAAAAAAAAATGTCATCAAGGAAGACGAGTGCTCATACAAGCTGCCTCAGTGATTAAAATGACAATCTGTTTGTGCTCACAGCTTGATTGCTGGCAGTCTGTAGCTTCAGGGAGCTTCGCCCAATCTTTAGTTATCTGTGATTTCTCCACAGTGAAATTTGTCATCAAGTATACATTTCATTAGAAGTGCTTAGGTACTAAAAAAAGGCCTTCCATGCAAATTTGGGGATCAATGTCACTCTTATTTGCTGGATTTTGGGCCTTGTTCTGCATTATGTGCTTAATATGCTTAATATACTATAAAGTTTGGTGACACTTAATAGTAGCAATTCTTAATAAATGTTACTCTTAACAAATATTATGATTAATTTGATATAGTAGTTGGTTAATAGCTGGTTTGTAAATCATTATATGAACATTATCTGGTAGGTTATTTGTAAAGTTAAATATTTATAAGACTTTGCAAATGGTTAATAAAAATGGTGCAGTGCATCTATAAACATGATTTGGAAATATTAACAAGATTGTTCATAAAATTACTAATAAAGTTTAATCGTGTTAGACTTTATTTGGAGGTGGTTATTTTAAAGTCTCATCCACTTACTTAAATAAGATATACAGCAGTGTGTGTGTGTGTGTGTGTGTGTGTGTGTGCGTATGTTTATAATACCTTGTGGGGACAATTTTCCTGACATATACTACGTTGTGGGGACCAATTGCTCCTTGTGGGGACTGGAACCTTGTCCCCACAAGGGGAAACCCTGTTTTTGGGTCAGGGGTCAGAGTTAGGGCTAAGGTATGAATTGAGTTTAGGTTAGGGTTAGGGTTAGGTATGTGATGGTTAGGGTTAGGAAAAGGGTAAAGGTAAGGTTTAGGCTGTAGAAATGAATGGAAGTCAATGGAAATTCCCCACAAAGATAGCAAAACACACTTGTGTGTGTGTGTGTGTGTGTGTGTGTCAGAAAAATTCATTTCTTTTGTCAAGTATACGTTTTAATCAGCCATTTTCTCATTCACTGAGTCCCCTGATGGAAATGGAGCAGAAATCCACATTATCAAAATGCAAGCTCCCCTCCTTACATTTCATCCTCTTCCTACTGTAATAACCTTTGGAAGAAACTGTTATTAACCTGAAGAGACCCTGTTCTTGTAAAAGGAATATGGAGATAGAATGTAAAATGACTTAAAGATTAGATATGCCAGGAAGGCACACAGGGATAATGTAATATTTGGCTTGAACTTACAGTATAGTGCTTAGGCTTCTTGTTTAAATGACTCATTTGATGGAGATGTTGTAGCTCGCCTTCGCCGAATAGTATATCTTGATAATGCCAGCATGCTTCCTGAGTATAAATCAAATGTTTTTCTTCTTGCAGCTTAATGCACTGGATCTACATCTGCCTCTGTGTTTACTGCTTGTCTCACTCCCTCCCCAACACCTCGGGATTTGACCACTCAGATGCCGAACTCTGGCATTTTACATGCACTTCCAGATTTGGTTATGTTATTCAACTGTCTGGCATTTCCAAAGGTCACAACCTTTACTTGTTCATTTGGTGCCTTTGATGTCAATGTTTCTGTGTTCAACATGAGTTTTCCCGGGGCAGATGTCAGAGGTCTGGGCCTTGTTAGGGCAGCAGACGGGGCTGATCGACACCACTGATCAATTCTTAGCAGGCCCCATGTGATCTTTTCTGCCTGTCACTCCCTCCTTTAACTGCCAAACCTAATCAATGCACCAGTGCTTTATTCAAAAGAGGGGTGGAGAATTAAAGGTCCAACTGTGGGAAGATGTGCAGGTGCACAGCTTACAGCTGATCCCAATCTTCCCTCACAAATATTCTAAATTCAGCTTCTGTTTCACTGCAGTTCGGAGCTTTACATTGCACTCTACAATGTGTGTCTTTCCTACAGAGAGCAGACCTGTCCTTTACGGTATGTATCTTCCATAGAGAGACACTGAGAATATGACAGCTCCTCCTGTAGCATTAGGCATTATCTGACAGTGGGGAAAGAAAAGCGGGGCAAAGTGGTTGGTCTGAGTGGCTAAAGACTGAGAGTGATGAACCGTGGTGGCCTCTTTCTCTCCTGTGAAAGGAGGCTGGGCTCATCCTGCAGCAGGAAGGTTAAGGATTTATCATTGACCAGAAAATTCAAGTGTGTGTGTGATCAGGGTGGCTGGCCCAGCTCTGGGCTAAATGGAAGACTAATGGGTAGAGGGAGCGAGCCTGACGGGCTCTGAGGAGCCCTGTTCGCTCTTCCTCCACCTGTCATCCATCACATTTCCAGCTGATACTGGGAGATAGCTGTCCCACACTGGTGGGAAGGCGGGCAAAAGAGCAGGCAGAATGAGGGACGGCACCAGCCGGCCGAGCACAGGGGACAGGGATGTGACTACTACATGTCGTTAGTAGCAGCCGGTGTTCAGCAGCCATTTTCATCCCCAGATGGAGGAAGAGAGAAGCCTGTCTGTTTGGGGAAGGATGATACCACAGGCTGTGCTCAAACTACAAGTACTCTAACAAGACTAAGTTGACAATCAGTGCATTCAAACAGCATTCAGAGTACATCTTCAGGGCTAATTAGATTTTCCAAAAATATCAATGAGGTGTTTGTATTATCCTGCAACACCTAAATGGATGAAAGAGGTTAAAATGAATGAGAGAGAAGGAAGGGAATGGCTTAGTGACTATTAGAACTGAAGCTTATGTAAGTAAATTAGAGCTTTTTGTGTTTTTTATCAGTAAAAAGGATATAATACCAGGCGTGAGGCAGCATCATGGTTCAGCTGTTTTCTCCCAATGAGGATGCTTCACAGGAACCTTTTCCCATATCACTGGCTCTCCTTTCTCTTTGGGGGACAGAGAATAACACAAACACACATGCGCACACACACACATGTGAAAGCCAGTGAAATGGCTTTTTAAAGTCCTTTTATATCAGCTCAGATTAGAGTTCTTTTAAAACAGATGTCACCTTGAAGGCAAAGAAAAGAGATTATAAATTATTTGATCACCTCTCTACCACGAATCTTTTACCGTGGCCGTGGCGCGGTCCTTCGATTTAATGTCAGAAATAGTATCTCTTCAAAGTTAATGCTTAGTTTGGCTTTTCAGATAAAATAGGGAGCAAGTGATTAAAAATCTAGAGCAAAAGGAAATGATTTGATCATGAAATGCAATTCCATTGTGCAGTGGATGGGAAAGTAAAGCTTTCTATTGTTTGAAAATTTAACAGAGTGCTATTTGCCACTGAGCACACGTCACGACCCGATCATGACATACATTTTATTGTATAATATCTTTAGTAGGATTTTAGCTTTTGTTGTGGTTTTTAGTGAAATGCATGTTTTCATATCTTTAATAGTTAGACTTTTGTAGGTGTTCAAAAAAGTTTCTGAGGCTGTGGCAGATTTTTCTATAGTCAGTCCAATTGCATATTGGGAACTTCACCTGCTTCTTGAAATAATTTTTTCTCTGCTTAAAAAAAGAATCCTTGCTGCTCATCAGTCTTTTTTTTTAAATGTATTTCAATCAAGCCTAATTAATGTGAATGAGCAGGTCTAACTGCTTCTTCATCCAATCAGGAAATCTACATATTTTCTCATCAAAGGGTGCTATGACAACACACAAGTATTGGGTTAATTAGGTTAATTAGCCTAACTCTTAATTATTTGTCTCACCTTTGATACTATCACCTGGCAATCAAAGGAGAATCTGAAATCTATCTATATGCACTCTGAATCAAAATCCAGACTGATACTTGTAATTTAGTGACAGCTTATTGCAGGATTAAAAATGATTTCAGAAAAATGTGTGAACAACAAAGCAAAAAAACCAAAACACAATTAGCACGTACTTGTGTTTTTACTTCAGTTTCAGTTCACTGTGATGAGAAAAGGAAGTCGCAGAGCTGATGTAAAACTGTCAACTCAGATATTAAAAATGTTTCTTAACACAATTTCTGCCGCCCACCAGTGTGGACCAAAGTCAGACTCCCCCTCGCATATTCTCTCCCTCACCTTTTCCTGGTTTTTAGTGTATCATCTTGTATGGCAGTGGCTCTTGACATTTTTGTGTACTGTGGCTGTTAAAATGCAAATTTCACAGGATTCAGCTTTCCTGTTCTGTTGGCAATTTACTGTATAACGTCCCCATCTCCTTGCTGCTGAGCAGAGATGTGAGTGTCAGCTATATCCATCCTCCTGAGCCTCTGTAAAATACCTTTTTTGCACAGGCTGCAGCACTGTTCCTTTCAGGCTCTAAGGCATGGAGACCAATGCAGTTACAAGCACCTTACTCTTGGGTCTCTAATGTTTTAGGCCCTGACATTGTTTGCACAACTGTTGTATGTGTTTTAAGGTTATGGTAGTTCAGGGAAAACCTTAAGCTGTGCTGTTTCCTAGCTGCATTCAGACAGCTGCGATAGCTCATCTCCTGTGTAAACACTGGGAGATTTGAAGACCCTTTACAGCAAGAATAAATTTCAGACAAAACGAGCCCCTGAAAGACAGTGGGTTGATAGTATATTCATGTCACACGCTTTTGTAATGCCAAAATGCACATTATGCAGGGCACCTTGCCACCTTTAGATTGCATACAAGAAGGGCAGGTCGCTATCTGGCTGATGTAAAGTTTATAATGTGGATCTGCTGCATTTATTAAACATGCAGCGATTGGAGACATGTCTGCCCATGGCAGAGGTTCTGATAGAATCGTCTGTTCCCAAGAGAAAAGTGTCTCCTCAATAGCAGTTTGTTATTTGCAGTACTAAAATATATGCATAGAAGCTCCAAGAAAACATCTCTTTCTTTGTGGAGTTCCCCGCTGCCGCTGTGTAGAGTTTCATCAAAGATGCTGCAGCAACATTGGCATTTTGTAAACACGTGGGATTAATTGTCACAGTCTCATTAGCTCACAGTATGCAGAGTAAACAGCCTTAGCTAAGGTGAAATGAAGCATACTACGAATAATGTGCACTTAGCAAGTGGAAACACTGTGCATGTGTGTATGTGTGTGTTTGTGGATGTTCTTCTGTGTAAACCTGCAATGGACTGGCCCAAGGTTGCTTGTAGATAATAAGTGGAAATGACAATTGAATGTCAGGAAGAGGACAGGATTAACAAATGAGGGGCAAAAGGACCTTTTCCTTTCCTTTCCTTTCCTTTCCTTTCCTTTCAGCCCTATCATGACACTGAGTCATACAGATGAAAGGATTAAATAACTACCCATGAAATAAGTATCAGTGTATGTCCATTCTTATACCTGAAAGAGCATCAGCTCGTTAGACATTGCAGACAACCTTCTTCAGTAAGTACAAAAAGGTGTAATTGTCTTTGAGCATATACAGTATATGCTTATCTGGAAAGCTCTTGGTTGTCTAACCCACATGCTCCTCCCTTTTCTGTCCGCTGCCCAGTTGGACTGCAGATTGTGTCTTTAATATGAGCAGCGCAAAGGCACTGAATAATTCATGGTTAATATTGTCACCTCATACTAATGTGTGTATGGTGTAGTAACGACAAGGGAAATTGTGGCACTTGAAAGTCGATAAACACGGCTTCTTTTAAGTACTCCAAGTATAGCCCAGCATCGGAGAAGCCAGTTCTTTTGAAATTTTAACTGTTTTTTAAGTTCCTCTTATTGAGGTCTGTGTTGTACCATTCATTTTTATTCAAACCCACATGTTTTCATTTGGGAGATAAAATTATTTCTATCACAGAGTTAGATAAGAAAACTGAAGACTGGAAACTGATCCATTGTGATCAGCACTATCGTGATCCCAAATGGTTGTTGTTGTTGTTGTCAAGCATTACATTGCTGAGATTCTACAATACAACTCGGGTTTCTCTCAGGCTCATGGATGAACAATCGCTGTGACACTTTTTTGGTGTGCTTAGGGATTTCACTGCGAGTTATGCTGACATGCTTTGGCATGTAATTTACTTCAACCTGCAATAACTGATTTTATTTTAGCCAACTGGGGGCTGCAGAAACAAGCTAAGCACAACACTGATGTATCACCCTAGAAAGTTAATATGGCAAAATTGTTAGCAAACAGCTGCTTATTTACACATTGGGCAGATGCAGCACAACACTAGCATTTATTCTGGATTCCTATTTCTGGCCACCTGAAGGATCCTATTATTCACTGTCTGCTTTCCATCTCCTCTCATTCCTGAGAAATGCCTGATACTTCAGCATCTACATGTTCCAAGAGCTACTCACCAACTTTCCCTTCTTCCCGTGTTTAGAAAGAAAACCAACATGAGCAGTAAGACAGATCCAACGTCGTAATGCTAATGCCCACATAACCAAATCAGTGAGCTGACAGATGTTGAATGACTGCGCAGAGATGAGAGGAACTCTAGAGGCCAATGATAATTATCCATGGGTTCATCACTACAAGCAGCGCCTCATTTGAGTCTATGCTTATGCAAAAATATTGATTATAGCAGCTTTAACAATAAGTACTTTGATGTAGTCTGTGTATTATCTTTTGTGATGATTTGTCTGGAGTCTTTTCAGTAAGTGTTGCCAAACTGCATTGCAAAGAACCCTCTAATCTTGTAAGAAAAGAAAAGCGCATGCACGTTCCTGAAAAGTGTTCCAGGCCTCTGCTGTTGGAAAAGAAACTGGTCTAAGTCTGTCTCAACCCCCTTTCATGGTAAAATTCTCTGTGTATGGGCCTGGAAGAAGCCCTTGTGCTTTGATTCTGTCAGGCTTTTATGTAAAATATGTGAGATCTTAAATGCTTGAGGGAAGATGTTCCTTTTAAAGGCACTCAGAAACCAGGAAACGGTTATTATCTTTGTCTCAGCTGTGTCTTTTCTTCAGTCAGTTCAAACAAAGTGAGTGTGGATGCACGTCAGCAGTGCCGATTTTGATGTAGAAATCTGATGTTTGCACGCGCAGGTGAAACACACTAGTAAACACAAGTGGTTTCTCTCCTATCTCTCAGTATCGGTGCATGTGTACGCGTGTGAGGGGTGTGTGAGAACCCTGAAGGACACTCATCCCCGGTGGGTTGGGAGAGAGCTTTTGTGCCTTAAGCGCTTTAAGGGCTGCTGCTCTGTCAGGTGAGTCTATCGCGTGTCCTCAGCTGTCGGCCACATCTACAGAACAAGGACACAAACGTTGCTGCCCACTTCAACGCAGCCCCTCCTGGGTTTGTCAGAGGCTGTGTCACCTGTCAGTCACGGCTGTTTAATATATTGTCAAGTGCACAGGGCAAGGGCACAGCAAGCTGTGCTTATAATTAACTCTGCAGAAGACCTTTGAGTCATATAATGGGGGTCAGCACACCCCACTGTAATTTTGGCATTGGGTAAGAATTGTCCTCCATGTGGAGCAGTGTGATTAAAATGACATATTGTGGGTTTCTAGGCAGCAGTGGTGGAGCGGAGGGACATGCTCCATCAGTGCTTATTAGAGAAGGTCATCTAGAATAGCTGTTTGTGATTTTAAACATATAGCCCAAATTGCAAACTGGGAGAGGACAGGTCAGATGTCCTATTTGGAAAGTTTTATAGTCGCGGTGTTGACCCAGCCGTACCTGCAGAGTCAGAATCACATCACTCTATTATGAAATCTGAAAAACTGAATGGTGATCACTAGCTGCATGAGTGGGGCAAATTATGACTGTATGTATTTGTTTTTGTAGCTCACCATGATATTTTTATTTTTGGTAGAAAAACAGTCTGGTGTTGTATTATGTAAGGAAAATGCTGAGTTGCTATACATACATTATCTCAGTGACATTAACATAAGGATGCAGACAACAGTTAAAAATAGAAAGAACAAAGTATTGGGCGTCTTTTTGAAGTCATAGCAAAAAGAAGAGCGCTCCTTCACATCTTGAAATACGGCTACTCAAGTGGCTGAAGTGATTATGATTACTTTGATAACCCAGGGGCAAGTGGGTAATATTTCAGTGTTAGGCTATATTAATCTCCATGACAACCGATCAAGCATCCACTGATGATAACCACAATATGTGATTACAAGCTTCAGGAATAATTGGTAAATGGGGGTAAATAAGCATAAAGATGAGTTAAAGTGACACTAATAAATATAGTCAGTCTTAATCAAGGAGCAAAAGAGAATTATCAGCAAATGCTGCATGTTCTCGCCGCTCATAGCCTCATGGCTGTTTTGGTTTTACGTAGCTACTTTAATCCAAAAAAGGAAAGAAAAATTCTGTTTAACCCAATGTATGGTATACCCTCTAAGCACTGAACAAAAACCAAAGTTAGCAGGTGTTGGAGTTATGGTATAAATTCCATTCTGTTTATTATAAATTATCATATCTTCTGTTTGTATATTTTCTATAAGTTGTTTTATGTGCATATGATACTGTTGTTTTTATGTTTGAAATGGGAACACGTGGTGGTATTTCTTACAAAGGAAGTTGTAGTTACCTGCAGGCTGCTCTCAGCCTGCAGAGAACACATATAGGATTCGTGTCTCGTATACGCCATGTTACATGCGCACATGTCACAGTATGCTTACGACCATATATGGTAAGGAAAAAGCCAAGAATGTTGTTTATTACATGCTGTAAACTGTGTTTGATGTAACCCACGTGATCTTATTGTGAAAATCCGAATAAAAGCGCTGCGCAGGAAGCAGTTCGCGGGACAGATAACTTCCGCTCAGCTGAGAGCTGAGTTCAAGGAACGGATCTCTCCTCCTTGCGCAAGTTGAAATGAGTTGTGTGTTTGTCCTCTGAGTTTTTAAAATGATCTGAACCTATCAGCAGGCATTAACACTATTTTTTGTAAAATTACTTTGATGTCAAAAATATAGTCGTGAAAATGTTACTTTTTTATTGTGATTTTATTCAGAGCCCTTCTATAATCTGTGCTCATTATATTTCAAGCCTTTTTTATTTTGATGATTATCGTTTATAGCTCGTGAAAATCAGAAACCCAGTATCGCAAATTATTAGAATTTTTCCTAAGATGAACCAAAGAAAGGATTTAAAACACAGAAATATTCAAGTTCTGAAAGAAATCTGTTCATCTGTGCACTGAGTACTTGGTTGGAGCGCCTTTACTGTACATTACTGCATTAGTGCGATGCGCCATGGAGGTGATGAGCTTGCGGTGCAGTTGAGGTGTTATTGAAGCTCAGGTTGCTTAGATAGCAGCCTTCAGCTTGTCTGTATTTTTCGGTTGTCTGTTTCTCATCTTCCTGTTGACAAAACCCCATAGATTCTCCTTGAGGTTCAAGTCTAGCAAGTTGGCCCGCCAATCAAACATTGCAATAACATGGTCATCAAACCAGTTGCTTTTGGTTTTGGTGGTTAGTCCCGCTGGATATCATGAAGCTTGTCAGCAGATGGAAGCACAAAGTGCACTAAAATCTCCTCCTGGCATACAGCTGTGTTGACTTTGGATCTGGTAAAATACAGTGGACCAACCACCACCAACACCAGCAGATGAGATGGTGCCTCAAATCATCACTGATTGAGGAAACTTCATGCTGAACTTCAAACAGCTTAGATTCTGTGCCTCTCCACTCTAGGACCTTGATTTCCAATTTACTTTCATATGAAAAGAGGACTTTGGATCACTCATCAGCAGCCCAGCTTTTTTTTCTCCTTAGCCCAGGTAAGACACATCTGTCTCAGGTTCAGGAGTGGCTTGATATTAGGAATGTGACAGTTGCAGCTCTTTTCCTGAAGACGTCTATGAGCGGTGAATTTTGATGCACTGACACCAACCTTAGTCCACTGCTTTGAAGCTCTCCCTTTTCCTATCACACTTTTCCCTTCCAGCCAACCTTCTATTAATATGCTTCAATAGAGCACTCTGCGAACTTTGCAGCACTGACCTTCTGTGGCTTTTATATCAGCAATGGATCCTTGTGAATGGGTGATCGTCACCTGGACAACTGTCAAGTCAGCAGTCTTCTAGACTGAGATATACAGTACTTATACTGCTTGAATTGTAATTTGCTCAAATATGAAATGAAATATTATGATGATATTGAGATATTCTCATCTTCTTTAGCTTTAAGCCATAGACATGAAAATTACAATGAAAAAGCCTTGACATTTTTCAGTTTACATGTAATGAATATAGAATGGATGAAAGTTTATCTTCATCTCGATTTTCAGATTTTTTTGGGATGCACTAGTAATATAATGAGACATATAAGTCTTACACACTAACGGGAAAAAAAAATGAACAAAACATTTACCATTGGGAAACAGGAAGTTTGTTTTTTCCATATGGATAGAGATATCTGACAGCAAAGTGCAGTGTCATGCCTAAAGTCTTTTGTTCACACAGGTAATCTCTAGGTGGCAAGAGCAGACTCAGCTTACCCCAGTACACTGCATGGACAAGTACCAGTTGGATGACAGCGATACAGCAGCTTAGGTGCCAGCTGTGCAGTATGAATTGAGTCTTTAATAGACTGCAATGCCTTCCCTCTGTGGTGTAGTAGGCTGTTAGTGGCTCTCTGTCGTTTTGCATGATTTGAAAAGTTCTGTCATTACATTAGCGGCCAGTGTCTCCTTCTAATCCCATTTGCGTGGTGGTAACAAACAAGGCGCCAGCAGAGCTACTCAGCTGAAAGAACAGGGAATCCATGCTTTATACGAAGCACCCCTAATTCAATTGACATTACTGGCTGGCTTTAATGGATTTTACCTGGTGAGCCTGAAAATTGAATATTTTAAAGCATATCAACTCCTTTGGAGTAACTGAAGAGAAGAGGTGCAATTTTCATTTTGTGCGCATTTGGTAATGAGACGGCGAAATAACTGAGATTGTAATCTATTCCTCAAGTTTGATTTGATTCATCTGATTTGTCTTCTGTAATGCAGTGTCCCTCTCACCTGTGGTTTGGGCTTTTATCTCCCTCAAGTCATTTGATTTTTTTTTTTTACTGCTTCTGCTTTTTTAGTCCCCGACTACAGGCATACACAGACACAAAGATAAATACTTACTGCATACACAACACGCCAACCTATTGTACAGCGCAACTCTCGTAGCTTCAGGCACGTCTTTCAGTGATAAGTCAAACTTTTTTCTGTGTCATCTCATTGAGCTTCTGAGGTTGTTATTGTTTTGTCTCTCACTGTGTTGATCTCTGCACGAGGTGGGCGGCCGTCCTTCCTCTGCTCTTTCTGTAAAGGTCACTGAGCTGTAGATGAAGTTGTGTCGATCAGATGAGTGTCATAGGCTGACAGCTAATTTTCATCAAAGCAGCTATGGGTGAGGGGGCTGAATCACAAAGTCTCTTGTCTCTCTAAGGATTCCCCGCTACTTATTGGGCCTAGTAACTCACTGTGTGGTCCTGTGTCTGCTCAGATCTTGTGTTTACTCTCCCTATAAAAGGCTGTAATGCAGCTGTAATGCCACATTATAGGCAATAGAGGCTATGGAAAAAAAATTCTTTTCTGGAGCAGCCTTGTCTGATTATCTGCACACGCCATGCTGCCTTTGTTCCTCTCTGTATTTTTTTACCCTCTTTCCTCTTCTCTTCCTCTTTGCTAGTATTCCAAACATAGTTTGCATTGATTTATTCTCTTCCACCAATTAAAAGCAATTTTGTGAGCATTAGAGTAAGCCATGCCGGGGGCCGTTTACTGCGGCAGGCTGTTCATTACCTCATTGTGTGTGTGCCTGTCTGTTCCTCTGTGAAAACTCCTGAGTGCCGCTGTTATGCTTATTCACTCAGTGAATGTGTCTGCACAAGCATTAGCCTGTGACTGTGTGAGTGCAAACATGTGCACTTCCGTGCGTGTTTTTTAGGTCTGCATGAGCAGATGGGTGCAGGTTCGTATCAGAGATTCCCTGCACGCGTGGGGCATTAGCTTTCTGCTTGCAGGCTAAATCCTCGTGTTGCAGAAGCGGTGTCAGTTGCCTCTCCCGCAGCACAAAGCTTATCTTTTACCAACTCCCGTACCCCTTGGGAAGGGGAGACCTGGCGACAGGGTGGGGAATCAGGGAATATGTGAAAGCAGGCAGGAAGCCACGGGTCGGTGTAAATAACCCTGGGCTCTAGGGGAAGGTTAAGGAGCCGACTCGGTGCTGAATACTAAGCATTATCCCTGAAGGACTGAGTGCCCCTGCGCTTCTCTTGTCTTCTTCACGCTGACAGAGCTCTGTACCACCATGCCAGTCATCAAATCACTGTCACTGCGTACAGGTCTGTTTGTCAGTGACTAGGACTGTCGCACAGTCTGGTGTCATTGCTTTGATGTTGTTCCTACTACATAATAATTGGAGTTGCTCCAGGGTCATCATGCGACTGACCTATTACATTACAGAGATGTCATAGCTCTGTAACCTCATTGAGGTGAATTCTACTCTGATTCCATTTCCTCCAGTTAGTATTCTACGCATAGTCATCAGCGTTGGCCTACATGCTGTTGGCTTTTTGGAGGATGGCACATGAGTGCGTTTCCATGGCCTCTACATTAGCTGTAGTACCACAATCCCTCCCTCTGCAAAGCCAAAGAGTTATGCAAATGGACACCGATAAGGGGACCTTAAATCCCACATTACCCCCGTGAGGATTTTGTCACTCTACCCTATAACTACCCAGTCGGATTTTCTCCCAGAAAGGCTGCCAAAGGCCAGCAAACTTCTCCCACAACTCTCTGCATTTTCCCTCAAGTCACAAAGCTGTCACATCACAGCCACGTAATTGTCAGCTGCAGTGTTGGTCCTGGAGCAGCATCAGTTATGATGATGTTGTTGAAATAACTCCAACATGGCGATATCAGAGCAACTGCCAGTTATCCTTTTGGAGGACATTTGCAATTTTACAGCATTGCTATAACAGTGTTTTCTTGTTATTTTTTTGAGACAAAACTCAATCACTGCAGTTGTGTTTCCCAATGTGGTCGTGCAATTGTGAAGACAAAACACATTTTTATAGTGGTTATGGACCAATCCGGTTCATTTTTACTCCCCAGTGGCTTCAGATATAAATTTCCTCATTCCGTGTCTGTTCATTTACAGGATGAAAAATTGAATAACACTTGCAAAATAAATGGTTGGCATGCTAAAATAATACAAACACACACACACACACAAAAAAATATGCAGAGCCAAGGTGTAATAATAATGCGTGTTCTTAATCACAATCTTAATTTTCTCAGCCAGACTTCAGCAGTTGGAGTTCACAAGAGCTGCTTGACTTCACTTATCATGTACTTATCTATGCATACATACATGGAAATAAGGTATAAATATTTTCAAATGATTTTTTAGTATCTGACATAACTCTGGAGCCAAGTGACAAGTCTGGATGAGAAACTGTAAGCTTTTTAAAGCACGTTTGGAAGGCTGCCACCTTTAGTTGCAGCCCTGTATCAGGCTACTATCCATAAAAACTGACCTGAAAGAATCCGGCCCTTTGTAAAATCTACTTAGGTAAACCTAAGTTTGAGATCCTCACCATCACTCATCTTTTGGAACCTTTGGCTCTCTCCCATCCACTGCATGAAACCAGAGGTGAGACATCAATGTCAGCACTGCTTCCCATTTACTAATCATATGTGAGCATGCTTTTATTTATTTCCCCTATTTCCTCAAAATTGGAAATAAATAGAAAATGAGCTAAAAAAAAAAAAAAAAAAAAAAGGAAAAGTGTGCAGTTCAGTTTCTTGCCAAGGGTAACAGTGTGACATTATCTTTGTCCCAGGCCCGCTCCTGTGAGTGCATGTTTCTGTGTTTGCCTGAGTGCATGTTCAAGCCATACATGCGTGAGTACACGTGTGCCTGTGTACATTTGCATTTGTGCTGTTGCTGTTTTGCTCAGAATGAAAGGCGTCATGATTGCCTCACACGCTCATCTGCAGATTAGCCTTTGGCTGCCTGTTTCCACCCCCACCCCCCACTCCCCCGTGCAGAAGGGAGTGGAAATGCACACTTTCCAGCAGCCTTTGTTGTGCCACACTACCTGCTCCCAATAAATCAGCCCTTCTATATACACCGTAATATTTTTCAACAAGGGATGATGCTCCAATTCACAGAATTGTTTCACAAGCTTTCAAACTAGCTGCAGTGAGTCAGGTGACATTATTGAATTGAAATTTAGTCTGGGTTCATAGAAAACTTTGTATCCAGTGAAATCTGTGCAAATATTTTATAAGTCTTAAAGTATATTGGCAAACACATCCAAGCATTTTTGAACCTATTTCTCCCTTCTTGTGTTTTTCCCCCCTGCATGTTTTTTTTTTCTCTTGCTGTGCACTTGGATGTCGTGAAAATCCAATTAGGTGGACTCATTCTGTGAGAACACCGCAAAACCACACTCCATGATAGCAATCATATGAATTCTTCATATGGGATTTTAGATGCTCCCCTCTCTTTGCACATACTGTGTCTACACAAAAGATAGAGTAATTGGCAAACAGATCTCCATACAAAATGCTTTCCCCCCTCTCCTTTATGGGCTCTCAGCATAACAATGGGTACTTCTGTAATCTCTGCTGTGTGATTCTGAAATGAAAAACCAATCAAATGTGTCTCCTGTTGGGCAAATACTACCATATGTGGAGCAGGTTGCCAACATTTAGTGGCTCCCTCATTGACACGTGAACCAAAGGAACAAAACAGTCTAATGTATTTGTTTGTTTCAGACTTTTTTAGAGTTTATTTTAGTCTGTCCTTTTGTAAATCAAATAAAAGCTAAAATAGTCCTTGTACACTTATTGGCAACTTTATTAGGTACACTCAACTACATTCAACTACTCAATTATACAGCTAATCACATGGTTGCTACTCAGTGCATTTCTACACGTGGACATGGTCAAGACGACCTGCTGAAGTTGAATCTGAGCATCAGAAAAAAGATGATTTAAGTGACTTTGAATATGGTATGGTTGCTGGTCTGAATACTTCAGAAACTGCTGATCTACTGGGATTTTCCCACACAACCATCTGTAGGGTTTACAGAGAATGGTTCAAAAAAAGAAATGATCCACTGTGCGTCAGTTCTCTGAGCAAAAATGCCGTGTTGATGCCAGAGGAGAATGGCAAGACTGCTTTGAAATGACAGGAAGGCAACAGCACCTCAAGCAGCCACTAATTACAACCAAGGTATGCAGAAGAGCATCTCTGAATGTACAAGAGGTCAAACCTTGAAACAGATGGGCTACAGCAGCAGAAGACCACACACTGGATCCAATTGGAGAAAATTTCTTGGCACACGTTGGGCCCTTTAGTGGAGCATTGTTTAAACACCACAGCTAACCCAGGTATTGTTGCTGACCATGTCAATCTCATTATGACCACAGTGCACCTATCTTCTGATGGCTGCTTCTAGCAGGATAACACACCATGTCGGGAAGCTCAGATCATCGTAAAATGCTTTCTTGAACATGACAATGAGTTCACCGTACTCAAACGGCCATCACAGTTACCAGATTACAAAGTGATCGTGGATGTTGCACTAACAAATCAGCAGCAACTGTGTGATGCTATCACGTCAGCGTGGACCAAAATCTCTGAGGAATGTTTCCAGCACCTTGTTGAATCTGCACCATGAAGAATTAAAGCATTTCTGAAGCCAAGTATATTACAAGTGTAGGTGGGGAATCCTTAAAATTTTATGTTGACATTATGGTGCTCAAAAGAGCAAACTACTTGTTCTTTTTATATTTTTTTATTTACTTAAAGAAACAGCTGATGTGAGGCCAATAGTGTGAGAGCATGACAGTGAAGGTCTGTGTTGATAAATTTGTGATTAACATTTGGATTTTGTCACTGTTACAAATCTCTGAGCCTGTGTACATCATACATGTGTACATCAGGATTATTTGTAATCCACGCTATCAAAGCATCGTTTTTTATTCCTTCACTGTTGAGCAGCACCACAAAATAGTACAGTCATGCTCTGTGGCTTCAGGTGTATTGACTCAGTTGCTCTGCCACTTCTTTTACCCTTTATCTTTGTCACTGTTTTTGTACTTACCCAAGCAGTGCTTCATTTCTTGAAGAGTGAATTAAAAGCAGCAAGACTAAGTGTATGCAACCGCATTAGGAGCTCTGTGATGTCGCACAGCAGCCCTCCGGCCTTAAAAGAACCAGCGCGTACCCCTGAATATCCCTGCCTGACGCCTCCCTTTTCACGCTTGTGGGAGAACTAAACTAAAAATGTGCAGCCATTTCTAGTTACAAATAATTATACACATAATAAAAAAATAAATTGTGTTAATAGATTATCCTAGCTCTTCTAAGGAAAGCCAGCATTAATGTGCAAAAATGCTAAGAATGACAGTATTATGAAGATGCTAACCAGAGGCCTGTACTACAAAGCAAGTTCAAAGTAGCCAGGGTACCACTGTTATCTGGATACCCAGGATTTCCCCTGCAAGTTTACATGAAACGGGTGGCGTCAGCAACATCTGACCAATCATAATTATCAATAAGTGTACTGGCAACCAAGTGACTCATTTTATAAAGGAAGCTTAAACTATACTATGGGGAAAATATGAAGAGATTAAATGTCTAATACAGGCTTAAAGAAACAAGCAGGGGCGTGAATGTGTGGGCTTTGGTCAGTAAGACTGGAAATGAGTTACTATATTAATAAAGGTTATTTGAAGCCTGGGAAGAAAAAAAAAAAGTTATCAGTATCAATATCACAACTCTATCATTCAGACGTGGGAAAACTGGATGGAAAAGGTGCTGCAACCTCGGCGGTGTTTAACAGTCAATGAGCGATGATTTTGTAGCTTCTAAACTGCAAGATACTATTAGTTACCATGGCGATATACCTCAGTAAGAAGCAAACCACTTTGGTAGTACTGAAAACCCAGAGTTAATCCTGAAGTTACCCGGATAAGACAATCCTGCTTCATAGGACAGGCCTCTGATAGTTGGACTTTGTGTTGAGAGACACAAACATACAGTGGGTACGGAAAGTATTCAGACCCCTTCAAATTTTTCACTCTTTGTTTCATTGCAGCCATTTGCTAAAATCAAAAAAAGTTCATTTTATTTCTCATTAATGTACAATCAGCACCCCATCTTGACAGGAAAAAAAACAACAAAAAAAAAAAAAATTTTGCAAATTTATTAAAAAAAAAAACTGAAATGTCACATGGTCATAAATTTTCAGACCCTTTGCTCAGTATTGAGTAGAAGCACCCTTTGAGCTCGTACAGCCACGAGTGTTCTTGGGAATGATAAGTTTTTCACACCTGGATTTGGGGATCCTCTGCCATTCTTCCTTGCAGATCCTCTCCAGTTCTGTCAGGTTGGATGGTGAACTTGGTAGACAGCCATTTTCAGGTCTCTCCAGAGATGCCAGAGACTTTGTGGAACTTTCTCCCATCTCCCTACTGCATCTCTGGAGCTCAGCCACAGTGATCTTTGGGTTCTTCTTTACCTCTCTCACCAAGGGTCTTCTCCCACGATTGCTCAGTTTGGCTGGATGGCCAGGTCTAGGAAGAGATCTGGCTGTCCCAAACTTCTTCCATTTAAGGATTATGGAGGTCACTGTGCTCTTAGGAACCTTGAGTGCTGCAGAAATTCTTTTGTAACCTTGGCCAGATCTGTGCCTTGCCACAGTTCTGTCTCTGAGCTCCTTCCTTCAACCCCATGATTCTCATTTGCTCTGACATGCACTGTGAGCTGTGAGGTCTTATACAGACAGGTGTGTGCCTTTCCTAATCAAGTCCAATCAGTTTAATTAAACACAGCTGGACTCCAGTGAAGGACTAGAACCATCTCAAGGAGGATCAGAAGAAATGGAGAGCATGTGAGTTAAATATGAGTGTCACAGCAAAGGGTCTGAAAACTTATAACCATGTGATATTTCAGTTTTTCTTTTTAATACATTTGTAAAAAATTTCCACATATCTGTTTTTTCTGTCAAGATGGGGTGCTGAGTGTACATTAATGAGAAATAAAATGAACTTTTTTGATTTTAGCAAATGGCTGCAATGAAACAAAGAGTAAAAAATTTAAAGGGGTCTGAATACTTTCTGTACCCACTGTAACCTGTCAGGAGCTTTCCTCAGGGCGACTTGGGGACATTGCATAGGAAACATGATTTTGTCTGGTATTGCCAGCCAATCTGATGACTGCTAAGATATTTTGCAGAATAAGTAAAAACTCTTTGTAACCTTGACCAAACTTCATAGCAATCCATTCAACTGCTGTCAAAGCATTTCTGTCAGCATTGCCATGCTTTGAGCCATATTGTCAGTATGACAAAAAAAGGACAGCGGCTAACGTCCGCGTCCCTGTTCGAAGCACACTAACAAAAGGGAGAGTTTGTAAATTCCACAATATTAACATTTAAAATACATGACCCCTGCACACACTCTCCGTCACATATGCAAACACAAAATCAGCAAAAGACATTTAACAAAAAACAAAACATTTTTTAGTTTTGTAAGATTCTCCAAAATTTTAAAGTTTTTAAATGTATTATTTAAATTATTATTTTATTTTTTGGCATGTTATATATATGTGTGTGTGTGTGTGTGTGTGTGTGTGTGTTCCAATCTCTGCTTTTGCAGCAGTTATGTTCTGTGAAGCAGCAGACTCACAGATGAGTGCAATGCTTTATACTGTTCAACCGTTACAAAGGACTGTCCTCCTGCTGTCTCTCTGCCATTCCCTCACACTGCAGCTTCCCTCTTTTCTTCATTTCCCACTGAGCTCTTGCATTCCCTGCACACTGTTTATGTAGGCGGGATGGCACAATAAAACAGAAAGCTTCCTCGGGGAGCTGCTGATTGCCGATGCATATGGTTCTCAGAAGAGCCAGTGGAGGGAAATGGTCAGAATAGGTCACCAAACCCTGTGATGCAAGTGAGCCAAGAGCAGCCCAACAGAGACTGATGGAAACAGGCTACAGAGGTAAGCAGGAGTGCAGCTCCAGTTGCGGGACACAGAATGCTGGATAGGGAATATCGTCAGTCTCAACCTTATTGGATTTCCCCCGGAAATGTTTATTTCTCTCACTGGCCTGCTGAGAAGTAGCTCTCCTACTTAGCTCATCACTATTTATTAAAGGAGCCCCTGAGGAGTCTGAGCATATAATCAGGTCTGAGGGAAAATGGCTGGAGGAGAGAGAAACAGAGTCTATACAGGAATAAGAGGTTAGAATTTCCAGCACTTTATCTGAGAAAGAGAAATGATGATTTGAAGTGTCTGGAAGGAAATAGTTACAACTTAGAGCACTACTGTAATTAGATTACAAAATAAATGTAACTGTAATCCCTTTCAGTTACAGAGAAAAAAATGTTGGTGTTTACCAAAGGGTAACGTCAAACATTCGTTTGTTTAAAAAAAAAAAAAAGTTAATGTAGTTTATACAGTCAAACATTCATTCTTTTGTGCACAGGGAATTTTGAAAACTTTTGAATTGTCATTTTACACTTCTGGTTGAAAGCACAAATAGTTTGAACAGTTCTCTTTTCCCACATAAAAGAAGTGGTTTCAGAAATTTTCAGAAAAAATGGACTCACAAATTCACAGCGCTTTCTTTGTCCAACCATGAAGTTATCAAAATAACTCAAAGAAAAAGCAGTTAACTTTGGCTTTTACTTCACAGACAGCGTTTCCAAAGCTCTCTCCTTTCTCTTCTTAATAGTCTGGTGAATGATTTGACCACAGACAGTATAAAACTATACATCAACAATACAAAAATTAAGCCAGCGGGGAAGTACCTTAAACCTGCATTCCATCTGAAAGTGCAAAAAGACTCCTGGTCCTATAGAAGTGTATGGGAAAACCTGACCTCTGTAAACATTTTCCTGCTGAGTTTATGTGCTCAGTCACAGATTTTGTGTTAGATTGAACAAAAAATTAAGTCTGTTTTGTAAACCTTGGCCATACTGTGTTTCAAAATGTAGGATATTTTGAGGCATGAAACATGTTGTTAGCCACTGAGTGTGTGGTGGGTTTTTTTGCAGCCAAGTGGAAACGCTCATTTCAAAGCTTCAAGTCAGGACTTCAGAAACCAATGGGTGATGTCACGGTAGCTACATCAATCTTTTATACTGTCTGTGGATTTGACAGAGCTAACAATGTAATAGCCTATCAGAGCAGAATGTCCCTCTGGTTGATCAAATCCAGCCTCAAACTTGCAAAGATGCTTTTTTTTTTCCCCCCTCATATTTCATGACAACATCAATCAGCAAAGCCCTCGGGACGAGGCTCGTGTAGACAAGCTTCATTTAGCTGACTTGATTTGTTTGTTTGTTTGTTTTTTTGTCTTTTATTTCATTTGCACTCACTCATTTGATATTTAGCACCCACAACAAACTGACTACCACAATAACGCTCCCCATGCCATTGGACAATAATGCCTCATCAGTGCTTGAATTTCAGGCCACCTGGTATGAATGTATGTGTTTTTTTTGTTTTGTTTTGTTTTTTAGAACTTTTCAACTTTATTGCCCATTTTAAAACACATTAGAAAAGTAGTCAAAAATGAATAAATTGTAAATGTAGTAAATTTCGCTAGTTTGATGAAAAAAAATGTAGTTACATTACATTTTTAATAGCTGTGATTTCAAACTTACAGCTTCCCAACACTACAGTGTTGGGAGTGCACCCTCAGTCACAATTCAGTGCTGTGGTTTCACAGGAGACGTATTTAGTGACTGAGGAGATCCCGGGAGCATTGATATAAAGTGCTGTTTCCTTCATTTTGGGAGGGGAGTGTGAGCTTGTCAAACCTTTGAGAGGAATTGCTCTCTGACTCGCCCTTCATTCTTCACCTGAGTCCTGGGATGTCATACAACTGTGTGATTAAGTTTAGCTTTAAATGTCTAATGCAAGCAGAAAAACACATAAAAATAAAGCAAGCATAACGATGACTCATGCATTTATACAGCAGGCTATATATATTAGTGTCTCCTTTCAACCTTGTTTATGCCATCGCTCTGTAGGGATAGGAATATTGTTGGATGGTTTTTTTTAAAAACCTTCTTCATGCTTACTTATGTTGCAATTTCCTGACTGTTCTTCTAATATCCACCACAGAGTCATGGTTTTGGCTTTTCTGAGATGACTTGACAAGCACTGAATGGATTAACATGGCATTTGGTGTTGATTTCCATGGTCTTCAGATCTTTTGAGTTTATTTCCTGCATCACAATTAGCAGACTAAAATACCCATACTTATGTATTAAATGATACCAGTTCTTTTACAGACTTTGGCTGTGTCATAAATTTTTGTGGGAAATTTTGGAACGTTTATTATTGTCCTGCTATTGTCGAATTGTCACAACTTCTCATGACATGTCACCTACCGCCACGGACATGTGACAGATGATATTCTCATCAGCCTTTTCTAAACATGTACTTTTTTCTAGTGCTAATTAGTAATGTTAGCACGATATTATGATAAAACAGGTAGCAATGAGTTTTGATGAGGATTCCTTACATGGATGTATTTTATTTTAAGTATACACTGCCTCACTGAGGTTTCGACATGAATCCAGCAGTCACTAAGATCGAATGCATGCTATTTAACCTGCAGGTGACTCCCACACCGACTGCTTACAAGACCAAAGTGATCATTAAGTCAATAAAAGATACTTGAACCACACTCCGACAACTGCTCTGTGAACTCGGATATGGTCTGTGGAGTAATGACTGGTTCCCCTCTGGGACTAAAAACATTGTGAAACCTCACTAGAAGCCACTGATAGACATCCTGATCACTGAAGTGTAAAGAAACCAGATACAAGACCCCGCTGCACCCACTGGGACCCGTGGAGGACTGTACACAAGCTTTTTGTGTTGTGTGCACAGTACTGGAAAGTTTTACCATAGCACTCTCTTTCACTCTGGTTGAAGCAGTGAATCTACTTTTTAATAGAAAAAAAAAAAAAAGAATCCAGGATTGGATTAATGCTTTAACAGAAGCTTTTATTATGGGATGTTCTGTGTAACTGCATAACAACATGGAGTGGTAAATAATTTTTTTGATGTAGCTACTTTTCCTCCTCCTGTGATTACATGCCGTTCCAAAGTATTTTAATGACCAGGATCTTTTTGCATTCCTTCAAAGCAAATACATAATAGCCTCGTAGCCAACACTGTGGACGATGAGTCTTTTTAAAATTCCAGATATATTGTATTGTGACTGCTTTTTGTTATGAGCTACTGCTCTTACTGCAGTGGCACAAAAAAAAAAGTATGAATTTTATTATCTACAAAAGTGTGATGACAATATAACAAGCAGCAGAGCTGGTACTGTATGCCTGTTACAATTTGTATTTATCTATTTTTTTGTGCAATTTGTGGCATGAATACCTGTGAGTGAAAGAAATACTATAAGGATAAGATTCCTCACAAGGGCACCTTGTTGATTTAAGTACTGCATATATCTCTACGAGTTTACAGATTTTACAAATAATGTTAATAATAATAATAACCTGAAGAAAAGGATCGTAGAAGGTGCCACACAACTGGGCCCATTATTATCCTCCAGTTTTGAGTAGTAAAAGAATCAAACCATGTGGTTATTTACATCTCTGTAGTGTTAATTCACTAATCTTCAGTCATCTTCCTTTGCTTGATCCACAGTTGGATTCTTAATACAGGCTGCACAATATCAGTTAAATAATAGGTTGACTCCCACACATGTGGGGTGACAACTTGTTGTGTTCCATTAACATGACTCATAGAAGATTGCTCCTCATGTAAAGACCAAAGGAATGAAACCAAATAAATCCCACCTGTGGATGCAGCGTCACTCCCTGCAAACGTGTAGTCAAGTCAACATTATTTATGTAGCAGATTTATGCAAAACAGGTTTTACTAAAGCAATATGGAAATTCAAATTACAAAACAGTAAGAGAAAATAATTAAAGCTATAGAACATGATTATGAATAAGGGCAGCACAGTGGCGTGGTCTTAGCACTGCTGCCTCTCAGCAAGAAGACTGGGGCCTTTCTGTGTGGAGTTTGCAGGTTCTCCTCATGTTTGCGTGGGTTTTCTTCAGGTTCTCCGGTTTCCTCCCACAGTCCAAAGACCCTCAGTTACTGGGGTTATATTAATTGGTGAATCTAAATTGCCCATAGGTGTGAATATGACTGTGGATGTTTGTCTGTCTCTCTGTTAGCCCTGCGACAGGCTGGTGACCTGTACAGTGTGTACCCCGCTTCTCGCCCTATGACAGCTGGGATAGGCTCCAGTCCTGAGACGACCCTGAAAAGGATAAGCGAAAGAGAATGGATGGATAACTATGAATAATTAAAGATAATACTATTCACAGAATGACATTGTTGCAAAGGCTAAACAGCAATGGCGAGTGTTTGGCTGAGATTTGAAAACTGTTAGAGTTTCAGAGCTGAAGCTTCGAGGGACCGATTGGCTGCAGAAGCCAGTCTGGAACTGTTAACAGCTGCTGATCAGCCGGCCTAAAGATTCAACAAGGAGCATAAAACTGTAACATCTCTGACAGATACAGTATTTAGGGGCAAGCCCATCCGAGCATTCACATGTGAACAAAGGGATTTTAAAATGAATCCTAAATTGCACAGGTAGACAGTGTAATAATGCCAAAGTAGGTGAAATATGTGTGTGCCAATTACCTACACATTCACTCTCTCGCAACTGACTGGGAAGAAAACAGACTGCTTATTGACTTGTTGAAGATTGCCTTTTATTCATAAACCTGCCATTTGTCAGTGGAGCTTACAATTCACTGTACTCTGAGCATGGTTTGAAAAATGGCAAACTATGATTGCATTGTCCGAAAAAAGTGTGGCATCTGATCTAGACTGCACATGTGAATTTGTAGAAAAATCTATAAATGTTCTATATGGTCTCATCTATATGCACACATCTCAAAGGGAAGCAGCTGGCAGAAAGACATCAAATTATCTTCGAAACACAGCAACACAAAGAAATATTATTTTATACACACACACACAAACACACACAGACACATGGAGTGTGCACACTCACACAGAGTTCCCTTAAGTGTGTTTATCTTTGTTCCTATAGACAGATGAAGAATACCATCTGTCATATTACCCATTTCACTTCTCACATATAACTGCCCTCACAACACAAGACGATATTACATCAAAGAAAGAGGATTGACTGAGGAGGGCCTGTATATTCATTGGCATAGAGACATGCAATTGCATTTTAAAGTGCAGTAACAAATTCAGGATGAAAGCAAAGCCCTATCTTTGGTCTCATCTGCCAACCTGGTATGGATTGGATGGGGAAAGTGATTGGGCCTTCTGTTATAATTTAGTCTTCTCCTCAATCTTGGAACTTTGCTGCCACTCTCGCATAAAATCGCACGGGGCTGGGGCCATGTTATTGATTGAAACATTAGCCTAAATTTATTTTATGTCAGCACTTTTACCTTTAAATCAGGCTCTGTACAGCGGATGTGCTTTATAATATGGGTTACACTCAACAAAGGTTTTCATTTACTTTATGTTCTTTTATTTCCTTTGGGCATTTTTTCATTCTTTGTAGCCCACTAAGCCAAGGACATTGATGCTGTAGTTTTGCTGCAGTCAAAAAAAACCTTTTTATAAAATTTTCTTTCAGAGTGCGAGGGAGTGAATCTATTACTGATGGAGGCAAAGAAGGGAGAGGAATAGCATAATGATACGGTCACATCCCACTTGATGTTATAGCAAACAGCACATTTACCACAGATGGCAGATCCCAGTGAGGTTTTACGTTGTTCATTTTGATACATTTTAAATCAAATCCCAGTGAGGGTTTAGCACATATGCACACCGACACTCTTTGAGGATGCGCAAACATGAAATAAGACGCATTTTTACAACTGGTTGAAGGCAAGATGATGCAGTGCGTGCACGAACATTAGTGGAGAGAATGACCAAAAAAAAAAAAAGATCCATCCAGTGACTCGTACATATACATTGATTGGACATGTTTTGTTTTTTTCTCCACAGAGTGAAGTTAAAAGAAGGCGTGACGTTTCTTGGCGCCCGTCCCAGCAACCCCACTCAGTGGATAGTCAGTCAGGATGTGAGAAGTGAAGGCCACCGAGTTGTGACTCTCCACTGCCGCAGGAAGGAGTCCAGCTACGATCAGCAAAGGTCAGCCCATACATTGGTTTTCTTCAAAAAGAATACATCAATTTGTGGGCGAATGGCTCCTTAGTGACCTTTGTCTAGTAAAAATAATAAGATATGAATGAGATAAAACACTTGTAAACATCTTCATGACCTTCAGTGACAAGACAGTGGATGACTGTAAGACTAATGCTTTTCCTCACTGACAACAGTTTTCAGCATGTGTATTTTTTTTTTTAATTTATGCATAACTACTGAAATCAATTGCCTGATTTCACATTAGCTGCTAAAAGGGTAGTTGTCACTTTTTGTGTACGCACAATTTGAGTTAGTAACATCAGTTAGATGGCTTCACTGGGCTTATCTCCAGGATGATTTTTTTTTTTACTGCCGAATTTAAAAGTTGCTGATCATCCACATTTAGAAGGAGGCGCACAGCCACCGTGTGAATGGTTATTTAAGCGATGTTCTCTTTGCTGAAATGACACACTTGACTTGACAGAAAGGCTGTGTCTGTTGACACAACTGTGGAGGGAGAAAAGTTAATCAACTATTGCAACATCCCGTATTCTCTCTCTCTCTCTCCCCTCCCTCCCTCATGCTGTCATTTTGTTTGCATACTTATTTTCTCTGCTAGCAGGCCTCAAAGTTGTTTTGGTCATTTCCCATCTGCATTCACATCCTTAAACTAATCTGGCAGATAGGAAAGTGATTGCCAGCACAAGGGGGGAAAAAAAGGTTGCTGCGTTAATTAAGTGCTGATTGAAGGCCTTTGTGCAGTTTAATGGTTTTTCCTTCTTGGATCAGGAAGTAGTTTTAATAAATCTAACTTTCTAGTGACAGGTGTAATTTTATGGATTAGAGGCAGATGTGAAGCTGGGAAAGGCTTACTTATTTGCTCTTAAGCTTTCGTTCCACTTAGCAAATTCTAAACCACTCCCTTAAGAAAACAAGACTCCTGACATTGCAACTGCAACTTTATAATCAAAGTTGTGCAGGGGTTATTTAAGTGTAGAGCAGTCCGTGAAACATGTGTAATTTAAAGCTGCTGGTCCAGTGATTTTTTTTTTTTTTTTTTAGACATGCTGCTATTAGTGGATCATTACAAGGAATGATTGTAGGCTAACTGCAGTGTTACAACACATAAAACAAAGACAGCTGTGCGTGCCTTTGAATAGCCGTAGCTTTAAAATTAGGAGCATCTAATAAATATCTTCTTGTGTCATTGTGAATCTGCACAGCTACATAAAGACCAAAAGCTGAGTCATGCTGCGTCTGTTGCAGATGGTTACACTCAGATCTCAGTGGCCTGTTTATATGAGGATTTAATATTTGTACTTCTCAGAACAGGCAGTACATTTTTTGGACTTTATTAACAGCCAGTTTCAAACATGAACTGCCCCAAGAACTCAAAGTCGCCTCCGCACTGAAAAAAGAAAAACTTTTTAGATGTTCCATTCAGCTGCATAATAAGTTTTGACAGCTCAGTCTTATCATTATGTTTGTATCTGTCTCTAAATCCTATTTTTACTCACATAGAAATAATGGTGAGAACAGCTCAAGCTAACATGTTTGTTATCATGACCGAATAAGATATTAAACACAGACGCTGAAACAAATAAAAGCTGAAAATTATTTCTGTTTTTGGAAGTTTTTGCCAGATTTTAAATGTGTTGCTCTAGAGTTCATCTTGTATTTGCAGCAAATCAGTTCAAAGAAAATATTACAAGCCCAAAATTACTATGGCATTTGTGCCTGTGACAAGTGCATGCAAACTTCTGATCACAACTGTTGTGGCGGTTGGCAGTTCAACAAGGAGAGAGTGAACAAGATTTATTGATAATACAAATAGTTGTTTGGCAATTAGACTCCGATGGCCCATTTAAGCTGAAGGGAATCCCAGTAGAGATAGGAAGTAGGCAGGACACTGGTGGTGGAGACTAAGATGGAGGCTTGGTAGGAGCTCTCGGGTGGTGAAGTGGAGGTGGTGGGTTGAACAAATGAATCTGAAAGGGAGAATGACAGATGAGCAGTGAAATTTAAAGTACTGTACACCGAGCAGAGGCTGATTGACTCAAGGAAGGCAGGAAGAAAGATGATTGGACTAGCAGAGATGAGGTCAGTATTGAGTTTGACAGCATGGGAAAGTGGAGATGATGAAAAAAGAAAAGAGGCCAAACACCTGGGAAAGAATGTGGATGAATGATTTCAGATCTTTCTTATTGAACTTATGCCTAAGCTTCATTTTACTGAGCGCTCATTTACAGTCAAATGTTTAATGTGGAACTTTTGTACTTTTCCTTATTTTCAGTCAGTGTACTGTTAAAATAGTTGATGTTCATATTAGGGATGGCACGATACCACTTTTTTTAACGTCCAATACTGATATTTTACATTTGGATATCTGCTGATACCGATACAAATCCGATCTTTTTTTTAAATAAACAATTGTTTTTAAATGCCTGGATACATTTTACATAAGTCAACAGTCTCCCACACAGAAAAATCAAAATCTTTTAGTTGTCCCACATACGAGACTAACAGACAACAGAGCTAACTAGCAGTAGCTAACTAGCTTGCCTCAGCAGAGGTGTTCTTAGTGACGTGAAGAGCATAAGAACTGAGGGATGACTGTGATGACGGGGTATATATGTGCCAGTGGGGCCGCAAATATGTCATTACAGGTCATTTGCCTTGAAGGTGTGAATAGATGTGTCTTCAGCAGGACATGCAGGGACGTGATGTCCCATACTATATGTGTCATACAGAGTGAATCGACTGAAGGGAACTTTAAATTAGAATAATAGGTCCACTTTAAAGGTGGCCTGGGAACCAGCTGAATCCTTTGGATGCACAATGCCACATGTTTTGTAAGATGATTTGTTATAGGTCTAATTATTGTAGGTCTAGTAAGCATTTTGGCCTACAGCTGTGGATAACACCCCTTGGAAGTCAAAACTGACCTGAAAGGTTGCACACTAATTTGCATTTGTGCATTTGTGTGAGGCTAGCTTAAAGGCATTTTGCTATAAAATCACTTTTCTTGAACTTGAATTTTTAAGAAGTCTGTCAAAGTTTGTCCAACTGCAATCTTGGCCTTTAAAACTCATATTTTCATGCACCTAATATACTTTGCTTTTGGGTCTAAACAGAGCTATGGCAGCCTAAGTAGGATTGAGCAGGAACACTTGGCAGCTGGCTCCTCCTTCCCTCCAGAGCTGTTCTCCTCTTTTATGCAGGTTTTATTCTCCACACTATTTCACGACCTCACCATCTCTGTCCCACACATACGCATGCTCCATTACAGTGGTAAAATCATGTTTTATTGATTTACTAAGTGAAGAAGCCAGAGACAAGAGTGAGCATATCTAGTCTAATCCCGGCTGTTTGGTCCATGTACATTGGGCTGCTCCTTAATCCCCACAGCTGTCAAAGTCACTTCACAGAGAAGACCAAAGAGGCCCCATGATGGCTATACAATGCACAATGCTCCAATTTTTCTTTCGTCTGGTCCTCCCCACTCACAGTGTTTTCAATGAAGCTCTTTTAAAAGGGGATTAAACATTGCTATCTCATCTGTTGAGCTGCCATTCAGTCTGCTTTCGTCTCTCCGCTGCTTCCATGAGGAAGGGAGGATGAGGAACGTGAATGCTATAGGTCGAATGAGTGAAGATCCCATTTGCATTTTAAAGTTTGTTTTTGAACAACAGGATGTATACATGATTATCCAAATATGAGTTTAGTACAGGCATTCAGTCATTAACTTCCCTAATCTCCGGAATCTCTGGAAAGCCTTTCTTCTGTTTTGAATTGTAATTTTTCTCATCTTAAGAAAAATCTCTGTGTAGGTTACAGTTTATGATTTAGCAGATTTGACAACACTAAACAAAAATATGTTTCATTTACTAACAAAGTGCTTAGAACAGTCATATGTCTCAAAATGTGTTTGTTTGTTTGTTTTGACTTACAGTTTTACCCTTTCGTGTGTTATATGTCTGATTACACACAGTCACATACTTTAACCATCAGGAGGCAGCCGGAAAACAGACACAACCGTTTATCAATAGAAGACAAAGTTGAAAACGATCTAAAGATTAAACAATTATTATGTTCACCATGGTGCACTCTCAAACATTTAAGACAAACATTTAGACTTTTGTTCAATGTTTTCAAGTTTTCCATTGAATTTAAAAAATTCATTTTGAAATTTAGGCTGGCAAGAGTGGCTCAAGTGGCGAATTAATGATTTACACTGTCACTCTGCTTTGGACTGTTTCCTGGACTGAAGTGTCTCTGAATAATGTCTGTGGGGCTGCTAATTGAAGCCTGTATGTATATTTGCCATGATGGGGCTTCAGATCCAATGTGTGCATGAGAGCACAGCATTACAAATGGTGTGTCAGGTGTACACTGTGTGCTGGTTCAGCCAGTCGCTTTAAGCTGCTCCCCCTGGCCAGCTGAGTCCCTACTTTGTACACATTCACACCTGATGCTCTGACCACCACCTGACTCTCTGTGAGTACACATTTAGAAAAAACATGAAAAAATTGCTTATACTCAAGCTTTGGTTTATGTATCATCATCTGAGTTAAGGCTAAAAATCATATATAAATATTTGTTTTTTGCAGGATTCATTGGATAATATGATTTTTGAACTTTTTTCAGAAGTTGTCAGACGTGACTCCAGTGGTTTACACATTCGTCTAATAAGCCTAATAAATAATCCCAGGATCGATCCTGGGAGGAGACACAAACCCCTCTGGGGTTGTGTATGGAAGGGCATCTGGTGTAAAAATCTGCCAAATCAAATATGCAGAGTTACCTGCTGTGGTGTTGTGAATAAGGGAGCAGCTGAAAGTAGCTATTCTTCTCAGAAGTTGTTGAATTTGATCAAGAGGAACAGCTGAATCTGTACCACAGCTTTGCCGGCTGAATTTTCCTATGGAAATGCAGACCTGCACACTTATCAGCATCTAGTCTAATAAAAGCAATAGATGACAGCCTTTCATAAAGAGGTGCTACAGTGTGAAGATAAGTTGTGGTTTTAACTGGAAAAATAATTATATATAAATAATAATAATTTCTCCCTTAAAGGCACCAAAGGAGAAGCTGTTGGCAGGTCTTTCCAATTCAATGAACAAACAAATAAATAAATATGTGTACGTGTGTGTGTGTGTGTGTGTGTGTGTGTGTGTGTGTGTGTGTGCGCGCGGGCACGTGCGTGCGTGCGTGTGTATGTGCGCGCGCGTACGTGTGTGTGTGTGCGTATGTGTGTGTGTGTGTGTGTGTTGTGTGTGTCTTAACACACACACACAACACACACACACACACATCTTCACACATATTGCCATGAAAAGAAAAGAATCAGATGTGCCCCAGTCGACACACATTACCTTAAAGCTCAGTACCTAAAGAGTTTGTAAGTTAGTGGTTTCCTATTGCTATGTTGAAGCCAATACAAAGCCAAAGGGGTAAAAAATGAATAAAATGTCCTTGTCAAGAATTCAGCTGACAAAACCCGTGCAGTTTGGCCTGAAATGAGAAGAGTGCTTTTTCCCTCTGTACAAAAACAAGGATGCAAATTTTTGGTAGAAAAATATGTCACTTTTCTCACTGCATACATCAGATGTGCCAGGCAGCAGTAACAAGGAGAACAGGTTTGGTTCCTTTGTTCCTTTTCTATATTTCTCTGCTTTTTGTTATTTGTCATCCTGTGTTCTTAATGAATAATTGATATACTGTAAGAAGAATGATTTTCCTTTCATACACACAACTTCTTGTTGAGTTTATGAGCCTGTGTGATGGGACATGACAGTATTGGATCTTAAGTGGGCATTTATGGCTTCATATATATGCAAATTATTTTAACCTTACATCATCCATTGAATCGAACGCCCCTTCTTTGACAGGTTGAGATTTTAAGGTGATGGGGCTACAGTGTGTCAAAGATCATCATCAAAGTCCAAATAAGTCCCCATAGAAAAAGACAAAAATTCCTATGTGGAGTGCATTTTATTGGGTGTAATGCACTCTGGTGGATTGAAAGGTTTACTTTGTCATCATTAAAGGTGAAACCATTCAAAACAAAAGCAGTCCTGCTTCTTCAGCATGTCATAAGGCATAAGTGGGTAACTTAGTAAAAGTGCCATGTCTGGTCCTTGGTTGTTCATTATGACTGTCTGGGCGCAGCTGTATCTCTCTTAAGATCCACAACTTCATTAATCCCCTACACCACACCACACCCAGCCGGGGGTCGGCAGGCAGTCCACTCATTATAGCCACTTCACAAGGGAGCCAGTCCAAGTAGCAGCAGGGTGCAGGAAGAATATACGATATATCTAAAAATCTTGTTCAGTTTAATAATGGTCACATCGTATCCTGTTTTATAGTCTCTGAATCAAATTTGCATAGAGTTTGGATTAATATAATTAAATTCAGCATACATCCATTTTGCTATAAAGAGACATGACTTTTCCACTAAAGCGGGCTTGTAAATCTCATCAGTGTGAATACTTAGGATCCTAGAGGGAAAGAAATCACACAGCTGTGTAATAACAGGTGAGATTTGGCAGCGACCCCACAATTTATCTCAATTTCTAGAGTCTAGAAAACCTTTAAAACAGGATTATTTATTGTTTGTGTCATTTATTGCAAAACTGGAATGAAACAAAGGCCTCAAGATAGCTGTTGTACTCTTCTAGGCCCCCGGAAGAACATTAACCATGCTCTTGTCTTTTTTGGGACTTCAGAGTCTATGTCTCTTTCTCCAGACATGTGAAAAAAGTCTCTCTCTCTCTCTCTCTCTCTCTCTCTCTCTCTCTCTCTCTCTCTCTATATATATATATATATATATATATATATATATATATATATATATATATATATATATATATAATTTACAATATAAACTGATTGGTTGCAGTGGTGGCATCCTATTATAGGATCATGCTCAAATCCAGTGAGCTCTTAAGGATGATCCGTTCATTAACTGTAATTTCCCCATTGGGGGATCAATAAAGTATCATCATATTCATTCATCATCATCATTCACAAATTTTTGCAAAGGCAAACTGCATGGCTAGGTGCTTGACTTTATACAGCTGTGGCAATCGGACTGGAAACACCTGAATTCAAAGATGGAAAGGTGGCCACTGGTGTGAATATCTCAATCAGAATCAGACTTCATGAGGGTGGCCTGGGTGCCCGACGTCCTCTAGTGGGCCCTGTGCTCACTGCCCAGCACCGTGGAGCCCGAGTGGCATTTGCCATAGAATACCGGAATTGGCAGCACAGTCCACCACTGGCACCCTGTGCTTTTCATAGATGAGAGCAGGTTCTCCCTGAGCACATCTGATAGACATGAAAGGGTCTGAAGAAGTCATGTAGAATGTTATGCTGCCTGTAACATTGTTCAGCATAACCGGTGTGGTGGTTGGACAGTTTTGGTCTGTGGTGGCATATCCATGGAGGGACACACAGACCTCTACAGCCTAGGCAGCGGTACCCTGACTGCCATTAGTATCAGGATGAACTCCTTGGACCCACTGTCAGGCCCTACACTAGTACAGTGGGTCCTGGGTTCCTCCTGGTGCACGGTAATGTCCAGCCTCATGTGGTGAGAACATGCAGGCAGTTCCTGGAGGATGAAGGAATTGATACTGTACCATTGACAGGACCCCATGCTCACCTGTCCTAAATCCAATAGAACACATTATGTTTTGGTCCATCCAATGCCGCCAGGTTGCACCTCAGACTTTCCAGGAGCTCAGTGACGCCCTAACCCTTATACTAACCTTAATTCATATTATTGTAGGGTCTTTACCTCACAATATAGAGCACCTTGAAGCAACTGTTGTTGTGATTTGGAGTGATTTAAATAAAATTGAATTGAATTGAACTGGTCCAGATCCCCAGGGAGCATGCCCTGACACTGTCAGGCATGCATACACGCATGTGCAGGCCACACAAACTATTGCTTACCATTTTGAATTTCTGCATTGAAATATCTTCTAAGTTTTTTGCACAAATCAAGTTTTGTTAGGGTTCAGCAGTCCTGGGAATGAGCCACATGTCGTAGGCTTTATCCTGTATAATGCTGCATAAATCAAGGCTGAAATGAAATTGCCTAATTACATTAGGGGCAAACGGGAACTTGACAGTCCTTATGCTAACACCCTTAATAATGACTCAGCCCAATTCTCAGTGGCTTCCATTTACTATAAATATACTCAGTCACTGGAGCCTCATTGATAGCATTTACCAAAATACACTATTCCAAATTTTGGTTAATCTCTTAATTATATAATTGGCATGTGATCAGTAGTTATCTGTGACAGCCAAAGTGTCATTATTTTTAATGAGCCCCCCCCCCCCCCCCCATCTTACTGTAAGATGGGTGGAGGAACATTCAAACTGCTTTTAATGGGAGACATGGTTTCCTTTATTACTACTAGAGCAGAGATTTGGCATATACTATGCCCCCCACCCCCCATCTGACACACACACACACACACACACACACACACACACACACACACACACACACACACAGCCAGATGATTACAATAGACAGCCTAGATTACATTTGACTGTTCAGGCTGGCACCCTGTTCAATTGCCAGGGAAACAATATTGGGACTGCACTTTTCCCCCCAGTTCACCAACAGCTAGTAATAAAACTCAGTGAAGAAGATTTTTATCTGTACTGTATACTGTACATCTACACCAAATGACCATGAAAATTTTCAGGTAAGCCTTGTAAAAATGTGGAACTTATTCACACAGTACATTTCACTGGCTTTAAATGGTATCCTGAAAAGGGGTGTGGAGATGTATCTCAGTAGTTCAGATTCTCTCATATCATCACACCACAGTGGATGCCATCTATCAAAATTTTGCTTTTGGCCAGCATCATGTGGTAGAGTCTGTGCAGACAAGAGACAGATTGAGGTTTGAATTCCAGAATTATAAAGGTTTATCAGTGGATATCCTGCTCTTAGACATTAATCCCCTCAAGGATTAGAATATGGTCTCCACTATTTGGAGGTTTGCTGTAGTTATGAGGATTAAAGCTATTAATACTGCTTTCTTAATATAACAAGCAAAAGTGCTTTTTTTAATGGAGGTAAACACATCTTTATTTTTCCACTTTTTTCTAGCTCTTTTACATTTAATTTAATTTTAGTACAGAAAATTGAACACTTTTAGGCAGGAGGGGGAACGGGGTATTGTTTTTCATAGGTTTGTCTGTATTTCTGTTTGCTTGTTTGTTTTACGATGTTACAACAAAACTACAAGTCCAATTCATACCAAATTTGCATAAAAGATGGCCAGTGACCCCTAGATCACCTGATTAAATTTTTGCCATAATTGGGTCAAGTTGAGTGGTGAGAGGTCAAGTTTTCTGAAAATCTTGTGAACGCAATAACTCTGGGTGATGTCACGTAGGATGTTCAAATTCACACCATAGATGCAACTACTAAAAATCATAGATGAGTTGGAATCTCGGCGACCTTGATACCTTGACCTCAGGGTAAGGGTCAAAGGAATATTGTGAGCTTAAGACCTATGTGTTATCTTGGTGATTAAATGTTTGGAGACTGACATGTTTGTGAGACAGACAACATTAATATCAGCTTAAATGTCTGCTGGGGGCAGGGTTTGTTGTGCCTGGTACCACTTGTTATCTTTTTATTGTTGCTGTGTTTCCTTATTAAACTGACCAAACAACTGCACATCATTGGACTACTTTCAGCTTTCAATTATTCTGCTTTTTTTTAATTTTATTTTTTTATCAGTGATGAATTGCAGTCAGGATTTAGAGTGCCTCCCAGTACAGAAACAGCATTAGTGAAGGTTATAAATGATATTCTTATGACCACTGACAGTGGACTCATCTCTGCTCATCCTGTTAGACCTCAGTGCAGCATTCGATATCATTCACCACAAAATATTACTACAGAGATTAGAACACACTGTTGGTATTAAAGGAGCTGCGCTGCAGTGGTTTCAGTCATATCTATGTGATAGATTCCAATTTGTGCATGTACAGTAAATGGGAAGTGTTCCTCACACATAAACATAAGAGTTCCACATCGTTTCGTGCTGGGACCACTACTTTTTACATTATACATGCTTCCCTTTGGCAATATTAGAAAACACTGCATACATATTCAGTGCCATGCAGATGATACCCAGGTTTATTTATCCATGAAGCCAGATGACACAAATTAAGGTCTGGATGACCTCTAATTTCCTACATTAAATTCAGATAAACTAAAGGTTTGTACTCTTTCCTAAACATCTTAGAAACATGGTGTCTAACCAGATATTTACTTTAGATGGCATTACCATGGCCTCCAATAACACTGTGAGGAATCTTGGAGTCATTTTTGATCAGGATACGTCCTTCAATATAGACATTAAACAAATATATAGGACTGCCTTCATTCATTCATTTGTGCGATATCTCTAAAATTAGAAACATCCTGTCTCAGCGTGACACTGAAAAACTAGTTCATACATTTAATTACTTTTAGGTTGGACAATTGTAATTAATTATTAGCAGATCACTCTAGAAGCTCCATGAAACACCTTCACTTGATCCTGAATGCTGCAACGAGAGTATTGTCCGGGACCAGAAAGAGAGAGCATTTTTCTCCCATATTAGCTTCTGTTCATTGCTCCCTGTTAAATTCAGAACTGACGTTAAAATCCTTCTCCTCACATACAAAATCTTGAATAATCAGGCCTCATCATATCTTATTAAAGACTTCATTGTGTGTTATTATCCTGACATACTGTGATGTCTCCGCTTAACTGTGGGGATAGGGTTCTTTGGATCATACTCAGCATTTCTTTTCCTTTAAACACAGCAGGTCGAGTTGATGCCAAAGGGCTTGATTTTGATTTCATCTGACCAAAGCACTTTCTCCTAAGCCTTCTCTGAATCATTTAGATGTTTACTAGCAAACTTAAGATGGGCCTGTACATGTGCCTTCTTGAGCAAGGGGACCTTGAAGGCTTAAGATTTCAGTCCATTACAGTATAGTGTGTTACCAGTGGTGTTCTTGGTGACTGCAGTCCCAACTGTCTTCAGATCATTGACAAGCTCCTCCCATGTAGTTTTTGGGCTGATCTACCACCTTTCTCATGATCATCCTCACCCCATGAGGCAAGATCTTACATGGAGTTGCAGGCTAAGGAGCAGCTGGTCATTTTATATTTCTTGCATTTCTGAATAATCGCACCAACAATTGTCACCTTCTCACCAAGCTTCTTGCTGATGGTCTTACAGCCCATTCCAGCCTTGCAGGTCTACAATCTTTTCCCTGAGGTCCTTTGACAGCTCACTTCACTCAATGACATTCAAATCTGCTTATAACTTTTATGTAGTGTGTTTTTTCTTTCTGTCTCTCTCCATTAAAGTTAAACTCCCATAAAAATTTAACTGTTCATTTCTTCTTAAGTGAACAAACTTCCAAATTCAGCAGGTGAACCAAAAATTATTTCCCCCACTTTACTCGTGGTTCCTAGAGTTTCCTAAAGTTGAATGGGAGGCAGAGCCTTCAGCTTTCAGCATTTAAATAATACCCACCCCCATCCCCACAGTATTTCTTACTTTTTTTGCCCAAAAACAGTCTGTGCCTATGGAGAAGAAGGCTGGCTTATGCAGGCGTAACCTTTTATTTTTATTTATTTATTTATTTATTTTTTGGGGGGTGGGGGGTCTATACAGTCATGTTGATGCTGGTGGTTGGCCTCTCACCCATAGGGAATCCATTATTTGCATCACATCATAAAAAAGAACTCTTTCAGGTCAAGATGATGTAGCTGTTCATCAAAGTCTTAAATATTCATCTGTATGAATGAATATTTTGCATCCAGCACAGTCGGATGGATGGTCTGTGGTCCAAGTTGGATACTGTGGTGTAGGCGGCAGCAATACATGGAAGAGATCATCTATCCAGTTGAATTCTCCATTGAGTACAGTGGTGGAATCAGATGTTCTTCCTCCATAAAAATATTTATGCCAATTACCTTCTGCAAAGTTTTTTAAAGTCTTCAAGACAGACGGGCACAGTTTTGGTGAAATTAGACCTGTGGTGAAACTGAAACTGCTGCTGTTGTTGCTGTGCTCACTTTAGTAGCACTCAGTCAGGGAGACAAAGTGAGCTGAGATGTAAATATGTAATTGTCTACAGACTCTCTAACAAACACACGGGTTGTTTTTTTCTTCTAATCACATCTTTATAGTGTCTATTGAAGAAGTACTAAATTTGGACTGAATGGCAATGAGATTTAACTCATTCAGCATGCCACTTCTGATGAACAGCAGCTGAGTGCTGAGAATAGGTCCACTTGTATTTAATATTCCTATTCAGTTTTAACTCAAAAACTCCCTCCCTACAAATGTATCTAACTGAATGGGCCAAAGAAAACCTGGCCCACAGTTGTTTCTAATTAACCTCAGTTTATCTTGGCCTTCAACATGATTGGCTTTATACTGAAACCCATTTCAGTTAAAGAAATGCCTGGCCTGGCACCAACACTGTCTCATTTATCTGACCTGCACAGGAGAAATATTTAAATGAGCCTATTAAAAGAGCCCCTGGGCTGTTGAGAAAGGTATAGAAATGGTATTTGAAAAAAAAAAAAATACAAGACGGGGGTTCCATGTGGGAGGGGGGTTAGAAAAAGGTTGTTGAAGAAGTTAGCGCAGGGAACACAAATGGGCAGCTCCGCTTTCAGTCAAGAGTGGATTCAATCAACCAGGAGACAAACAGAAAAGGTACAAGTCACATCCTCTCATCTGCACTACAGCACTCGTGGTGCTGACACTGACAAGCAATCTTTTGCTGTCCTCTGTTATCATTCCTGCTTTAACAGGTTGAAAGCAGAACTCTGTCTTTCTGATAATATGCAGGGAAAAGTAAAATGTCACTAAAGGTACTCTTCTCCTGCAGCCTAGTGCCTGTTTAGGAGGACTTACCACCCCTGACATGTAATCAGGCAGTGTGTACAGCCGCGTGATCAGGCTGAACAACTGATACATTTTGAACTGAAACCAATTTATTTACCTTGGCATATTTATTGCTTTTAAAATAGCCATTCTGCAATTTGTATTTTAATATTTTGATGATATCTCATGTGCTAATAGCTAATATTACATTAAATATGCTGTCAAAAATGATATTATGAATCAAATGTTATTATCTGCCACAAAAACAATTGCAATTAGATTTTATTTTATTGTTTTAAACCAAACTGTTCGTCCCTATTCACTGGCACCCTGAACAAATCAAAAGAGTAGGACCAGCAAACATGTTCATGCCTCCAGATGAGATGCCACACTTTGTACATGTCACCTCTTCCCACATAAACACTCAGCACACATTTAGGAGTGTAGATGTTCCCACTTTCTCACGCACGCAGAGTCATGAGTGCTGTTGGAGTGATTCAGGTTGCAACCTCAGGTGATGATGAAGCATCTGAAGCTGTCCTTGACTTGCGGAAGTAACGCTGAAAAGACACCCACAAAAGCTCCTTGATTAGGCGATGACTTCATTACATTCACGGCCACGTGTGCTCAGAACAAATGCGTGATTTACAATTAATACAAGACCTTGATGGATATCTGCATGCTTTTCATTGACGTGCCTGTTAGTGGTGGCAGAGCCGCAATCTCAGTCTGATGCTGATGCAGTCAGATGTTTCTAACTCAACTCTTCACAGCCTCTGGATCAACCCTCCATCTCTCTCAGGCCATAAGTCAGCGAGCAGCACTGAATCACTATGTTGAATATGTAAATGGATGCCATTAAAGCTCTCTTTCTTTAATTAGTCTTTTGATTTCATGACTGAGTGCTTCCAATTATGGATCAATGTCTCATTTCTGCGCACGGACCCCTGAGTGTGTGGAGGCAGTTTTTCCGTTACAAAATGCTTTATAATTTCTCCTCTGCCAAAACGGCTGTTCACATCACACTTCCAAACTGCTGATCAATGAAAAATTTTGCTGCTCTAAGCCCACTGATATATGTGCACTGGTAATATTTTTTATAAACATGATCAAATTTCAACATATTGATGCAATGGCCAAAATTTGTGCTGTGAGTGGGAAATATATGTCTGTGTACTTACTCTGGTAGTAATTTTGCAATGAGCACATTAAGTAGTACACGAGAGGGACCTGAACAGAGCGTAATATCAAATTTCACTCCTGACTGGGAACTGCGAGTATACTTAGTGAGAGGTGCTGATGTAGCAGTATCATGCTACTCATGTTCTGCAAAAATGGCAAATAGGTGTATGGATTAGAGCAGATGGTAGGTATTCCAAAAAGGCTCAAATCTTACAGATAATTGGTTAATGTGTCTACAAAATGTGTACAAAACTAGTGTTTGTGTACTTTGGGAATGCTCTTTTCGATACAGGTTGACTCTTGAGATTTTTTGTTCTAAAGCTTAAAGCATACAAGATCAATTTTTTTTTTCAGTATACAGAATGAAATATACAGTGTGGGAAATAATTATTTGATTTGAATTTATGAAATTGTCTCTGATCTTTATGGTAGTTTCATTTGAATGGAAAAAGACAAATTCAGAAAAAACACATTACATAAAAGTTATAAAGTCATTTGCATATCATTGAGTGGCATAAGTATTTGATCCCCAAACGAAACTTGGTGGAGAAACCCTTGTTGGCAAGCACAACAGCAAAACATTTCTTGTAGTTGGTCAGCGAGTTTACACACATCTCAGGAGGGATTTTGGCCCACTTCTTGTCACACAAACTCTCTGAATCCTTTTGGGTTTCTTGGCTTCTGCTTGGCAATTCGAAGCTTCAGCTCCCTCCACAGATTGACGTCTGGAGACTGGCTAGGCCACTCCATGGCCTTAATGTGCTTCTTCTTTGGCCACTCCTTTGTTGCCTTGGTGGTATGTTTTTGGTCATTGTCATGCTGGAAGACCCATCCACGACTCATATTCAGTGTTCTGACTGAGGGAAGGAGGCTCTCATGCAAGATGTTATGGTACACAGCCCCATCCATTGGTCCTTCCATGCGGTGAAGTCATCCTGTACCCTTAGCAGAAAAAACAGCCCCAAAGCATAGTGGTTCCACCTCCATGCTCGACTGTGGGGATGGTGTTCTTTGTGTCATACTCAGCATTTCTCTTCCTCCAAACACGGCAGGTTGAGCTTAAGCCAAAAAGTTCAATTTTGGTTTCACCACAGCGCTTCAATCCATTACAGCAAAGTGTGTTTCCAGTGGTGTTCCCGGTGACTGTGGTCCTAGCTGCCTTCAGATCATTCACAAGCTCCTCCTGTGTAGTTTCGGGATGATCCGCCACCTTTCTCGTCATCATCCTCACTGCATGAGGCAAGATCTTGCATAGCGCTCCAGATAAAGGGCAATTGATGGCTGTGGACAGGTGTGCTTTATACACATGATGATTTGAGATCAAGAAGATCTGTGATTGATTGATTGATTGGTTGGTTGGTTGATTGTAATCTGTGTGCCACATCGGCACACAGGCAATCTGCGGGAGCCAGAGTTCATGCTGGGTTGTAAGAGATCAAATACTTATTTCACTCAATAACATGCAAATCAATTTATAACTTTAATGTAATGTGTTTTTTCCTGGACTTCTGGTTGATGTTCTGTCTCTTTCCATTAAAATAAAACTACCATAAAAATTAGAGACTGGTCATTTCTTTGTGAGAAAATTTACAAATTCAGCAGGGGATCAAATAATTATTTGACCCACTGTAGAAACTCGTCCTCTTCATTTAGCGAGCTTTAGTTATAGCATTTTTTTTCTTTCTTTTTTTTAAATCCGTGAACATTTAAAGAAACAAAAATATTGTAATTTAAATTTTAAATTAAATCCTTGTTACATTTTTTTAAAGTTGGCCCAAACTGACCTTTTTTCTAGATGGGGGACCTTTCCACAAGCACAGCATAGATTTATTGATGTCTAATTTATTGGTACATAATCAGTTATTGATTTGCAGTAAACTCTAACAGCATTTGTTCGAAACTCACAGTTGAACACCAGTCCAAATGCCAGGAGTACGCAAAAGCTAATGTATGCTTAAAAGAATTTGATCTTTAGTTTAACAAGAACAATGTGCCCTTTGCAGGTACAGTTTCCTTGACACTCCCTTTACCCCTAAAAACCTTTGATTCTGAAGCCCTGCCATCTCCACTGCTTTTACTCTAAAGCTCACCTGATCCCCCTTAATACGCTGTTCCTGCCCCCTAAGACAGTTTGTTCTAAGCAGTGTTCAATACTGAACACGTGTTGCTTATTTAAATTTTAAGTTAAAGTCACAGAAAACATTAAAATTAAGTCCCTAACATTGTGTAGTCTTCATCCCTCGATCCTTACTGGCAACAAAGCCCTCTCATATCAGCACATGGACACGAGTCTAATGTCATATTGTATATTGTATTTTCCTTTGTACTTGTGACTGATCTTCAAAAAATGTTTGGAATACAGCTGCTGCCTACTTATAGCAGTAGGATGCAAAAAGTACAGTCAGTAAGTGGGTGTCAAGATTATGCGAGTTTCTGAATTGAAATTGATCTCTCGTGGACTTTTAAGATGGAAGGATATGCACAGAAGTTGACTCTTCATCACTAACTCTGACCTCTCAGATCCATTAGACACTACATTAAGACTTGAAGGCAATCACACTCACGCAGCCTCCACATCACTTCCTCAGCGACGCTGTAATTATCACAAACAAAGCAGTTCACTTTTACACATTTATGTTTGTGGTTCTGTAACTTGTATATTTTAGAGCTATGTGAATGTATCCTTGCAAAAGTGCACATATATTTAGTGTTCACCGATTAGTTAATACGGCTGTGCGTTTTTGATGTTTGTCCACATGCATAATTCTTTGCATAGATTTAAAAGGTCTCAGCTGTAGTTCAGTGGGGTCAAAAAATCCCCCCATTTAGATCTTTTTTTTTTTTTTTTTCATAAGATGCTGGCATTTATCTGGCTCTGCTGTTACAGCAAATTCAACATCTGGCTCCGCTGTCCTTATCTACCGCTGACCTGTTTGCAAAACACATGCTGTGATGTTGAGCTGATTCTTTCTGTGGCTCTTTCTCTGACGCAGTTTTTTTGTGTCTCACAGAGCGGGAGCAGTGTGTGTGTGTCTGTGTGTGTGTGTGTGTGTGTGTGTGTGTGTGTGTGAGTGACGGGGGGGGTGCAGGCAGGTTGCAAGCCTAGGTGGCAATAGGGTATCATTGATCTGATAGTCTGGGCCTCTCTGGTCAATGACTCTTGTGTGTTTTCCAGGTTCTGTTGCCATGCCAACAGTGGCAGAGCTGAAAGGTTTGGTGGGTTTTTAAGGACTTTCCCGAGAAGGACAGGCACTGTCAGCGTCAGAGCACCTGCAGGTGCTAGTGCAGGCCGGACGGTCACATGATGTCGCACACAGATCAACCAGGGGAAGCCTGTAAGGGGGGCAGGATTCAGTTTATCTGCACAACCATTTGTTTCATCACCCCAGGGCTCAGTATCTGCTGCCCTCTAGTGTGTGTGTGTGTGTGTGTGTGTGTGTGTGTGTCGATGAATGTGTATATGTGTGTGTGTGTGTGTGTGTGTGGTTGAATTGTCTGGAGCTTTGCTGATCGTTCCCAGTGGTTAATGCCTGTTATCCAGCCTTGAGACGAGCGTTTAGATGTGGGGAAAATTGAGTTTGACGATCAGGACAAGTAGCAATTTATTATATTGCAATTTGCCATTTAGATAGCTTTCCTATGAATTAGACAGATATAGAGTGTAACTGACTGAGAACTGATGTCTGATGCAATAAGGTCTGAGGTCACCGGTGATGATGACTACCATCATTAGGGATCCATTACACTATGGAGCCTACTTCAGCTGATGGACGCTAATGATGCTGCACTGCAGAAAAGCATTTGGTTTTGATTAGACATTGGTGGAATGGTGCATTTCATTAACTCCGGGATGAGCTTTTGTTGTCTGGGAGATGATATGCCGCCGTTTGAGCTCAGGCTAACACACTGACTGTGCCCCTGGAGCAATTTAAGAAACAAATGTAATGAAAGGATATTTCCCTCCTGACAGTCTTCTGCCTTTTCCATTCACTGTCCTTCCCTCTTTACGCCACCTAAAACAAACTGATTACAGCTTGCCTAACTGCCTGGTAATATGATGTCACAGCTTTCTTGCCACGCCGTACTATTGCACTGTTAAAATGTATAAAATACTGTTGTTTTTTTGTTTTTTTTTATGTTAGAAACTGCAACAGAAACAATGTTTTACCTGATTTAAGAGACAAGAAAAAAAAGGAAATGACAAAAACAAACAAACAGAAAACAAACAAACAAACAAAAAAAATAGTCGTCTCCAAATCAAGGCCGCATAATGCAGTTTGGTACAAATTGAATTCCTAATTTTTACATCTTGTGTCTCACAGTTTGCGTGACTTACAGAGGCAGCCCAGCAGAGAAAGAAGGCAGTGAGTGAGTGAGTGAGTGTGTGTGTGTGGGAGTTGAATTTTTTTAGCAGCTGAATGCAGCAGAACACTGTTAAGATAATTAGAAATATGATCCCCTTATTGGGTTTGATGCACACAAGCCAGAAGCCCTCAGTTTGCATCTATGCTTCATTATAATTGTATAATTAATAGTACTCAGCCCTTTTGTCTGCGTCGATGTTAGAAAGAGCTAAAGAATAAGTGATTAAATTAAAGGGAATCTGATGCTTATTAAAAGTGGGTTTTAATTGAAGCACTGTAGGTTGTTTGAAATATAACAGCCCAATATTTTGTATTCACCCCCCTGAGAATAAAATCAGTCGAAACTACATTTCCATAAGTATTTCCTTCCTGTCAGCAAGAACAACACCCGACAACGCAAAACACCTTTTTAGAGTATATGTGAAATACTTTGGGAATTCTGCAGGCATTTTAAATCCTTACTGGAGAGCTCTAAGAGGAGAAAGAGAAAGAAGTGACACGCAAAGATCTCAGACAGATGTGAACCAGCAACATTGGATTTTATGGTTATTGGCCTAATTCCTGCACCATCTGGGCACCCCACAGCGTGCTAAGCAGCCGAGAAGCAGTATTAAGAAAATTGAAAACGGAAATAAATGCCAAACAGTATAGATTATAAATTTACAAGAGGAGGCACTGCATAAAAAAATTAGAACACTGAGGTATGTTTACAGGAAGATGTATCCATTTAGCCAGTTTGTTAGTTACTATTAGCACAACACGCTGAATGCTGGAATCTCAGGTTGTGGATTTGAGATTTGGATGCTGCTGATGAGGTTACACCGTGGTGAAACTACAGTGTTCCAAAGGTGCACTACAAAAATCACGCCTTTGATGCTTTTACCTGTGTGTTCATGCAGGCTGCACAAAAGTGGACAGCAAGATTTAAAATAAATAAAACAACAACAACAACAGCAAAAAAAAAAAATACGATAACCAAGAGTGAAATTTTTTAAAAGCAATAAATACCAGCGATCACAAAGTAAAAAGAAATTGAGACTGGTCACCACGCTGCCAGCTCATTTATTCTTCCTGCTGAGGAGATCATGTAGATTTTTAACTTTTGCCTTTCATAGAGGCAAAGCTTTCAGCGTCTTTCACTGAAGTAAAATTAATTAAAGGCTGGCAATACCGCAACACTTAAATAAGGACACAGCTAATGCAACAAGGTTAAACTCGCTGTGATTATCCATGGCTGTCACTTACATACTTCCAGGTCACTTCAGTTAGTTAAGGACCTTCCTAAACAAAAGTGACTACAGAGCCTTTACCTCAGACTAAACTAACAGCAGGAGTGTTCAAGGAGTGTATTTAATAAGACAGGAACTCTGGTTGTACTGCAATGATTTTGATATTTTGTCCAAAAAGAAAGATGCAAACGTATTCACAGTGAGCCTACAAATGTTGTGCCATGGTTTACCTGTGTGCAGTACTTTACTTGTTTCATTAGTGAGAAAGATGTAAAAAAAAAAAAAAAAAGAAGCCAAATGCAGCAGTCCATTTACCTCATTTTTTTTTAATTTACAGGTTCATTTCCTAAAACTAATCATCAAACTGATAAAATGTCTGTTTTTCACCACAGATGAAAAGCTTCCTGTAATCTTTTTGAGCATCCACGTCTTCTTAGCAAAGGAAATTATTTTATGGAATGACTGTGTGGATTGTACTCAAGAGGAATTTGTGTGCCAAAACAGAGATGTGTTAAAGGATTTATGCTTCCCGTCGGCAATTTTATAAGACTATTACCACCATGTTTTATTTATTCCATATCCCCTAACAACCTTTAAAACAGAGAGATTCTTTTAACAGCCCAGCTCGGTATTTTGCTCTATTTTTGTTCTGCCAGTATAGAGAGGTACAAATGAATGTCAGTTGACACACCATAAATCAAAGCTATTGGTTTAGTATCTTGGAGGAAATTATAGCAACATGAGTGATGCACCGACTCGCGTGATTGTATCACCAGCCATTCATTGCAGCCTGCGTGTAGGAGGCGCTTCGACATGGTTGAGACGTGGGAATCTCGGCTGCACGTGCACGTAAATACACACAGGAGTGCATCCATACGCAGGCGCAAATGCCTCGCAGATATCCATTCAGTGGAAGCTCGGTGTTAAAATGTTATTAAATGTAAAACTGGAAATATTTTGAATGTCATATTGACAAGTTAATGTTGGGTACCAGGGGTTCCTGTCAGCAGGCACTCAGTGCAGATGGATTTTTATAGCTCAAGTCGTGGTGATGATGGAGAGAGCACTCAGAAACTGCTGAAAAGTTTCTGTCAGGTAAAAGGAAAGAAAGGTGCTTTGAATTTGGTGTTCTTTTTGTTAGTGTGAGTGTTGATTTTTTTTTTTTTTTTTTTTAAATGACTCATGCAAACGCGTCACTTTGTTCACCTTTTAACACGTAGCCCACTTTTCACTTTCATCTGCTGCAGCGGTTCATGCAATGTACAGATTTAAAAAAAAAAAACATGAATAAGTGATATATTTATTGTTATTTACACAGCAATGTAGACAAGTGTCTACATTCTTGTACCATTATTTTCTCTTCTATCTGAATCTAATGCTCTTGTGGCCACTGCATACAATATATCACTGCATAACCATGAACCTCCAAAGCCAGAGAGGCAGCTACACCTTGGTGACATTTATCACTATTATAGTCATTCTTATCTTCCCTTTATTTGACAGTGTTTTGGGGGGAGTTTACACCTTTTTCTCCTCCTGTCACTGTCTCTCTTTTCTAGTCTGGACAAGCCTGAATTGTAAAGGTCTGCTGGGAATAGGTGTCAGAAGATGCTTTTCTCCTACACTTTTCCCCACTGCATCTCCCACTTCCCCTCTCTCTCTCTCTCTCTCTCTCTCTCTCTCTCTCTCTCTCTCTCTCTCTCTCTCTCTCTCTATATATATATATATATATATATATATATATATATATATATATATATATATATATATATATATATATAATGTGTGTTTTGTTATGTACCTGTTTGATAATGCTAACAAAGTGTCTGTCCAAAAGATAAATCACTCTATATTTTTCACAATGACTGGGTCAAATTAAAAAAGAAATCTAGAAATACTGTTGGCTTTCTCCAAAAAATTACATTGAAAAACCCAAGAGCTAATTATTATTTTGCAACCAACACTGTATACATTTTCCCAGCTCGTCTGGAAGCACCTGAGGGAGCAATTTGAGCAAGTTGCTCTGGAAATGTCACATGGGCTGCTCTGCTCTACCTGTTCATACCACTGTGGTATGAACAGGAAATGATGTGGTATTCATGGTATGACACAATTTACTGCCAAGATTATAAAAATAAAAATGCAAATTTGTTGCTAGAAATCCCTTTTAACACAAAAACTATTGCGTTTTCCAGCGAGAATCATACTATCTATTTTTTTCCCCCTTTTTTCACAGAAAGAAGCTTGACCATCACGTTACATGGACACAATTTAATTGGAAAAAGAAAGAAAAAGCATCTACTCAGCTCATTATTTTCGAGCCTTTATTGGGAAAAACGAACATATTTTACACTGCAGCCTAATTTAGCCTTTATCACGTTAATGTGAGACAGAGCTGTTCCTTCATTGTGGCCCTCCACCCCTCCACTCAAACTCTAATAATAAATATTACATTAATAATAAGTATCCATGGAGACTCCAATCCAAAGACACTATTTGTTCTCTTAACTTCCCAAATTGAAGTCGTGTAGTTTTAGCTTTTTTGTCTGCTCTGACATTTTGACTTTTGAATGTATCCATGACTACAGTACATTCAGGCATGGAGTAATTTGCTTTGATTGCAGAGAGGCTAATCAGAGGGCAGCGAAAATGTGACTGGGCTCCGGTTAGGGCTCCCTCAGCAGAGAGATTGTGCTTCATGCTGGGATCATCGGAGTCCTTTCTCAGAAATCAGGCCTTAAAAGAGGCTCTGACCTCTGAGGTGGATGCTTGTTGGAATTAGCCTGGGGTAAATCACTTCTAATGGGCTCCCTACAGACTAATAAATTAAATTCACCCACAGCTTAGAGACAATTGTGTGTCTTCCTATTATTGCTGGCAAAACAAATATTTGTGTATCTGTCCGTCTTTTCTTCCATCTTTTTCCTCCTGGATGTTTTGAAAATAATGATTTTAAAGCCTTTTTTTTTCTATTTTTCGGTCACGTAAACAACCTACAGTCATGTGAAAGATAACTTGAAGCACCCCTTGGTTCAGTAGCATGTAGAACCACCTTTGATGATGACTTTTTCAGTCTCTCAAATAGCTGAGCAGGAATTTTTGGCTCACTCTTCTTTACAGTGTTGCTTCAATTCATTGAGGTTTGTGGGCATTTGTTTATGCGCAGCTCTGTTAGGATCCCACCAAAGCATTTCAGTCAGGTTATATATATATATATATATATATATATATACATATATTAATGAAAGGTCTACCCATATGTATCATAATAGTGCAGAAACCCAAGCAGTTAACAAAATCCAGCATAGCTTAAACTGTTTGAGTAGTCAGACAGAAAACAAAAATAATCTGCAACTATTTTAATAATCATTTATTTTAGTTATACTGTATAAACAGGGGCACTAGCATGCTCATTTCCAAGCCTGTATTTTTATTCTTGGATTCAACCAGAGTAGCTTTGCATAATTCATAGCTGACATCTTATACTGGGCTTTGGTGCAGCCCCTCAGTACATCCTCTGTCTGAAACAGGCCAGTCTGGCTTCTTTTCCCCTCCCTTTAAGCCAACTTTCCAGAGACAGGCTAACCCTTACAGACAGATGATTTTAAGAGCAGGTGGGTGGCGTTTCTGTACTTACAGTCAGAGCTGTGTGCCTGAGATGACCATATTAGGAACACCCACTCTCTCTGACATCATGAAGAGCTTAGAGTAAATAAGTCTAAAAGGATTACTTGTGCATTCCCTCATCTCATTATTTGAAGCACTGTTTAAAATGAGCATCAACAAATGACAGAAAATAAGAAAAGGCATAAGTCATGGAGGTGTGCAGTGATGCAGTGTACACTGTCACCTCACAGGAAGCGGGTTCTTTTTGGATGTTCTCCCTGTGCCTCCGAGTGCTCAAGTTTCGTCCCGCAGTCCAGAGACGTGGTTACAGTATTAGCTTAGGTTACTTTAACTGCTGATTCTGAGCTGGATGTCGTTGTGGATGTGAGACTGTGTTTGTTGTCTGCCTCTCTGAGTTAGCCCTTTGAGGGCGTGGTGACCTTTTTTATGGTTTGTCTCGCACCAATTAGATAGACTCCAGCCCCCTGCGACCCTAACATGGATAAGGAGTTAAGAGGATTGGTGGATAACGAGCCGCCTTTAAACAACAGATTCTACAATCTCAGCTTGTCATATGGGTGTTTGTTCTGCTCTTGGATTATTGATATCAATAATCCAAGAGCAGAACAAGATATGAAACAAGATACTGAGGACACAGGACAGTTTCACTGATAATGATTAGAACTTGAAAGTTATGGCACTAAAGTCAAGCTCTGATAAGATGTATGAGTTTTTAAATATTTTTGGCCTCTTACAGAGACAAGGCAGTCCTCCTAGCAGGTGGTCAAAATTATTATTTGGAATTTTTGTTAAGGCAGTAATGTTCATAATAAACAGGATGTGTAACCTTTGCTGAAAAAACTGTAGTTTTTGCTTGTCGCACAAACTTTTGTGAAGATGCAAACGTAGCAGATCCACGTGCATTGCATACTGTTGTTGTATACTGTATGTTTAGATTTAGATGTTTGGCTTTAGAAAATGGTATCAGCGTGAGTGATTAGGTGCACAGTGTTTGTGTGTATGCATGCTCAGTCACACATTCCCACATTGATGCACTGGTGCAGAGCATGTACTGTGTTTGCACTGCTGTTTGTGTGCGTGTGCACGCACGCGCGCGCGTGTGTGTGTGTGTGTGTCCTAGCTTCATTCTGCTGACTGGTTTATTGCTGTTCCAGGTGACGGAGCATGAGAACAGCAGAGATTCAGGGTGCTGTTTTCAAGCACCACTGAAGCCACAAATTTCATTATTTTCACCCACAAGAAGTTTAGAGTTCCATGCATGAGGCCCCATGCTGTATGCACACACACACACTCACGCAGTACACACAAACACAGACACTGTCTCAGACTGTTCTGGACAGCATCTCCTCTGGTCCCATCACCCTGCATTATGCATATTCATTCTGACATTCTGTTCAACAGCCCTTGTTGCAGTGTATCAGCAATGTTTCTTCAGTTTCTCTGTTCATATTTATTGTGCGCCTTTGTAGTGTAATTTACACCTTACACTATGTATCACATACAGTTAGAAAAGAAGCGCATTGCTTTAACTACAAATGTTTTTTCCAGACATCATGACGTTACTCTAGTGTTACTATAATACGACAGGATGTCTAAGAATACTTGACCTACAAGTTGAAAAATGAAGAAATTGGACCTGAAAATGTCACTTTACTTATTCCACAAAAGCTCCCTGTCTCTCTCTCTCTCTCTCTCTTATTCTCTAAATCCCATGAGGCAGTGGACACAATGATCCTATCACATCAGAGGGAGATTAAACAAGCAGTGTCACAATGACACAGTGAGTTTGATAATGGCACAATAGAAGCACTTTCAATTATAGCTCCTTCTCTGGAGATATCTACAAAAAAAAAGGGAAATTCTTCCAATAACTTTGTCCTGTGTCTTTTTATTCCTTTTGACATTTAAATCTATCTTTCTTTAACCTTCCTGCAGCCTGAATTCAATAGCTTTCTAGCATGCTGCTAACAAGATAAGACTGAGCTGAATAACCTGCGCAAAGGGCCTGTTAGACTGTGTAATTAGTGAAGACAGAAGTTAAAGAGTTTGAGTTTGTTGATAACGCGTTTTGAAAGAGCATATGGAAGAACATTAGTTAAACACATTAGGTGTTTGTGTAAACCTTAAACCTATTTGCTGCAACTTGGTAATTTGTTCTGTTTGTATTTGCAAAACAGAGCTGAGACTATGCGCTAATTAACTTATTTTATTGCCACAATAAATCAATCAGTAACTTTTGGATTAATGGCTTGTCATCTAAAGCATTAAAAAAAGAAGAAGAAAAAAAGATCTCAGTTGTGAGACTTTGCTTCCTTTCATTGTGATACATGGCAGTAAACTGAACATTTTAAGAGCATTTATATGCCATTTCAGATGAGGTGGTTTGCTTTTTAGATTGCAGCTTGAGAATTAGAAAAATAACCAAATTTGCTTTTTATCACAGAGTTATGTGATGGCAGATATTTCTCCTTTATGTGTCTGTTAAATGTAATGTAATAGACAGCAGCTCTTTGTTTAGACTCAGCAGTGAGTCACCAAACTCCACCAACCCACATTTCTAATGTACTTAAGTAATACAGGAACTAAAGAGGGAATTTTTAACTCTAACTGGGAGTTAACTGTCTCCTAGCATCGGGAGCTTACCCAAAGATACACTGGCATGCAGATTGGAGCATCCAGGGATCGAACCACCGACCTCATCATTAGTAGATGACCTGCTCTACCTCCTAAACCACAGTCACCCTAAAATTTTAGAAAAGCAAAGGTAATCTATTATATGTACAGCTACTGCATATTGTGAATTTATGTATTTATAAAAAGACATTTAAAAAAGTCCCCTCCTAAGATATGCAAACTCGTGTCTTAGAGGGAGTTTGCAGGTGTGAATGTGAGCATGAGTTGCTGTCTTTAAGTGTCAGCTCAGTGAGTGACTGGTGATGAGTCTGCCTGAGGTGTACCCTGCCTCTAACCCAATGTAAGCTGGAATCAGTGCTAGCACTCCATGACAGTCTAAAGGATAAGCCGATATATGGGTGGGTATGACGGAGTTGATGGACGGTATGTAGCACACGCCAGTGGAAAACTTTAGAAAAGTAAAGGTAATCTGCATGTCTTTAACCTGTGGGGATACCAGTAGGCATACAAATCATGTGAAAGGTTACCGTTATCATAATCACATCAGTTTATGAAAATGACTGACTTTACATTGCCATTTTGATGCATTCCTAAGCTACATATAGCATCTTAAACACATTATGATGCTAAGGTCTTCACTTATGTTTCATTGTGCGTGTCTGACAGATCTGCTGGTGTCACTGTGATTTATGGGCACCCTGAATGTGCCCAAACAGCATCCTCTCAGAGATCTCTGTGCTATTCTCAGTGAGTCGGTTGTCAGCCATCACCGACAGCACCTTGTCAAGTCTGATTTCCTCTCCAGTCCACTCCCTGAAACCAAAGGGCCAGCTGCTTCTAACTTTTGGGCCTGTTATCTCTCTCTTGCCTTTGGCTGCCCTCTGGTCGTTTGTCTGGTCTCAGATTTAGTCAAACCATGGCTAGCTTACAGATAATTATCAGACTGGCCAGCTGTGTGGCAAGCATCCACAGCCCCTTTGTTGCTAATTGAATTAGACCCCATGCTGGAAGTGACAGAGAAATGAACAGTTTCCCCCAGCGAGCCATGTGATTAGCAGACTTAGAGAAAGGAGGTCAGCTCAGGATGGCACGCTGGTGTATATGGTTGATGTCACTGACTCAACAACTGTGACCACATTCAACCTCACACTGATGTTTCTGTCAGGTTTCATTTTATGATGTATGTCAATGGGGGTCAAGTACAGAGGACAGTCACAAGTGGACTGCTGCCAGGCTTGCTATGTCACTTTAAGAGCCAAAAACATGCATTTATTAGTCCTTCTTTTTTGCCATCTGTTTCATGGTGTATTGTGAGCTACGTGTACAGTACTATGTGAGCAGGAGCTTTGGTTTCAAAGATTCATCACTGGTGGACAGAAGTTTGGACAGACATGAGCATATGTTTGATTTTTGCAATTACATGCACGAAGACATAAATTTGCTGTTTTTTTTTTTGTTTTTGTTTTTGTTAAGAGTCATTCACAAATTCATGAAACAATTCTTTACCCATTTTTTTCTTGCAGGTCACTTATTTATATTCATATAGTATGGAAGCTTGTTTCCACCACTAAAAAAATGGGACAGTGAGCTTGTAGTTTACTATAGAGGTGTGCTTTGGATCATTGCAGCCTACTGTTGTAGAAGCCTTTTTTCAGCATCACTTAACATCCATTCTTCCCTTACTGCAAGGGGACAACAGATGTTATGATGCACAGGTTTATATATTTTTAATATTTCTGATATTGTTCTGTTAAATGTTGTTGGGTATGAGAAACGGCACAATTTCTTTTTTTTTTTTACACATGATTAACTGTCAATTAATCATTTAAGATGTATCATTTGTCCATGTTTTTCCAGTTACCGGTATTCATAAGTAATTCATAAGGAGTGTTTTATCTACAGTACATTTGGATATGAACTGCACAACTTTTTCCATAAGGTGGTGCTAAGTGAGACAAGTTTTCACATAGAAGTGACAGAAGAAGAATTGTGTTTTCCCTTTTTGTCCTGTTGTTGTCCTCAGTATGGCCTACTGTCAGCATTTAATACTCATAGTTTTCAAACTGCAAACTCTGAGATGGAAAAATGAATTGAGAGAAAAAAAAAATGCAGTACTTCCAGTCTGAAAGCAAGCCATTCTTAAAATGTCCAACTTCACAGAAACCAGTTTACATCCTGGTACAACAAAATGATTGTGAACTCTGTAGCTATGCTTGTCCATTATAGCAACTGTATGGGCTGAATTTTCTTTATAACTAAACCTTTTAGCATGTTTATAAGCCTTGCATTTTTAAGGATACTGCAGCAGTTTGCACTCACCTATTGCACACTAAAGGCTGATGGATTTGCGCTAGGCTTCAGCTTGTCATGGTCCTGGGCCGTCTGCCCAGCATTTTGTGTTTAGTTCTGTTTTCCCATGAGTTTTGTTATTTTTCAGTTGTTCTGATACGTGTGTTCCCTTCGTCCCTGTTTCCCCTGCTCCATGGTCTTGTCTGTTTTGTCATGATGTCTGAACCCTGACCTCCTGTGTTTTCATGTTGAGTTTATTCCTAGTGTTGTGACTAGTCTGCGTCTCTGCCCCGTGTCTATGTGCCAGTCCCCCCATATGTTGTCTGCGTGCACCTTGGTTAGTCACTTCCTGCATTATTTTGACAGTCTTGTGTTCCCTGTGCTTTGTGTCTAGTTTTGCTAACCCCTGTTATTAGTTTCATTTGCTTCACCTGTTGCTCCCTGCTGTTTCCTCTTGCCCTGATTACCTGCTGTGTATTTAAGCCCTCAGTGTTCATCTGTTTCTTGTCGCGTCGTCTTCAGTGTTCCCTCGCTGTGTGTCTCCCTGCTCCTCCTCAGGTTTTTGTTTAGTTCCTTCCCAGTATAGGTTTGTTTTGTATTTTTCCAATAAATCCTGTTTGTTTGAGTCTGCATCCTGGGGTCCAATTCTGCCTGCCACACACACACGCCATGACAGAACGACGCGACCAAAATACGGACCTCGCGGACTCAAGCCAGCGGGGACGGCAGCGAGCCGTACGGGTTTTCCTGCAGGAAATAGAGAGGTGGTGTGCTCCGGAGGACGAGTCACGCTTTCTGGGCACTAGTCTCGCCCGAGGAGGACCCGGCTGGGGAAAGAGACCTCAGCTTCAGTACTCGCCACTCTCCCCACCTCTGAAACTGCAGCCGCGCTCGCCGGCAGTCTCCCCGCCTCCGCCCATGCCTCCGGGGATAAGCCTAGGCGGCTTCTCCGTGATGCCAGGCCCACCATCTCCTGCTTCGTTTCCTAGCGCCGCTCCCCTCTCTCATCCTACAGCGGGGGCGCGGAAGCGGAGCTCTCGGCGCCGGAGTAAAACTCAGTCAGCGAACTATGATACAACTCCTGTGTCAGCCATAGACAGTTTGATCATGAACTCAGTTACTGACATTTCACAAATCATAAAGAAGACAAATTGTTCCATAGATACTCTTGCCATGCCTGCCCATTCAAGACCTGTGGTTTCTGAAGCTGTTCCTCCCTCACCAGAATTGGGAAAGGAAATCTGTAGCTCAATGATGGACCTCTGTGAGCAATGGCTTAAATGCCCCAGTCAGGGGTATCGAGACGCCATGGCCCACAGTGCGCACAGATTGGAGTCCAGTTTTCCCTGGCTTTTGGACGCTTTGCCAGGTTCGAAGAGGGGCTTGGTCGAAAGTATGATCCACTCGGTGGTACCCATTTCTGTTCCACGGGTGGGGGCAGCCACAGAAGAACCTGCACCCGCACCCGTTTCTGTTCCACGGGTGGGAGCATCTAAGCCACAGTCACCCACGCCGCCTGCATTTCAGACTACAGCAGCTCCTCCCCAGTTACTCCCGTCTCATTCGGCTGTAGCTCCAGCTCCTCCCCAGTTACTCCCGTCTCAGTCAGCTGTAGCTCCGGCCACCTCCCAGTCTCAGTCAGCTGTAGCTCCGGCCACCTCCCAGTCTCAGTCAGCTGTAGTTCCGGCCTCCGCTCAGTCTCAGTCAGCCTCTGTAGCTCTCCCCGCTTCAACTTCCCCAGTGCCAGCTCTCCCCGCTTCAGCTCCCTCAGCCTCAGCTCTCCCTAGCTCTCAGCCTGCTCGCCCTCAGTCAGCAGCAGCTCCAGCCGCTCTAGTTCACCCTGCCTCAGCTTTGCCCCCTCCAGTGGTTTCTCTTTCTGTGATCCCCTTGGTCAGTTTAGTTTCACCTCCAGTCCCTTCATCTTCAGTTTTAGTCTCAGTCCCCTCATCCTCCTCAGCGTCAGCCCCCTCGTCCTCAGTCACCTCAGTCCAGTCTGGTCCTACTCCCTCCGTGGTTTCGGTCTCCTCAGCTTCCATACTCCAGTCAGCTTCCCCGGTCCCCACAGCCAGTGCTTCAGCTTTGCCCCCTTCAGTGGCGTCACTTCCCTTAAATCCCTTGGTCTCTCCAGTCAGTTTAGTTTCATCTTCAGTTCTAGTCGCAGTCTCCTCGGTTTCCTCCGTGCCCTCTGTCCCCGTAGTCCCTCAGGTCCCGTAGTCCCTCAGGTCCCCGTAGTCCCTTACTCTACTTCCACTTCTGGTCCCCGCAGTCCCTCAGGTCCCCGCAGTCCCTCAGGTCCCCGCAGTCCCTCAGGTCCCCGCAGTCCCTTACTCTACTTCCACTTCTGGTCCCTCAGTCCCTCAGGTCCCCGTAGTCCCTTCAGCTCTCCCTAGCGCCCAGCCTGCTTCCACGCAGCCGGCTCTCCCTAGCGCCCGGCCTGCTTCCACGCAGCCAGTCGTCTCCCGGCCTGCTTCCACGCAGCCAGTCGTCTCCCGGCCTGCTTCCACGCAGCCAGTCGTCTCCCGGCCTGCTTCCACGCAGCCAGTCGTCTCCCGGCCTGCTTCCACGCAGCCAGTCGTCTCCCGGCCTGCTTCCACGCAGCCAGTCGTCTCCCGGCCTGCTTCCACGCAGCCAGTCGTCTCCCGGCCTGCTTCCACGCAGCCAGTCGTCTCCCGGCCTGCTTCCACGCAGCCAGTCGTCTCCCGGCCTGCTTCCACGCAGCCAGTCGTCTCCCGGCCTGCTTCCACGCAGCCAGTCGTCTCCCGGCCTGCTTCCACGCAGCCAGTCGTCTCCCGGCCTGCTTCCACGCAGCCAGTCGTCTCCCGGCCTGCTTCCACGCAGCCAGTCGTCTCCCGGCCTGCTTCCACGCAGCCAGTCGTCTCCCGGCCTGCTTCCACGCAGCCAGTCGTCTCCCGGCCTGCTTCCACGCGGCCCCTAGTGCTAGTTCCCTTAGCTTCAGTCCCTTCAGTTTTGGTCCCCTTAGTCTCCCCGGTCCCTCAGGTTCCCTTTGTTCCCTCCTCTGGTCCCTCAGCTCCTTTAGTTGTGGTTCCCCCTGCAGCCTCAGTCCCAGTCTCCTCTGCTCCTGCTCCCCCGACTCCGGTTTCCCCGCAGTTAGCTTCAGTCCCCTTACCTCTTCCGCAGTCAGCTTCCCCAGTGTCAGCTTCCCCGTCCTCAGCTTCCACGCTCTTAGCGCCCTCCGTGTCAGCTCCCCCAGTGTCAGCCTTAGTTCCCCCAGCTCCCTTAGTCTCTCAGGTCCCCTTAGTCTCCTTAATTCCCTCCTGTGCTTCCATTCCTGGTCCCTCGTTCCCCCTAGTTCCCTCCGTCTCCCTGCAGTCAGAGTCCATAGCGTCAGCTCCCTCGCCCTCCATAGCGTCAGCTCCCTCGCCCTCCATAGCGTCAGCTCCCTCGCCCTCCATAGCGTCAGCTCCCTCGCCCTCCATAGCGTCAGCTCCCTCGCCCTCCATAGTGTCAGCTTCCACGCACCCACCATCACATGCACCCGGTCCATCCCCCAAGCAGCCCCAGCTGCTCAGTGAAGTAGCTGTGTGCCCTACACCGCAGACCCAGCCTGCACATTCGGAGCCTCACCTTGTAGGCCCCGTTCAGCCCAAGGGTCCGGCTCAGTCGGAGCCGTGTTTGAAGCCCAAGGGTTACGCTCAGTTGGAGCGTCGGGCTCGGTTCGAGCCTCCTGCCTCGTCTCGACGCCGCCGCCGCTGGAGCCGCGGTCGGCCCCCAGTCTCGTCTCCTCGCCGCCGCCGCTGGAGCCGCGGTCGGCCCCCAGTCTCGTCTCCTCGCCGCCGCCGCTGGAGCCGCGGTCGGCCCCCAGTCTCGTCTCCTCGCCGCCGCCGCTGGAGCCGCGGTCGGCCCCCAGTCTCGTCTCCTCGCCGCCGCCGCTGGAGCCGCGGTCGGCCCCCAGTCTCGTCTCCTCGCCGCCGCCGCTGGAGCCGCGGTCGGCCCCCAGTCTCGTCTCCTCGCCGCCGCCGCTGGAGCCGCCGTCGGCCCCCCGCCACGATTCCTCGCCGCCGCCGCTGGTGCCGCGGTCGGCCCCCAGCCACGATTCCTCGCCGCCGCCGCTGGTGCCGCGGTCGGCCCCCAGCCACGATTCCTCGCCGCCGCCGCTGGTGCCGCGGTCGGCCCCCAGCCACGATTCCTCGCCGCCGCCGCTGGTGCCGCGGTCGGCCCCCAGCCACGATTCCTCGCCGCCGCCGCTGGTGCCGCGGTCGGCCCCCAGCCACGATTCCTCGCCGCCGCCGCTGGTGCCGCGGTCGGCCCCCAGCCACGATTCCTCGCCGCCGCCGCTGGTGCCGCGGTCGGCCCCCAGCCACGATTCCTCGCCGCCGCCGCTGGTGCCGCGGTCGGCCCCCAGCCACGATTCCTCGCCGCCGCCGCTGGTGCCGCGGTCGGCCCCCAGCCACGATTCCTCGCCGCCGCCGCTGGTGCCGCGGTCGGCCCCCTGCCACGATCCCTCGTCGCCGCCGCTGGAGCCGCGGTCGCCCGCCTGAGAGGTTTGGACTCTGCCTTTTGGCCCCTTGGCCTGGACGGCCCCCTGAACTATGGACTGTTTGTTCCCCCTGGCCGTTGCTCTTTTTGTTTCTGTTTTTGTCTTAGCTCCTGAACTGTTCCTTGTTTTGACCCCCTGTTTTGGACTTTGGAGCTCTCCGGCCTTGTGCCGTCGCTTTTTGTTTCATCCAGTTTTTTTTTCTCATCCCTGTGTTTTGTTCCTGTTTTTGGACTTTGTCCCGGCCTTGTGCCCCTGCTGTTTTTGTTCTGACCTTGTGATTTTTGATGTTTTGCTCCCTGCCTTTGTTGCTCCCTGCCTGGTTTTGTTTTTGTTCCGGTCCCTCCGTCCTGGTCCCCCGCCTCCCTCCCTGGTCTAGTTTTGTTTCCTGTTTTGGCCGTCGGGTGCCGGCCTTTGAGGGGGGGGTGCTGTCATGGTCCTGGGCCGTCTGCCCAGCATTTTGTGTTTAGTTCTGTTTTCCCATGAGTTTTGTTATTTTTCAGTTGTTCTGATACGTGTGTTCCCTTCGTCCCTGTTTCCCCTGCTCCATGGTCTTGTCTGTTTTGTCATGATGTCTGAACCCTGACCTCCTGTGTTTTCATGTTGAGTTTATTCCTAGTGTTGTGACTAGTCTGCGTCTCTGCCCCGTGTCTATGTGCCAGTCCCCCCATATGTTGTCTGCGTGCACCTTGGTTAGTCACTTCCTGTATTATTTTGACAGTCTTGTGTTCCCTGTGCTTTGTGTCTAGTTTTGCTAACCCCTGTTATTAGTTTCATTTGCTTCACCTGTTGCTCCCTGCTGTTTCCTCTTGCCCTGATTACCTGCTGTGTATTTAAGCCCTCAGTGTTCATCTGTTTCTTGTCGCGTCGTCTTCAGTGTTCCCTCGCTGTGTGTCTCCCTGCTCCTCCTCAGGTTTTTGTTTAGTTCCTTCCCAGTATAGGTTTGTTTTGTATTTTTCCAATAAATCCTGTTTGTTTGAGTCTGCATCCTGGGGTCCAATTCTGCCTGCCACACACACACGCCATGACACAGCTTCCTTAATCTGACCCACTGAACTGGACCTCTCAACCATTTTATTCCAATTATTAGACCAATAATATGGCTTGGGTAATTATTTGTACTAAAACCATATCTAAAAACATTTTTAATTAAATCCTAGTATGTTACTTAGCATTGATTAGCAAAAATCAGTACCCATACAGTCTATGGATTCAGCTTGGCGTTAACTGATAGCTTTGCCCTCCATGCTCTCATATATGGTCCTTTCTGGCTTTAAGAAAGTCAACATGGCAATGGCCAGAATGTCAAAATCATGGCTTCAAATGGGACTTTCACAATTTCATTTAACTTTAAAAGGAAAGTGTTGTTTTAAAATCAGCACTAAAAAAAAACTATCTACAGCAGATGAAAGTTATGTCCTGTAAAGTCAAGACCTGACACAGGACCTGAGAGAACCCTTCAGTTGTTCCGTGTCCTCTTACCCGAAGTGGCATCAGGAATGGTCCCAGTGGAAGGGTGGCTCTCAAGAAGCCATTCTTAAGGACAGGAAACAGGGAGAAAAGGCTGAGGTATGCCAGCTTACACAAGAACCCGGCTGAAAGTCAGGAGAAATGCTTATAGAGTGATGAATCCAAATTTGAAATTTTTGGTTCAAATCATTGTCATTATGTAAAGAAGAGGTCAGGAGAGAGGTGAGTGTCTACAGCCTTCACCTGCATTTCAGCCAGTGGTGTTGGGGATCTTTTCAAAACTGATGGAATTATGAAAGCAGAAAAGTACCATCAGATTTTTATCCACCATGCAATACCATCTGGAAAGTATCTGATTGGTATGACAATAATCCTAAAACACACAGTTAAAGGGTGCCTGGATAGAAGAGAAAAAAAAGCACACAGTGGAACGCTATCAGTCATGTACTGGCCTCCCCAGAGCCCGGACCTCAGCTATTATTGAAGCAGTGTGGGATCATCCTGACAGAGAACAGAACAAAAGGGAGTCTACATCCAAAGAAGAGCTTTGAATGTCCTTCAAGAAGCCTGGAGAACTATTCCTGAAAACTACTGAAAGAAATGACAAGGAAGCTGCCTCAGAGAGTTCAGGCTGTGTTGAAGAATAAAGGTGGTCGCATCAAATATTGACTTTCAAGCTTGTTAGAATTGTTTTTGCCTTATATACTGTATTTCCATGTGTATTTGCACATTTCAATAAATCAGTGCACCTACACTGTAAAAAGGATATTTGAGTTATAGTTGAGGTAATGCAATGTTTTAAATGATTCTCACTCAGCTTTATGCTGAGTATATGCAGTATGTTTTTGGGGTTTCTATCAACTTGAAAGTACAACCTGTTCCTTTAACTTACAGTAACTAGCTATTTTTATTTAAGTGAAAGTTTCACTTATTGTGTGTTTTGTTTAACTTAAATCTAGTGGGTTCATCTGACTTGTTAATTTAAGTTAATTTTAAAAAAACTTAATTAAATTATTTGTTGCCAGTTGACATAATTAAGTTGTTCCAACAATTCTCTTTTCTTTATATTTCCCATTTTCCTAGTAAAACATGCATTATATTGCCTAAAGTATTTGCTCATTTGCCTTCACACACATATAAATTTGAGTGACATGCCATTCAGGATATGATGTTGGCCCACCCTTTGAAGCTATAACAGCTTCAGCTCTTCTAGGAAGACTTTCCACAAGGTTTAGGAGTGTGTTTGTGGGAATTTGTGACCATTCTTCCATTCTACCATTCTGCTCATCCAACACTGATGTTGGTTGAGAAGGCCTGGCTCACAGTCTCTGCTCGAATTTATCCCAGAGGTGTTCTATCAGGTTGAGGTCAGGACTTTGTGCAGTCAAGTTCTTCCACACCAAACTTGTTCATCCATGTCTTTATGGTCTCTGCTTTGTGCACTGGTGTGCAGTCATATTGGAACAGGAAGGGGTCATCCCCAAACTGTTCCCACAAAGTTTGGAGCATGAAATTGTCCAAAATGTTTCAGTATGGTGAAGCATTAATAGTTCCTTTCACTGGAACTAAGAGGCTGAGCCGAACTCCTAAACAACATCCCCACACCATAATCCTCCTTACAAACTTTACACTTGGCACAATGCAGTCAGATAAGAACCATTCTCCTGACAACCACCAAACCCAGACTTGCAATTGGTCACTCCAGAGAAATAGTCTCCACTCCTCTAGAGTCCAGTGGCAGCGTGCTTTACATCACTGCATCCAACGCTTTACAGGGTGATGTAGGCTTGGATGCAGGTGCTTGGCCATGGAAACCCATTCCACGAAGTTCTCTGTGTGCTGTTCTTGAGCTAATCTGAAGGCCACATGAAGTTTGGAGGTCTGTAGTGATTGACTCTGCAGAAAGTTGGCAACCTCTATGCACTATGCACCTCACAGCATCTGCTGGCCCCACTCTGTAATTTTATTCTGTGGCCTATTGCTTTGTGGCTGAGTTGCTGTCATTCCCAATCACTTCCACTTAGTTATAATACCACTAACAGCTGACTGTGGAACATTTAGTAGAGAGGAAATTTCATGACTGGACTTGTTGCACAGGTGGAATCCTATCACGCTGGAATTCACTGCGCTCCTGAGAGCGACCCATTCTTTCACAAATTTTTGTAGAAGCAGTCTGCATGCCTAGGTGCTTGGTTTTATACAACTGTGGCCATGGAAGTGATTGAAACACCTAAATTGATTTGGATGGCTGTGCGAATACTTTTGGCAATAAAGTGTAGGTAGGCTTGTGGCTCAAGCCTTTTGCACAATATTGTATTTGAAATCTTTGCATCGAACCTTTCCACATTTCCATCAGTCCTCTCCAAAGGTGCAGTCAAATAAAGGCCAGAGTTGTGATTAATAGTGTAGATTTTGATGTTTGTGTTCATCTTCCATGTTATTATATTGCCATCATATGCTCTTCTTTTGAAGGTCCATATTCGTCTTATAAAACTACTAAATTAGCAGCATGTCTGCATCCTAAAGTGAGAGATCTGTTTGTGCTTAGTACAATCTTATAACCTCAATAGTTTGTTGACACTGTTATATGAGAACCACATAAATATGAGAAATATGAAAACCTTATAAAAGTCCTAGCATTTACAGCAGCTATTAAACTCTGCCAAGTGGATCATGCAAGGAGGGAAATAATTGACATGTTTCAAGGCTAGCAAGAAAAAAAAAAACTAATAATCCACTGTGTCTGTCTTTTCTGGAGGCCCTTTGACTTTGTGAAGGTGTGCGCTCTTTTCCCATACCTGGGAGTGCATGTAAAGTATAATCAAACCTTTCTGCTGTGCAGTCTCTTTCATTCTTTTGCCCGTCTTTCTTTTTTGCCTGCCTAAAGTGTGTGATATTTTTCCAGAACAACCTGTGCGCAGTAAAAAAAAAAAAAAAATCTGCCAGTTCTAAGAAAAGTAGGCCATTTGGACAGATGACTGACAAGGGTTTTGTGTGACACTGAAGCACTTTATTTCAGGACGTTTAGTGCATCATCTGTTGACTTTCTGTGCTTGCTGAAATTTGTGGCTTTGCTTGTCTTTAAACAGATATTAGTATGTGTCTTTTTCAACAGCAATGTGGAGCAGTTATGTAAGTCCATGCTGTCGTACTATGTTTTCAGCAAGTCGCTACTCTGATTAGAACAATAATATGAAATGTGACACAAGTTATTTGGTTGTCATCTTAATTATTTATACACACCTCTGTTGGATGTGAAAATTGGGTTGTTGTGCTCTGCTGCGTGACAAATCTTTCATTCTTTCAGTGTCAGACTGAAGAATACGAGAACAATGTGAAAGATGTGTCCTCTCTGAATATTTCTATTATTTATTTTGCTACTGTTTTTAGTCTCCTATTCATAATTTAGGGTGTTATACATTTGTGCATGCTGTCTTTCCAAGAGTTATAGTCATCATCTCTCTTTATGGCATTGTATTATTTGCTTGAAATAAGGCTCTATTTTTTTTTTCTGCTTCACACCTCACACTATTTCCCACATGTTGGATGCACACGGGCCCCTCTCTCCAAACAAAGAACCATGTGAATTTATTCACCCCTTGCTTTTCTCTGTCTCTCCCCCACACCATGCTCAAATTACATGATGCTGCTTTGTGCCGGTGTGCCACAGAGACCGTGCGTGAAATTTATTGGCCCCGAGTCTTGCCATTTGACACGCGAGATGTGGCTAACAGATTTTGTGCCATTTCCCATCTCCTCCGGCTCCCGTGTAATGCTGACCTTTCCTGCCTCTGGGCTATATTTAAACCGTGAGCACCAGAGACTTATGGCGGCGTGGGAAATTTTATTATCAACGCTCTCCATTTGTCTGACTTAATTCAGGCCTACTGTAGATCGAGCTGAAGCATGTTGTATATTTACACTTCTCCAAGGCAAACAAGGGCACCGGTGACGAACCCAGCTATCAACAACTTAGTGGGGGTTACTCTTGGTGAAATATTCCTTTGAATTGCTCTTTGGAGCATCTGAGAGATTATATCACAGGTTCTGTTTGCATTGCACATCACCTACTGGAAAGTGTGAGAGGAATGTAGAGCAGGTGGGATGATATTCCACAAAGCAAAGGGTTGAACAGAGTCAAACGCAAAGGGACTTGGCATTTTAGAGAACCTCAGCTGGTAAAATGTCATAGATATCACCCTCAGACACATTCATCAGCCTTTACCGTTTGTCATCATTAGACCAGAAACCGGGTTGAATGAACTCACGAACACACATGAGCGGTGGCATCCACACACACACTCTTTTTCAAGCTCTCGCTCCGGCCACCTGCTTAACCATTCACTCAAAATGTCTTTTTTTCTGCACGCCGATAGGTCCGAGATGGGGGTTCAGAGGGTACTCCAGGTGGATCTGAAAATGGAAAGCTTCCCAGAGCCGATGGGCAGCCGCTGGATGGCCTGGCAGGTGGAATATCCCGCCAGCCGTGCCGCCACTCAAGAGGTGGAGACAGAGATCCGCCTGGCTCAGGAGGATGTGGCGGGCATTGTGCCCCTGGCCATGGTGAGTGATGCCACTTCCAGCTCAGTGCAATGCCCAAGTATATAAATGCTTGGACTCATTACCCCAAATGTGTGTAGTGCATGCTGATAACATGGAACACCGTACTGTAAATTCACACCAAGAATCAGCATTTCCACATGTGCTTGTACGACAATACAGAAATGGATTGTTCTGAAAATGGCAGAGGTTTTTTTGCTCTATTAATCATAACCAGGGACAGCCAGGATATATGTATATTCAGGTCAGACGTTTTGTGCATATTTTTCTTTGGATTTGATTCAAAGGATTAATAAATTTTTGGTGCAGCAAGCAGAATACATTTGTATTATATGTAGTGACACAAATTTTGCTGAACCTGAAGTATCTTTGGTAATAGTGTGTTTGTATCAATGATGCCATCCCAGAGCAAAGAACATGCAAAATTATTCAAAGCCTTTTCTCTGTCCAGTCTATTGCTCTCAGACATGACAGAACTTAATTTTAACATCAATATTAGATTTTGCTTAAATTCAGCTTTTGAGAAATGGCCTTCCTCTTATCTCAGCGTGATCCCTATTTAAGATCCTAAAAAATACTCATTTTCTCTCACTGCACTCTCACTCTTTATTTGACTGTGATAATCAACTTTTGAGATAACAGTAAGATCCAAAGGAGAACTTGATTGGGTTGTAAATGGGCCTTTAAAATATAAGAAATTTGTTTCATTGATCCGAATCAAGGCTTTACCCCCCCCCCCCCCCCCCCTTTTTTTTTTAACCTCCCTCCTTTTTTTTTCTCAAACTGGACAGGATAATTAATCTTAGATTGATTTATTCTTTTGCTCCTTATTTCTTTTACGGGAAATTTAAGAGAAACAGGTTAGAAATTAGTAATCTCCCTGTATCTGTCTTGTTCTTTAAGAATAGATTAATAATAAAAGCATAATTCCAATTGCATGCTGGTCCTGTATATAAACCTGAGAACTGCACAGTTTAAAATCTGTGCATAAGATTATAAAATGTAGCCACACATTTACAAACATCCAAAAGGTGACGAATGAAAGAGTATTAATAATCCAGTCATATATTACATGTCCTGTATATAATGATGCTGAGAGAAGAGCTATTCTACATAATAACCACTTTTAATATATTTTAGTAATAATACAGATGCATTTACTTGATATTGTTTTTTAACAGAGACCGTTCACATTGTAGTATGGCTACTTTATACTGTATACTTCTTCTGTCACTGTTGTGTAGACAGAGAAAACAGTGTCAATATTGTAGCTCTGTGTTTAGGAACAGGGCAAGAAGAGAGCATCTGTAGCTCCCAGCTGGCCTCAGATGGAGTCTCGAGGCTGGCGCTGGCCTGAGGGTTAGCCTGGAGCCGTGTGTCTCCCTCAGCGAGGCGCAGGTAGTCAGTTGTGTAGATTATCCCTCATCGAAGTTCATGCAAGGAGCACTTCATGCATCCTTGTAACTTTGCTCAGGGACCCAGAGAACACTGTTTCTGATTTAGATCAAGAGTGTGCGAGTGAATAAATGAGTGAAATCAGTTGTGTTGACAAAAGGGAAAGACATACTGTCACATCGGTACTGATTGCTAAAGCAAAGATTGTATTTGTTTCTGATTCGGTGCTTCTGATCTGCATGATACAGCCCTGACTGTTGTGTCATTGTTATTCTGTAAGTATTGCCTGTAGCTGTGTAGATGATAGATGCCTGTGGGTGGCTGTTCCTGGATTCAGAGGAACACAAGGCATCCTCACCCACAGATCCGTTCTTGGGATAATTGAAGCTGTTTTTAATGCTCCAGTATCATTCAAGTTACTTCTCTCGCACCCTTTTCATGTCACTGATGTATCAACAGTGCACCTTCCTCACTCTAGCAATATATGACTAACTTCTAGTGACACAAACTGCAAAGATGATTTGCATGATTACTTTGCAAAGGCTCTGCTTGTGGAAAGAGACTCAACCAAATAATTTGCATTTGCTTGCTCAATGAATGCACTTTAAATTAAATCTTTATTTGAATTATTCGATTCTATTTAAGTGTTGTGCAAAGTCATATTCTTGTCAGTTTTTCCTTTATTATTTTTGTAAAATGAAGTATGTGAATGAGTGCACAAGCCTGCACACAAGTCCCTCCATTTTCTGTCTGCTCATTGTACATGGAGGAAGTTTTTATTGCTCACTATAAATCACACAACTTTTTATCACAACAACAAAATCCATGTCAGTTAACCAAATATTGCGATTATTTGCTGGACTTGACTGAGATGTAATGTGTTCCCTAAAATAGATAATCTATTCCGTGTGTGTGTGTCTGTACTGTATATATACAGTATATGTATTTATGTGTGTGTGTGTATACACACCCTATATGTTCAGAAAGACTTGATTTTTCCTTTTCCTTACCTTGATTTGCTATTCTGCTCAAAGGGCTTATCAGTGAGTCAGGGAAGCAGCTGCTATCATGTCTGAGTGTGTGGATACAGTATATAAAAAAGGATTGGGTTCACTGATCAGCCTATACCTTTGATACTGACATTTCTAACATTTTCATCATCAGAAATTCATTTAAAAAATTTCTTTTTGTGACTTTTTTTTTTCTTTTCAATTTTGTTTGGGTTCAGCACAAGAACGCACAAATTCTCTTTGCTTTTCTATTTCATTTTCCTCCATGGCCATCACCCACACATACATGTACAACAGCCAAAAGTGCACAGCAACTCCGGCCACCCCCAGCGGTGCAGTACTTAACACATAACACAAATAGATGGAGATACATTCAGAACTCATTAACTCTCATTAACTGTCTTTCTCTGTCCCCTCTTTCTCTACCTGCACACCCACACATACACACAAGCACGTAAGGCTTTTGCAATCTGCATGCACCAGTATGAGAAAAGCACACAAGCGAGAAAGAGGAAGGCTGAATTAGATTACTTGGGATCACTGTGGCATGAAAAAGCCCACAGATAAGTTCCTCACCCTCCTCCCTGCTACACTCCTCGCTGATAGAAAAGAGGAAGTAAGGTAATGTAAGAGCAATGCCGTCAAGCCCCCTTTACACACGCACACACCTGCAAATGTGTCGCCACCGTTCCTCCGCAAGAGAAAACAAAGTCTAATTTCAAAACAAAACAAGTTTCTGCACATAGAACTGAAGTTATCATTTCCACAAAAAATGTGAATGTGGACAAGAAACATCTGAGTGGGTCCTGTGATATTCAGCATTGGGACATTGGCAGTGGGTACTTTGGGTGCTGTGGCTTGGGGGCCTCCATGGATTAGGCCTAATTCCGACACTTGCCGCTCCTTTCCAGGCAGCTACCCACTAGCCCTCTGCCTGATCCCGAGTCTTTGGCTGCTAGCCGGTTGCCTGGTAGCTTGCTCTCTAATCCAGCCAACCAACACGCCATGTGTTAGGTTGAGTCTGCTTCATCTCTAGCCAGCTACTCATAAGCTACACATACTACAAGCCACATTCATCCATTCACACACACATTCATAAAGCACTTTCATTCTGTGCCTTGAAGTGTTTCTTTGTTTTGTTTTCTAACACTCCCACACATAATGTCTCACACGCTGATGGATGCATCTGGGGCGGTTTGTGGTTCAGTATCTTGCCCAAGGACAATTTGACATGTGGACTGGAGGATCAGTCCACTGACTGGTAGACGGCCCGCTCTACCTCCTGAGCCTCAGCTGCACCTTCCTTTTTGCCCCTGAGATTTCCTTTTCCGTTAGACTCAGCTTGCCTTCAAATTGGTTTCCCCATGAAAGGGTGGATCTTGACAATGTCAGAACTCTGTCCTTCAGTTTCCTGGTCTCATTTCTATGAGATCTAGTCAGTTGACCACTCACTAACACAGAGTCAGTTTTTTTTTGGTCACCTTTATGGGTGGCATATCTAGATCAGTCAATGCCCAGTAAGGGCCTGAGTCAGTCATTTCCATTTCTGTTGCTGATCTTCTTCCTGGTTCCACCAGTTTCTCTTGGTTTGGTTGAATTCTTATCATTTCCTGAGTCTCTTCCTGGATTGGATGACACCTCTTTGCTCCACTCCTGTATTTGGTTGACATCACACATTACCAAGTCTGGATTTGGGTCAGTCAAGCCCAGCCTTCTTTCAAGCTCATGCTAGGACTGTCCTGTGGCTGTGTACAGTTCTGTTGATCCTGCCAATCTGACCTTCACCTTCTTCAGTGTCTCCTTTCAATCACAGACAGCATTAAGGTTTTCAAATTGCAAATTGTGCTACAGATGAGAATTGGACCCCATGGGGCAGCTCAACAAATACATCAGTAAGCCCACCAGTTCCTTTGACTGCTTTTGGTAAACCACAGCATCTCAGGAACATCACAAAAAACCTGCTGTTTTGCAAATTCTCTGGCCAAATCACCTAGCCATCACAATCTGTAACTTGTTGAAGTCACTTTGATCTCTGCTGGCTTGCCCATTTTTCTTGCATCCAACAATTTTAGTTCAAGAACCGACTGTTCACTTAAGGCCTAAAATATCCCACGCACTGTGAATACTCTCATCTGATCTGGCATCCTGACTTCTCTTTCTCTGAGCACACAGTATCAACTAAAGGATACTTAAGTGAATGCATTAATGGTTTTATCAAGTTGTCACTTTTCCCAAGTTGTCACAAAGGTATGGTTTAAATTATCTCGACAATCTGCAGGACAGGCTTATTCAGTATCTGATCTGTCAGTGCCAAATCTAATTGTTAATGTTTATACATTGCTCATACATCTGTCAGGAACACTGATGCCTCACTGAATTTGATATTCAGTTGTGTTTTTAGTGTAATTTTTTAAGGTAACTGTGCTTTGTGATCAGTGATGTGACATAAACTTCAAGTTATAGATACAGTAGCATAGAAAGAATGAAAAAAATAAGTGCGGAGAAGAGTAGAAGCAGTGTTTTTGGTAGATGGTAGAGAGACAGAAGCAGAGAGGGCAATTTTCCAAACTTCACAGAGCATGCTGAAGGCATCTGTTGACACAACAGCTTCTCTAGAAAGTCTTTTTCATCTGTATTTAGCACTAATTAGTCTAATAAGCTAAACTGAATTTTGTCACTCACAATGTAAACGCCGCTCTAATTGTTTTTTGAGCAGAAATCTCATAAACTGAATGCAGATCCGTAACTGACCATGTCTCTAAAGGTTATAATGTAATAAAGCTAATGACTAATTGTAATGGGAAGCTGATTTTTGGTTTGATCACATTTATGGCCTATTACTTCAATGGCTCCTCCGACCCATTCCCTGCCCATTTATGGCGTGTTCTAAATTATTGCGCCCTTGCTTGAAGTGATTATTATAAAAAGCTCTTTTTATTTCATTACCCAAGCCAAGTGAATGGCTCCGCTATGGGTGACGCTTCTGGGAAAGCACCGACATCGTTTTGAAAGATGAGCTCTCCTTTTTCTGCTCTCTTTGAAGAGGGCTCCTCCTGTGTGTTGTCACAGATCCACCTGCATTGGGAGGGCTTAGAGCACCGCTCTCCACTTTGTCACCAATTTCAAACCGTGAAGCAGGAGTTCTGCAAATGCAGCAATTATTTCAAAAGAAGGAAATGAAAAGAGCACTCAAAAGTTTCCGTCAGTTTAGAGCGAGGGGATGCCTGTGAACTCCTTCTGTCGACTGTAATACCACTTGGCTGTCCTAGCTTGTCTCCTCTTCCCCTACTTTTTAGATGCTTTCTTCTTTTTTTGCAACCCCTTTATTCTCTGCATTTTTTTTTTCTGTTTGCTCCAGATGAGCATAAATTTATATATTAACAGTGCAGATTAATTGCCTCCCTTTTCAACCTCTGCCTCCTTAATGCAGGCATCCCCCCTATTTCAGTAAAAGTGTGAAAAAGCTTTGTGGGTTTTTTTTGTGTCATCTTGAGATGGATTTTAAAGGCAGTAATTGGATGCCTGAGCAGATTCCCCTGCACAGTAGGAGGCTGGTCCATTATCTTTTACCATCGTAAAGTAATATGCTCCTGTCCAGGCTACCCTCATCATCATTACCCATGCTGTGGATGCCTGGTGATGGAGAGGGAGCGGGAGGACAGGGCATACATCATATCTGGACTCATCAGTCTTCCTATTCCAGCCGAGACACCAAACTGTGCTCACTCACACGAGCATTCTCAGGCATAGAGATGAGGAGAAATGAAAGAAGCCGTTAGCATTCGCATACTGCTCCAATGTATTGTTAACCAATACATCATCACCCTGGCCCTCTCTGGCCACTTCTGCTCTCACATGATAAAGTCATCTATCAGCATCTTCCAATGAATGTTTTATTTTACTCCTTTCGATTCCATTACCTCTGTTGCAATGCATATCTTTTCTACCAGGCAAGTGAAATCTAGAGTGCCATTTATCAAACATATAGTTAGACAGACAGACACAAGCACTTACATCCCAGCTAATTACGCAGAGATGCATCAAGGGCACTGGTAACATCATGCAAGCTGTATGTTACAAGGGCATGTACTGTAAACTTTGCAAAAGAAAAAAAAAAACAAAGATTTTGGTCTTCTGAAAAACTTAGCCACTTTGTTCCACTGTTGCATACTCCTGCTATTTTAATGAAACGTCGCATTTTTTCCTCCCAATCTCATGAGTCATGCAGTTTACAAGAAAGGGCTGATGGATGCACCCCAAGCGAACAATCCATTAGCATCTACTACAGCTTTGAGGCTGATGATGAAGTGGTAGCACTAATTGAGGCTGCTGCCGTATGCACATGGCATACCACATGTAATGCTAATTAGGACAACTGATTGTGACAAATGCTCTTCTAAACCAAAGTATGATCGGAGTACTTGAGACTGCGTGGCTAAACATTTTCTGTGCGCCTTTGCTCCTTTGTCATCACAGGATGTAAAATGCGCTTGGAAAGGACTGACACCCTGTGATGCATATACAGTGAGAAGTGAGTGGGTGAACAGCTACCTTTTCACTGCACCACTGCACAGCAAAGAGCACACACACTGAGGTTTCATGGCAAATCCATTGTCACTCGGGTAGACTTTATGCTCTGAAGTCTTTTTATTAAACAAAAGATTATAAGTGAGCAGAATGGGTCTGATACCTTTTAAAGCTTGCTCATTATAGTGACATTTGGAAATTACTGGTCACCATTAAGACAGCTAACCTTTCCGCTGTGGTTTTGAAAGCTTCTCCAGAGGTCAGGTCAAGTTACTTGTTTACTGTGCCACTGCATATCTTGGAAGATGGCCTGCGAAATATTGCATAATTCATGCATAAAACACGGCATTTGTGCACAGGCTTATTTTCTGGTACCTACAGAAAATGGCCAGGACTTGCACCCAGTGGAACCACTTATAGTTTTGTTCCTCTAATAGATTGTGCTGAACCTAAATTGCTTTCACTGTAGACCTCTCTATCCTGACTCTGCCAGTTGCAGTGAAAAAAAAAAAAAGTTTGTTCAGCAAGGCAAAAAGAAGAAATGCAGGGATGAAGTGAAAGGCAGGATGCAGACTGACAGATCAATTTCAGAGTGACATATGTCCATATCTCACATCTCCCCATGATTGTTAACATCCTACTTCACATTCTGCCCCAGTTCCACTCACTCTGACTTTAAATCCTTACCCACTGAGGTTTGAAAGGAATGTGTGTATTTTTTTTAGCAGTAATGGACTCTCCAATAGAGCTGACCTTTGTGCCTGTTGAGAGAGGTCTGTGTCCAGAGGGCAGCTAAGCCAGGCTAAGCCAAGCTAAGCTGGCAGTATGGAGCTCGATCAGAGACGGGTGAAGAAATCAGACAGAGATCAAGAGGTCATCCCCCTACAGGCATGGCTGGCTGTTGCTGAAGAACTCTTCATCGATTGGCTGTGTGTGATAGATATCGGGCTGAAATTGAGCAGACTGGCGCAGGCGGGGTTGTTTCCCTGCCTTCTGGCCTCTGGGCCCTCACTCAATGGGCAAACAGCAGGGGCACACACAAGGTATACCCGAGCCAGCATCAGTCAAAGCACCCACCGGCTACCTCCCCTGAGCCCCTGCAGCTTTCACACTCATCTCTAGGCGAGCACAGAGCTGATTGTGTCCGTGGTGGCTGACCTTGATTCTGGGTTCTGACTGTTATGGAAATTCACCAGGGACATCTTCGCCTCCCTTCTGACCCACTGATCTAGATGTATTATAGGTATGGTATTCATGAGAATTGCAGAGGATTCGTCCTATAAACTTAAAATGCAGCGCTTCCGCAGGCAGCCATGTTTTATTCACAAGTTCCCTTTCTTGGCAAGAGTGGCAATTCAGGGCCAACAGGCTCCTGAGGATGGCTCTGTCCTTTTAGGACCAGTCCTCAATTATTCCTGTATATTTAATTTTGCAAGCACAGACACTAATAAGTCTGTTAATGTATTTTCATGGACAGGCAGGTTTACAGATGGCCCGAAGATGAATAGATGCAGCACAGAGTATTACAATTGCGTACACGTTCACTATGTCATACCGAAACTGAACATGCCTCCCTTTGTAATGTGTAGTTTTTTGGGTTTTTTTTTTTTTTTACAAATACAATTGCAGTTAGATTTTATAACATTACACAGACATTGTTGTATAAGCGCTTTGAGTGCTCATATCTGAGTAGAAAAGCGCTATATAAGAACTAGTCCATTTACCATTTACTAAGGACTCAGGCACAAATAAAGTAATTATCTGTGGGGAGATCTGGTCTGTCAGCAGCATGTCATTGTCACACTTCCCCACAGTCAAAGTTTACCATAACTTATGTGCACTCATAAATAATTTACATATGAGAGCAAGACAGTGTGACTAAAAGATCAATATTGTCCATAAACTGTTTTGTGAATCCTCTTGCATAACTTTGCAAGCAGATTAAATGAAAGGAGTTCTTCATACATCATCGGCTGCCCTTCTTTTGAAGGCTGTGAGGGCAAGAAGACAATAAAGAACAGAGAGACGATGATTTATTCTTTTACTCCACTAAGAGGCACCTCAGTCAAGGGCCTGACTATCTAAATGGTTATATAGTCAGATTTAGATGGAAGAGACTCAGTGGGACTTCAAAGAATCTGAGCAGCGGCAGCAAGGATTCAGCTGGAGAGCTCACTACCCATAATAAATATTTTACCATCTTGGGAAATAGGTTTATTATATAAACTATGTATAGCCAATCATCGCAACCATTTTTTGGACAGTACATATGAAACTGCAGCCATTAAAGGCTCAGCTTAGTATAAAGAGTGTAATTGGGGGTAACAATGAGCACATTTTATTATTTGTGCTTTTATTGGGATTATTTGTTGGACTTTTTTATTTGCAGCTGCCCCGAGTTTCCCCCTATCCCCACAAAAGACCAGAACTTGATATTTTCCCCCTTGCATTTCAGTTTTTGAATGATTAAACAAACAAGACATGTAGCTTTTGGAGTGCTGATGGTGGCTTTTTTTTCTTCTTCTTCTTTGCTAGTTTTTTTTTTCACAATCTCACACTCTTTATACTAAACCTGACTAATTGGCTACTGGTGGTTGCATCATGTTTAGGGTACAGACATCAATCGGCTTATCTAAAAAAAAAAAGCGAATCATCATGCTACTCAAAATGTTGAACATCTGCTGTAATAACTGCACACTTCAAATCTTAGTTCACCCATGAGGTTGAGAGGAGGGTAGGAAACAGAGTGCACTGCAGAATAATGCTGTTTTCACACATGCACTGCTGCCCCATTGTTTTCGAGATCTCGCTAAAGTTGCATACGAACATACAATGCAGTGGTTTTTAAAGTCCATGTAATCCAATCCAAATGTGCGCTGCATTATAGAGACAGCAACAGTGGACAGTATCCTGACTTGATTCTGCCGACACTGTCCAGGAGTTCACGTGTGAAAACAGCTTAATAAGGTACACTTTCTTTGATGTCTCTTAATTATTGACTGAGGTATCTACAAAAGTGGCCCTCAACATTACATTTTATTCTGAGGTGGCAGTTCATCCTGTCCATGTCCTCAACATGAGCCCTCATTACATCTCCTTTTAAAACTGAACATATCAAATATCAAAGCAGCCATCGAGTTAATCTTCTCCCTGCCATCCACAGCCCACAGTAATGAGCAGATCAGATCTCTGACCGGCATGTACCTGAGACAGGGCACTGCTACTGAAAGGCAGTTAGATGTCTTTTAGGAGGCAGTGAGGGTTGACCACTAAGTGGAGATGGGTCTTGGAGTGCTACATACTGCAGCCACCTTTATCCCATCAGCTGGGAAGATACAAGGAAAAGGGGGAAATGAAGACAGGAGAGTAACTTGTCCTTACTTGGAGAAGTAAAAGTGGGATGACAAGAGAAGGGAGCAAGAGAGAGAGAGAGAGAGAGAGACCCTCATTAAAAGGCACTGTGTTGGCTTCACAATCATCCCACCACTTCAATGCGCTGTCATGCAGTGATGTATCGCTCTGCATGGCGCTACCAAGGCCTTTATTCCCACTCTCCTCCATGTTTTTCTCTTCTAGCCAATTAAACGCCCACTAGAATGGAGGGGAGGAAGTGCCACATTGAGCATTGCACAATGTGGAGAGAGAAAGCTGATGAAAGGACATGTCTCTTTTAGTCTGCTTAATAGCTCCAGGACACTGTCTGAGTGGCGTTTAATGTCTACAGCATATGCACTGTTCCCGTTGTCCCATTTCAGTTTCCTCACACGTACATATTCTTTATCACCAAGGGATGAAAATATTTATCCCAACTATGAATATTTCATTTACTATAGTTAAGCTGAGTATTGGCAGGCATCATGGCTGCCTTAAAGCACCTGCTCTTGAAATGACATGAAAGATCATAAAGAGGCTCATGTCCAATAACAAGTCATCAATCAACCCAAACACCAGATTAGGTGTTTTGGCTTGCAGGATTTTTCACTGCTGTGGCGTGTGCTTTTTTTGTTGTTGTTGTTGTTTTATCTTGACAGCCTGCTGGCTTTAGGACAGCCTCAGCAATGTGGGGTTGAGACAAACAGGTGCACACACTACGCATTTACACTGTATTTACCGCACTCTCTTCTGTCTGTCGCACTATGAATAATGCAGGCCCTAAAATCCTCAACTCGACAATGTGTTTGACCTGTTCATTTGTAGCTGCAGTCTGGATGGCGGGGTCAGAATATGGATGTGTTAGCGCAGAGCCGAGGCAGAAGTTAATCGCAACACCCCGACGGCCGGCTTCGCTGCTTCTCATGCTGCCCGTGTCACTCAGGCTGACACCATAAATCTCACTTATTTTCAGATCCAAGTGAGACACAGGCAGAAATTACGGCCCAGAACACATTACCAGCCTCAGCAGCGCGCTGAATGCTAACAGAGAGATCCTTGATAAAGCAGACAGGCAGGTCTCGCACAGATTATTGGACAAAAAGAATCCTGTGTATTAGACTTGATGGGGCAGACTAGCTCGCAAGTAAAGCACAAACACCAGTGTCAACAGGTGAGATGCAAACTAGCATTCAACCCACATACATAGAAATTTTTCTAAAGGTATCAGTTTTTAATGCTGGAAAGGAGACTGTGTCAAAAAAAAAAAAGACTACAATGTATGAAGAGGTGAAGGACACCTCAGATCACACAATACTGCTTCTGGCCAGTCCTCATGTTTTTCCACAGAGGCGTAAAAACGACTCAGTTTTTGTGAACTGTGTGTGTCACTGTTAGATACCTGCACATCACCTTTCTAAGCCGATGCTCAGTGGGGATGGTGTTTCAGGTTTTACTAAGCAATAGCATCTTTTGCCGGGCTTGATTTCCAGTCTGTCATCAAGCAAATCTGTTTTATTAGGGTCTCAAAAAGCTTCATAATTGGATTCATTCCTTTTGAACTTTGCAGTTATGTCACATATTGGTCTTTGCATGGTGCATGATTTCCTGATAAAACATTGTTTGTCATGGGTTCTCTTAGGCCGTGTTATTCTTGTAACAGCAGATCATAAATGGTAATAATTTAAAAGATAACATTGTGTCTTCAGCAATACTGACTTTCTACAAGATGTGAAAATTTGTTAGATTTGTAATCTTATTCGGTACAAAGGAAGCTCACCTAATGACACAGCATAGAAACTAATTATGTTATAGCATATCTTATCTCCTGTTCAGCCAATTTTACATGAAATGCAAAATATATTTGTTGCTATCAAAGGCTGCTGTTTTCGCACGCTATGATGTGAAGAGGGTCTTTAGAAAAATCTTTGCATACTAAACATAGCACAAGTGTTATAAATAGTACATTTGGCACCCGATAATATTCTAAAATTAAAGACTATTGAAATAAAACTGACACCAAACTACTGTTAATGGGCCTTTATGGGATTCACCTTTGGAATATCTAGCATCTCAAAGACTAACCTGGCTGTACTGCAGTAAGAACATTTTTTCTGGCTTCACAGGCCCGTATTTCGCTGTGTCTTCATTCACACTATTTTAACCTGCTGATGTTCACCACTGGCCTCTATTATGTGTTTAATTGCGCTGTCTGTGTCAGAGTGTGTGGACCACTGATGCATCACCGGTGGGATCCCGCTGTGGCTTATTACTGCCAGGCTTTGCTCTCTTCTGCTCTCAACCCGCTGGGTCATATCCAGCTGCTGTAATCTAACATTAGCCCCCACTTTCACCAGGTCCCCACCATTTACCCCATCATATATTATAGATGACCCTCTGAAAATGGAGGAATCCCAGCAGACGTGGAATTAATTTACAGCATTCCTCAGTTTTAAGGGGGATTGAATCAAAGTCAGTGGCACAGCAAGAGTGGGGTTTATATTGCTATATAACACTGTCACAGTCTATAAAATTGTAATGAAATGCCATTTGAAGATTAAGTGTTTTTTGTGAGTCACTTGTATCTCCTGGCTTAGCTAATAATCATTTCACTCCAAAGCTGAATGGTGTTACAAATGACCATTTGTAAGCTCAGAAACATGTGGGGAAGTCTTTGGATAGCGAGTGCACGGATCTTGTGTCCTTCCCTGGTGACTGTGGAATACATATGAATATGGACAGGAAGTCAGACGCTGTAGATTGGTCATGTCTGTGCCTGTCAGGTTTAGCAATAAAACTCTAAACAAATGTGACATTTAATTCAACAGGCATCACTCCAGAGGAAGATTTCTCTGTTAAAAGGAAGAAAAAAAATAGCAGCAAAATGTCTTCAGTGCTGGAAAAGCTTCAATACAGTGGTGACAGAAAAGATGCCTTGGGCTTCTCGCCTATTGAAATCAAGGAAATCGGAGCTTTTGTAAGACTGCGCCAGTAGCAGAATGAAAACATCTTGAAAATAGACTTTTGTCATGCTTTAAAATTAGCTGAAGTCACTTCAGTTCACCAGTAGCAGTATATGCTTGCTGTACAGTATAACTATTAAAAAGTACACGTTGACCTTAGTAGCAGCTATTTACTGTGGCGCTCAGGGTTCCACAGCAATTTGTATAATTGAAGTCCAATTTCTTTGGGCTGAATAGGCAGAAGGGACAATCCAATGTGCTTTGGTGACTTCAGAGAGAAAAAGTTAACTCAGACTTATCTTAATTGGTCCCGATTATCTTCTGTGACAATACTAGTGTGTGTGTGTGTGTGTGTGTGTGTGTGTGTGTGTGTGTGTGTGTGTGTGTGTGTGTGTGTGTGTGTGTGTGTCTGTAATGAAAGGTTAAGATTTCTGTTCAGAGTAATGAAGCTGTGCCAGTGAACTTAAAGGACCAGGGCTGTCTGATCACTGAGGTCATTTACTGAAACAATCTCCACTGCAGCCCAGGGGCAAATTATAGCATTTGGTGCTTTTTTCACATGGAGCCTAGTTAAGTGGGATTGGCCAGTAAGTGCCAATTTATACATAATGGGACTGACTAGTGTTGGCAGGTCAAATTTCACCTTGACTTTTATGAAATACATTATAGATAAGGTGAGATAAGATAAGATAATAAGCTCCCCATCAGTTATTTATCGAGAATTGATTAACCGAGTGGCGCGCAAAGCCTCTTTAAATCATTGTCAATACCACTTGCCTCTCTGAGCTCTTACTGGATGTCTCCAGCTGTTATTTTCACTTTGATCTCTGTCTTCCTTTTTTGTCTTTAGGACTGTGAGATTTTGAACACTGCTGTACTGACTGGAAAGACAGTGGCTGTCCCTGTAAAGGTGGTGACTGTTGGAACTGATGCCTCTGTTACTGATGTCTCTGAAGCAGTGACGTGTCGCTCAACAGACGAAGATGTGGTCAAGGTCAGTAAGATCATCTTCTGAAAGGGGGGGGCGAAAAAAAACCTTTGCAGTCTCTGCTCTCATATGAACACCCTGCCATCAAATGCTTCTGTTGATGTTTCAAAGACTGACATTTCTTTTACATGTTACAATATTGTGCAGTACCAAGGTGATGCCCTGTGCAAAAATGTCTTTAGAAATATGGCACAGTACAAGAATGTAAAGCATTTTATTTCTTAAGTAATATTTTGTACGTGTAGATTTTCCTGCAGGATACATTTAAATGGTCAATTTGCAAATGCAAAACCCATCAAAATATAATTGCATATATTAAACACTATGCAGGTAGAAAGTGTTCAAATTAGATCACAGGAGCCTCTGTGTTTAGCACATTTAGCACACACACACACACACGCATCCTGCAGAAAATATAAACAAACACTGGAAAACAACATGAAAGAATGTGTTTGATATGCGTTGACTACTGGCAAGTTTTTCTTTATACAGCCCCTTTTAAACCTGCGGCATGAGAAAGGAAAAAAAAAAACAGTTCCTTACAGCGCTGTAAACTTGAGCTTCGGTAACAGTGGCTTTGCTATGCAAACAAAGGAAGTCACTCTCACACAGGATCCTTAAGACTCAATGCAAACGCAAAGAATAAAACTATCAAATCAGTCAGCACCCCCCATGGCTCATTTGGATGAGCCATGTATAGAAGGCTTGGCCCTGCCTGCAGTGTCTTGGTTAGATTCTGCCCGAGGCCCTTTGCTGTGCGTCATCTCCCCTTTAATTTTCCTGCTGTCTTTTCTGCCTTTACCGGCTCGATCCAAAAAAAGCCCCGCAATGAAAAAAATCTTGTAAAAATCGGAGCGCATTCCAGCTTGCCTTAATTGTTCATTTTATAATGTCTGATCTGTGAGTGATGGATAGTTAAGTGTCTTCTGGAGAACAGTTAGGTGGACGAGGATGTTTAGGATGTTAAACCTGCAGTTTAGATCTCCAGGTATTTATCCTGCATACTTAACTGCTGCTCACTCGGCAAAGTTCATTCTAATCATGGCCTGTGATCATATATTTAAAGGTGACAAATTTTGACCTGGAGAATTAAGATTAAATAAACACAGAGTGACATTAAAACTGAATAATGAATCACTTTTCACATTAAATGATGCATCCACTCACTCATGGCCTCCTAATTACAGTAAATTATAAAGAAATACCTCCGGTCACATGCTTTTACTTTAAAGCTCTTTGGGGATTTGCCCTGTTTACACTAATTTTCTCTGACAAGTAGGAAGAAATAAGGCTATGCCTGTGCTATCATGCACAGCCTTTTCTGGATTAACATGTTGACAGTTGAGTTTAGGGCTGGTGCATAGCTCACAATAAGGGCAGCATATGTATATTTACTGTGTGTAACTCTATGGAAGGCCAGTATGCATCCATGTAGCAGTGGTTTTGAAACTGTTTGTGGCCAAAGCACGCTACACTGTAAACCCGGATAAGTTGAATCTGCTTAAAAAAACCAAGGTAACTCGTTGCCTTAAATTTTTTAAGTAATGAAACAGTTCATTTAACTCAGCCTGTTAAGTAAGCACTACTCCATTTCCAATTGAACTAAATTGTATGTTCTAATTGACCAAACTTATCTTTTATAGTTTTTTTGATCGATCAATTTCCCCTATCCTTTTCATGGTTGTGTGGGGGGTGGAGCCTATCCCAGCTGACAAGGCAGTAAGATGCAGGGTACACCTCGTACAGGTCACCAGCCTGTTACAGGGCTGACACAGACAACCATTCACACCTGTGGGCAATTTAGAGAGCCCAATTAACCTAACCCCAGTAACTGCATGTCTTCAGATTGTGGGAGGAAACCCACACAGACACAGGGAGAACATACAAACGCCACACAGCAAGAGTCCCAGGCTAAGGTGGAATTGAACCCAGACTATCAGATAGCTATTCTAGCTGTGAGGCAGCAGTGCTAACCACCACACCACCATGCTGCCCAGTAACACAACTATTTTTTACAGTGTTGAACTGTGTCTGTTTAAATTTGGTAAATAAACATGATAAAACTCAGCCCTGCTGAATGCTTGTACATTAACATTTACAAATAATAATACAATTTAAAAAAACTATACGAGAGAGCGTTGTGAACAAAAACACCAAATGTCAACTATTCCAAACAGCGAGAGGTCTGGGCCAAGCTGGAATTGAACCCAGACCTTCAAGATGGTGTTCTACCTGTGAGGTAGCACTGCTAACCATCATGCCACCATGCAGATGTGCATTACTCCGGTCTGTTAAAACTGGTATAAACTAGATTTTTAGCAGGTGCAAAACTTGATGATATTAAGTTGTTTGAACTCAAACACATGATTACAATAAGATAGACCATCAAAAAATACAGTCTACTCAGCATTAACAAGTAATGTTCACATTCTATTTTAAGTAATATGAAGTCAGTATTTTTAAGTGGAATCAAAATCTGGGTTTACAGTATAGAGGGCAAACTCTTCTGTTGGTTTTATTGTCAGATTGAAGCAATTTGGATATCCCATTTGTGACTTTTTCGTTTTCTTTCCAGACTGTCATCATCACTATCAGGCACGTTCACACAGTCCTAAAAAAACTGTCTCGCTACCTCTGGCTCAGATCCAGCACTCGTCTGAAGAAGCCAAGTTTCTTTCAGAAGGCATTATTTGGTTTCCAGGTGCCCCTTTAGCACCATTTAGCACCGTGTTAGTTGACATCTACGGTCCAGCCAAAGTCATAGGAGTGGTAGCTTTTAAAAATACTGCTGATTGACAAGTTCTTCTTTCTTCAGGTGGTGGGTTGTCTGCACTGGCCTTTGATGTGGCCATTTTCATAAATATCACCCCCGGGCAACTGTGCAAGCTCACTGGATTTCGCCTCTGACAAATATTTTTAAGGGTATATAAATTGCCTCTGTGTAAAGAAAGTATTGATACAGCAAATTAGCAATTCATTCATAACATGCATAACTTGGAGCCCTCTTTTCCCACATTCTGGCACTAAAGTATTTCTTGTTTCAGAACTGACCTCTGTGTTCTTGCTAGAAAAGACGTGCAGTAATTCGGTAGCTCGTACAAATAAAAGAATAGCTGAAATGGTAGCATCAGCCGCAGCAGTACACGCACATTCATCACATTGCTGGGAAATCATGAAGGTTGTGTTATGAGTGAGCTCCTACAGCTCCGGCTATCATGGAGGATAGTTGTTAGAAACCTTGTTATATACAAACTCTTTCCTTGCACTGAAGTGAGCGCTGATTCTTATGCAGAGAAGTCAGAGCAGCTTAATTGGTTCTGTCAAACTGGCTCTGTGTACAAGCCACAGAGAGACTCATCCTACCTTCATGCTTCCTACTCCCATCGCTCATATCTACCTTGGATTGTGTCTGTCTGGTGAGTAGTTAATTTCCTGGGCTAGATCCAGAGACAGCCTTAATGTTCTCTGTAAGTATTCTCCCGTTAGCTGCCTAATGTGTCTGATTAATGTGGCAGTGGATCCTCCTGGACGTTTATGATACTTTGTAAAGAAGAATGATGGAGAGTGTGTAACTCACAGAGGCAGTTCCACCCTCAGTGTGGCACAATGCATACCCAGTGGTGAGGATGGAGGAGGGGTTAAAGGGACTGCTGATTAAGTGGCAATGTCCACTTATGTTGCAATATTGATTTAAGTCTATTCTGGCCAATAAGAGTGCACAACAGGACGGTTTAAGAGTGTCTGTGTAATGGGCTGGGACAGCGCAGTGTCAGCTGCCATGTTTTCCATAATTGTTTCTCCTTAGATTACTGGAGGGGGGGTCAAAATGCTAGCAGGCAGTTACAGTAATTCCCCTGTCATTAAAAATACTGTAGTAGAGCTGTATATTAATAAATACCAGTTGTTTACAAACTCTTGTTATTTAAAACCTAATTTTTATGGCAAAAGGTAAGACTGATAGCATCTCCTTCACTGTTCATTTGTTTAGCTACTGCAGTAGCAGTGAGCTTTGCATGCTGTTCAGTCAGGCATTGCAATCCAGTGCTCATGCAGCTAAGTTGCTTCGCATCAACTAAGTAAAGTCAGAGATGAAGAGGCTGTCAAAAGCACTTCAGTCTCAGCAAACTGAGTGCAGTGAGAGAAAAAGAGGCTAACAATGAGGGCTGATAAAGAGCTGGGACTCCTCTGACATCTTTATCTTTTCAAACAGACTCTCACATTGGGAGTCCTGAGTCCAATGTGCTCCATGAATGACTGTAACCAGGGGAGGGATGCTGCACTTGTAAAAAATGTTTAAAAGCTTCTTTAAGCTACTCTGTCACATGTTTTGTTGCACTGTATTAAAAGGTACCACTTTGTCTGTTCTCTGTTTTTAGTGTAATAACACAGAGGAAATATCCATTGATCCCATATGTGTCCACTTGAAAATGCAAGGCTTGTGCAGTCCTTAACAGAAGTTCTCTGATGGTTAGATGTAGCCTTGAAGGATGCCCTGCAGCGTGCTTTTCATCTTTCTCACGGGAGCTTTCAGAGTTTCTTCGTCTCTGGTCATAAAGTCCACTGCCTTTGACAGCTCACTGTTGTGTGGGAGAACTTTTTTTTTTTTTTTTTTTTTTTTTTTTTTAAGAAATTTAAGAATAGCTGGTGTAAAAACAAATGTTCACAGTCAAACAGTCAGACATGAAAATACAATTTGCAAAGTAATTTTTTTTTTTAAATTATAAAATTATAATTTGAAGTGAGAAGAAAAAATAGCAAAAATAGCAAAGAGCATTGCCTTGTTAGGAAAAACAAGGCGTGTTCTGAACCAGAAATCACTGCATATTTTATACTGTTAAGTGGTGTTATCTTACTTCAATTATTGTGTGGAAATATGGGGTAACACATACAAAAGCACACTATAGTCACTATACATTACAAAAAAGAGTAAAAAAGATAGTTAATAATGTCGGATATCTGGAGTATACAAATGCTTTATTTTTAAGGTCAAACATGTTGAAATTTATTGATCTGGTAAAATTTAAAACTGGTCAAATACTATACAAAGCAAAAAATAATATGTTATAAGAAAGCATTTAAAAAATGTTCACAGACAGAGAAGGGGGTAATGAACTGAGGAAAGAGCTAAGTTTAAAAAAATATATAAAGTAGGGACAACAATATAAAGCATGTGCATAGCAGTGTGTGGAGTGAATTTGTGGAACAATTTAGAAGAGAAACTGAAAACATGTACCAATATAAATCAGTTTAAAAATTTATATAAAATAACACTTATAATGCGCTATATGAATGAGGTAGAGTGTTAAATATTTATATGGATGTACTGTATAAAATGCATGTGTGTGAGTGTGTGTGTGTGTGTACATATTATGTATATATGTATATTTCTGACTGTATAATTACATCAGAAATATAGGATGAGCAAGTTAGGGGTAGGAATTAATAAGCATCTGCTTCCTCTTACTCCTATTCGAACAGAAAAACAAAGCCACATTGCACGTGAACTTGTTTTTATGTGTATTAACTTACCTGTTCAAAATAAAGATTTTGATTGATTGATTGATTGATTGATTGATTGATTGATTGATTCTCCTTGAATTAAATGGAAATTCAATATATTTTATTTGAAATTACTATGTAATCCCAGTTAACACAGGGACCACTGTTACCTTCACCTTCCACATCCTCTCTAGCTCTTCTCTCAGCCCTTGGTATTTATTGAGCCTCTTGTGTACCTCCGTCTTGATGTTGCCATCACTTGGTATGCGTATCACTACAGCTTTCTTCCTCTTCTTGTCCAACACTAGGATCCAGACTTAAGAGCAAGTTGGAACCTCCCAGTGTTGAATTTAGTAGTATGGCTTAGCAGCTCCACCCAAAATAAGATCTTTTATTTAAATTTTTTAGGTCCCTTTCGAGGTTCTTTCCTTGTGCAGCTCTGGACTCTTTTCAGTGCTGTTACTTTCAGATTGCCCTGTGAGTTTTGACTACTTCCACTTGTGAATTTATGACACGTGCTGCAGTGCAGAAGTGATTTTTGGGGGTGTAGGACACCTCACCTGTGATGATCCCCGTCACGAAGGTTTTTGCTCAGTCTTACACTGATGTTTTCTGCACTAATGCATATCTGCAAGGAGTCAGAAGGATAAGCGGTGGAGCAGTGGGGAAGGAGGTGACCTCAAAGAGAAAAGCAGCTTAATTCAGATCAGTTAAGGATTTGGGGGAGCTTTCTGAACCTTGTCTAAACTCGTATCATAATCAGTACTTTTATGTGGTCTCGTTGACAAAATAATCACCTTGCTGCATCGGTGACCTTCTGTCAAACTCTGGAAAACAAAGCAAAAAGAAAGGAAAGAACTCACCCAGAGGTTTGAACAAATGCACACATATGGACTACAAATATGTCCAAAATTTGTTTTACTTCCTTACAAAATTTGATAAATTACCACAATAGAGTTGAAGGTATGTATTTTCTTACACAAAAAAAAATTGTGTAGCAAAATCTTTTTCAAACAATACTACACATTTCATTTAAAAGCAGACTTTTCTTTTTTGTGTGTTCATGTTATTGCATCAAATTGTTCTTTCAGTTCTTTCCTGACTGAAGCAGTTTGTTTATATCCATACGTCAACATGAATGGAATAAAAAAAAAAAAACATAAAAAAAAAATTTACTGGAAGGTTTCTCATGAGGTTGTTTTGATGTTCTGTTGTTTTGATCAAGCCCACACCAAGTGGAGCTACTTGCAATCCACATACCAGTTCTTGAGGAATGCCAGCCTGCAAGCTCACTGGTGCAGACTGCAAAAATCGATGCAGCAAATCTCCAAATATCTGCTTTTCCTTATCCAAAACAGCCACATTTAGTTTCCACGGTACCACACAAACTCCACAGCTAGCGTCATGCTCAAGGCGAAGTAACTAGAATACATTCTGCCACACATGTTTTTTTTTTTTTCTTCTTGGTCTCAGGGGATATCCTGCCACAGCTTCATGATAAATGGTTGTTTATGGTTTTATCTCACTGTAGAGAAATAACTTGGAAGAACAAAAAGAAGGAAAAAAAAAAAAAGATATTTCCCCAGACCGTCTAATTCCATCTGGTACCAACTATGGTAGCCTGTTTTATGATGAGATTAATATGTATGATTGACAAAGTGCCAAGAATTTTTTTTTTAATGTGTATCTATATTCAAAGTATACTAATTAATTACCTCTTAAGTGCTCAGTGTGTGTGTGTGTGTGTGTGTGTGTGTGTGTGTGTGTGTGTGTGTGTGTGTGTGTGTGTGTTAAAGCCTTCTAATCAATAATCAAGGAATATCTTTAAAAAAGGCTAAAAAAAAAAAAAAAGCAGCAGTGACTTCTATCTTTCAATAGCACAAAATTGTCTCACTCACTCAATTTACAAAACCAGTAGCTTTAACTTTGGTCATTTTATCAGGAGACAGTTGCTCTCATCTTACTAGTGTCCATCTGCTGGCTCTCCTTTTAGCTGTAGGCTGAACAATAATAAAACGGCGGACCACGCTGTGCTTTCCCTCAGGTTCAAAGATGTCCTCGCTGTCCTCCTCCCTCTTCTCCTGAGAGTCGAGCAGATCGAGGACCTTTCATCTTGTTCAAAGTAGTTACAGGAATACTACATCAGTGGAGTGCTCAGAAGTGTAAAGCCTTATAATCAACTCGCAGTGCCAGGGCCAACATGATACTCTGTACAGTATATTGCACTGTGTAATTCACTCTGTAGTCATCTGGTGCAGCTGTCAGAAGAGCTCAACTTAAATGCTGTCTTTTTTAATCCTTCCCCCTCCTCGCATGCAGGTGTCTGACAGGTGTGACTACGTTTTTGTGAACGGCAAGGAGATGAAGGGCAAGGTGAAGATGATGGTGAACTTCACCCATGGATACCTAAGTGCTCAGCTGGAGCTCAACGTGTGGATCCCTCGTCTCCCCCTCCAGATTGAGGTGTCAGACACAGAGCTGAGCCAGATCAAAGGGTGGAGGGTGCCAATACTGGCCACCAGTCAGAGGTACAGTAGCGTGTGGATCTGTAAATAAAGGGGCTTTGCGACTGTGTATTCTGCTCTCTTATTCACCATTTCTCTGGATTTCTCTCAGGAAGACACTTGTTCTACTAATTGGATGGAATATGAGTGGAACTTTATAATTAACAATTTCATTTTCTCACTTTTTTGTGTGCGTCATTGCTTGTGCTGTGTGATTCAGGCATAATTTGCAGTTATCCAAGGAAGAACACCAAGGTTACATCACAACTTTTAATTGAAGTTGTTGAGTTTAACAAATAAATTAGTCTCTTGTTCACTTTTTTTGCAGCAGCACTAGTTTTAGGAAAGTAAGGAATCGCCTTTCTCCTGGGTGATGTATTTGATTTCAGTAATGGCAAAGATAGGATAATGATGTGACATGTGACAAACACCACTCCACCTGTCTCTTCCTGACTTCTGTCCTACTGACAGGTCTTGGCTAATAACAAAATGGCTGACCTGTGCATTACAGCTTGTCATTACGACTGGTGTAGGGTGGCCTGCCATTGCGCTTCGTGCTTGTCAGTTGGAAAGGACATTATTAGAGCTGTCTGGAGGTCAGACTTCTCCCCTGGGGCCTCATCACTAGCAGCACCTCTGCTAACGCCGCTGCGCAGTGCTACTCTGCAACTGTTGAAATCCATCAATTGATGGAGCAGTTATCAGCTACCTACAGTAATTACTTCAGGAAAAGCGTTAAAGTTGGACTTCAAGTCATCCCACGCACCAGTGTGGCAACTCTAATTATCCCTGCTCCCCTCTTATTTTGAGTGACAGGATTCAACTAATACCACTGCTTGTCCAGGTTGTTGCCTTTCCAGCTGTGTGCCGCTATGCCTTTATCAGTGGAGACAGCCAAGCTGTGTTGTCACTGTTGACGCCAGCACCAGAGCTTTGTTTCTGCCCATCTTCCACGCGTTTTTGTTTATCAGGGGATAACAGGCGTGACCTTGCAAAGTAGCACTATACCTGTTGATGAGAATGAGCTTTAGTCCACTGTCCATGAGCACACAGAGAAGTAAGCCAATGAGCAACAATAGCAAGCCAAGCTGGTATTTGTGGCCATGCTGGGAGGAAAGAGAGAAATATAAAAAAAATAAAGAGACATTAGGCCTGTTTGTGGGAGAAGTGCAAATGCACTCCTCACACAGTTTTGACTGACACTGACTGCATGGCTCACCTCTTCCCTCCCTAAGCCCTGTCAAAACACAGACAAGATAAGCCTTTGCAGACAGCAAACCTAAGTGTAGGCGTAACGCTCGGGCATGCACCACTCCTTTAACACTTCTCTCAGGATATATATGTTGAGATATTCCTTGTTTAATCAAGTTTACTATTTAATAGTCAAATCTTAGACGGTGTGTGCCAAGTGTTCTCTTCCTGCTGTAAAACAAATAGCTGTACTGACATGCCTACAGAATTCAAATGATTTAAAAAAAAAAAAAAATCGACCTCTGTCTTTTTATATAGAAACAGCACTGCTTTTATAACGACCATCATCGCGTTATTGCAGTGGAAAGTAAAATGCCAACACCAATACAGCACATGATCCACGGGCACAACAAAAATAAGCATGACACACGCATTAATATGCAGCACCTCCTCTGAAGTCAGAGCTGGGCTCGAAAGCGAACGGAGCGGAAAGAAAAATTGCTTTGTGAAGCAGGTTGTTCTCGGCGCTGAGTGTGATTTGTTTATTAGATTAACCTTAGATTAGATTTTGAGATGGTTGCACAAGTATTGGCATATACGATTTACACCAGACCTAAAATGGTTGGGCTTCTCCATCAGCAACTAATAATCACATTTATAAGTGTAACAGTTACAATGTTGGTCCATGTCAGCGCAGCAGAGCTGCTTGTAAATTCATTAGCCGTGGATTTCAAGCGACTGTTTACACTCAAAAACACAAAAGGATTTAACCAACATAATCATTGATGAGAAACTTTCAATTACTGCTTTTAGAAAAATAACATGGTGACTGTTATTACTGGCAGATGGTTCTCCCCAGGAAAGACTGTCTGTCCATCCATCCTCTACAGTATATGAGTTGCAGGGCGGGAGTCTAAGCAGGGGTATTCAGAGCTACTCTCCCAAGCCATTTTCTCCAGCCACTCTCGAGGGATGCTTAGGTGTTCCCCAGCTAAAAGCCAAAGAATATTTTCCCAGCCAAAGAAATATTTTCTATCCAGCCTATCCTGGGTCTGCTCCCTGGTGGCTGGGGGGCATCCTGATCAGATGCCTGAACCACCTCCTTTCAATGCAGAGGAGCAGTCACCCTTCAGAAGAAGCTCATTTCTTCTGCTTTTTTAAATTAACTTGGTCTTTCAGATGCTACTAATTACACAGTTCTCTCTTCAACACAATGGACCAGTACAGCATCAGTGTCACTGTAGATGCTGAACCACTCTGTATGTTAATCTGCTGCTCCGCTCTTCCCTCACCCTTAAATAAAAAGACCCTGAAGGACCTGAGCTTCTACACTTGAAGCAGCAACTCATACCTAATCTGCAGAAGGCAAACCATTCCTTTCAGGGATAGAACCATGACCTCTGACTCGGAGGTAATGCTTTACACTTGACTTCCAACAGCCCCACTGGTCAGGTGTGCTTAGCAATGGGACACCAGTGGTTGTGCTGCAGTAAGGCCAAAAGCCTTATGGCCAGAGCTCCATGCAGCCACCTCTTCAATGGTCTGCCCAGCATCACTGCCCCCCCCCCCCCCCCCCCCCCCCCCCCGCCACCTGATCCGACTCACCACCTGGTGGTGATCAGTTGAGAGCTCAGCTCCTCTCCTCACCCAAGAGTCCAAGACATACACACGTAAAGCTGATCATACAATTTACAAAATCGATCCTCGAACCACCGCCTAATTAGACTTAGCTGGTGCCACAGACATCCAGTAACAGAACACTACTCAGATTCAAAGCATGCCCCCCCCCTGGTTTTCAATGCCATGGGCTAATGCCAGACACATCCAGTGTTGTCACTGAGCCCTTCCCCAGACTTAGCACTGTGGTTGGCATGATGTGCTTGAACCAGACAAGGTTTTCTTACCATTTCCATGTTTTACTTTTCTTATTTTTTTTAACCATACTTAGTCTAAGCTGTCACCTGGAGCCAGTTTACCTTAGGACACCTATCCCAGCTGTCACTGGGAGAATGGCAGGGTGTACCCTGGACAGGTCACCGGTCTTTCACCAGTGTTGCAGTCATTACATATTATTTGTAACTTTTTTTTTAAAGTAATGCATTATGTTACTTATGTACACAACTCCTTGAATTACTTTTGCATTACCACATAACATGGCCTGAAATGCACTGTCGCATAATCACCAGTTAACAATATAGACCCTGAGATACAGTCCCACACACTGACACAAATCCCGATCCTAATGAGGACGCAGATGCGATCTTTCTTTTCACGTTTCAGTATGAACACAAAGCCAACAACACAAAGAAAAGTTGAAAACCAGCTCAAAGAGACTTTAAAGAGATCTCCACTCTGATTCTGCTGTAGAAACATGTACCAGTAGGAATGGAGGTTTCAGTGCTACAAGCCTTATTGCTCATCGCTGCCTTTGTTACCTGTTGAAGGTCAGGCTCTGGCTGCTGGGCTGGGGTCAGCATACGCTCACTCTGGATTCTTCACTAGCTTTGTGTTAGCATGCTGTCTGTGCTGATGCTTGCAAAGGGTATAATACAGTTGTTTCTGTCCTAAATGCTGTTTGCACTTTGCCATCACGCTCTTGTCCTTTTGTGCAATAAAAATAAAAGTAGCGTCTACATCTCCACTCTTCATAAGCTGCAGACCGCTCCACCGTGTTCTTCCTCCCTGCACACAAACTAAAAGACTGTCACACAAGTGCAGTGAGAAAAAGGCACGTCTGATGCTTTTTTCTTTCAATCTGCCCATCATGCACATAATTGAAGATCCTTGGCAACACAATGACACAACTATAACTCTAATGTGATTACTGAAGTTGGCACAGTTGTGTGTTATGTTACTGTGTAAACAAAAAAAACACAGTGTGATTACGTGTTACTTACACTTTACTATACTATACACTTTGTATACCCAGCACTGTCTTTCACAGGGCACATTATGGTTAAAAGAAAAAAAACATTCATTTGTATTTGGACCACAAAATCCAGTCGAATTGCAGAGGGACTTTTCAGGAGTGTGCGCTGTGACTCGGCTGGATCCTTTGTGATGATGCCACAAATTGTTTTCTTTCGGTGTTACAATATCGACTGCGCAATAATTTCTCTGATAAAGGCGGTCATTCACTTGCGAATATGAAATCAGTCCCGCCAGCAAAGCTTTTAAGCCCTTAACTTCAAATCTCTCTCTAGCCTTGGCTTTCCTCTAGAGAATGCGGCTGACATCTTTATTCCCACAGCTTCGCATGCAGTCCGATTTCTCGGGGGATTCAGACAGAAAGAGACAAGCGGAGCGGATAATCACAAGAAAAAGAGTTTAAGAGATTAATTTCTTTTTTTTTTTTCTCCCCTTTATCATGATTGCAACCTTTACTAGAGTGTATGTGTGTGGCAGAGACAATGGAACGAATGAAGATGATTAGATGAAAAGGAAGGCGCAAGTCTATAGTAGAATATAAGATTAGTAGTTGTGTTGACAAAGTGCTTTTTTTGTTTGCGAGAATCCCAAATGTGCCCCAGTGTAAGACTAAAGAGCTGCAACAGCATTTATTTCCACAGATTAACCATTCAAACATTGCTTTGTCAACATTCCAGGCTGATTGTTTTTTTTTTTAAAGCAAAATTGGGGGGAAAAAGCATATAGTTATAAGTAAACTCTAATGATATTGCAGCTGTATTGTAACCATTTAAACGTAGTTTGTCACACTCAAAGCAAATTTCCTAGTGAGAGATAGCTGTGCCTCCGCTGGCTGATTTGTTACTGAAAGTAATAAAATTAGATTTGCCAGCAACAGAGCGATCTGGGAGGCTATTAAGTAAAGCCGTAAGGAGGTGTATGCACACTCACAATCCAGACTGGGTGCTCCAAAATAGTCAAGGAGAGACATTTAGAAAGAGAAATGATGGCCATTCACTGGATTGATCCCACTCTTACTGGTTTAATCAACAGCATTGCATCATAGCTTGAGCTTTGGCGGGTAAGCGTGGCTGTATGAGTTACGCCCATCTGTGTGTTTGTTGTTTACTTCAGTTTAGAACGCTGCTGAAAATACCACAATCAATACATCAGTGCAAAATGAGTGTAGATACTGATAATCACAAAGAGAACAAGAGCATTTTGTTGTTTAAATTTCATAATTAGCACCAGATACAAAGGCAGCCAATTAGCAACATATATTTCTTGTCAGTGCATTTTGGATGTAGGTACAGTTCTGCAAGAAATCCCTAGCCAGCTTCAAATTTCATGGCAGCTTATCCAATATTTTATTTTATGTTTTTGTTTGTGAAATGACTGCTGTCTCTAAAGGCATGCCACTGTCACTGCTAAGAAGAGAGATTCTTTCCAGTTTGCACATCAGACTGTTGTTTATTTTTTATTTTACTGGTTTCCTTTTTTTAAAAAAATAGGTCCACACGGGACAGCGAGGATGAAGACGAGGAAGACAGACGAGGGCGAAGCTGCACTCTGCAGTACCAGCATGCCATGGTCAAAGTCCTGACTCATTTTATAGCCGAGTCAGCTGATCCTCGAGGTCAGACCAGCTTCATGCTCGGCACCGATTGGCAGGTGGACATTACAGACCTTGTGTGGGACTTTCTCAAAGTAGAGGATGCACAGATTGCACAGCTGCTGGACAAGAAGATACTGGTGGGGCTCGACGTAGGCATGACCACCATCCAGGTATATTATGGGTTGCCTTTAAAGTGCCACTATATACAGAAAATCATGTAACATTAAGAAATTTTAGAGTATAGCTAAAGAACAATTATGTTATAACAAAAATTGTTACGGTTGTTGTCTTAATTTAGTTTAGTTAATTTAGTAATAGTAATAACAAAAGCAGCATGATTGCTAAAATTCAGTTTGCTGCAGCAAGCATGAACATCGGAGGGTGTCACAGCTCGGCTGTGCGGCAGGGAAACTAGGACCCAAACGCAGGACTCGAAAGACAGGGGATTAATTTGAAACACTGAATTTATATTATAGAGAGACAGAGACTTATAGGAGGCAGGATGAACTGACACTCTAGGGCTAAACTTTAAGAAACTAGAATTCCAAACATAATTGCAAGGAAATAGAAAATCACAAAAAAACCAGTAACTCAAAGAAACATAATAAACCAAAACACTGGGACAGAGGGGTTATAAACACACCAAAATCATAAAATTATTATCTTAAATGCACATGCACCTGCAAAGCACAGTTCAGGTCTTAGTGGACACAACTGTGATTGTTGGACTAGCTTGTTGCAATGTGGTTCCCAGGCCTCCAGAAATTTAGTACAATGTTATTATAACAGACAGAAATTATGCAAAAGAAAGCTGTAAAAATTGGTGGTGCATAAAACTAAATACTTGGTTGGCTTCTTTAAAGTTACATTTTAGAAATCTAATTTTACTGTAGTGTTCCACTTGGGTCAGCTCTTCCCAAATTAAAACTATGTTTCCCATGAACAAATGTTGGCTCTAATTTCAAATAGGGACTGGCCAGTTGTCCTTCTTTTTCCCCACAATCCATGCCTTGCAAACAGCAGTGGGGAGATCCAGAAACATCTCTGGTAAAATAGTATCATTCAGTGTGCAATCATTCTCTGCAATCTGTCATTGTTATTTTTGTGTTGGAAGATCAGTGACTCCTTCTAATCCTCCTTTCTCAATAATTGTATAAATCTCTTCCAAAATCTGTTGTATACACGCACGAAGACACACATGATGTTAAATGCAGTGCAGAGGGTGTTTGAGGTTGGCAAAGATTTGTTTTAGTACAGAACGCAGTACATTATAATCTGGTTATTATTCTAATATTTCAAAAAAAATAATATTGTAATGATTTTATTACTAATTTAAGTACAGCCATTTGGGAAATTCAGTTCTATGCCTGTGCACCGGAGATGACAGTTGGGAGATGCATTACAATTGCGGACAGAAGTTTACATACACTCGTCTTGGGAATGATTGTCATGGTAATTTGGGGTTTTTATTGATTTGTTTGAAATGTTCTTTTTTCAGGGTGGAAAGATTGTACAGCATACACGTTTAATGACAAGAACTGGGTGCACAATGTTGAATTTATTTTGGATTTGCCTGCCTCTCATGCTGCATGCTGGTGTTTCCCAGGTGACGCACATGCACCCGGTCATCCACGTGGTGTAAAAGAAAACATGTTTCATCACCAGGCCACCTTCTTCCACTACTCTGTGGTCCAATTGTGATGCTCACGTGCATGTTGTTGCCACTTTTGGCACGTGACAGGGGTCAGCATGGGCACCGTGGTCTGCGGCTATGCAGCCCCATACACAACAACCTGAGGTGCACTGTGTATTCTGACACCTCTTGATCAGTTTCACCTGCTTTAGTGTTACTTGAATTAACAACAAGTGTCCTCCTGGTGTACGAAAATGTCCGACCTCATGTAGCGAGAATATGCAGGCAGCTCCTGGAGGATGAAGGAATTGATACCATTGACTGGCCCCCATGCTCGCATGACCTAAATCCACTAAAACACCTCTGGAACACATCTGGAGCTCAGTGATCCATCCCAGATCCATCCCATCTGCCCTCTCATTAGGAGCAATGTTGTCAGGCATGCATACAAGCATGTGGGGGCCATACAAACTACTGAGTACCATTTTGAGTTACTGCAATTAAATTTCTGCAAAACAGACTAGCATGCCACATAATTTTTTCACTTTGATTTTCAGGGTGTCTCTGAATTTAACCCTCTGTAGGTTGATCATTTTCATTTCCATCAAATGATGTGGCACCATTTCATTCCTAACACATTACCCAGTCCATATCAGTATAGATATCCAACATGATTTTGTGTGTTCCTTTAATTTTTTTTTTTTTTTTTTTTGAGCCTTGTACATACATTCACTTAAATCTTAAGTGGTGCTGAAGGTAAGTTAGTCAGGTAAGTTAGTCAGGTGTGTCACAACTTTACCAAGGTCTAAAAAAAGACCCAGACTGTCACCCTCAAAGGAAATTGGTTAGAATGTTCAGGAACCACAAAGGATCAAGTCTGCCATGAACTGGAAACTGAACACCAGTGTCACAGTGAAGCAAGTTTTACATCGCCATTGACTGAGAAAGTGATGACCCAGGAAGAAGCCCCTGCTCCAAAAAAAAAACAAAAAAAAATAATAAAACACCTTCAGGCTCAATTGAATTTTGCAGAAGTTGCCAATTTTCTGCAGAGTCAGTCACAACTCCAAACTTCATGTTGCCTTCAGATTAGCTCAAGAACAGTGCATAGAGAGCTTCATGGAATGGGTTTCTATGCCTGAGTAGCTGCATCCAAGCCTTACATCACCAAGCACAGCAAAGCGTTGGATGCAGTGGATGACTCTAGAGCAGTGGAGATGTGTTCTCTGGAGTAACAAATCACGATTCTCTATCTGGCAATCTGATGGATGAGTCTGTGTTTGGCAGTTGCCAGGAGAACTGTACTTGTCTGACTGCATTGTGCCAAGTGTAAAGTTTGGTGGATTATGGTGTGGGGTTGTTTTTCTCTTAGTTTCAGTGAAAAGAACTCATAATGCTTCAGAATACCAAGACATTTTTGACAATTTCATGGTCTTTGTTTGGGGATGGCCCCTTCCTGTTCCAACATGAACATGACTGCGCTCCAGTGCACAAAGCAAAGTCCATGAAGAGATTGATGAGTGAGTTTGATGTGGACCTCAACCTGACAGAACACCTTTGGGATGAACTAGAATGGAGATTGTGAGCCAGGCCTTCTCATCCAACATCCAGCAATTTCCCATCCAACCTTTTGGAAAGCCTTGCCAGAAGAGTTGAAACTGTTACAGCTGCAAAGGGTGGGCTGACATCATATTAAACCCTTTAGATTAAGAATGGGATGTCACTCATATGCATGTGAAGGCAGATGAATGAATTTGACCCTGTATGTATAGAGAAACTGAGGACCAGAAACATCAGATACTAAATTGTTGACACTAATTGTTGGTGTTCACCACAAATATGTGGTGGTTCTGTGAATCTGCCAGGCTGAAAATGTGCTCTTGTTTTAAAATTTGTAGCTTCTCTATAGCAGCATCCATGAATACTGTCATGGTTACAGCTTTCTGCTCTGTCAGAATCTTTAAGCTTTCTGGCCAAACATAATTAGTAGTATATTTTACTATAAATCATTAGATACAAATGTATACACAGGCATAAAACAGATGGTAATTCAACTTTGAATATTTAAAACTAACAAGTGGTTCCTGACACAACAAACCCCGCCCCCGGCAGACTGATTTGCATGTTGTCTGTCTCACAAACATGTCCCTCTCAAAACAAGGAATCACTGACATAACACAGAGGTCCTATTGTCCATGCACACAATTTTCCAAGGTTTAGAAAGTTGAAGTAAAGTAACTTTCATTTTATGGTCATTTTAATTTAATTTTTAAGTTTTATCTCTTATATTAAGAAAACAGACCATTTGTTGGGTGGGCGATAATAGGGCTCGGTTTGATAGAGAGTCAAAAGTTGTCATATATTCCAGTATCTGGATCATATCCCGATCAAATGTTACATGTCTATGGACAATAGTGATATGCTTCTTACTATGACAAATTAGGATGATGTGTCTTTTTTCAGATATGGACAAAAATATGCATGGAATTGAGTTTCCCATGTTAAATTCAAATAGGCTGCAAATCCAGAATCTTGATCAGATGCAGATGGCGTTTAGTTTGGCACCAGTTCTTGGCCGTCCACAACTGTGTACTGAATATCAAATGAATTCGTTTTAAGGAAGATATGATTTTTAAAATCTTTGCCCTATGTTAAAGATGGGGATTTATTTCAAATTTTCAGGATTTTTTTTTCTTTTACTTTGACCCAATTATGGCAAAAAGTAACCAAGTGATCTAGGGGGTCTCTGGCCGTCTTACATGCAAATTTGGTGTATTGTTATGAACAAACAGACAAACATACCAAAACCAATAACCGGCACTCCCCCTCCCTCCCCGGTGGGTGGGGGGGGGGATGAGGGTGCGTTGGGGTGGGGTGTTAGAGTTTACCTAGCTTAGCTGTGGTACATTATTCTGTCAAGAGAAAAACATGTCAGAATAACACACCGTAGAAGCATGTTGCTTATTCCAGGGACAATAACAATTGTGAATGTTGCTGCTGCAGTTTGACTAGTACCTCCGTTTGACCAGACAGGTGATTACTGGGGTGTCACAGCCTGTACTTCAGGCTCTCTGTTGTGAGTGGGTCCTCTCCCCTCAGCCCTGTGCTTTGTCAGGCTCTTCACACTAACTGGATGAATATCAGCCTCCTAATGACATCTGTGAGAGTGGGATCTCTTTCCTGGCATCGAGTACTCATCCGTCTGTTTCTGTGCCGACGTGTGTTCAATAGCAAACACTGCACACCTGAAAATATGAGCACAAACCGGAAAACATGACAAGTACTAAGGTCTGACAGCTGACTGCCTGTGCCATGCATCATGTTGATGTGAGGTGTGGCACGTGGATAAGGATAAGCACGCAGAGGAAGTCACACATTTCATCAAACGCACAGACTTCCTGCTTCTGTTTTGGGGTTAAAGTGTGCCTCTCTTTTGGATTACCAGTATTAGTCAAAGGGAATGGATTCTTACCTACAGGAGGTATGAGGGTTGGATGGCATCCAAGTCGAGTCGTTTTTTTGATCTACCTAGCCTGGGTAGTGAGAGATAAAATAAAAAGCATGTTTTGTGTATCGTTTTTGCATATTGCGGAGGAGGATGTGAGTCTTTTATGTTAGATGAAACCCATGGAAAGACATTTTCTCTGCATCCCCTATAACTCATGTTAATCGGCTTTTTTCAAATCAGTGACATCTTCACAGCCAAATGCTCAGTGATGTGTTGTTTCTGCATTTCACTCGCCAGAAATCACTTGTCAGTCAAACAATGTGACCGATGTGAATTTTCTGTTGATGAAGTTTTTTGCCGTTTTCTTTCTGCTCCATTCAGCTCTGTTTGCCGTTGCTGCTGATTTCTCTTGGGAAACACCTCCCGGCCCTCGGTGTTTAGAGCAGGAAATTGTAAAGCTTTCATGAGCAGGCTATACACTGGGTTGAGTCACTGTTGTAGAGTAGCAGCTATAATTGTTCATACCAAATGTGACAGGTTACTGTTTGACAGGCGTGCGTTTGTGAGGAATACTGTCAAAGAAAAATGTAATTATTTGCCTGTTCCCTTTTAAGATTACTTTAATGTCACAGTTGTTATCTGTCATCTCTTTCCTCCTCTTTTTTTCTTCACTTTTGTGCTTTTGCATCCTTTAGGTGTTGTCTCCTTTGTCAGACTCAATCCTGGCAGAGAAGACTATCACAGTGGTGGATGACAAAGTGACCATCACAGAGTTGGGGGTCCAGCTGGTGACGGGCCTTTCCATGAGCCTGCAGCTCAGTCCGGGAAGTAACAAGGCCATTCTAGCTACTACAACCACACAGGAAGTTCTGCAGAGCCCCAAACAGGTCAGGGTGCTGTAATAAATACAATATACCACAGATGTTTATATTTCTGTACATACAAATTTGATATTTCAGTAATGTAAATTTGAGTTACTGCTGCCTTCCTATCAGCTCAAAGCAGTCTGGCCATTCTTCTCTGACCTCTGATATTTTCACCCAGAGAATATTTTCTCTTTTTAAACCCTAGAGATGGTTGTGTGGGAAAATTCCAGCAGATCAGCAGTTTCTTAAATACTCCGACCAACAACCATGCCACATTCAAAGTCACTTAAATCACCTTTCTTCCCCATTCTGATGCTCAGCTTGAACGTTAGCAGGTTAACTTGATCATCGCCGTCCCATTTCCTTAAGCTGCAGAAAACACTTTCATCTGTTTTAGTGGATAAAACGATTAGCTGATAAAAGGAGTGGATAATTAGCAGGTTAGCTGAGAAAGAAGATAATCATTTGGTGCGGCCCTTTGTGTAAGAGACTTCAGTGTGATTTCAGCTATGCTTAACACCTCATTTCTCCGCAGAGCCACCTTCACAAAAATGAGTGGTGATGGTGATTCTCTTCTAATAGATGAAAATTATTCACAGACCATTTAGACATTTTGATTAAGGAAGATAATTATGTTAATTTGTTTTACACTGGTAATTACTATCACCTAAAATGTTAAATTATTCTTCATCAGATGAAAGAAAATTTTACATCTGCTGAAGCCAAAAGTGTTCAATCTGCAACTTGAATACTGCGTTTTCCAAAATGAAGGACCTACTCCGAGCTTGTTGTTGTTGTTGTTACTTCCAAAGCTTGACACCTGAAAATAGTGCAGCCAGGAGGCTAGTAGTCTGTTGGTCTATATTCTCTTAACATTTAAGCTTGTGGGCTAGCCAGTAGCTAATATAAACTATTGGCTTTCATTTACTTCTTTTTGTATTTCCTCTTTTTTAAATATATTTTTTTTTTAATTATTTACTCTTCTGAATAGATGTAGTTTTTGTATTATTTCTTGGCTTGTGTATTCTTTTTATGGCACTCTGTAACACTTAAAAGCATATAACACAATGTCTTTCCTTTGGTATCTAATAGAAACTGAAGCTTAATCTCAGAGCAAGCTCAAGCAACACCACACTACTGTACAAAATTATGACATAAAATCCAAAGTTGGCCATTCTGTCATGTCTTCTTTATAATTTGCTGCAGCTACTCTCACTGTGGCTTCTTTGATCAAGCTCCCCAATGAGTTCTCTGAACTGCCCCGTACCATTCCACTTCACCCTTTTTTCTGACTGAGGACACAAAGGCTATTTATCAGCTCTATCTTCTTACACAGAGTGTGAGGATAAGCAGGCAGTACTGCGCTGAAAGAGCTCTGGTGTTAGTATATAAGGAGCACTGACAGACCACTGCAGAGATCTATATACTTATGTGCCTTTGGGGATTTGTCTCTTGGTGATATTAAAATGCAAATTGTGAAACCGCAGTAGTAGGCGGCCTCACGACACCCATGTATGGCAAAGCCTCAATGGCATGAACAATATTTAAAGTAACTGTTTGATCTTTTCTGCCCCTTGGCTGGGAGAAAATAGCTGCTGAGGTAGCTTAACCACAACTTAGTGAGCTTGACTAAAGGAGCACTGAGCCCAAATAATCATGATGTGGCTCATTTTTACAATTCACTGTACTCCCATGCGTTAAAGCCAGCAGAAACAAGCAAGGGGATTTTCAACGCTAACCTGTTGAAAATCAGTTTCAGAGGGTTTTCATGGAATGGTTTTTTTTTATGCACTATTTTTACACCATCATTTCCCTCCTTTGCAATACCTGACAATTCTCTCTCTCGCTGCAGGAGGCCTTGATTAGCGCCTGGCTACAGTTCAGTGACGGCTCTGTGGCTCCACTAGACCTCTACAATCCAGACTTTTTTGTCCTGACAGCCACTTCACTAGATGAGGAAGTAGTGACAGTGCAGCAGGACCCTTCCTGGAAATGGCCCGTCGTTGTGACAGAGGCGGAAGGTCAAGGCCTGCTGGTCAGGGTGGAAATGACTGTTAGTGAAGTCTGCCAGAAATTCAAGCGACGCAGCATTATAGCAGCAGGGAACTGCAACATCAGGGTGAAGTTTGGTCATAGTGATAGCTCAAGGGGAGGGAGCAGTGACTATGGCCCTGATGGTGATGATATGGAAAACAGAGGCAGGCTCTCCTCCCAGGACAGGACCAGCCTTGACACGCACTACTATGGCAGTTCCATCTCTGACATGGAGGATGGAGTGCTGAAGAGAGCCACCACAACAAGAAGCGCAATAATCCGCAGACCCAGTGGGGATAAAATTCCAGTCGATGGTAGCCAGAGCATACCAAATGACTTTGCTGACTTCCCCGCACAAGTAGATCTGCCTCGTGATCGCAATATGGACGATGAACTCATTCAGGCTGCTCGAGGGCTCACAGACCTAGAAATTGGCATGTATGCATTGTTGGGGGTCTTCTGCCTCGCCATCTTGGTCTTTCTTATTAACTGCATTTCCTATACGCTCAAATACCGTCACAAGGAGCTCTCCATTGAGGGCCAGGAGAACATGAACCATGCTCATGACTGGGTGTGGCTGGGGAACGAGGCAGAGCTGCTGGAGAGCCAAATCAGCCTTTCACCTCAACAGGAGGAACAGACCTCCATGATAGACTCAAGCAGCGGCCTCGAGGAGGGCAGCCACTTGCTGAACGGAGGCTCTGCCCTGAAGAACGTGCCAAGCCAAGTGCACCGGGCAGCAGACACAGGCTGCATAGCCAAGGACAGCAAAGGAGACTCCCCCACCACCAAGAGAAAGCGAGTTAAGTTCACCACTTTTACCACTATCCCCTCGGACAATAGCTACCCCACAGTCAGCACACTGACTGGAAGCCACAGCCAGGACATTAAGTGGGTGTGTCAAGACGTGCAGCTTGGAGACTCCAAGGAGTTACGCAATTACATGGAAAGATTAAACGACAGTGCTTTAAAAGAGGTGGCATAATGTACTGTGTGCACTTGTGACAAACTCACCCATATGCCTTCCAGCCAGTGGAGAGTGGGTCTCAACAGAAACCAGACCCATAGTTGGTGACTGAGGAATAAATTTACTTCAAACCCAAACTGCCAAAGGGTCATTAAATTTTAATGTCATGATGCCACATATGACCGATGATAACTGACGAAACGTATGATGATATAAGGTGGTTCTTTTTTCATTTGTTTATCAGATGGTTGCCATTTAATCATCGTTTTATTATTACAGGATTTAGAGTCAAGTAAGGATCGCAGGACTGACTTGCAGCAAAGCATATAGAGTTTAAAACAGACAGTGACATGACTAGATAGATATTCCAAATGTGTGTGCACATTAAATGGCTTTGGAAGTTCTGTATCATTTTGGATTTCTTATATCAGAGTTCTGGAAAGGCCAAAGCAATCCAAGACAAATCTGCATGTTGCTTGGAAGGGGGGGGGGGGGCAAAAATGGCACAACTTTCCGGTTCATTCTCATCCTCCTTAACAAGGCATAAGACCTGTTATGTATATACTGAACAATCTCCAAAGCATTGTACTGTTGCTCTGTATATTGTATTTTCATAACATTTAAGGAATACACAATAATGTCAAGAGTGTGCATCAGCTTTTATTGACTGCAGCATCGTAAGGCTTTAAGTCCTTAGATTTACTGAAGTAGATGGTTGAGAAGGTAGAACCAATTAAACATTGATCTTTGTATCAAAGAGTATTTATAAGATGTAATTTACCCACAAGCCACATCACAATCTAATCCTGTTTAATGCTGGCCAGTGGAGAAAAGCATCAATACTCTCATCTTGTCTATTAGAACCCAGTGCCCTGGCATGGCAGCCAGTGTATATGAAGAAGCTTTTAAACTAAATGACTGACCATCATGATAATGTGACATTTCCCAACACCGCCCTCTCAGTTTAAAGTTTTGCGAGCGCTGAAGAAAATACCAATTAATGCCACCATCCCACAATTACAAGCAAGGTAGGAAACATTTTCTTTTTTGGAAGTGGATCTTTTTTATTCAGATAATTGCACAAATAATAATCTTCTCTGAAAAAAAAATTCCTAAACAAGTGCAGTCGGCTGAAAAATTGCATTTTTCTCAGTGAACATTATTATCATCACAGTGGTGTTGGGGGATCGTGTGTGTGTTTGTGTGTCAGTGTTATTATTTTCCATCAAGCAGAGAAATGTTTACATTAAGTTAACTGTTGCCGCAGTGTGGATCAGATTGTTAATCAGCAGCATTGTCAATATTACTCATTTCTGCAAATAGTGGATGTACCTTGAGTAGAATTAGGGATGTCGGTTAGAATAGCTCACTTCTGTCAGCACTCACCACTGAATGGAGCCCCACCAGACACCTACATGGATGTTTAGCAGCTTTTCGGGTTATTTCTTTGCCTAATTTACTTGCCACGTGTTAGATGAGAAGGTTTATACCATTCTCATGTCTGTGCATCAGCCTGAATATGACACTACAGCCAGTAAACAGTTACCAGTCACAGAAGCTTAGAGACCATTTGGCAACCCCATGGCAACTTCCAGTCACTTGGGAAAAATGTGTTTTCCCCAAAATCAGTCACAAAGAGGCTGATGCATCAAAAACCTCCTTGTGATTGCTTTAGTTGTTAGCAAATTGCCACACAGAGTTTGCATGGGAGACACCAACTTGTGTGCAAAGACTCACTAACTATTAGTAGACTGGTAGTACAAATTAAGTTGTGCCTCACTGCTACAGCCAACACGTTTCAAAAGATGTGACTTTTACTTTGAAGGCAAACATTCTCTGTTTTTACTATTGCTTAGCAAGTAGTTGGTGAGTGTTTGCAGACAAGTCGGCATCTTCTATGCAAACTACTGTGTAACTGTGGCAGTTGACCAAAGGGTTTTTTTTTTTTTTTTTGGTGCAACACTGAATACCTCTTTGCAACAAATTTTGACTTGCAACTGCCAGCAACCTCCAACAACTACTTGCCAACTGGTCACATGACCAGTCAGTTGGCCTGTGTGACCGGGGCCATAGGTTACAGACTGTAAGACTGGAAACAAACATCTAAACTGGCTTTTCATTATTCAGTATTCAATATATTAGGGTTACATGCAGTACTACTATGAATTCCAAGATATGAAGTGTTACTTACCAACCTTTAAAAAGTGCTGGCTAGCTTTTTTTCCCCCTATTTCCAGGCTGTGTCCTAATGCAAAATTCTACTATGCAGACATGCAGGTGGTAAGAATTTTCCTCATCAAATCATCATTAAAGAAGAGGGGAAAAAAAACAATATGCAACAATATGCATTATTTTTTAAATATATGACAGTTTTTTTTTCTAGCATTCCAGTGTTTTGGGTAGTGACATTTAAGAAAATGAGGTAATTTAAAGTGAAAACATGAAAACTACATCTGCAGTCATCTATTGGCGATGTAAATTGCACAAACATGGATACACACAAACATTTACGCTTCGTCACTGTGTCGTGATCAGCTTCATTCTGTGGGGTTTTCTCGCTTTTGTGGCTTTAGTGCTATCTCCAGGGGACTGAAGAGGGGTCCGTGTGTAGAGTTTGCAGTGCACTGGGGCCATAGCTGCTGCGCTCGGTCGGTGGACTGTGAAGGGTGAGGAATGCCTGTGTGTAGATATGGGAGGGATTTAACTGCCAGCTACAAGGGTAATGATTGATGGAGGGCCCTGGTTAATTAAAACACCACCGTGACCCTCTTTCTGTGACCATTGTTGGTGGCTCCAGCCTTTTCAGGTAGAAGCAGTACAACCCATTAAAGGCACACCATATTCACCCCCTTGGGTTCCAGTTTTAGATGTGCTCACACCTGCTGGGATGCAGCATAGGAAATATAATGACTGCATTCACTTCAGTTCATGGAGCATGTTAACTCAAGGCTCAGTTTTGTTGGCCTTGAAGTCTTGACTTCATGAAAAGGGGAAAAAAATAAGCTTCCCCAGGCCTCCATCTTAAATGGATTTTTAATTAAATTGATGATGTGAGACCAACAAACTCTCACTAATGGTTGGCTGTGCTCCCTGTGGTCCTAATGTGCCGAGCCTGTATTTGCAATTTCCAAATGATTATTCGCTGTTTGATTTATGTTGCTCCATCTGAATTCATTTTAACATCAGTTCACAGCAGGTTCACCACAGTTAAACATACACAAAACACTCCGTCGGAGACGAGCGAAGGATCAGCCGACGAGGCCCGCTTGAAATTCCAGTCCGACCCATTCTTACAGATGGAGTCGCAGGGAGCTAGAGGCAACATTGTTTACAACACCCTTGTGCCAAATCTGTCTCCTGTAAACACAATCTCCCACCTGACCAGCAGACCACACTGGGAAGATAAACACCACAGCACACACCAACAAATGTTCACTTGTCTTACTATCTTTGCAAGGGCTCTCAGGCAAAGTCCTTACCCCAGCAGCAACCAGAAGATGTAAAGCTCTCAAAGAAATAAATAAAAATGTCATAAATGTGTAGTTTTTTTTTTAGTTTTTTTTTTATAAAAATAAGTAAACTGTACATCTGTTAGGGGCTGGTTCAGCTGCACACTTGGTACACTAATGAGTGAGTACATCATGAAGATGTGTGTTGGAGTGCTTCACAACAACCTAGAGTGCATCTGTTCCTTATAATGAAGACATCACCCAGTGCAACAGTGTGTCTTCATTCCTTTTGGACAAAAGAGGCGCCCTGTGGCATTTAAAAAAAATGTGCTAGTGTGTTAGTTGTCGGAGAATATTCATTATAGTCAATTAATTAGATTCTGCCTTTTCATGGGATTTCTTGACAGTAAGAAATATATAAAATATTTACAGCCTATTGCGGCCCTATTTTGGGCCTCCAGAATCAACAAAGTGATGTCAGCACAAACTCACAGGTATAAACAGAGTATCAGGGATGACTCCAAACTCCAGCAGCAATAAACAACTACAGTAGCAGGCGAAAGGCTGCAGCAGCATGACTCGAGCACCCAGCCATGTCATTTAGATGTATTGGCCCACTAGTAAGGGCACCGGGCACAGGGGATCGACATATCAGGCAGTGCTCTCAGACAGGCCGAGGTATTTTTCCGGCTGCTGAAGAACAACAGAAGGTCAGAGGGCTACCAAGATACACCTGGCACAAATGGTATTCCTCAGAGTGGCTAAAAAAAAGATTTATCTTGATACCTGTACTGTTTTATGGGAGTCAAGTCCCATTCTGTACAAATAAGATACTCTAAACCACGGGGCCTGCACATAATAACTAAGGCTGATGCCGTAAATCCAGATGGATGTATGCTGTTAAAGCGTTTTACGGTTGCTTATTTCACACATCATCTGTCTGAATGAACATCCTCACCTGCCCGCCTCGCTCGGTCCTAGAGACATCAGTCTTACAAGCGACAAGCACATTTTCTGGAACAAGAGATTGCGAGAGGTTATGTTATCCTCAGCACGACTTTGCTGGTGTAGCGTTTCAGAAACATATCAAACATGATTTTAACAACCTGCCTCTCGTCCCATTTGGATTCTCTGGACTCCGGGATGCCGTGTGATTAGTTCTATTTAAGTGCTGATGGTGAGTACTTAGAGATGAGTGATTTGTCTGCTTGGCTGTTTTCTTAAATGTCGTGTCTGCATTAACTTATCCTAATTAACATGCAGCAATACCTCCTAATCCTCCAATTACTAGAGAAACATCTCCGGGAGCATCTGACGGCCCCTCATTACACAGGTAAGGCCCGGTAATACAATTAAAAGCAGCTTAACATTCTGTAGATTAGCCTGCCCCTGAAAAATCACAGACGCACAGCATACACAGTGGTCTTAATTAAGCAATATGGAGACACACACAGCAGAATTCACAAATGAAAACTCTTTATGGCATTTTGTACACTGAACATCTCTTTTTTTTCCTTTTCAAGGAAACACAGTTTGATACATGTCTACTTAGTAGTAATGATAGTTGGAGAAGTATTGCCTCTAATTAAAATCTGTAAAATAACTTCACTGTTTTAATAGATATTTTATGGGTTTTCATCTTTTACTTCATCTTTGATCGCAGCTGTGCTGTACAACACAGAATGTTCAGTTCAATTCGATTTTATTTATATAGCCACAAATCACAAACAGTCAGCTCAAGGCACTCTATGTTCTATGGTAAAGACCATGCAATGAATACAGAGAAAACCCAACAATCAGACAACTATCTATGAGCAAGCACTTGGTGACTGTGGGAAGGAAAAACTCCCTTTTAACAGGAAGCAACCAGAGCAGAACCAGGCTTACAGGATGTAGCCACTTTGATGTTTGTAAAGCCTTCATTTTAGTGTATTAATTGTTGCTTTGTTTGTATTTTGTTTTTCGGAGCCGCAAATTATCATTTGAACAAAAGTGTGGAGTGTTGTCGTTCCAAGAAAATCTACTCCCTCGAAGTTGTACAGGAAGTGGAAATATAGAGAACAATACCATTTTGTCCCGGCAAATAGACCTGTTTGTTTCTGTTGGAAAACCACACATTGGAATATGGGAGTCTGACTCATATTTGGAGCCAGCCTCACTCAAGGTTTTTGGAACTTCTTTTTTGGCTTCATTTTTTAGACCTGAAAGTTCAGTTTTGTGTGTAGTTGAGACCAAAATCAAGGCGGAGCTCAACAACGACGATGGCCTGTGTGCAGATGATGTATTTTTATATTTGCTGTAGCTAATGTGATTCCATTCCAAGACTCTTTAACTTAAGAATAGCTGAAGGCAGAATTAAAAGAGTTTACAGTATAGACTACAAAGATGGATGTAGCCAGGGTGCAGCTTGTCTGAGAAACTGAGACACACTGTAGGCTCATATGGCAGAGACTTGTCAATCACAAAAGTAGCATTTGATTTGCAGGAAATACTATCAACTTAGGAACTCTATAAACTTTGGAGGCTACGAATTCTCCTGGCTTATGGTTAAAAAACAAAGAGCATAGAGAAGGTTCTCCAAGGAACTGTTGTTTGTTCAAGCACTGTCTCATAAATCATCCTAAAATATGGGGGAGCCCAGTACCAGAACTACATCTCTGTGTTTTTTCCCCAGTTCTGCTTCCACAACCGCTGTGATGTGTCAGAAATTCCTCTCTACATGAGAAACAAGCAGCCACACTAGAATTATGACCTCAAGGCATTGTGCTGGTTTGAAACATCAAGCTGTCTGCTCAGTCACCACTTTGTGGGCGCTCCGACCAAATTAAACAGGAAATGGCCCTCCCCGAGCGTCACGGCTCACAGGCCTTAACATTCAAATATGAGCTGCGATGACGCTGATTTCAATCTGTGTCTGATGAAACTAAGAAGAAATATGGTGCTTTTCCCAACGGGAATGCAAAATGAGGCTTTACACCTCTGTGTTAGCAACCTTTTTCCCCCTACAGCAAGCCACAGGGTGTGTTTTCTGTAATATAAATAATTTAGGCACTCCACTTTGAGTTTGCCTTAGGACCAACAAACCATGACCCTAATCATGAAAGCAGGCTTTTAAAAGCGCAATCCGTGATTCACATGTCAACAACAGTGTCGCCATGCTGCCTGCATTTAAAACACAGGACTGCAGCATGTTCTTCCCCTCTTATCAATAAAATATTTTGTGTCACCAGTAATAAACATATCAACTTTTAAGTTGTGAACAAAGGCAGACTGATCATTTTTCATACATGTATAACTTGGGGCAGCAAAACCTGCAACAAAGCAGTGTCTGCATGCAAAAAACTCTAATAAACATGCCTTAAAAATCACAAGGGAATATGACTTTCAGAGTAACGAGTAAAGTGAAGTGACAGACAATTTAATTAGCTTTGAAAGTTATTCTTTATTTAGGCACTGGCTGAAAATGACAAAGAAAATTCTTAAAATAATACACTTTATTAATAGGTACACAGAACACTACAAAACAATATCCCAGTTCTGTACCATACTGAAATACAATAAATCTTTTTTTTTATATGACTGAGATGACAAAGTAATTACATATACAATAAGCGAGATAACAAGGAACATGTAATTATCTGATCAAATAAACAAAAATCACTTGAAGAGGTGTTTCATACTGTCAGTGAGAACCTTGCTTTTTATACAACACAAATGCAACTTCATTTACTTCAAATCATTAATGATGACGAGCTGAGCTCTGAGCTCCCAAAGGCAGGCTTACATTTCCAGGAGCGTCATGTCACATGACACTTTTCCTAGAGAGTCCTGAGAGTTTCCTTGTTTCAGTAAAATACCTTGTTTTGCTTAATCTGAGGACTGAAAACACACACACACACACACACACACACACACGTATAAAGCTAAAACAAATGCATCACAGGCTTATAAATATAACAAAACAATTTCTGGTGAAGCTGCAAAGCCATGATAATGCTGTAAATGTTTCTCAAAGCAAATCACGTGAAAACATATTTACTTCTATGAATTTCTCAGTATAGAGATGGTACCACTGTGACAAGCATTTTCATTATTGTAAGGTTTATACACAAGGATAGCTGTTAAGCTAACAGTCAGTTTCTAGAGATTCGATTTTGCAGCTTGACCAGAAATTAAAAACTGAAGCTTCACAGGAGTTGTGGAGTATTTCTGCCATGAGGAGGTATGTATGTATGTACGAGTCATGCACAGTGCTGTCTGAGCACGCTAGAATAAAGTGGTTGTAAACTGCCCGATTAAAACTACCCTCTGTATCAAAACTAACTCCCCATTTGGTGCGATCTCTTCTAAGATACTGCATGAGTGTGAATGAAATAGTGCTGAGACTCAAGAACATTTAATCTACAAATACCCAACTTTAGGATTACAGATGCAAATGATTTAAATACTGATGTGTCATACCGGATGTGAAATAAACTTCAAAAATGAGTTGTCTTTGTTAGATAACACAAAGTAAATAACTATAAAACAACTGAGGATTTGAAAATATTCAGGTAACACATTTTATGGCACTGCTTCTTAAGTGCAAATGATCAAAGAAAGGCAACAGAAGTAGACACACAGAGGTAAGCAAGTACAGTATAAATGGTTCAAATACAGCTCTTGCATGAATCTCTGTACTTTGAGTGGTATCGGTGCAGTCACTCAGTGATTTCAAATCCATTACTGGTGAATGAAATCTAAAGCCCTTAGAAGCTAAATCTAACATAAATAAGAGCGCAGTTATGACAGTTATGACTTCTTTTGAAATAGGTCACCCAACCTGCTGTAGGATAATTAGTAAGTACCGACTTGGCAGCATCTTTGAGCACTGAGCGATTTGACTGAAAAAAAAGCAGGTATGGTGATGGTAGTGGGCTGCAAGTTCATCAACATGCGGACGTGTGGGGTCACGAGGAAGTGCGTCTCTGCTGCTGAAATCCTGCTCGGGCTTTCTGCTTGTCGTACTTGACAGAGACAATGATGAAGACCAGCAACGTGACGCCCTGGATCCCTGCCAGGAGGAAGAAGTAGTAATGCAGAGAGCAGTCATTGATATTACCTGCAAGAGAGAAAACAGGCACATGTTATTAATAGAATATGTAAGAGTTTAGCTGAGACTCAACACAATAAAATTGGCATTCGTATAACTCTAAGAAACTTGGAGCTAAAAAAAAGAAAAAGAAGAAGACAAATATGGAAATCTGGAGAACAAAAGTGTTGCAACATATTCAGAGGGTGACAGCAGGAGGGTTCTTTGTCACAAAGTACTACTCCATGTTAAAGGAATACCAAAGGCAAAGGTAAATGGCCACGAGCTTGCAACTGTGGCAGGTTGCTGTGTATTCAGCAGACATAAAAGGGGTGCTTGAAGTGAGCATGTTAGGGAAACACGATTCTGTCAGGAATTAGGATTCAGCAGAAGGGTGAGGGCTTGTTACTTCTCATTTCACCATTGTGAAATCTTCTGAAAGTGAAGACAATTGACCCCACACTTCAGCAGTGATAAAGGAAAGCGGTATTGATGATGTGGAACTGAAGTATCAGAAATAACAGAGCAATGCAAGCCCTCAGCTATGATTCGAGCCGGGGAGTCTTTCATCGGTATTAAAGGGATTTTTGTTCCTCGTGGGACTGGGATGTGATGAAAAGGAGGAAAAAATAAACTGATGCTTTCACTGTGATCTGTGGGACTGAAATGTGACTTTTATATTTATTTTTTTTTTATAGGAGGGAGGGGAAGACAAAAAGACTGAGCTGAGGGTGGAGGAGCAAAGGAAACACAATAAGTTCACACATAAGAAAAAAAAATAGTAGTAGTCACGGTGTTTTCTGACATTCCCCGCCCGTTTATTCCTACTGGGTTTGGCAAATCCAGCCAGACATCATCCAACTTTGACTGTCTCAGCATTTGCTTCACTGTTGGCTGAAGTCGCCGTTCTCATTCAGCGACAACGCTCGAGAGGAAAGCTTAAAACAAATCCTGTTTTGGTCATGCTAGGGGTTTACATGAAGGGCAAAGCCGATACAGTTGGTTTCACTGGTCAAGTATGGTGACAATTGGATTGGCATTAAAGCAGCTTTTGTCCAAATGACCATGTGAGACAGATCAATTGACTTTCAGCCAACAGCATGAGATGATGCTCTGAACTACTGTGCTGGACAAGGAGGGATTTTTAGACTGTTAAAGGTGCCTCAACAGGAGGAGAGGAAATTTATGATGTTATGCTACAAAATGTCTTTATTCATTTACTGGTAGACCTTACATTACTATCACCTGTAAATGAGTAAATGTGACACCCCAGAGCAATCTGCTGTCTTCCTATTAGCTCCTGTGTGGAGCTGTCACACAGGAGGGGAAAAAAAAGTCAGAGAAAGAGAAGCAGGCTTGATTTTAATTAGATAAGGGCGCAATGCTGATTTCAAGTTCTGTGTACTCAAGTCAAGTCTAATCATACCTGTCAGTTTAAAGTTAACAGCCTCCTAGGTCGAGATGGTGCGTGTGGTTAAGATTTTTCATTTATTTCATTCTTTTACTTTTCTAACTACTTCACTGGGTGATTTAGAAACACGTTTAGTGTTTTGCGTGTCTTGGAGTTAGCACCTCAAACACACAGAGGTTGACGCTTTACTCTAGCCAAACCAGTGCACAAATATTTGAAAGCAGTATTAACACAGACAGACCTCTAATATAAATTTCTATGTGAAACTGACCAGCTTGGTTTAAGGCCATGACCCAGAAACCAAACCAAAGTTTTCAATTGAAGAGTTAATTTCCTAGGCTATCAGGTCAGAAGTTCTTTTTCCTTTTCCCCAGCATTCACATTGATGCCCCATGAATTCACCCGCCAGGTTGAGACTGTGAAAGCAGTAACAGTAACATACTGTGGCATCTGAGGGAAAATATTAAGCAGAAATAAACCTAACTGTGGTGCGTGCCACTGTAAGCCAGCTCACAGCGCTGGAGTTTCCTGGCCGCAGCATCACAATCTTTGTTTACCCATTCTGCTTGCTAGATTCACAGACTCCCTGTGACTCCACTCCACTCCACTCCAAACTGAAATTCAAGCTGAAGGTTGCGCTGGAGGAGATCCAGCGCACAGGGTTTTAGATTACTGTCCTCACTGCTCACTAAAAATGTAAAAATCAAAGAAGAGATTATGGAGGACAGGCAGGCAAATATATTGGTGCTATGAGAACACAGCAAAGCAAGCTGAATTTGCAAATAAACACATTACTCTGTCCATCTGACCCAACATTATCTATAAATGGTAATAAACAACAAAAAAGCCCTGTAGAAAACCCAACTCACTGCATAGGTGGGATCCACAGCTTCAAGTTCAGTAGGGGTCTCCTTTGCTTCTAATCAAAGAGCAGGATTTGTGGTGGAGCAGCTCTCACTGCTTATCAGATCACACCATGTATATTGTGCAAACACAGATAACCATTTTCCCCGCTCGCTGTGTTGCATGCATGTTTTTGTGGATAATTAGACACTAAGGTGAACAAAGAGGCAGTGCTGTGATACATCCCTCAGGAGTGACCCCTCATCAATGCCCTGAGCACCAGGCTGTTTCTATAGCTTGAAACCTTTGATCAAGGAACAAAGAGCTGGCTGATGACTTTGACCCCTGCTGCAGTTTTAGCTTATTCTGTGATGTCATCTTAATCTGGTCAAGAGTGTAAATTGTGAGAAATAGATCAAAAACTAAGACAGTGTTTTAATAATTCATGACACTGAAAAACAGTGTGTTTGACAGTAGGGCTTGAAAGGAACGGGTGCAGTGAGGGTACTTAGGTTTTCAATCGATAATTCACAGATAGTAAACCAAGAAGAGTCTGCTGCTGCAGTCTTAATTCACAAAGCAGCTCCACATAAAGGAAGTAATACAGCATACAAATGATGTATGGGAACACATATACATGCTCACTAGTAATATCCAGAGTTTTTACTAAAATATGACCCATTTAATTTAGAATACAGACAATATAAAAATAAGTGCAGGATCTACAGGAACATATTCAACAGCCTCTGAGTTTGCTCTAGGGTGCTGGGCCTGAGACAAATCCAGATTTTTGAAAAGTTTTACTCAATTTAAAAGTTAAATAAAATAATAACTATAAGTAGCTTAAAGAATATTCTGACAGATGACTGGATCACAACCTTTGTGCTTGTTTTTCAAACCTAACTCTTACCCACCAGAATGAAAATTGGTACTGGTAAAAAGCAACTTCCAATTTTTGGAACAACAGTGCAGGGTTTAAGTTTTCAGTGGTTCTTGCTCTAATTTCATTAGTGGAACTGTTGCAAAGGAAACAATCTCAGTATCTCTATTCTCAGTATCTCTATTCTTTTTTTTTTTTCCCTCCTCAGCACGTATCACCTACACTGTGGTACAGACACTGTTTCTTGCACCGAATCGACTGGGTCAGTACTGAGATGACTGCTTTTTGTTTTTTTCTTGGATGTATGTTTTACGATTTTCAACGTATTTAATAATTTGTTGGGGAAAAATAAATCCCCCAAATTTTTCCCCATTTAATTGAATGGGAGGGCTGGAGTGTAGTAATTAACTGAGAGAAGTGAAAAAAATTACTTCTGAAAATTTTCTGTCTAACCTGCCACTAAGCTCATGATTTTCGCTATACAAGCATCATTTTATCACCAAACCGAAGGGAAGTCTGTTTTCTTTCAAAATATATCTTCTTCAAAGCCAATGGACTTAGAGGTTTGTTTGTTTTTTAATCTGTAGGTATTTGAGTGAGAAGATTGCCATCTACACATTTTAACACTAGGAGAAAAAAAAAACCTACTCCAACCTCTTCCAAGGCGATTGCTGTCCTATTTTTATTCTGATGCGACTGAGCCATTACATGAGGGACCAGGTCTGTTGTTATTGGAAGACCAGTATGCTTTAAAATTTGTGGACTTTCAAAATAAAAGCAGTTACTGATATTTGGTTGACTGATTTTCAAAAGGTCCAGGACAGTTACAGGCATAAAAGCCCCCCCAATTGCTTGTGGAAATTCACAGTTATTCTTTAATGTTCCATTTAGCTTAGTTAAACTTTTTACTGTATAACTGCCAAATGCTGTGTTTCTTCAGCATTTTTGTCAACCTTTTAAGCCCTTTTAAGCATCTAACATGAACCCTCAGTTTCTTTTTATTTTATAATATAATATAATATAATATAATATAATATAATATAATATAATATAATATAATATAATATAATATAATATAATATATAGTCAACAGACAACAAGAAACAATTCCATTCTGGAGAAATTGCATAGTTTACCTATTAAATTACCTTCACTTTCCTTGTTTCACTCTCCACCCCTATTCCAGGGGTGCTACGCACTTTTGGAAAATATAGAAGACTAATTACAGCAGAGAAACAAACAAGGACATACTTAACACACACACACACACACACACACACACACACACACACACACACACACACACACACACACACACACACACAATATATAAAATGTATACAATGTATAAAAATTCAATTCAAAGCAAGGGAAGGAAAAGTGCAACGAGAGTAGTGCTGTTGATGCAGATTTAGTTTCTAAGATTTTCCCATGTTCAAAGGTTCTGTTTGACAGCTCTGAGTTAGAGAATTTCAAGGTTGCGATTACACTGAATGCCCCAACAGAAGGGGTCAGCCATCTAATATTGGAGTGTTGTAAACTTCTGGGATAATTTACCTGCAAGTGGGCTTGAGGAGACCATGTGAGTCGAGATGGAATGGGTCAATATCAATTTAAGGTTTGAAAATGGATCAATTGATCCAAACCTTCAGTGTTATACCCCAACATTTTAATGCTCCAGTGACTTCAATGCCATCCTCAGCCTTAGAATGAAATCGGAGAGAGAAAGAATCAATGCATGTTTGTTTCAGCAATAAATATTATTTTCTGCAGCTCTCTGCTGGCTTGGAAGACTTCACGATTGATGCTGAGGTTTTTAAATTGCTACAACATGCTAACTATACTTGTGCCCTCCATTACCTCTGACATGTATACAGGCCTATACAGCCCCTTTCAGACAGAGTTTATGTTAAATTCACCAGATCTGACTCTAAAGGCTTCCATTAAAACCCTGACATTTCACGCAGTGCGACCAAACAGGATGTGCGAATGTCAGCTCACTGTGACTATCTGAACACGTCCCAGACATCTGATACAACATCAGCCAGGACTTGAATAGTGGTAAAAGAAAAGGCCATTTCCTGTCACGTGATTAAAGCAGTTCACAAAAACCTTTACTTTTAGTGAAAACAACTTACTCAAAGGGGAAGCAAATTAAATCCATTTTCTAAAGACTCTTGTGTAAAGGATAATATTGCATAAAGGTTGATGTTTGATTGACTTGGCCTGTGAATAAAGTGGCTGCAGTGTTGTTCTACCAGGGCCATAAAAATACCAATGAAAGAACGTGATGGATGACTACTCAACCAGATGTAACCATAGTCAAGTACGATTTGTTGTGAGATTTAAGGGATCAATAATTTCAACACCAGTTCAAAAGGTTTTATGTTTGAGAACTCGTGGCTGAAACAGAAGTGAAAAGGCGCTCACTCAGGCATGTAGGTCATAACACGACAGAAAATGTAAAAAAAAATAATAGAAAATGAATCCAAGTTAGTCTGGCTCTCTGAGGAAAAAATGCCCATCCCTGTGTTAAGAGCATGCATGAAACTTCCAGATCCCTTCTTAAGATGAGCAACAGACTTGCGTATCACTAATTATTAGGCTATAAGAGTGCTTTCTCTGTCCCTACAATGTAGAAAATTGCTGGATAAAAAAGGAAACCACACCATCATTTACAAAAATTAAAATTAAAAAAAAAAAAAAAAATGCAAGAATTATACACTTACAGTATTGTGAGAAAATCTTCAACCCCTTCCTAATTTCTATTTTTGTGTGTCACTCAGACTAAACTGTGACAGCTCTTCAAAATAAATCTAAAAAAGGCAGACGAGTAAACATAAATGACACATTAATAACGAATTATACTTGGAAAAAAAGAGGCCAACACAAAATCTGTGTTTCAAAGACTATAAACCAATACCAATCTGCATTGATAACTTGTAGTAAATGGACTGGTACTTATATAGTACCCATTTAGCAGAACACTCAGTGTTTTCTATGACAAGTCTCATTTATCCTGTTACATATTCATGCATACAGCACTTTTATCTTCTTGGCATTGCTGTAACACTCAACATAGTTTCATTCACTGAAACTTGCACATCTGAGTTTAAGTGACTTATTTAGACCAATTACCTATTGGATGTGGGGTGGCCACAGACTGGCCTGGTGAGAAATAATTATAAGCAGGTTGAATACTCTGTTATGTCACTGTAGTGCAGTTGTATTATTGCCATTGTACCTTCTTAGTTAAAGCTGCACAGTAAGTGCCTAATTAATGGTCATCTTACTAGAAGTAGTTCTACTCATAATTAGTTCAACACATATAGAGAGTAGAAAAAAATAAAAAGAAGGAAAGAAAAAAATTATGTGAATGAGTAATAGCGTTTTGGCACCTTCTTTGATCTGTTCTTTGGAAAATGTGAAAATACAACCAGCCACCCACCCATGGTCTTCCCTTCCTTCATTACCAAACCAAGAGTTTGAGTCTCAAAAAAGAAAAAAGTTAAACTCTTTTTGTGACATTTTACCTATGCGGACTAACATTTTGTGCAAAGAGGGAGGATGATAGAGCTACAGCATGACAGGAGGGCTGAGCATCCACCAGTGTGATGCCAAACTAGTAGCGCCGTCTCCATGTAACGCTCGAGGGACAGCTTTACTTAAGAGGAACAGGCCTATGTAATCAGACCCCCAGCCTGTGATTAATGTTGCTGTCTGTCTTCAGGCCTGTGCAGGTCAGTAAAGCTTGGTACAGCTCACCCAAGATGCTGTTTACCGCACGCCATGTTGCCCGCAGCCATGGAAATAAGTTGAATCTTTTCCACATAGAGAGGCAAGAGATGTAGAAAAAGCTAACATCCAACAAACTGTGAAAAACAGCCACAATAACAAACTGCCTAAATCCTGACTGCACGTACTGCCTAAGCTTTGTGCCATATGTTTTTAATCAGTCGCCAGGAGGGTGTTTTGTTCCATTTTTGCAGTTCACCTTTTTTGCAAAGCAAAGGGAGTCTTACAGGCAGCACAACTTTAGCTTACCTTCCCCTCAAGTGGCACACGGCTGAGCAAAGGATGGATTTATGAGGCATGCCAAACATCTTCTAGTGCTAACATCATCAGAAGTACCTCCCTACCTGTCGGCACACTGTATTAATGAGCTATTAGGTGTTTGTGGATAAACAATTTACAGTGTTGGCTTATTTACCGCATGCTCAGGGAAAAGTGCATCTGGGTTGGGAGCCTCTACTCGCTAGGGAGTCCATCCATCTGCTGCCACCACCACGCTATTCATTCTACCACTTGGACAGATTTACACAAACCTTTTGTCGTTAGTCTGACATGCCTATTTATAATGTGAAACACTCTTAAAACAAGAGACCTGCGCAGCCCCTCCTTTCGGTGCATAATTTACAAAGTCTTTAAGTGGATTTTAAATCAGCTCAAGCTTTGAACATTCTTAAGGTATGTTCCTGGAAGATTAATCTCTGCAGTCTGAATCTATACCTCTCTTGTGGTTTTATACCCAAAGTCAATGCAGAAATACAACAGTATGTGGTCTAGCACTGAGCATCTAACAGCATGCTTGGCAAAAAGGTGACAGGTGACTTATGGACAGCCCTGAGAATCTTTCACCGCTGTTCTGTTTTAATAATAATGACATGATAAGAATAGTTTGAAGAGAATACCAGCATTTTTTTGTTTTTAAGTTTAAGTAAAAACAAATCATCTCATGTGGGATTCCCATGCATCTGCATGCATTTCAAATGGTTACAGATAAATAATACAAGATGCCACACCCTCAAACTGTTGTTTTTGAGCAAGACCCATATTTAATGTCTGATATACAACTGTAAACCACACTGGCTGGGGAACAGTCCTGTGATTCTTTTCACTGCATTTCAAATCTGTGCTTTGAGCACTAGACACTAGAGCATCATTAGAAAATGGTTCTTTTGAACAATTTACCCGATTTTGAGAAATGAAACCCAGGTGGTTTACTTGGATCAAGCAGAGTTCAAACATCATCAATTCCCTGATGTCATCTTCCACAGTATTCAGTTTTACAGAAACGCTAAGCCCAAGCAAAAGCTGATCTTTGATAAAATTGCCACAAATACTGTTCGAGCCTCAGAAAATCTGAAATAAGGATTTGAAATAAATAAATAAAAACACAAAGGCTTTCAGCAGGATGTGAACTTATATCTCAACCATGCTTTGGTCAATCAAAACCAAATTTGGTACAGTTGTGGTCAGAAGACTCATCATGGACATGAATGTCAGGGTAATTTTGGGCTTTTAATGATTTCTTTGAACTGTTCTTTTTCCTGAACAGCATACATCTAATGACTTTAACAAACAAGACTGGGTGAACAAGTTTGAATTTATTTTGGATTTTCTCTTATAGGGCAGTACGGTGGCATGGTGGTTAGCACTGCTGCCTCACAGCTAGAATGACATCTAGAAGGTCTGGGTTTGACGCCACCTTGGCCCGAGCCTCTCTGTGTGGAGTTTGAATGTTCTTCCTGTGTCTGTGTGGGTTTCCTCCAGGTACTCCGGTTTCCTCCCACAGTCCAAAGACATGCAGTTACTGGGGGTAGATTAATTGGTCACTCTAAATTGCCCATAGGTTTGAATGTGAGTGTGAATGGTTGTCTGTCTCGGCCCTGCAACAGGCTGGCGACCTGTAGAGGGTGTACCGTGCCTCTCGCCCCATGTCAGCTGGGATAGGCTCCAGTGTCGTTATTTGACCACTCTTCTCTACAAAATTAGTCGGTTTCTTGGCACAGACATGGCTTTTAAGCATAATCTACAAATTTACAATAGGGTTGAGGTCAGGGCTTTGGGAAGGCCATTCCAGAAGAGCTTAACGTTAGCCTGCTTTGTCCGTTCCAAAATCAGTTTTGATGCGTGTCTGGGATCACTGTCTTGTTGGAACACCCAGTTGTTCAAGTTTCAATCATATCACTATTGATTTGAAGTTGAAGAATTTGGAGGTAGTCCTCCTTAATTATTCCATCCACTTTGTGCAATGTACCAGTACCACTGGCAGCAAAACAGCCCCACCAACAATACTGTACCGTGCTTAATAGCTAGTACAGTATTCTTAGGTTTAAAAGCCTTACCTTTACAAACACACCCCGTCATTGTGGCCAAATAGCTCAGTCTTTTTCTCATCTAATCAATTTTATCCATTCATTAATGCACGATGCGCTGTGCTGCACAGTTAAGCAGCATTTAAAATGCGATTCATCATAGAAGAATGCGATTAATGGTTTCAGATGCCTTTGTTTAGACAGTTTTTGACATTGTCCATTAAACAGGCATAAAATTTCATTTGATATCTGAGTGTTTCTTAGTTTTAGACTAGTCAGTCTCATTTTTTCCCTTGTTTAGTTGACTAAGAAATTAGTCGCCAGGAACATCCCTAGCGTGAACTGATGATCCTGGAATCTGCAGTTGTTTAGAAATGGCTCCAAGAGACCTTCCCAACTTGTGTAAATCTACAGTTCTCCACACTGAGTTCCTTGGACTTTACCATTGTTCTGAGTACTGGCCAGTCTAATGAGTGCTGTCAAATGTATTCTTTTTATCACTGGCAAAGAGAAACTACCAGCTGTAGTAAATTATGATCACTAACCTTGGATTTGTCAAGTTAAAAGACACTGTAGAACCTTCAACACCACTTATTAAAAGATTTAAGAGACTGTAATTATATATTTGACTCTGTATGTATAATTTTGACCATAAATAACTTCCATAAATTCAAACTTGCATCCAATTCTGTTTTGTTTTTAAAGCCATTAAAAATGTATGCTTTACAATCATTACACACAGTTCAAAGAAATCATTAAAAATCCGTAATTACCACTGCCCATGATTGTCTGTGTATGTAAACTTCTGACCACGGCTATACATGGACTTGAGAACCCACTTATAAAAAGCACATCAATTAAACACTAGAGGGTCCTAAAATAAGCAAGAAATGTGTGTGCGTGTGTTTTTTAAATCAGTTCTTACAGTACTAATAGGATCATGGTATTAGCCTTGATGCCAAATACCAGTAATATTTTGTTGCACTACTGTGACACCATTGCACTGATAAAAATCACAGATAAACAGACACCTATGAACACCTGCCCAAGTATTTGAAATCCCATTTGTGGTAGCTTCACATACAGTATAGTAGGTGTCTCCAGGACCAGATTTTGCAAGGAAGCACAGAGACATGTGTGCACTTAGGCACACACAAACACACTTAGACATAGAGCCACTTTAATTTGTCAAGTTCTCTACCTCTTGATCGCGGTATATGTGATTTACCCACATCATAAGAATATAAGCTACAATATCTCTTACCAAAGTCTTTGTGGGATGACATCCAGCCAATTGCCTTGAGGGAGACAATAGCCAACAAACCTGAGCCCACAAAGGACCCAATCCCAGAGAAAAAAAAGAAGAGCCCCATGATGGCACTCTGCATGGACTTCGGGGCTGCAGAATAGGCAAACTCCAGACCTGCAAATAAAGACAAGAAACACAAACGTAGAATTGATTAAATGTTCATGCAAGATATCCTCATATTCTTCAACTTGTAGTGAAATATGACAAAAGCTAGACTGCCAGTGACAAACATGATGTACCTTCCAATGTAATGCTACTTAAATATAGTATTTGACCAAATAAATTCTCAAGTCTGAGATAATGGCACAAGGCAACACAATCTACTAGGGTACAAGAGATATGATAAATATGTTGAATTCAGCACATAAAACCTTTTTTGAATTTGAATATTGCTTATCTCACTTTCAAGGTCATCTTGCCATGCACCTCTGGACCAATTTAAAATTACTCACTGGAAGTTCTGTTCTGCTCCCTTGCTCATAGAAACAAAAACTCTTGTGCTTCTACAGTTGTCACTCCAATGTGCTAAAAAGGTGAGCCTTTCAGTTTATATTATATTAGTTTATATGTTGGGAAAGTGGGCAAATTTGCATGGACACAAATATGGCAAGCAGGAGAGGTGTAGAATAAAGATTGTGTTGTGTGGCCGAAAAACAAAAAAACAACAACAACAAAAAAACAAACTGCTTTTTCCATTCAGCCATCCATTTTCTTCCACTTATCCTTTTCAGGATAATGGGGGGGCTGGAGCCTATCCCAGCTGACATAGGGCAAGAGGCACGATACACCCTGGACAGGTCGCCAACACAGAGAGACAGACAACCACTCACAGTCACACCTGTTTAGAATCACTAATTAACCTAACCCCACCAACTGCATTTCTTTGGACTGTGGGAGGAAACTGGAGAAACACAGGGAGAACATGCAAACTCCACACAGAAAGGCCCCTGGCCAAGATGGATTCAAACCACGCCACCATTGCTGCTCAAAAACTGCATGAACCACTGTTCAAGTCATTTCCACTGAATGTCCTCCCACAGAGACCCAGACTGTTTCAGAGTTTGCACACAACCCAGTGGTACATTCCTTGTTTTGGACACACTGTTTTCTAGCTTAGAAACTGTGGCAACATTACTAAAATAATAGGTCATCCGGCTTATGACATTATCACAATGCACAGGTTACTGCCCATAAAACAACACACACAACCTTGAGCACACTTTGCGTGAAGACAGGTGATCACTGTGTGCAAGTTTGATTAATCTCTGACCAATGCTGTGGGACGAAGAGTGATTCTTGTGAATAGTGGATGGACAGATACATGACTGACACCGTGCCATGGTATGAGCTCAAAGGACCTCATTGTGCACGTTGATCCTCCAAGGTAAAGAGGACGTAATCAAATGCAAGCGATGTGAACTAAAAACAGCCATGCTAGTATAGGCTCAGTGATACGAGGCAAGATGACCTTAAAGCTGAAATAAGATCAGTTTAAAATCAGGTATGCTTTTTTGCTTTGTAGGGATGGAGTACCAGAACTTTTAGATCACATTTCTTAATGTCACCAATTATCCAACTAATGACTGTTCACCTTTAAATTGCAAAAGACTTCCTTGGCAACTGCTTTGAAGCTAATTTTCCACGGTGGCACTGGACTGCTTGTAAGTACCAAATCTACTTGGTGCAGATTTAAAAAAAAAAAAAAAAAGTTTTTCTTGAAGACAGTGTGATGGAAGAAACAGACTGGGAAAAGAGCAAGAAACCTACAAGAAAGAGAGAGGAGTACGGGGGAAATCTGTGTGTCCTTTGCCTTAAAAAAAAAAAAAAAAAAAAAGATTCTGTCTTGCTGCAAGCTGACATTGATAATTTCATGGCACCTCAAACATAGGAGGCCCTATAGCTACATCTGTCAGAAGAGATTAGGGAGTCGTGCTTATGTGTGCCTTTTAACACCTTCCTTGGAGGGCAACATTGTGCAAATTAATGTGATGAACAGTTTTGAAAGAAAGAAAAAGACAGGAAGAAAGACGGAAAGACTACAGAAGGATCCTTTTAGAATAGAAAGGCAAAGAAATGATGTATCAAACAGCTATCATTGGGTACACATGAAAATAATCACCTACTTGCAGGGAGTGTATGATGACAAGTTTATTTTTAAAAAGACAAAAAAAACAAAATACCCCCCCCCCTCAAAAAAAAAAACCTTGAAAGTGTAACTTTGATGATGAAGAGTACATTTGTACATAGATCATGTATATATTGTTTTCTATTCAAGGTTGGAGGGATTTATATGTTCTTAAATATGTTTTTCTCTTATGAAAAAATAGAACGCTTGTGTTACTTTTTAAAGTACTGCGAGAAATATTTTTATAAAGCTTTTTGCATTTTCTTGCTGCCTGAAAGCAGAAAAACTTGAGTGGCATATGTGGAAAGCTTTACCCATCGCCGTAAAAAACTGGGGACTCCAGTGAGGAAGTGTGATAGCACCAGAGGTTTTACACAGATTTATTCAAACAGAAGATGACTAAGGGGAAATATTCCTCTTTACCAGACATATGCCACAATTCTGTCAGACATTTGTCTTGAACTAAGCCCTGTGGGATGGAGAGAGAGGGGAGAATAAGTTTATTTTAAGGATCCCTATAGCTTTGTTAAATCTGGATTTGACTTTCATAGGGCCCTTCTTTGTGCATATTCCTGTGTTTTATAGAAGCCTTATGGATTTCTGCTCAAGGGCTGTATAATAACCAAGCTCATTAAACAAATTTTGGTCTCCAGAGATTTTAAAGTTAAAGATGACGAATGTTTGCTGAAGGGAACTGGACTGGCTAGATATTCCTTCAAGTCCTAAATATTAATGGTTTAATTTTCACTCTTTATTAAGAAATAAAGAATGTACTTCATCGGAGACCACACAATATAACCTACAGTAGTAGGAGAATGACTCAGTCATGCCTAAAGGGCTTAACAAACTTGAGTCCCTAAGATAATTTGACACCTGAGGCCATGACTGTAAGAGAAATAAAGAAAGAAAAATATAGATTCCAATTAGATAGCTAAACAGAACGCAAGGCAGATGTCTGTATTCTGTATGCCTGCATACTGAAGGATTTAAAAAAAAAAAAAAAAAAAGGCCCACAGCTGCCACTGTGTTCGACACAAAGCAACCTTATACAGAATTTCACATTTAGTGCATTTCTTACAAACACAAACTCATCTTCAAATAAAGAAGAATATTGTTGTTGTTTCCATTCGTGTCTTAGATTGTGAGGCCACAATTTGATATAGCATCAGAGCAATTCCTCACTTTGTCACATTATTGTATTACCGGAGCAATATGCTCTTCCAAAAGCTGTTAATGAAAAGGCATTTACTGTTCAGGCCAGGGCTCGCAAGAAATGAAATGAGTCATTTCTTACTGAGCAGTTTCAGCTGATACCTGGAAAACAAACAAGACTGTAGCTGTCATTTGGAACAAGAGCTACTCTGACCTGCCTTCATTCAATGCAGTTCTTTTCTTTTTCATCATTTTGCAAAAATAAATAAATAACAGCAGCAGTAAATTTATTCCTCTGAGAAAAAGAAAAAAAACCTCAAAATTTTAAGCTAAAAACATGAGAAAAAAATGTTTTTGAATTGTTTTTTTAGAAACATTTTGTCTTCCATTTGTAGAAATGACTAATACTATTCAGAAAGAATCTCAGCCATTACAACTTTTCCTGTGGTGACAAAATAACAGAGGGAAAATGTCATTAAAAAGCCTTACAGTATTAGTTTAGCATATTAGCTACTTCCTACCAGACAAATGGTAGGAATTAGGGATTCAAATATTGCCATTTGATCCATTTGATGTAAAAAGCAATTCATACCAGAGCTGCAGATATTACAGTATTACAGTGATGTTATTTTATGGCTACAGAATCACCTGTTCTGTATATTATATTGTTGGCTTTGCATTAAATCAACTGCTCCTTTCTTCCTAGAGTTTACAGTACAGCGTAGGACTGCAACAATTCATTGAGTAACTCGAATGATTCGATTATTAACCCCCCCCCGTCACCGGTACAAAGGGGCTCCGTCAAAATATTTTTATTCTTTAATCACTGGTTAGCGACTAAAAATAGACCTGCAATAGAAACATATTTAGGACGCGCGTGTGAATACAAGCATTACAAAATTAAGCTCAAACAGCCCCCAGTAGTTCAACAAAAACACTGATAACACAACCGCAGCAGTTGTTTTACGTGCAGTCTGTCAGCACACATGCAGTAAGCACAAAGAGGCAGAGCCCTTATCGAGACGGTGAGCTCAGGTGGAGCGAAAGGAAACGTTTTTCTAGAGTCCAAAGCAGCAGCGCTTTTTCCTGTAAACACCGTTAAACCTTTACTGGGAAACAGCTGGAGGTCCTTCATCAACCACCTGATCAGCAAGTGAAGAAAAGAGAACTCCATAGCTGATCAATCCACCACTGTTTGTTTCACAAAGAGAAAAATCTGCAGTAAATCTACGGAAGTTAAAATATGCAGATGAATTGTTACTAAGACAAAAGTATTTCTTATTCGATTACCCGATTTATCGATGGACTAATCAATAGAATACTCCATTACTAAAATAATGGATAGTTGCAGCCCTAGTACAGTGCTTCTAAAAGTGTGACAAGGAGAGGTCTTAAGAGGATGTTTAAAACTCATTCTCTGCTTCTTTGTTCTGTATATGCAGATGTAAATGTCAGTTCTATCAAACTGCTGGACTGATAATTAAACTTTCATTTTCTATGGTGTAATGTGTCCTCATTAACAGTGTGTCAGCCGCGAAAGCTAACTAAGTGAATCAGTGTCAGTACAATTTAAGAGTGTGTCAGCACAATTTGTTAGCATTATCTCTCTGAGCTGTCCCTTGCTTGTGGAAGAAAAAAAGGCACATTGTAAGAGCCACTTCATATGATGGTGCGTATCTAAAAATGTCAGCACAACAAGTTATTGAACATTAAGGTGAAAACTTTATACCACGCCGTAGGTTGCATTGCAATTATCACTCTAACCTAGGAGCTAATCGTGCACATGCAGTATCTGCACATTTATACATCTCACTATCTTCTCTACCTGTTTTAAGAGCACTAATGTAAACCTAGTCACTGGATACAAAGCTGTCATTGTATTTGTTTAAAAAAAAAAAAAAATGGTTACTTCATCCACACCTTATTTCAAAAATGCCTCATTACTTAACAATGTCTTGCAGTAGTGCGATAAAATCTGGATAATCAATTATCAATTGATGTTGTGGGCTATTTACTCTGGAGTATGGACTGCAACCCAGAAACACATTAAGCTAGTGCAGCCCGGCAATAAATCAAACAAAGTGTTCAAAAAGGATTTACACATTAGTCTTCAGTGCATTGTGCTTACAGGAATAGGCACAATGGGTTTTAGCCCACAATCTGTTCTAAATGAATCAAAGTCCAAGCTGACCAACTCAAAGCACAAGTCTCTTACTCTGAAGAAGGATGTGTTATTTTACGGTTTGTCTGAATCATGTTTACCTAATCACAGTAACAAATGAGTGCTTTTACCATTTATTTGAAAATTTCACAGAGGATGTCAAATGACTGTACCTGCAATGCTGGCAAATATTTCGCTGATTCCTATCAGCACATACTGAGGCACCTGCCACCATATGGGTAAATCTGCTGCGTGGTAGACAACGCTGCCAAGCACCTGGTCAATGGTACCATTGGATTTGACGATCTCCAGGCGCTTTGTCTCCAAAATACCTAATGGGTTATGGACACAGAAAACAGTGCAAGGAAGAACAATTATGTTAGCTAAGAGCTAGAGAAGAAAAAAACAACGCCCATATTATATGATAAATTTTATTTATATATACATATATACCTCTTTTTTAGGTCAATGAGAAGGCTTACATATTTCCAGAAGGCAACTCTTAAGTCCATGACACCAACATACAGCTGCCAGACTCAGTTTTCAACAATTCAACACTCCATTAAGGATTTAGCTAATTTTAAGGCTACTCTACACTTCATTAAGATCACATCTGTACGCTTCCATATTCTGGCAGTTGGTAATGGGACAGTGCAGATGATTCAATAATAAGAACCAGGCAGTTGTCATCAACTGCTGCTGCTTCCTAAAAGCTTTATTCGATAGCTATTATCATGTAACCAGCGGCTATTTCCAGATAACTCCCAGAGACAGCCTCCTATCATAACTGCACTTAATGCTATATTTGAGAGGAGTTGTAGCCTTGTAATCCGGATATCCTATAATACCAGCTGTCCATCTCGAACAGCACGGCCACTGAGTCGCCCCGAGCAAGTCGCACACTATAAACACACATCTCTGCTTTTACCCCCTAACTAAATATCACACAACAGACAACCCAGTGTGATCCCTGGAAACTCTGCTCCAGTTTTTTCTGAAAAAGGAGGGGAAAAAAAAAGAGATAACTAGAGAAACAGTGAGACAGTGAGAGCACGAGGGAGAGAGATGCTTTGGGTGCAACAGCCATTGCCCTTTAACCAAATGAGATTAGACATAAACTCAAGACAAAGTGATAAAACATGCTTTAAAAAAACAAAAAAAACACACTGTCAGCATAGTTTCTGAGAGCTGGACAGCATGTGGCTGGAGTATGCAAGTGTTGTACACACACAATCACAAACAGTCCACTGTCTACTTAACAGCATGTCTTCAGTAGTCCCTTTGGACTGCATGGGCAGTCCACCTGTCCTCATGTCGTGTGTCAGCACAAACAGTTTCACAATATAAAACACTGCTGCACCAATCCAGACAAATACCTGGGTATTTCACACACAAGGAGATGAAAGAGATGCCGCCGCTGAACAACAGTGGTGTGGCGCGCTGACAATATCATCTGTTACAACTAGCTAGTCTCTGGATAAAAGATGCCACACATGGACATTCACAACTATCCATCTGTCAGTCTTTGAACTTCATGATTTTAGCTTGTGGACAGATAGAGATACTGTAAGTAGTGAGTAAAGTCAACTGAGAATGCAGTTCAAAATGTAATAATAGTGTAAGGCAGCTCCCAGGAATCACCGTGTGTAACTGAGTGAATGTGAATCGAGTCAGTTATGGGGATAAACGGTGCACAAGCTCAGCAAATTACTGCTGTATGAATAATTATTCAAATACGCGGCAGATGCAGTATCATTACACTCTATCTCAGTAATTCACTTTACAAAGCATATTACAAATGTTGACAGAGTCCTCTTATTTGTCTCCTAGAATCCAGGTCAGAAATTTGTTGCACACAACTTGTGTATTCATCTACCATCCCAAGACCAATTCACACACCACTGCTACGCCCTAAACCCTTTCTCTCCACTCCCAGGACTCAAAATTGCCTTCTGCAATATTCAGAATTCATTTTACCTGAATTTAAATGCAAGTATTGCACTTTCTTACAGTAAGCAGAATGGAGGCATAAATAGCTAATCAGCTTTGAAACATGACAAGAAAAATATTAAAAGTTCCTTGTCAGAAAACTCATTTCCTCCATATTTGCAGATTCCCCTCACAATTATCCTTAACTGCTGTCAGTTTTCAGAAAGCACATTTTAAACTGTCAATTTGCAATCTACAAAGGTACACTAGTCACTAATGTCAAAATATGTTCATATTGTACATCTGCATTTCCATGTAAGAGAAATGGGATCGTTTGTAGAATACAATGTACACTGACTCTCAGGAGTATTCCTGATTGGCTTTCTTCCTGCCTTCAGGCTCGGAACATTTTAGCCTGGATGCATCAGTGCAGCAGCAAACCGCGGACAGGCCTGGCTGAAGCTTTATTTCGAAAACAATCTACAGACTGGAAGAGAACACGGCTGGTGCAGTCACACAGGACTAAAAAGTTAGATGCCACAGCCTTCTCTAAGCTACTGAGTGAGGGGGGGAAAAAAATCCCAATATCTGGGCTGCTTTTCTTTTGCCAGATGGAAAGTCATGTTTTTTTTATTCCAGGTTAGACTATACATCTGTGACAAACCATCTTCTGAATCCCACATGAAGCAACACCAGAACAGCAATCACGAGTTCAAAAAAATAAAATAAAATAGAGAGAGAGAGAAAAAGAAGATTAACAAAACACCAGTAAATCATACTAAAAGGAGATCAAAAATTGCCTCAGTGACAATATTCATCACATGTTGTGAAGTTATTTTATATTAGAACCATGTCACAAAAAAAAACCATAGATAAAGTAGATGTGGCACTACAGCTGTATTGCTTGTTGCCCTGGAAGTACTGATTACATGTGCCATCCACCACAGAAAATGAGCTCTAACTTTGCTGTTTTCCTTTGTGTTTGCCTGTCCTACTTTAGTGGCAGGTACCGAGAACTTGACTGCTGGTGCACTCACCCGCTGCCACGGCCGAGCACATGACAAAGAACATCCCTACTGCGATCCTTTTCAGAGGGGAGGGCAGCAGGCCGCGGCGTTTCAGGATTGGGTCCACCACTTTGTCCTTCAGTGGAATCAGCATGAGGATGAGCACTGCGTCAAACATGGTGAGCCAGGCAGCCGGGAAGCGGAACGTCATCTTGGGAATCCAGAGGAGAAACGAGGGATAAAAGAGAACAAAAAGCAACTAAGTATGAAAACTACACAGTTCACCAAATGTTTGTATTCACATGAGTGTGTGCATCCTTTAGACTTCATACTGCTCTGGCACCCCCAGGTGGTCAAAACCAAACATAATGCAATGAAGAAGAAAAAAAAAAACAACATAAATACCATCCACAGTAATGCAAACAGGCAGTCAATACTGAATAAATATTAGGATTATTATTCACACCAGCAGTAGCAGCAGCAGTACTAGTATTAAATCGGATTCATGTGTTTTCTTTTTACATTCTTATCTATCAAAACTTACATATGAGACAAAATTTACAAAGCTGATTTTGAATTATTATGATAAAGGGTAATCCATGGAAAGAATTATTGTGCTGTGTAAACAGACTGAATGACATATCAATCAAATTGAAAATCCACTGTAAGCACACAGAGTATCTACAAGTTGAGGTAATATTTCACTGACTGAGCAGTGAAACGGTGCAAACTGCTGGAGCTGTTTTTTTTTGTTTTTTTGGGGGGTGGGGGGGGGGGGGGGGTGGGTCTGAGCTCCTGATGCATCTCTGGTTTAACACTTCTGATAGGATCATTTATTCTCAAATTGAATTTCCATTTCTTAGAGCAACCGCTGGCAATCTGTACGCGTCTCCTTAGAGAGTGTTTTTCTCTCTTGTTTGTACATTATCATATTCAAAAATGATGGGAAGTGCTAAATGAGACTTCTTCTTTGCCAAGGCAAGCCTGGCATGAATGACTGAGGTGCCTCAGTGGGCCCAAATCTCAGTGTTCCTCAAATGAAAACCACACACACATACTGCATACTGGTTCACGAAATGATTTAACAATTTGGGAAACAATAAACACCTATTTCAAGATGTATATTTTCTGCTACTCTTAATCTTGCAAAAATTGGAAAGCTCCACCATTTAGGGATCAAAAAAGATCATTAAAATATAGCCACATTTTGTAGATTGTGATGATTTTAGCTATTATTTCCCTAGACCTTTAGTTCAGCAAGAAAGGAGACTTACTGAATTTCTCACCTGAGAAATATGCTTTTCCAAACACTCAATCACCAACTGAGGCAATAATATTACATCTGCAATACTTATTTGTCTGTTTAAAGGTAAAAGTTGGCTTGGGGTTCTGTGGGAGTCATAAAAGCAGTAAAATTATACATCTCGAGCTTTGTAAATACATTAGAAACAACTATTATTTTACTCAAGAATGGTCAGTTTTCCAACTACACGTACTGGTTAAATTTAACAATGAAAAATCTAAATGAAAGTGTGCACCTTATAATCTTTCATGAATGACAGTACGAGTTTTCTATACCACAAGCTGTCATGAGGCGCAGCAGATATTCGGTTGGGGAGAAGCTTCAGACAAACGTCTGCAGCCTCGTGTAGTTACTGTACGCATTTCTGCATTTTTCTCACACATTAGTGGATGTACAGAAAAACACGCTGCTCACTAGCATTATCCAAGTGTTTTTGTTTAACTTTGTGAAGTTAAGCAAACACCACACATACTTTAATTAATCACTGTGAAATTTCAGGCTTAAATTGGCTTTCGTATGAATCCATGCATCATATTTTGAGATACAAGTTTTCATACTTGTGATACTCTCTATAGTCAGGTAAGCTTGTGTACATAAGCTCAAATCTCAGCATCTAAGCACTATGAGCTTTTGCAAATATCACTGAATTTCTCTTAACTTAAAATCAGAGTTTATACATGTGTTAAAGAAGAAGAACAATGGAACAAATCATTTTAGATCGCTGCCAAGCCATTTCTGAAATAACTGCAGAAACATGAACTTGATTATTAGTACCAGCTAGCGTGAGTTGTTGGGGGAAATTTCTGAACCGTGTCATAACGTTTACTGCAGCTTCACTGCTTGGACCTTTATAATCTATTGTAACAGGATGAAAAAAAAATATCTCTGCTTGAAATTCTCACTGCGTACAGAAATATGTAATCGCTGCAGAAGAACTGTAAGTTGTCTGGCCCTGAAAGAGTTACAAGGTGTGAAGGTTTGTATGGATCATAAGTTAGAACTGAAAACCACTTTAATTTTAAAATGTGATTTTCAAATAAAAGTCGATTCTTTACAAGCTGTAAAGAAAACCAAAACTAGTGCAAATAGTCAAACAATTACTGTAAATTTATGATTTTAATCTCATAAATAACTAACACATTTACCCCTGTCTCCCATATCCACTTCATTATTATTAGCATGGGTGCCGTTTCCTCGAACAGACAGTTTTTGTTCAGGTTAGCCACGGAAATGTGTCAGGTGACATGAGGCATCTATTCTCACTTCCCTTTTGATGATGACAAGTGTCGAGGCTGGTAGCAGGAAAGGCATAGCTCCATTTTTGATACCAGATAAACAGCGTGTTTAGAAACACTTTAAAATCTAGTTCTTGAACACAGTTATAAATGTATGATTAAACAAAGCTATGCCAAACAGTTTCCCCGTGTTCCAAGTCAAGTATTACTGTGGTATTTCAACAGCACTAGCTCAGACTGTGAGGTTTACCAGCAAGTGTTTCACTTCACATTTCTGTGAAGTCAGTACACTCCACAACCACCTCAAGCATGCCTGTTCAGAAATATGAACAGGCTTACCGAACTATGCAAGCTGCTGTTGCTACTCAAGTTAATTTCACTGCTTTTTGAACCTTTGAGTTTCAGTCATCAAAGCACTGTAGAGCTTAACATGCAATCTGTCAGGGGTGTTCTGATAGCCAAGTCCTGGACACATATCACATAGGAACAAATGCCTGAGCAGCAAGTCCTTAATTCCTGGCTGGACCATTTATTGCATGTCACTTCACTGGTCCTCGCCCACTCCACCCACCCCATTTTTACTCCCTTTCTCCACTGCTATTGTAAAATGAAAACTCAAATTTGCCAAAAAGAATCAGCCAGAGTGAGGAACAGGTACACCGGCAAAAATTTGCCAGACAGAAACAGGTGGAGGCGCTGCTGTTGGAAGATACAACCCCAGCCAGGTTGCTAATCTGCTAGGTATTAGTCTGTGAAGTTCTGACTTAATCCCCATAGCATTACCAGCCTTTGCTGCTGCCTCCAGCTGTTGTATGTCAGTGACCTACTGACTCCTTTAATTTCAGCAGTGAAAAATATAGATCAAAACCACTTGTGAGAAAGCAGCTCCACGCTGTTACGTTTAATTAAAGAGAATTAGAAAACAGTTACAGAACCACAGCACAAATCAAGTCAGACCACACTGGTGTCATATTTTTTAATTAAACAGGAAAGAGGTGCAGGAGAGAATCTCAACTTTAGGTTACCTTATGGAAGTCAGAGGTGTTGTTTGCAGCTGTATTAGGAATCTTCAGATGGAGGCTCTGCAAGATGTACGTTGTCTGCATCTGCAATACATTAAGGAGATTAGAGTCTCAGCATGAAGTGGTTCGCCACTTTGTGATCACCATGGTGTCTGGTGCAAACTACTCTTTTCCAATTCTGAAGCAAAAAAAATAAAAAATTTCACCTGATAATGTGTGATTGTGTTCTTACTTCATATTTCTCATCATGAGCAATGTGTTTAAAACTTTTGATCTAACTTTTGGGGTGACCTTACCTGGAAGTATACAGTCCAGTATGGAATAAGGGCAAAGAAAACTGGAAGAACCTTCACCAATGCTTTGACTTCCTCGACTTTTTCTTCAGGAAATTTTCCTCCATAAGTCACTTTGGCACTGTCCAATAGTGCCGGTTTGCTTTTTCACAGGGGAAAAAAAATATATATAAAACAGATTGAAATAATTTAAAAATACAGAGTAATTAATGGCATAAAAGAAAAATAAATCCAGAATAAACTAGAATTAGTCTATAGTCTTGAAGTGGGAGATTAATCAGTCCTTTTTTTGAACATCTTAGCCTTTAATAACAGCACTTCTAGAGATAGGAAAGAAACTTTTCTAAAGCCTATAATCCCCATCTCTGGAGAAAATGCCTTAATAAGAAATTCTTGAAAGGCAGCAGGACTGCCCAACTTAAAATATTCAATGTCAAATTTTTGAGCCAATAGTGCAACATTGGTTCAAAGTCAAGTATCCGCACTTCAAAATAACTTAACCACATGGAACAAAGATGAATGCCTGGACCAGTGGGGAAAAAAGGAATTATACGGGTGGATCAAAGAAGGATTTAACATAAAGGTCGACCAACAAAACCTAGCTGTTTTATTTCACTGGTTCACAGTCGCCATCTCACAAACCTCTGTTATAAACAAAAAAAAACAGTACACTATTGGAGGAAGCTGTCCCACTGAGACTGATGAATGTCATTAATCTGGGTGTGCTGTTTGTCATTTATAACATTTTTCTCCTCAGAGGCATTGCTTGACAAAGCAGTTTTATTTCATCTTTTTTAATTAGTGTGGCACACAGATGTGATATGCCACTCTTACCGGAGCAGGTTTGGCTCCTTTGGTTTCTGTGAACAGCAGGCGAAAGCCAGGATCTTGAACATATCAGTGAAGGCGCTTCCATCAGCAGGCTTGGTGATGAAAACCATACGTCCCAGCAGAAAGACCAGGAAGGAGATCCCGAGGCATACAGTGGGAAGGATGTAGCCAAGCTCAAAGCTAATGTTTTGCTGGATGTAGGCCACACCTCCCAGTGACAGGATGGCTCCTAAGTTAATGCACCAGTAGAACCAGTTGAAGAATCTGCGAGTGGCCTCTGGTCCTCTGTCTTTGACCTGTGACCACACACAGAACACGGTGATGGCAACCAATCATGTACACAAGCAGTTTTTTAATTTTATAGCCAAACATAAAGCGAGACTGTAAGACAAATGTACTCTGAACTTTGCAACAGTGGTTTGTCATGGGTTTGCATGTTAACTACCAGCATTTGATTGTTATAAAAGAAGTGCAGTCATATGCAAGATTAAGATTTCAAAGCCAGAAACCAGGAGTCCAGAAAAGCCCAAATACATGAAAACTGCAGCTGCAATAGTTCAACAAAACAAACAAAAAAAACAAAAAAAAAAATCTAAACTGCCAACATCAAAGAAACCATGATGACAAGCTGAATATCAATTGGTATGAGGCAACACATGTGCTACATTTATAGTAAAATATATAGATTAAAAAATACTGTACAAACTGTAATAAAATAAAAGGTGTGTTATAGGTGTATTATCATGAGTTGAGTAATATGTGCAGAACACTGAGAGAAGCATCTTTTTGCTTATTCTTTATCTGCTTTTGTGGTTTTTAGCATTCTTTAAAAGTGTGCAATTAAAAGTTACAATGTTCGCTTAGTAAAGCCGCAATATAATCTATGCAAACGTTATTATTAGAATGGCATACATACATTCTAAATACAGTTATCCTTGTGAGCAAAAAGATTTTATCAGTGCATGATGGATATGTCCTTTATTTATGAGCACAAAAGATGCACCGGTACAGCTAAAATTACCTACCTAATATACTAAAGATAAGGTCAATACATTCTGGGGTTCAGCAGTGCAGTTGTGCAGAGTCAGTTATGAATGTAATTCCATCATTGCAACAGCAGCAATTCAACAAACAATGCACACAGAGTACTTTTTCCTTTGTTGCTTCTGCATTTAGTTCTCACTAATTCCTTTAGTCATGCCTGGGTGAGAAAAACATGTCATGCTGTAGCTTTGGTTTTATCTCTTAATCAAGTACAGGATATAATCAGTATAGTATACAATACACTGACTGTAAGCTGAAACTCTTTGGCCTGGTGTACCTCACCTGTAATACTACAACTTTCATAGCTGCGAGAAAATTTAGTCTTGTGGCTGGGAAATGACTGAGATTTCTGCACTGATTACACATAAAATGTTGTCTGAGCTTCATAAAAGTCACAATTATACTAAACACAATGTGACTAAATGAAACCGCCAACTGTGTGTGAACCTCTGTGGTATCCAATTAAGAAGATGAGATCAGAAATCTGGGCTGTTGAGTTGGCCCTTCCTATAAATAAACACATAAAAGTCTGCATTTGGATTGGCGGGCATAAACCATGAACAGTTTCCTTGGGACTGTAAAACAATTAGAGATGCATGAAGCAGTAAAAGGCTCAAAAAGCCTTTTTCCTAAAGACCTGGGTGCAAGATTATTAGATTGAACTAAAACCACAATAAAAACCAAACAAACAAGACAAAATAAATTATAATCTTTGTCAGAGTGGTCAAATGTTGTCAGTGCAACAAGCATTAGCATGCTTTGGTGAACGTTTACTGAGACTAGTGTGCGTACATGACAGAAGTTGTGTTCATATGTCCACTGTCAGGAAAACACTGAATAAAAATAGTGTTGGAGGGGAAAACACACAATGAACAAAACCACTGGACCCTCAACAACATTTCTGGATCAATGATGGGTGACAAAGGATGATAGCGCTATCCAAAGGTGGACAGCACTATCATCATGACCTTAAAACATCACATGGTTTTGAGCTCCTTTGCTACCTCATGGTTCGCATATCTGTTACTATTGAGTTAAAGAGTACATAAGGGCAGCTGTCCAAGTAGCAAACAAACATAACATTTTTGTTCAAGTCTTATAAGCAGCTACTGGAAAAAGCTCCTGTTTGAAAACTGTAGCTGCTAAAGGAGGTTCAGCAATGAGTTATTACAAACAATAAAATAACATAAATATAACTCTGTGTTATATGTTTTGTCAGATTGTGTTTCCTTACAATTGTGCTTGAAGTTCAGACCACATTTTATTAGTAACAAAATCACAAGCCTTGGTATTTCCAAAGAGATCACAAACTTTTCAATGCAAATGAACTGCGCTTAAGGGGAAAATCACAACAATCGGTATGATAATTTTTACACTGTGAGAGGGTGTCATTATTAAGAATCAGACCAATTTTAACAGGAACTCTTCTGTTTCACTTAAATATTCACAGCTCCCACGCACTAAGGACTTTCAGCTGGAGGATCATTAGTGGGAAAATTCTGTCTGTATGAGGTACAAATTTCAGTTTCAGTACTGAGGAAAAACCTTATGTAATGTTGAATTTGCTTTAACGCTAGCAGACTTTAACAAAACATGTGTTCTCTTTCGTGATATAATCAAAAGAACATTGACAGAAATGTGAAAATCTTGAACTAATCATATTCAGCCTGCCAGTCCCATTTGAAAGCTTTTATCCACTCCTGGTCAGATTATTTTGAGAAATAATGACACCATTGATGAACTTTCCCCACTTCCATGATCGCGTCTTGAAGAGATGGATAATTTTGACACCAAACTGACAGATGTGTGTTTCACTTCTTATTACCAAAAAAGCCTAATGAAAAGAAGTGTTCTTAAGCATGTCAGTGTGTACATGTGTGTCAGGGAGATGTGTCATCTATTCTACATGACGCTCCAAAATATCTACTTTCTAATGGGAACAGCTATAAGTAGAAATGATAACCAAGAGCACGCACATCTAAGTGAAATGTCATGGCGCAACTAAAGTTTCATCACATGTCTGACTTCCTTGATGTCCCCACTGCATATCCAATCTTATACAGGCCAATTCCAGAAAACAAATCTTTCACTTTATAGCCTTCAATAGTTACAGCAAACAAGGAATCCCAGGTCTTTCCTATTTGATACAAACTTTAATACTTAAAAAGTGTTTTTTTTATACTCTACCTGATCTGCCCCAAACGGAGTGATGTTGGACTTCACAGTACCCACACCTAGTGCAATTAAGAAAAGTCCACTGAAGACTGCCGGGCCACAATATGGGGAACGAATGGGGCAGGTTACATTTTTTGGAGGGGTACTGTTTGTGCTCAGACACTCAGCAGGCTGCACAGGAAACGCCATTTCTTCTCCGCACAGGTGTATCCTGGTGTCATCGTTTGAAATGAAAGGGAAAAACAGCATGCCAAAAAAGTACAGAACCAAACTTGCGGCAATGGTCACGAATTTTCCAAGATACGCATCCGCCAACCAGCCTCCAAATGGTGAAATCAGGTACGTTACTCCCATGAACATAAGAGGTGCCTGACTTGCCTGAGTGCCCTCCCAATAAAAGGGACTACCATTGAGAAAAAGGACCAGGTTGGATGTTATGCCATAGAAAGCAACCCTCTCTAATGACTCGGCCAGCAGGATAGCTGCACATGCCAGTCTTCTTCCCTCGAAGACTGACGGTGGTGAAGGTCTGCTCTCTGAATCTGAGTCCAAAAGAGGGGTCCTCTCATTGGCGTCCCTGTTGTTAGCCATTCTCGACCACCTTAGTGGAGTGAAGTTTCTTCCTTATTTTTAAGAGTTCAAACCTGCAGATAAAATACAGATACAAACCAAACGTGATCACCGGTTCGATCAACTGTACCGGACTCACAAAATCTAAACAGTCCATTTTCTTGCCATACAGAGCACAAGGTTTTAGCTTAGTACAAACCTCAAGTATGAAGTAAGCTAGCTTAAACACCACAATAGCTTGTTAAAGTTTCTTATTATGTTACCTTTAGTGATAGAAACTCGTCCCAGGGGTCTTCAGTTGTCTCCATCAATCTATAGCATGTTAACCGCTCCAATGTTCCGTTTGTATTGTCTAAAATCTGAACTTTATAAAAAGAGAACTGGGAGTCAACTGAAAAACAGTGTCACAGTCCTGTCGCGTGACACATTGCTCAGTCAAACGCTGTCAAACTTGCGTTGCTGTAGAGACGATCTATAAATGAAGCTAACCCAATGGACAGGGCGAATCAAGGCGCGCAACCCCATCCATATGATATAGGAGTTTGTTTCGCTGACGCGAAGCTAACCAACGGCACAAGGAAGTGGCTATGCAGTGCATTTTTATTTTATTTTTTGTTACCGCCGATTCTGATATTACAAAGTTGACAAGAGCCGAGAGTGTGACGAGGGTGGTTTTGGGGGCATTGTTAAAATTTAAAAAAAAAAGAGAGAGAGAGAAAGAAATTTTTTTAAAAAAGAAAAGAAAATGAAAAATGGGCCAGCAGGACTCCATCGCGGCTCAGTCATGTTTCCAGGGGGCCATATAGAAGACGGACTTGTAAACATTTCAAGTGTGGTACATAGACCGTCTTGTGTGCACTGCTAAGATGAGCTATCCTTGTTAGGCGCTGCTACGTGTAAGTTACGGACAAGGAAATGAGAGTACAGCTTAGCGAGCTCATTAAAACACAGATGTCCCGCTTGCTGCCGTCAGATTTTCACGAATATTGTGTGTTAAGTAGCTAAATTAGTACGTCAGACCAGTTGTTTAGTGAAGATATGAAATTACTTTTCCTTGCTTGTCTCAGCCCCAAAACTGGGAACCATACTACAGCTGAGAGAATAAGGTAACATGCATAGTTGCTAAGTGTAGCTGGCTGTTATAGCTGCCGCGACTTATTAATTAGCCCGTGAGATACCATGAGGAAATAACGATGTAGTTAACGTAATAAGGGCAGATGTAGGGAAAATCGCATACCTTACTGTGCAACAACTACAGCAAATCAGCTCCAGTAGTCTCATTCAACTACAAGCCTTTATCATGTAATAAGACGCCTTGAAATAGTAGTAGCAGTAAACACGGATGTTGCCAATGGCTTGTTCTTATTAGGAACTGAGCCTAATTTAATGTGATTTGTAACATGTACTTCATGTTAAAATGGCTCCACTGACAAAGTTTTCTAGCTGTAACCACTGTGAATTTGCTCAACCACCCTGTCTTCCTTCCAGCCCTCCATAAGCAAATGTTATCTTTTATTTTAGGTCCTACATTGAATCTGCAGGACACACGTGTGAGCTCAGAGATGCAGGAGAATTTCAGTCTCCCGCTGATGTGGTAAATCTGGTATCTGAAAATCCTCAGTTTGAGGCTGCGCTGGCTATTCATCTTTTCAAAGCAGGCAGGCTTCTCGTGGGTAAACAGACTTGCTGTTATATCATCTGCTTATCTACTGTATGCTTTCAGTCATTTGTACTGTCAGAATAATGGATCTGCAAATGTACAGCTTCCAATCCCACACTGCCTTTTTTGTTTTGTTTTATGTCTACTCTTTACAATAGACATTCAAATACCCTTTGGCGTAATCTTTGGCGGCACAGACATTAATGAAGATGTGAAAGTTGAGCAGAAGCGTGTGGTTATGCAACAGGTGCTACTGAAAGCCAGGTGAGATTGTTAGCAAACTCCTAGTTTAAAAGTTCCTTGCTACAAAGCTAGTACATGACTCTTAGTTGTTTGTGTCACACAGAGGGGGTACACCTTTGTTAAAATGCCTTTGTTGAAGTTTCATTTAAAATAACTGCAGAGTCACAATTTGCATAACAGTATGCATAATGGAGAATATCTTTTCTGCCCCATCTGTTTGCTTTGTTAATTAGAGTAAAAGGCTGCACATTTGTTAACATCTTGTCATAGGACATGGGGCACAGAAGCATGACTAGAGATGGGAATGGAGAATCAGTTCTAGCTGAGAAATTCAAATTGTCCAATCTAGCAGAAGCTTATCAGTTTTTGTTTTTATTACATTTATGCATTGCAAAGCAGTGAGGTCGATCTCAATGCAGGGGAGCTTTTGGAAAACTAAATCAGATGCAAGCCTCTTTTTTTCTGCTGTGTTTCTACAGTGTGTCAAGTCTCAGAGATGATTTTTAAAATGTGCATTGCTATCAGTAAAATCTCATCAATACCCATTCCTACTCATGAGATCAATCACGAATGCATTACATTTTAGATTGCCCACTTCATGGTATACCCTGTAACATATCTGCCATGAGATTTGCTGGTTCTGTGTGGGGGAAAAAAAAAATGTGACTATGATGTCAAATTTGACAGTTATCATTAATTGTGACTTCATCCATGATTAATATCCAGTATGGTAGTAATGTGTCATAACATATTTTTGCTGACTTCCTTTTTATAGAGGTTTGATTCAGATGTCTCCAACCTGAAGTGCGAGCAAGAAGTAAATCCCACCGCTTCCGTATCTTTATTAAAATTATTCACATGAAATTGAGAAGCTTCTAATTGCACTAATCATGTGATTTATTTTTTTTTTTGTCAGTTTTGGATATAACAAGAAATCACAAGTAACACTGCCAGCTCAGTACAAGCTTTTTTCCCCCCATTACATGAATTTCAAGTCGTACAGATGATACTGTCAGTTTTCTTTTGGGGGTGGAAAAAGGGTCTGGATCTATACAAGATATTCCGGCCCCTGGAGCAGTGGCGTGAAGAATCGTAGACTGTATTTAAAAGACGGACGTAGCTTCTAGCTCTGAAAGTGACGTTAATTCAGAATTCATTCTTTCTAATGTCCAAGAGGGAGCGAGTCATCTGGTTGCATAGAAGTCTATGGTAAAATGGCCCTCACCTTAGTAAATAGTTTTCTGATGAGGTATGGTCTCAGTTGCTAGTGTCAAGTCTTACTTAATACAATATAATGTTCATTTTGTAAATTATGATATTCATTAGAGTCAAACAAGAGGATAAAGCAGAGTGTGCCCTATTGGCATGCCTACCTTATGATTGGCAAGTCGCTGCTGAAGCATGCAGCGCTCCTCAGTTTGTCAGTCAGGTCCACCCGTCCCTCATCATGTCTGGTTTCAAAACACTGAGATAGCTTCAATGCACGACCTCGCAAACCACTGCGTGACATCACGGTGACTACGTCCATCTTTAATGTACAATCTATGGAAAGAATGAGACTGAAAGAACTCGCGCTAACCCCTAGTTTAACTGCAATGTTTAATCTAAATCTTATGTCCTAATCTAAGTCTTGTGTCCTGACATCACACTGAATTGTCTCGTTTTCTATGTGATAAAAATAGATAATAAATCTTCCTTCCTTACCTTCCTTCTACAAGAACTGGAGAGAACCTGCTTTAAACATCTCTGTCCACACACCTCCCACTATTAGCGCCATCTAACCCAAACCTTGATCATAAAATTCCATCACCACCCGGGGCTTGTTTGCCCATTTAATAATGCACACTCATGCATGCAAATTAATATCTGTTTTTTGCTCTACATTCCCTTCATTTTCCTGCTTGTACTCTTGCTCTTTTTGTGCTGAAATCCTTTCGCTTCAAGCAACAAGCAGTTTTTTTCTGCTTCCATTCACAGTCTCTGCCTGCAGATTTTTATGTTTTAGTGTTGTTACCGCAGCTTTTTCTTTCCCCTTCATTGTTGTCAAAATTGTTATTACTTGCAAAAGGCTATAATTTACTGCCTATAGTGAAAATTCTTGTTTTGCTGAAATGCCTCGCACAGCAGTGATAATGAAGTGTTTCTTTGTTCCCAATCAGGTTTGCTGTTGCATTTACTGACAAACTGAAAGAAGAGGCAGAGTTATTTTTGGTATGATTATGCTCTTATGTGTTTTGATACACTGACTGCTGTAATTCATAGCTTAGCTGAATCGAGCACATTTTAGACAATCTCGCCGAGGATCGTTGATAGCATCGCACTGGGTTAAACACATGAAAAGTGCGGCATGTAATTTTGCAGCAAAAAGTAGAGAAGAAGAGAGAATTACACTCTCTCACCTCTGCACAGCTAAGCAGTTACAGCTTGAAGAAGTTGTAAATTTTGGATTGTTGATGGCTACAGAAAATTAGACATCCTCCTTCCCCCCATCAGAGGAGGAATGGGCTTTCAGAAGAGGGGGTTTTCAAAGCTGTCCAGCCATGCGACATGCAGTTTCAACCTTGATGCATGATGGTTCACACATGCAAGTATCTCTTTTTACGCATGTGCTATGTAATATGGCCCCAGTTCCATATATTTAAATTCTACTAGAGCCCTTCCACATCAGCCTAATTGCTGCTTATAATAAGAGAAAAAGTTTTTTGTTTACATTTTATGGCATATCCACAGACAACAGGAGCCTGACAGCATCAATAAATACAGCAGAAGGGCTCTGACTATACAAACACAATATCCTGCCCTGTCCCGTAATAGTCTGGCATTAAAACAATATTACAGTGTTTTATTTTCAGATTAGATTCCAGCCGTAGGCTGCAGATTGAGGCAAGTGGAGTGCTTTATCTCTGCCATTTAGTGCTGACAGCTGGTAGACAGGACAGGCACTGAGAGGCATTGCCAAGCTTTTTATTGTGACAGAAAACACACATAGCGGATGGATCTGGTGTGATAACATCCAGTCAATTTCTTTTCCGTCCCCTCTGATTTATTTTGCGGCACCCGCATTATCTTAGCGACTGCTTTCCTGACTCTCTTTTAAAGTTTGTACTCTTGTTTAAATATGCTTGGAACACAAAGAGCTTTAAATGGCTGTCTCTATTGTCGGATATAAAAAGAGAGAAGCACAGTTGGCGATAATCAAATGTAATTTCTATAAACAAACACTGCCAATAATTACTGATTGATTTTAAACACTAATGTGTTTTGTTACTTGTTTTAATCACCACCCCCCACCCCCCACCACCCCCTCTGAAGGTGGCCCAGAGCAGCAAAATCTATGTCCAGCCCCAAGGTAAGTTCTGCAGGATGGACATCCTTACCTGATGCTGTGCATCCCTGACTCGCAATTCAAGTGTTGCACTAATCAGCTTTGACATTTATTTCCTCCATTATCATATTGTCTGCAGCACAGAGTTGTATTTGCTCTTGCCATTGGCCACCGTACCATGTAGGACAGCCCAAATCACTCTTCCATGTTGTTTACCACCGGTATCCTTGTTTGGCAAATAGTGTCCTTTCATAGATTAGACGAGAGCCCCTGGGCCAGCTGCATGGCTGAGCCCCAACCAGCGAAAGCTTAATTTTCAGGCTTGTCCCCAGAGAGTGATCATGCTGAAGTGCTTTTTTTTTTACACAGAACACAAAAATAATATTTTAGATCACTGATAATTTGTTAGCACTGTGCATTATAAGTTTTATCAAGTTCACTATGGCTGTTTCTCTGTTTATATTATAGGCATCCAAACAGAAGTGACTGAGAAATTCTGCTGGACTGAATTCTTGAGGAGCTCAGGTACTATTAGTGCTTCAGGTTGTCGTCATTCCAGGTACACTCTGCATAATGTGTAATCAAGATTGAAAGCTTTAGTTTCAGACGGGCTTCAGTTGTTTTTTTTCAGATTTTATTTGATGATGGTGGAAAAACAGTGATTTATCCAAGGGATAAAAAAATATTGCTATTTGGTGTACAGACCCCTTAATAGAAGAACTTAAATATTGAAATTACTGTTATATGTACAGTACTGTGAAAAAGTCTTGAGCCACTGCTCATTTCTTTATATTTTGCAAGGAAAATGAGAAATACATGCAAATACAGTATATAAGACAAAAACAGAGTTGGTACAATTCTAACAAGCTTGAAAGTAAATATTTGGTGTGGCCACCTTTATTCTTCAACACAGCCTGAACTCTCAACTTTCTTGTAATTTCTTTAACTAGTCTTCAGGAATAGTTCTCCAGGCGTCTTGAAGGACATTCAAAGCTCTTCTTTGGATGTTGGCTGCCCTTTTTTTTTTGTTTTCTGTCAAGATAATTTCCCACGTCTTTAATAATGTTGAGGCTCTGGGGAGACCAATCCATGACTGATAGTGTTCCACTGTGTGTTTTTCTGTCCAGGTATGCTTTTACTACATTGGTATGTTTGGGTTCATTGTTGTGCTGAAAAATTAGGCTATTGCCAATCAGATGCTTTCCAGATGGTTTTGCATGATGGATCAAAATGTGATGGTACTTTTCTGCATTCATAATTCCATCGGTTTTGACACGATCTCCCAACACCACTGACTGAAATGCAGCCCCAAACCATGGCGGTGTCACGGTGCGTGGGAGCAGACCATGCGGTGTGTGTGGAGGCGAGGACCCAAATGCAGGACTCAGGAGCAGCCAGTCGTGAATTAACAGAAGCCAAGCCTTTATTGTGGCTGATAATACAAACTAATAAAACAAGGCAGGTTACAAAACTAAAGAAAACCTAATTTGAGGAAAAAAAACTAAGGAACATGAAGAACGCAGGAAGAAAAACACTGACACAACAGCAAGAATCCAAAAAATGACGTGGGGAAGACTGAGACAATAAATACACAGGAGGGTGATTAGGGAAGTGGCAACAGGTGGAGTGCACAGCTGAACGTAATCACGAAGGAAGTAAACTAAACACAGAGCACAAGAGACAAAGACTGACAAAGTAAAAGAAGAAACACCAGAACATGGAGACAGGAACGTAGACTCTATAACACTGGGATGCGGGCACGTGAATAAACAGAAACACGAAGGAGGAACTAACTAAGCAACTGAAAACAAGATTAAATATACTTAAATGGGAAAGAGGACAAAACGAAAACCAGCAGTCACAAATGAAAACAGCTAATCTTCAGAGGTCCATAAAACTGAAAAACACTGGGTCAGAGACCCAGGACTGTGACAGACAGAGCCTCCATCGTGTATTACAGATGGCTTCAGCAATTTTATTTATATAACGCCAAACCAAAGAGTTGCCTCCAGCACTCACATTCACTGTTGTGCCTCTCTCCTGATCTCCTCCGTACATACTGACGACTTGAATCAGAATTTTCAAATTTGGATTAATCGTTTCATCAGACCTTTTGCCACTGATTTTCAGTCGAGTTATTGTGTAATTTGGCATACCTCAGCCTTTTCTCCCTGTTTCCCTTCCTTAAGACAGCCACCCTTCTACTGACATCATTTCTGACGAGGCTTAGGTGCCTTTTTTATGCTTGAATGATTCATAGGTCAGTGTTAAGTGGCTTAACAGTTTCCAGAGAAAAGCCCGATGAGCTATCTCTAAAGACCACTTTAAAAAATGACAGCAAAGTCTGGTTCCTTGGAAGCAAAATATAAAGAATCTAAAGAAATGAGGGGTGACTCAGTACTGTGTTTTATCTGTTTTTATATCAGATGCTTATTCAGAAAAGCTTTGCTCTGCCTCCTTTTATAAAACAGGTTTAATGGTGGTGTTTTGACCATCTACACAGAGTCTTGTAATATTTTGCAACCATTTGCAACACTGCCTGTGTACAGTGTTGCAAATGGTTGGAACACTGTACACAGGCAGTGTACTGTATGTCTGCTAAAATGTAGCCTACATCCTTTTGTCATGTCAGTTGAGCCACCACACGGACCCCAGTGGGACCAGAATGACAGGCATGCTCCACCTTGACCTGAAATAGGAGTGCACAAAGATACTCTGTTAAATACATCAGTCTGCTGTATAATGTTTCCCTTTTCCCTTCTCTCCACCAGCCTTCCAACTCTCATTTCAATTGCTCAGTAACTATGTACTGTTACTTGGAGCCTCATCCAGACTTTAAATTGTACATTGTAACATGATGTCCATCCCAAGCACATTAGCGCTCAGAGAGAACACCACTGAGTACAGAGACGAACAGTTGATTAATAGCATTCAAGCCCTGGGCAATTTATCACCACATTTCCCATCCGTACCAAGTAATACAAATTTTCCACAGTCGTTTTTCCATTTATTATACTTGAAATAGAAGTCGGCACTACTGTGCCTTTTCAGATGGGATGAAAGCACTGTAAAGTGACTCGTAGTTGTTTTTAGAGACGCAAATATTTTTGCAGTTTTCTGCATCCATGTTACGTTAGGGTGGGGATTTGTCAGGTTTGTTTTTTTTTTTGTTTGTTTTATTTTTGTGGTGGATGTAGGACAGGCATATTTCATATCAGTAAGACGAATGTTTTATTATTTTTGCCAGCTGTTGTAGCACCACGGGGCTTTAATAAAAGAAATCACACACACTGGGTTTTAGCTTGTGTTTGTGTGTGATCAAGACTCGAATGTCATGCCAAGGCAGAGAATTTCATTCAAATAAACTGACCCTGTAGTCTTTACTCTATTAGAAATGTGCCTTTGTCAGGATAACATTGCTTAAGATGTCATTAGGCATTGTTTTTGGGTTTTTTTAGATGTCACTGGGTGTGCGCGGCTTTCTGTCATCTGAAAGATTAGATGCTCCATATCCTGTTTTTGAACAATGATTTTCAAAAGCAAATTTTTCAAAAGGAAATTATTTCATTATCCTCAAACATAACAACGCAGTCTGACAGAAGTAACCTGCCAGTTTTCTTCCTCCTGTTGTCCTCACATACACTCCCAGCACTGCAGAGGGCACTATCCCATGTGTTCATTTGCTCCTGCCAGATCTTGCTGCATATTGATTTACTTATTCATTCCCTCCATCTTGTGTGACATAGATTAATTCTTATTAAATTGTGAAGTCTATGGTATATTAGGCAAGCTCGACAAAGATGGAGGTTTGAGTGTGACGGTATTCTGGGTGGCCACATGCTGCAGTGGAGTGTTGTAAAAAGCCTTCGACTGGTGGACATAAAAGAGCCAGAGTATCCCTCCTGTCTGACTGAAGATACATGACTAGTCTGTATGTGTCTCTGTTTTACCCTTTGGTACCCTCCAAAGGAGCAGACTTGAGCACTGGATTTCAGAGTCGTTCTCTCGATGAAAGTCACTCTCTGTGTGCATATGTCTGTGAAGGTTGTTTTGGGCCCATGCTGTTTGCCTTGTGAGGTAGGGTCAGGGCGATGGATGAAGTACAGCACTGCAGAGTGATACTTTCTAAACACTACATACTAAACACAAAACAAGCAAGGCGTTTGCTGTTTTCCAGTTACAGGGTCCTTCAAGAGCTGTAATGATTATTAAAAAGGTTACACAGGAAGCCTTCAGTGACGTTAACGTAAGTAAAAATCAGAGGATAAGCGACAGTTAACAGAGTGGAAGATGCTAATACCTTACTGTTCGAATCATAGTGATATTTTTAGCCCCTTTCAGATATGCACTCCTCTCTGCTAATCTGTTGAGACATGAATGTGTTAGTTTCATGTTTGAATGTGTAACCTGGACACTAGATCAAGTAAGATTTAGGTATCAGCGTTAACACTGCACGCATGAGTAGTAAAATTGCACGCCCTGAATGCATGCTGTCACATTAACCACACACAGCATTACAAATGTGTGTAATCTCATTGCTCAGCTGACTCAAAGCCATTGTTGTTTTGGAGAATCCCCTAAACAGAAATAATATGAAGGGGAAAAAAAAATTGTGAGACCAGCCTAGTCTAATGTCAGAGCATGTAATAGTCATGAAAAAAACAATCTATTTGTGTGTGTGTGTGTGTGTGTGTGTGTGTGTGTGTGTGTGTGTGTGTGTGTGTGTGTGTGTGTGTGTGTGTGTGTGTGTGTGTGTGTGCGTGTGTGTGCGTGTGTGTGCGTGTGTGTGTGTGTGTGTGTGTGCACGCGCGCACTTCAGAGAGCACAAATTTGTAAGCAGTGTATTTTAGTAGGAAGTATATTTCATGTTAAATAAATGCTATATTTTCACAGAATGTAGCATGTATTTTGTGTGGAGAAAGCAGGGGAAAATTTAAAAGATGTGGCAGCTGTTGTATTTTAACCAAAGCCATGATTTTTTTCCAAGCCTAACCCAGTCATTTTTAATGCCTCAACCTAACCAAGCAACATATTTTTAACAAATGACAGTTTTAAAAATGCTACAAATGACGTGTGAAAATCTGCGACTTGCATGACTCTGGCATGAAGGGCATGACTTGATCCACCATCACAAAGGACACAAAATAAAGTTGGGATTTTATTGTTGAGAAATATTTATTTTTTAAAAAAAAGTACAATTCATGTCTAGCAACACGACTCAATAGATTAAAGTTCATGACTATGTAACAAACTGCCATGAGACCGGGTTGGTGAGGCACTTACTGTCAGTCACTTCCCCGGGGTCTCACTAATGTCACAGAACAGTCAGAGGTGTTCAGTTACGTTTAACAGGCTTTTATTCGGCGCAAAAGACCTTTGAACACAAGGGTTTTAGTTCCAGATTTCAGCACTGGCACTTATAATGTCGTTGAACTGTTCTTCACTCACTCTTTACTCTTAGTTTACTCACAGGTAACTGAGATTTCCAGCCATAAAGCAGGAGTGGACAGGCTTGCAAAGTGCTGTGATGAGCACCACATGCGCATTATTAGCGCAAAAAAAGACTGAAGAAATTATTGTAGATCCCACATCAGTTGGAGAGACATCAGACAGGTCCTTTCGGGGTCCACATTGATAGTGCTGTTACTTGGCACCGACGCATTGGAAAGTGTTTGTGTGAGAATCCATCAGTCTCTCCATTTTCTCCGGAGACTGAGCGTTCGGTGTCTGCAGTAATATTGTCTCTTATAGTGCTACTGTGGAGTCCATCTTATGTTTTGGCATCACCAGCTGGTTTGGAAACCTAACAGTCAAGTCTGAAGCTCAAATTTGTAATCTGGTTAATACGGCAGGAAAGATCATGGAAACAGCAACACCGCTCACTCCCCAAGGCATTTTTGAACAGTCCACTGTTCAGCAGGCTAACACGATGATTTTAGCTGATTCTGTGCAGGCGTTAAACTCTAGGAGGAGGTGCAGGGTTCCTTTGTGTAAGCATAATGGATATAAACCTTTTTGTGCTCCCCTGTCAGTTAAACTGGGAAATGAATAGCACATGTTGAACAGGCAGAGAAGTAGAGATGGTTTGATGTAGCATTATTATTTTTAATTATTTATTTATTGTATCTTTATTCTAAAGCCCATATTTTCTAAAATCTGTTCAGGTTTATGTGATATGTGATACTGTTTGATAGTTTTTGATGCAGCAGTTGCCTAATCCAAGGTGACCCTCTCCTATGGGTGACAATAAAGGGATCTTATCTATCTTTACATCTATTATAGATGTGAAATGTTTACAAGTACAATTTGACAGTAAAGTCTTCACAACTATGAAGCTAGTCTTTGACAGGTCAGATTAATGAGCCTCACAGACTATAATCCAAGAGCGGGAGAGTCACCCGCATTCAAACACGTGGCACAACAGCAATAAACTCATTACTTATAATAAATTATCTGCCATATTAAAAAGTATTGATCAGGATCTGACAGCAGATGACACTGGGCACTGCAGATAGGTGAGCTGTCACACAGTGTCACAGTTTGAGTAATACAGTAATGGTCTGACTCATTTAAATTTTACTGAAGTGTATATTGGTGCATTCCCATAACCACATAAAGGATGTGGCCTCTTTTAATTATCAAATTAACTCTTAAATTATGGCTGCCAAATTAAGAAAACAGTATCCTAATGCACAATATGTTACTTAATATACTGTCAGATCTTTTGGTTAGTGTTTAACATTGAACGAGTACTGTGACTCGCTGCATCATCATCATCGCGGGCATGTCTAAATGCAATTAAATAGAATAATTAAAATGATTTTTAGAATTGTAATGAACTGCAGCACAAATGCTGTTTGACCGGTTGGATGTTTATAGTTTTGAAGCGATGTTCCGCACTCATAGCTCCTGTCATAATGAAGTGCAGTTCCTCCAGGATGGGATTGACCCTAGCATGTTATAAGATGTCAAGCGTAATTCATTTTAACTGAACAAAATGCAATTCATATCACAGTTCATATGTGCAGTCTTGATGTGGTTGTAAAGTAGCTCATCACAGCGTGGCTTGTCTGTCACAAAAACATACTATCTACAGTGGAAGTGTTAATTATTGAAACTTTTCCAATTGGGACAAATTGCTAATAGTTAATAACTGCAATTTTTTTTTTACCTGAGTTTTCAGATGATGTCATTTTTTTTTTTTTTTTTTTTTTTTTTTGTCTAGTCAAAAAAAACTATCACACTGTGCCACTCAGCAGATTAAAGAGGAGCTGTTCAGACAGATACATGCTTTTTTTCAGCAAAGCACACTCAAACACATGCACACATACTGATTAAAGCATTATGGGGCTTGTTACGAATGCCCTTCTGAAATCAAAGGTAAACAAACAAAAATATGTTTTGCATAGATCTCACAGAGCTACAAAAAGAGAGAGAAAGAATATTGCTTCTGGCACATCATATGATTTGTACAATTTGTTTTTGGTTTGATTTTTTTTTTTTTTTTCCCCTGAGGAAAAATGAATTTTGTCTTCAATCCAAAAAAAATCCAAAGATTTTTTTTTTTAATTTCATTGTTTTTTTTGCTCATTTTGACAGGTCTGTGCTGTGGCATGATTCCAGCTATCCTGTATTATTTTCCTGCACCTTGTACAGAGGTACTGACTGGATGTTAAACTTAGCTGACATGTTTTCTCATACTGTGAATCAATGCAAGGAAGTTTGATGCATCCCACAGATGTAAAAGCTTCTCTGACAGTAGGCTCCTAGGATCAGGGTCAGTGCCCAGTCTCCAGGCTGTCATTTTAAGATGCTCTTTAATAGCATTAAAGAGCTGCTTCATCCTTCTGATCTGGACTTATCTGGCAGCAGGGGATTTCACTCCACTGTCACTGTGCTCAAACCATGTGCTCATGTCTCTCTGTGGTTTTATTTCTGAACCGGACAAAGTGTGTACATTTTTTTGACTTGGTTAAAATTGTTTGTGCCATTGTCACTGAAGTTTCTGCAGCATCAGTGATTTTTGCATTTTGGGTCGTTATCAAGCAGGGGAGGCAGGGATTAAAAAAATTGTCTGCAAACAACTATCCATCTATCATTGGTGACATAAAATACTGTCATTTTATTTATTCGTTAGACTTCAGCCAGAGTCTGCTCTGACATAAAGGCTCGGAAATCATTGTTGATAAAGTCTAAGTCGTCTTCTTTCTGCTTGCATTTGACAGTTCACCCAGCTTTTAAATGGATTTCCCCACAGTTGTGTGTATATACAGTCCCTGGAGCATATACACAACGACTTTGATAATCTCTGAACTCTTTTTGTGTAATCAGCAAGTCAAAATTTGTACTTTACACTATTTGATGGATTGGCAAAAAAAAATCCAGACATTCAGGCTTCTCTTACACATCCTATAATGATTTGGACCGGCTTCTGACTCTTCCTCTGTCCTCTGAAGAAGAAAATGTATTCAAAGGCACAAATGTTGACAAGGTTGACACAGATGTTCACATTCCTCTCAGGATAAATTGTCGTTTTTATGAATGCTTAACATTAAATCTGTTGCGACCATCAGTTAAAATTTAATACTAAATACTTTTTAATGACCAATGCCTGATAAAACGAATACTTCTCGCAGCCCTGACACCATCTCCCTGTTTAAAACTGTATAAACTGAACCATAGATCGATGGATGTTACTGTTGTTTGTATGTAAAATAAAGGTCTAGTCAAACCATGTTACACAATGAGAAATAAAGACAGATATAAATATATATATATCTGCTTTAGTTGTATGACTAATCTGGTTAGTATGTGGTTATGAACAGACAGCCACATTACATTAGCCTGTTATAATAAACAACACTTTAATGCCATTTACATTTACTTACATCTAAATTTGGTCTCATTTGTTGCGTGATAAACTTAACGCTCCATGTCAGCATCATAGATCCGGGGATGCATTTGTGAAGTCAGTTACCTCAGTAAGCTATGAAATGGGTTTGAAAGTATGAGATCTGAGTCATCCTTGAGCTACATGTTTTTCTCCAAATTTTTTCTATTAAGAATATTTTTGCTTTATTCCAAACAATAAAGAGATGGTAGGAAACAATCCTTCAGTCATTCCCTTGCTCAAAAGTGTAACAAGGAAATCCAGGGGATGTTCACGAAGTACTTAGAACTGATGTCGAGGTAACATCCATGATGTTCGTTCAGCTTTGATTTTGAATTTTTCAGCTTTAAATTTTCCACTGTCACCATTGAAATGCTTGCTTGGTTACTACATACAATCGAAGTGGATCCATTTAAATGATTGCAACGTGTAAGTGGTTTACTTGTATGTTAAACAGTATGGTATTTGCTCTAAAAAACAAATACAGGCTCAGAATTCAGTTCAGTGAATTTTGCTGTGAAGATTGATTTATTTATTTGTATTTTGTGTGCCTGACTTTGTTTTCCGACATGACAAAATGCTCCACACTTTTTCAGCGGCAGTTTGTTTGTTCCACAGTCCTCTTCAGAAAGATGTATGATAGAAACACTTGTGTGATTTTGGCAGTGCTCTTCTATCAGGCTTCTGGAGACTGGGAGTCAGTTTGTCAGCCAGTATTTTGGTATAACTTTTGGCATTTGTGTTGCCGTGTATAAATGTCATCTTTCCAATACTATCTACATTCTTGCAGCTCATATCATCACACTCCCACCTCTGTGCTTCACTTTTAGGGATGGATTATGCATTCGTTGTTGTAATAACTAACCCCTGTGTCAAATCTATGCACGGGGCTGACTGTACAATTACTGCTCAGTCCATGGCGCCATATTAGGAAGATCACTGAAAAATGTGGCTGTGAAACCTCACAAAGGCATGAAATACGGTAATACACTAATATTGGTGTATTACCGTATTTCATGCCTTTGTGAGCTTTCACAGCCACATTTTTCACTTTGCCCTGCACGACAGACTTCATGCAGTTAACAGGCTAACTGGAACTACTTTATTTCAGTGATTACGGGTTTGCGTGTGACTTATCAGAGGTGTACTCACTTTTGTTGTATTGGCATTTTAATGAGGGGCTGGTATTTTCAATAAAGTTTTTTTTGACGGTGTTTGTTTACAATTCTGTGTAAGGGGAAATTTAAGTGGTTTTGTAAAGAGGTTTACTTACTTGTATATGTGAATGCACAAAAATAAGACCATGAACTGTGTAACGTTGTCATTTCCACTGTCATTTTGACAATGTCATCCATTCTACATTCGGCAGTTATCAAAGTAGTTCTGGTCCACCTCTACTAGGAATGTTTGTGCAAAAAGGCAGCACAGTGTCGCTGTCCTTTTAAAGTGAAGGCTCTCTTGACTAATGTAGGTCTGACACTGACAGGCTAGGTTGTGTGTTGCCTTTATTATGGGGCTGTGTATTAGGGTCAGGACTTTTATCTGTTGCCTTTGCCAGGTCAGGTGCCGAAAAGTAGCTGCTGGCATTGCGCACAGTTGTGTGCCTGCCAGTTTCTGATAATCTCTGGATTGAATGTGATAGTTGGATGATATTGGAGAAGAGCTGATTCCCCAGTTAAAGCCTGATTCTCCAGATGTTTGATGTTAGCTTGATATTGGCCCGGCAAATTTTTTATTTAGAGCTATTCAGTGAGCAAATTGTCACCCAAATATTCAAGTCTGTAGTTATGATGGTGCATTACACACTGATTAGGGTGCGACCTTCGAGTGTTTTTTTGTAGACTGTTTCCCTGCTGATCAGAGAATTGTGCGAGCACATTAGTCACTGCTGTCTTATTTTCTTCATGACCTTGGGTGATGTATTGCTTTCATTATCTGCTGATGTACTTGGGATGTTCATTATGCAGTGTTTTGATATTGTGGGGGTGTCTTTCTGTTTGTCTGGCTTCTCTCCAGGTATAAGGACTGAGCATGCGGATGAGCTGCGTGTCTTCTTATTGGTCTGCGGCCTCAGAAGAGTCAAGGACCCCCTCTATTTGGTGGACGTTTTTTCAAGTATGCTAATTCATTATGTGATATTGTTTAATTTATTTCAGCACATTGGCTATAAAATGCAGAACTGATACACATCAAGCTGGCTAAAGGAGGCCATCTAGCTATGTGATCAAACCAGTCCCGATGCCTGTCAGTTTTCAGACCCCACCTATTTTTGAAAGTAGAAATACATCCTTGATTATCGATACCCAATTTGATACCATACTAAAAAATTAACTCCTTTATTCTAAAGTTATTTTAAGTCACTAATGTGGTAGAAGACTGTTGATTAAAAATGTTAACATTATATTTTGTTGACAGAATGGAGACTAAAATATAAGGATGGTTACCAAGTAGCCTTCTAACATTACTACAAAGTGCAAAGGAAAACAAAGCAAGTACTGTTGCATTTTTAGATTTTGGGTATTGAAAAAGTATCATAGGTACTGGTTCTGGTGATATGCTAAATGTACACCAGATAAAGCTACCACAGTTCCCTCAGGCAGGCTTTTTTGTAGTCTTCAGTAATAGTTCTACAGGCTTCTTGAAGAACATTCAGGCAGAGCAAAAGTCTTTTTCCATGGCCTCACCAAACTCCTCCCACACACGAGTTTTTTGCTTCTGCCACCGCCCAAGCTGCGTTCCACTTGGCCATCCAGTACCCATGAGCTGCCTCAGAGGTCCCACAGGCTAACCAAACCTGATAGGACTTGAGCTTGATGGCTCCCTGCACCTCCGGTGTCTACCATCTGGTTCAGGGATTACCGTCATGACAGGCACCAACCACCTTGCAGCCACAGCTCCATGCGGCAGCCTCAACAATGGAGGTGCGGAACACGGTCCATTCAGACTTCTCTTGGAATGCTGTTGAAGTTCTGCCAGAGGTGGGAGTTGCCAGGCATTCCCAGCACACCCTCACTATATGTTTAGGCGTGCCAGGTCTGTCCAGCATCACCTGATCCAACTCACCACCAGGTGGTGATCAGTTGATAGCTCAGCTCCCCTTTTCACCTGAGTGTCCAGCACATATAGCTGCAGATCTGATGATATGATTATGAAATTGATCATCTACCTGCAATCTAGGGTGTCCGGGTGCCACGTGCAGTTATGGACATTGTTATATTTGAACATGGTGTTTGTTACAGCAGATACTGTATCATGGAGAACAGAGCAAGATTGCTCCCCAGTCAGAGTGAAATAGATTTTATCCATCTACAGGATGAGAGACTCTCTGGACAAAAGTTTAACTGACATCCAGCATCAGGGAAGCACAAGACAGCATTAACGAGGGCAAACTGGTTAGCAAAAAGAATGTTCATTGGTGAAATAACCAAATATATTGACGTGTACTGTGCTTCTGATCAAAGGTTTTGTTTGTCTTACCTGATAGCATTGTATCTTAAAATTACCTTTATGGTAGTTACCGCTGCAGGAGGGGGTCACCAAGGCCACATTTGCTATGATGTCATGTGTCAATAGAGCGAGAGGCAGCCTTTTTAGCCAGCTTAACCTTAAAGCCTTTCTTACTGTATTTATGTAGTAAACTGCTGTAGAGGCAATGTCCTAATCAATTAAATCTCCACAGCTGAGTTTCAGCTAAATGAAAGTGTTTGTGTAAGTGCAGTGGTGCAGCTCATTCTCATTTTCTCAGGTCGTGCCTTCATGATTTTTATGTTTTTTTTTTTCTTTTCATGATGGAAATCCTGTATATTTTATAGATATTTAATATTCTTAGCTGTAATAATTGCTTCTGTTTAATATGAGTGGGGTATTTTTTCAAGTTTCCCTATATTTTCTGTGACTTTCACAGCATGCAGTTATTGTAATGAGACAGCACTAGAGGGCGTCAACATTGTATATTAATGTTTAGAAGAGCAGTTAAATTTTCATATGTCCATTCTTGGAATTAGCATGTACTATCCACATGCTGAAAAATGACACCATAGTGCATTAAACAAGTGCAGCTTGATGCAAAACCAGCTTCACTTCTTTTGACACGTGTTCATTTAAAAAAAACAAACTGCATTGTTGTTGTTTACATTGGCAGTTATATTTTATCTTTTTCAGAGTGGCATTGTGAGAATTTGCTGAATGTATTAGTCATTATTGGGCCCAAGGTAAGTAAATAGTCTTTATATATAGGTCTGGGGGAGTTTTTTTTTTTTGCTTTGTTTTTTGGTATGTTTTTGTTTTTTTCCTTTTCTGCCATGTGTCTCACTCTGTTCTCTCTACTGTCACTCTGTGTACTGTTGAAATTACCTAGAAACTTCCCCCAGGAATTGAGGCAGCCTCTAATTGGATAGAGCAGAGATACAGGCTTTAGTTGTTATGCTGGAATTAACGGGCAGTGCTGGAAGGAAATGTCTTCTGAAAACTGGGGAAGGGTCAGCTGTAGTGCTGGTTTGTTTTTGTGTCCGTCTCACTACTTGATATACTGATGCATTGCCTGCTTCCGATTAGCACTTGCCTTTGGCTAATGACCTGTATAGAGCACACTTATTTTAATGCTCATAAATGAGGATGTATCTGCATGTGTGTTGGCAACTTAAGTTACAGGTTTGCTGCCCTGGCACAAATAATTATATTTCTGTCCTGTGTATCTCCCTGAAATATTGCACACTCAGGTACAGGCTGTGTACCTTCATGTCAAACAGTACAAATAAATAACAGGAAACTAGTAATTGAACTCTCACAGGCTGCTATGAATAACCTTATGCATCAATCAACTAGTCTTTCAAGCAATCAAATTTGAGGTTTTTTATATATTTATATATATATATATATATATATATATATATATATATATGGTTGCAGTTTTATGTTAAAATTTATGTCATATCCCAGGGAACAGCAGCAACCTCAGTTCTTTTTTTTCTGTTTTATTTCCAATTTCTCACCCATTGTTTTCTCTGTGTGCATGTCTCCTCTTCCCCCTGACTTGCTTTGATATAGCATCAATGTACAGTACTTTAGCGTCTGTTCTTTCTTTCAAACAGTGGTCTCAGGCAAAAGGTACGTTCTGCTTTAGTTTTGCTCAGAAACAGCTCAATTAGGCATGGCCACGGGCTTGTATGCACCATCTTACTGCCGCTTCCTGCTTCTTGCGAGGCTTTGCTGCTGTTGTTTGATGAAACGGTTCAGTCGAAGCAGAAACGTGATTCATCCTGACACGTCTGAATCACAGGCGTGTTTGTTTAAGGAATGGAAAGATATTATTAATTTTATTCTAAAAATGTTTTCGTATGACAGCCAGATTCCCCCTGCGTTAATTTACGGATTTTGTTTTTTGTAGAACAGTGCCGAGCAGATTAAAGAAGTAAAAGGAAAACAAAAACAAATCTAAAACTGCAAAGAGGACGTGCAATGAGACATTCCTTGCTCAGGCTGTCATGACATCACAGAAATCAGTACCGCTACTTCATTCAAGTAATAAGCGCTCTGGCTTTGCAGCATCTGTCATTAAGAGGAAAATTCAGGTCAGTTTGTCAGTGATGACACATCTGACTTCTCTGTAAATGGGCTTTAAATTACCAAGTAAAATAAATCCAAAGAATTCTAAAAATGCAGTTTTAGCTCTTGTAACATTAGCAGGCTTTGCACCTTATTTATTTGTTGACAGCAAATAAATTTAAATCTATCTTTCTCAAACAACAGTGGAGGTATGACAGATTTATTAGAATAACCAATACTGAAGCCTTCTCCTTATGACTGAGCTTGTGTTTCTTGACTGACTATAGGACAGTGTAGGCTGGGCTTAAACCATGTGTGTGTGCCAGTAGATCCTACGTCCTGATCTGCCCCCTGCTCATTTTATGATTTCTGTTGAATCCCAGATCGTTCCAGGATACAGTCATTTATTTATTTTTTAATACGTCAGCTAATTTGATGAAGGCATTGCGTGAGCTATAAAATAAAAGAAACAAAGGTAGCAGCTTGCTTAGTAGCATCTTTGACCCACATTCCTATGCTTTGACTTTTCTGTCTACAGGCTAATGCATATAAATCCTACATTGCAATTAATCAGATTGGCCGCCCTGCCCACCCTGACCCCAATCTCTGAAAATACAGGATTTCCTAAGAATGATTTCTCATGATAGAAGTTTTTAATTATGTCCTTCTTTATTTTATATCCTTGCAATTAGGGCACTGCAGGCATCCTTGATAAAGACTGAGTTTCTGACAGAAAAGTGGTTTCACATGTTTTGGTCATTTTTGTATCTTTGTTCTGTTTTTTTTTTTTTTTTCTCAGATTGACCCTGTGCTTACTGCTGAAGTAGAAGCAGTTGTTAAAAGGTAGGCCTTCGGTTTTCCTTTGTGTTTGAACCGGCAGATTTGTCTGTCTAATTGCCAAGATTTACCTTCTTTTGAGACTGCCAGCCTTTGTGTTTATTTTATGCTGTGCACAAATGCATTGAAACAAATGTAGCTTACACTCATCCTAACATAATGTGAACAGAATATAAAGTAGCGTAGAGCACCAAGGTCCTCTTTTTATTATCTGTCCTCCCACACTCAAGTCTTGGCTGATCTTTCAGTTTTTCGCCACAGGCCTTCACCACAGCAGAGATCTTTGCGGCAGGAAGCTGCCCTCTCTGCTTAAGACTTTACCTGGATGCTCTGTTCATGTCACACATTGTGCAGCTGTGTTTCTTTGCCTGAGCTTGTCACTGCTGGTCAGCATCATTCACGCCTCTGTGAACCCTGAGTCACACCAAACTGAGTTTTGCCACTGCTTCTACAGAACAGCAGGGGTCTTCTTGGCCCAGGAGAGGTGTCAACAGGAGCTTCACGCTGCCATGAAAAGGTGCTTCGCTGTGGTCAACAGCTCTATTTCAGAGGGCATGTCAGCAGCCATCTTGGAGGTAAGCATCTTTGAGGATCATGGGTAATTGGACAGTGGGGCAATAAGATGTTCAGAAATCTGCAAGAATAACAGTTCGATAATGGTAGTTTGATTTATCAGGGCATCTACTCAGAAGCATTTTTGAAAAATCTAAACCCTGTGAATATCTTACACTGTTTGTTGTTGCGCTATAATGTTATCCGGCCACTTCAGGGACGATTACCCAAATTAATTGCTTGACTCCAATCTTCCCATTCTTGAGCGAGCAAATCCTCTTAATCTTTTTTAAACACAGCAATTAGGACAATCCACAGTAGGCTTAAAGTGTTATTAGTTTGTTAGCATGTTTCACTTAACAAGGTATTATCTTGTGCAGATTGTTAATTCTTTAAGTGAACTGAAGAGCAGAATGGCAGTGCTGTACAATATCCAAAGTACTGGAGTGATTGCTTCTTAATAGTGACAGAATAGGCAGGAACACTTTGCCTTTGACTTCATATTTAATGTTTTTTTGTGTTTTCTTCTGCTTCGCCAGGCCATGCATCTTGGGGTACCTGTGCTGGCTAGAGATATTCCAGGAAATGCGGCTGTGGTACAGCACGAGGTCACTGGCCTTCTGTATTCTTCCCCTCAGGTATAGATTGACCGACCAGCTCTGTAGTTAAGCTAAGCGCTGTAGTCCATAAACATACAGATTGTTTTTGTGGACTACAGAGAGGATAAACTGTTGCTAGGGCTACAGGGACTCCTTTCACCTCAACTGACCAGAAAAGTACACACTCATGTTAAGTAGTACCAACACACTGACGCAGGACGACTGGAGGATTTTATGCTGTGTTATAGAAAGTCTCACACTTTTAATCAGAAAAAATCTTAACTTTGCATCATTTTGTAAACTTTGTACTAGTTTTATCAGTCTAATCGAAGCAGGTAAAATATAGCAAAAGGCACCTTCTTCTGTTATTTTATGTTTCCTCAGGTGCTTGGATTAGAATCAAAAAGTGCACCCTTTAGGGACAGAACAAAAGATACCATATTACCACATAGTGATGCAACAATTAGCAGCAAGGTGGAAAGTAAGTAATCCCCCTTTGAGAGCTTCTCAGTCTGATATTCAATGAGGTTTAATGCAATGGGAGATAACATAGGATAAGGCCAACTGGCAGGGCTTAAGCATTGTATTGTCAAGACCATGCTGTAGCGTGATGTTGTTGTAATGGTGGAGATAATTCCTCTCTGCACGTGTGCTCCACTGAGCTGCTGGTAGGAAGCTCACACAGATGGTTGCAGCAACTTGGGTCGGATAAACTAGGACCTCAGCCAGGACTGATGGGCAGTGAGCGCTAGTCTTTGAGCCACTTTTGCAGCACCTCCCATGCAGGAGTTTTTGCGTGCTATAAAATCGTTCCTTATTTTTTCAAACAGTATTTCTTGATCTTTAAGCTGCAATTGCACGAGGAGTGTATTAAGAAATGAGTCGAGCAAAGCAAACACAAAAGCACTCATGAGCTTTAAATAGAAAAAATGGCCCGTCCTGTCGGGCTCTATAATTTGCACCAAGAGTGAAGTGAATATAAGCGCGCCTCTCGTAAGTTGCGCTTTAATCCTTTTGCTGAGGATTTATAGCCCTCATATGTCCATACAGAAGAGTTGTTTCCCACCGAGAGGCTCTCCAGACATAATCACATCACTTGAAGTGAAGTAAAGCAAAATGGCCTGCTGACTGGCAGTGGCTAAAACTTTGTGTGCCCATTGGCTCACTGCAGCAGTGAATGTTGGCTGTCATGTTGCAAGAACACTTCAAGGCACTTTGACTTCATTTTGTTGGAGGCTTCTTACAGCCTGCTGGGCCAGCAGATGAGCAACTAGGATTCTGGATGCTGAGTGGCTGGACCTCATTTCAGTGAATAGGCAATGGTGTTAGTACTCCTTTTTTAATTGTTAACTGTTCTTTTATCCTCAGCTTTTCTCTTCCATGTTCCCATCACGGATGGTTGTACAGTATTTTTTTAACTGTATCACTTTGTTTGTTTTTCTTTTTTACATAAGCAAATGAGAGGTGGCAGCTATTAGGATAGAAAAGGGGGTCTATTGGGCATCCATATTTAGATATGGAGCCACAAATATCTCCATCCTTTGGCTATGTAAAGACACTTTTGAAGTATTTGCTAATCAGTGCACAGGCTTCTATCTGAGTTCTGTTCTTGTGCCTTGGATTATCGTTTATGCTCTTAAAAAAAACATATCTCCAGGCACCTTCACTGGCAAGCTTCAAGTGGCATTTGGCAGTGAAGGAGACTAATTTTGCCTTTATCCTTGCCAGGAATTTGTGCATCAATCTCAGAGGCTGTTGTCAGATCATGAGCTGAGAAAGAGAGTGGTGAGGAATGGAAAACTCTGCGTGGAAATGCATCATGGCGTGAAAGAGGAGAGAGAAACTTACCAGCGACTTGTGGACACTTTGCACTGAGCACATTAAACCACAATCTGTATACTTCCTCAGGGTTTTCAGAAGGGGGGAATAGAGCGTGACACCACTGTATCTATGTTGCACAGGTATAATTATGGCAGGTGTCTGGTCGCATAATAATCCTGTTTTATCTGTGTTACCTAACTGAAAATTATACTGAAGAGTGCTTTGAACCAAAGACATAAGATATTTAAGATGCACTGTTATTTATGGTTTAATTGTGACAAAGGCATGGATACTGTATTTATTCATTCTGCTTAATAAATGACTGGTTTTTAATCTTAAAATGCTATGATAGTTTGTCAGACTTTTCCAAATGAAGTCCAAGATCTTTCCAGGCTATACTGCCCCTTTGTTTTGTTTTGTTTTTTTAATAAAGTGCCATAATTGGGTTACACAAATTGAGTGACCCAGCAAAATTTTGTTTAAAAGGTAGAAGGGCACAAAAGGTCCTTTTTGTTTGCTCTTACAAAGGTTGATTTTTCACAACATACTGCACCATAAGCACTATATCAAAAATCTGTAAAATCAAGAACAGCATTAGTCCAGACAGTCCACAAAGACAAGAACAGTCACAATCCCAGCATGGCATTGCTCAGTTGATGCTGTTCTGTACATCCGTTTAAGCTGCTTCAGCCTGCTCACACTTGCTACACCCCTTCAAGCCGCTTTGCAACCGACCTTCACCCCAGCTCAACTTTTCATGCTTGACTTATCTTAAATATCTGTTTTCACTGATACCTGGTTTGTTCTTGCTGCTCTCACAACCTCATGCAGTCCACGTATCCATGCGGAAAGGTGGGAGGGGGTCCCAGAACAGAACCGTGTTTCCAAATGTGAAGTACTGCAGATGGAAAAAATCTTTTTTTTTTTTTTTTTTCTTCTGGATTATAATGAAACAATATTTGAGCAGCAATTCTGTAACACAAGTGGCTGGTCCTTGACAGAAAATCAATTAATAGGCAATATTCAAGATCATTCTGTTTTAATTTAAAAAAGCAACTAAAAATTAAACCGACTTAAAATTACAAATAGATCTTTTATGTTGCATAATAGAAAACACCCCTTTTGGTTCTTATTATTTTAATCAAAGCCATATGTCTAGTGAAATCAATATCAGATTTTGTCCTGTATTACAACTGATTATTGATATATTTGTAATTTGGGACACTTTCTCTGTGTGTCTTTGTATTGTATATATCAGCATGTGAGTGCAAAAATTTAGAAGTAGATATCCACATGCAGCATAAATATTTGGTGGCTTTGTGTAAAAGGGAGCCCATCAGAATCAGCCATCTGAAACATGATCACACACACATCTACTCTCCAATATTAACAATAATATACAGTACATGTACATGTAAAAGGCCTTGATAGGTAATGAAATGTGGAGGAGGGCAATTCCAAAATCACAAATTCTTGACAGTTTTCAGAGTTGACCAAGGCATTGAGGTGATCAAAGCCACATCTGCTGTACATGTGAGGTCTGATCAGGTTTTGTATTATAACGGGTCCCCAGGCTCTGTGATGGGCACTTGAGGTTCCTCCCCACAACTGTCCTCCTTTCCAACCCAATGGATGCCGTGGCCATTCTCCCTGGGTGGGAGATGTGGTGAATGCTGGCGCTCTAGTGTGGAGAAGGTGGTGAACTGTACTCTCTTTCTCTTGCTGGTGGGCGAGTGGAGGGACTCTGTGTGCATAGGTTTGCCTCTAAGGGTGCCTACGCAGCTGAGTGGAGAATCTGTGACAGAGGCCAGGCAACTGGGCCTCCTGGAAAGAGAGCCGGTCTTATCGGGCCCAATGTCTATCACAGTAGTTGTAGTTTGGGAGTCTTGCTGGACCGGGCTGCCTGGCACGCTCATCACCAGCTCAGCATCTGTTCCCAGCCATACCCAGTCATGCCTGTGTCCTGTGGGTTCCTGGCCATGAGAGGGAGGTTTCTTATGCCTGAACTTAACAACATATGAGACACAGTTTACCAGAAACACCAGGATGGCCAGGCAAAAGACACCCAACAGAGCATACATGCCAATCTCTAAGTCTGATAGAGGCCTGTTTGCTAAAATCTCTTCGCCACCGACTTCTACTTCTGTTGTCCCCTGCCCAGGTGTCTCCACCTTAGTGGGGAAGTTGTTGTAGTTAACCAGATTCCTGGGAGCTTTCACTGTGCTAGTGAAGCTAACACTGCTCATGTCCTCCACTATCATGTTGTCTGACCCGTATCCTTTGCTGCTCGCTCCAGGACTGCTCATTAGGCTGACATTAGCCACAGTGGTAGGGCTGCCAGGGCTTCCTGAATTACTGGTCTTACCCACTCCTCCAAGGCTACCGCTGGTTATCAGGGTTCTTTCTGTGGATTTGATGGTAGTTGTGATCTTCTGCATGGCACTTTCTTCTCTATCTGAGTTTGGCATGCGTGGCGGAGGGTCCTGGGATGGTTTTCTCTGCCTCCTCTTACTGTCCACTTCGGCCCCATCGTTCCCATAGTTACTTCCCTTGTTGCTAACAGTACTACTGTCGAATATTCCATCTGATCGCCGAGCATTCGCTTGAAATTTGACCTTAAGGGTGCCGTTGCCCACGGCAAATGTGCTTTTGCGTTTGGACTTCTGACAGGCTTCACAGATGGACATCTCTACTCTGACCAAGACTCCCTCACCTTCTCCCTCTGCCACCACCACTGGTGGCGTGTCCTGCACTGACACCACTCCCTGATCTAGAGATGTCACTGTCACACGGAAAAAGGCTTGATCATAAATGTCAAGGGGTGTCTGATTGCCATCACTGAACTGTATCCAAGCACTGACCAAAGCTTCCTAAGAGAACAAAAAAATTGCAAAAGTTGTAATTGCAATTCAAATCTAAAATTTATTTTAGAGACATAAAAAAAGATAAAGAATGTTACCTGTTTGGGACTTTGTAGAACCTCTTGGGTGGTTGTGCTAGCCAAGATGGCCCTGTTGCTTCCTGGACTGAGCTGTAATGTCATGGAGAGGCCTGTAACCAGCTGGACCCCCAGCTCTGTGATGGTCACTTTGTCATCCACAACTTTGATAGTTGTCTTAGCCAAGATGGCATCAGACAGTGGAGAAAACACCTGTCAACAACATCAGGTAAAGTCAGTTTGTAGGCTCCCTGTTGCCTGTTGTCTACTCAAATAGGGAAGTAGCCAATTCATTCCATGATCTGACTAGCTGCTTATCTCTTTTCCACCAATGCAACTCCAGTGCCTAATGTAGAACCCATTTCATGCATTTACACTCAAAATAAGGGATGCTGCTGCCAAAAAGTTGGCATCAGCACCACAAAATTGCATGAAAATGAGTCTAACTTAGGCGACATAAAGCTACATAATGTTCGGTTCTCCCTGTCCCTGTTTAAATGTGGGCTGGTCAAAAGGCAACGAGTAGGAACTGGCTCTGTACCAGCAGCAGTATTGTCTCAGTAAACATAAGGTATATGAAGTTGTCACAAGGTTATTCCAAAGAGTATTTCAGTTTATTACCTGGATGGTAGTGGTCCCAAAGTCTCGCCCTGACAGCACTCTTCCTGCCTGTAGCCTTGCCACTCTAGTGTCCTCCACCTTCATGAAGTACCGAACCAACCTTGTGACATCCACTTGCCAATCAGACCCCAGGAAATAGACCTTGGGATCCCGAGGGTCTTCTTGCTCTGCCATGAAATGGGTTAGCACCCTCACAAGGGCATGCTGAAACTGCAGCATACACCCCTTCCCCTTCCGGTCATCTTCGTCACTGTTCCAGCCAGTTCTGGGATACAAGCACAGAAATATACATGCAGGTCAGCCCTATCACACAATACATGCTTTCACCTCTATACTAATCACTCAGCCCTGTCTCTTTGTTTGATTGGATCGCATTGAGTTATTGCAGTACATTACATAATGGAATCTAACCTCTAAATCCTTAGGGATATGATTTAAATTTGTATGAACCAAAAAAAAAAATGCCTCTGGAAATCACACCTAGAAATCAAATAAGGGGATTTTGTTTGGTTTGTAGTTTCCTACCTTTTTGAGGTCAGGATGGGCACCCTCCAGCTTTTGATCTGGCTCAGCTCTGTGTCTGACACCTCAATCTGGAGGGGAAGCCGGGGCATCCACACATTCAGTTCGAGCTGGGCACTTAGGTAGCTGTAGGTAAAATTTACTGTCATCTTCACCTTGCCCTTAATCTCTTTTCCATTTACAAAAACATAGTCACATCTGTCTGACACCTGGAGAGGAAGAGATCACATAAGAAAGGAAACAATCCATCAATACAGTCTCTTATCATTTTAACTTCCCCTATAATTTCAAAAAGTTTGTGTAAGTGTGGTTATGTAAACAATCTATATCAGACTCAGGATTAAATTGTTGTCAGTGAAGGAGATATCAGTCTTCCCACTAGTGACAAAAAATAATCAAGTATTCTCATGAAAGTCACCATTTTAACACATCGGCCATTCTTACAACAACAAATAGCCGTGAAGCAGTTTTGCACTGCATGTGTTACCGCAGTAATGTCAGCTGGCTGTAATAAACTACTTTGATGATCACCGGTGTGAGGCGTTAGGAAGAGGCAGCATTGCAGTTTTATGTTAATCAAAATATCATGTGGTGCAGTGCTGAACATCAGTCCTTCACAACCAAGTGCGTTCATTACGATGTAATTTCAAAGGTGACCTTTTACAAGTTTGGGCAAGAGCTCGAGCATCAGTTTGCGTCATGTCGGGAGGTCTCCCTCGGTCTTCTCGACGGCCGCTCAGCTTCTTTAGCCGAATACGATAATTAGCAAAACATTGAAATCCAGTGAGTGAAAATGCACAAGGGCTTATAGAGAAAAAAAAATGACTTTGACAGATGACTAATGGATGAATACATATATCAAATAAGTTACATTTGACACTGGCGTGGACCCAGGACTTGCAGAAGGAGCTGTCACTGGGCCATGCTATTTTTTGCAAGGATCCCGTGTAACCATTGCATCTGAGAGCTGCATCCATGAATGGAGAGCAGTCTTTCGAATAACCCCATCACTCATCATGTCAGCCTTGCTGCTAACTCAGATGCAGTTTTTTTTGTTTTGTTTTTTTTTATACCAAGCAGCAAATTTACAAGATGTGGCACAAAATCCTTCAAATAGGTGTCAGAGAAAATTTCCAATGAAAACATGGAATAATAGACAAAGGCTCATTTATTTTCAGTAAAGTTGTCTTTATTTTCTGTATTCCGTGTGTGGGCAGTCAACCGGTCATCCATGATTTAAGGCAATTTGCTCATTTTCTTCTGTGTTAGAGGAGCACCTTCAGAGAGCTCCACTAAACTTCACATGGGCTGCGTTCAAATAATATTATGAACAATAAGTTAACAGGGAACGCCATTTTAAATGTGCCATCCGCCAACCCGTCCCAGACACAATCTCGTTCTTTGTCTCAAAACATCCCTCACCATGTTTGGTGTCAGAAAGACATTTATTTTAAAATGGGATTTGGCTTTCATCTCTGGGTACAATACTAAAGACGAGCAGAAATTAAAAATGCTGAAATGCATGCTTCGCTTACATGTGTGCATGCAAACAGAGAGTTTTAGTGAAGAATCAGCCAATGTGCAGAACCAGTGTATCCAAGTTCCAGGAATTAATCAAGAGTTCACGCTTGATGTAAATCTCTTGGTTAAACTAAACTGCATCGCTGGATAAAAAGTTCTGATTAATAACTTCTATGTTTAAAATGTACAGGTTTAAATCCTTTCTGCCATAAGTGACAAAGGGAGTGTATTTCCATATTTGTTTCCACCAAAGAGCAGTGATTTATTTTATTTATTTATTTATTTATTTGGGGGGGGTAAATTCTAGATAAATCCTTCCCCATCTATCACTAGCAGATTTGATCTTCAGGCAAACTAGGGGAGAAAATATATCAGAGTCAAGCTGTTACACTAAGAAGATTAACAGGAATATTTGTGACTGAATCTGCTAACTGGTCAGCAGAAATACAACATGGCAATAGTCAAGGTTGAAAAGAATATTTTAGTCCACATTCTTCCTCCTGACTGCTCCACTTGAATTTGTTTTCCTATAACCAGCTCCTACTGCATCTACGCTTGATAGAGGGACGCTTACTGCCCGTAATGTGAATCTCATCATGCAGCAAGCATCAAAACAGAACACTGCATTTATTTTTTGGCTGGGACTGTTTCTATTTGGTAAACCTACAATATTTGATTGTGCTGGAGAGCCAAAGTCCATTGCATGTCTTTATTCGTCTGTGTTTATCCTTGGATAAATGGATCAAGAGCCTTTGACCTCAAAGGCCAGGCACCAGACTTTCAATTTCACCCGTAAACAAAGCTGGCTTTTTGGCAGTCAGTCGTGCTCACTTATATAGGATAAAAAGAACAAGTCGTGGGATAGAAGCGCAGTTTTAGACTGAGAGGTCATGTTGTGAGCAATTTAGCACAGTAGCTGTTCATTGTCGGGGAGATTGATGGGAAATGTTGTCGGAGTCTGACTAATAGTTTGTTTTACCATGTGGAAAAGAGGGAGAGCGCAAAAGTGACTTTGATACAACTTATTTGTGTGCAGTTGTCCTTCCCTTGACACATAAAACCAACCTTGTCTATGTTGAACATTAATAAAAAAAAACAAAAAACACATAATTTCCTTATGCCCCTCAAACAATAGGGCAGACAAGCAAGATACAAACTTAGATTCATCCATGAAAGGGATTTATTACTTGTGCTGGACATTTTTTACACAATAAACAAAAAAAAGTCAAACTTAAATTCTACCTTGAGAACATCTTCATCATTGGAGCCACAGTCTGTGTAATCAGATACATCTGTGACCACTCCGTCTTCCTCCACAGCTACCGTCCTCACAGGCATCACCACCTTCTTTCCCGTCAGCACAGCTGTGTTCAGAATCTCTGTGTCCTGCAGAGAGAGTGAAGGAAAATGAGTTACATATCCCATCCAATAATTAATTCCAGTTCAGTTTTACAGTTTGTGCGGTGCTGCTGTCACACAAATGAGGGGGGGGGGGGGGGGGGGGGGGGGGGGGTTGGCATTAAGAGTGGCATGTGATGCAGTTAAAGGAGGCTGGCAGGACACATGGGTGATAAAGCATGACTCAGCAACTCAGCAGTGGTGGAAAGGTAAGAAGGCCAGTCCCCCTTTGGGAAGCAAAGGGAGGGGGCTGGGAGTAGAGTTAAGGCTGGGTGATGGCCCGGTCACCACACTGGAAGCAAGCGCTAATCTTGGATTTCTCTGCACAGGCATATCCCTCAAAGGGATGCTGTATCACTTCACACATGGTCAAATCACTCGGGACATGGACTAAAAATAGTCTTTACACATACAGAGCACGGCCTACAATGCTCAGTGTATTGTTCATCATTAATGTCATAGCAATGACTGCACATGTCCGCTTATGTAAGGGTTGGTGGTTCAATCCTTGGCTCCCTTTGTCTCAGTGTCCTTTAGCGTGGATTCTCCCTGGCCCGGTTAGGTCAGGGCCCTGTTTGATCAGTGGCTTCTCTTGGTGTTAGGTCACTAAGAGGTGAGTTCTTTGGATAAAGCTGCTTTGTGAATACAGGCTATTTATTGTAAAGTATAAATGTGAGGTGTCCTGTTAAAATGAACTGACAATTATTTTAGTAGTACAGGCATCGCTTTGTATGAATCCTTGGATAATAAAAGCATGAAAATGCAGCAGATGGATATCTGTTGTTCTCTATGAAAAAAAAAACAGACTGCGTTAAATGAAGCTGAATTAATTGAATATTATAAGCTGAAGTGTAGCGCAGTTCTGTGAATGAACAAATCAAATTTAAAGAGGCATTTGGCCACTCCAAGTATGAAAATGAAGCAGATGGAAACGTGTCCCTCGAGTCTAAAACGGCTTTAAATTAGGCAGAAATAAATAAACGTGCAACTAAACGCTTTGATGTGAAGGTAGTATCAGTGAAGCCACCCCCCCCAGAAGTAGTGAGCAGCAGCACTAGTTGGAGTTCATGGAGCAAATCCAAGAGTGATCAGTCAGTGCTAATGTCCCCTTGAGCCAACCATCAAATCTCCTCCTGTTTGCCCTGAGGTCAGCGTCTAATCCACCAGAGAGATGAGCCATGTCAAATTTACAAATCGGGATTCTGTAGCTTTTCTACATAGCTTTAAGCACTTCAGCACCTTTAAGATGGAAATGAAGTGTATATCCTGCATAATCTTACTAAAGCCTTGACGGAAATGATCTGAAATTATCTAGCAATTATCCTTTATTTGTATAAATTACATATCTCAATTATATGCAGTTGAACAAATGTTAAAATTATCCCTCCAAACAGTGTTTTGTAAGAGCTAGCCCCGGTGACAAATACCTCAGATTCAGTGTTGTAATTAAATGCGCTATAATGTCTCGCATTGAGTAGAGGAGATCATATCACGGGTTAATAATAGAGGTAGTATAATAAAGAGGCCGTCTGCACCAAAATAGAAGCACATGAAGCAGCTGTTAGGAGGAGAGAATGACCACATATTGCACGCTAGAACAGAGCAGAACAACACAGAGGAGACATCAGCTAGTTGACAGTCAACAACACAAGGTCACACTCTGCTCAAAATAGAAGCCATTTACTAAACAGTCGAAAGCATATCCAGCCTTCTGTGTATGCAAACCAGACAGGAATGGATCAGAGCAAAGTGCATTTTATGATATTTTCATGCACCAACGCTCAAAGGATGCAATCTTGGCATTATAGGAAACGTTGCTGTCAGTAACATCGATCCTGGTTTTTTACAATGATTAGGTGTGACATGAAGGATGACAGCTAACTCACCATTACAAGAGGAGCTAGGCCGACAAAGTCTCTCTGAGTGGTATAGATCCTCATAGCTCCTTCAGTCTTGGCTCCATTTTTGGATGCGGATGGTAGCTCCAGCTTCCATATGATTACCTGACTGTCGAGAGGGCTGCTCAGTTCCTCAACTTCAAAATCCATTTGAAGTACCTCCAGCAGACTGCTTTCAAGCCTGAGTGGTAAGCAAAGAGCTGTGTTAATTAGATAAAGTGTGCCGTATATACACATGAAATCATAGCTGCTTTGTGATTTCAGTAGAACAAATCATGTGTTAAAATTAAGATAATCAGACTCCATTAGTGCAGCTTCATTTTGTTACGTAATCACTTGGTGCAAGCGGTAATAGGTTTCTATAGAGACCTGTATATCTGAGGGGAAGTGATTAAACACAGCACAAGATTTTGCACATCCAAAGCCTCGGTCAGTGGAGAAGAAAAACTGATGTAGGCACACATTGCTTTTTCAGTTCAATTCAGTTTTATTTATATCTAAAAGCAGCTCCCTCAAGGCACTTTATACTGTAAAGTAAAGACCCTGTTAGAGAGAAAACCCCAACACTAGGCAATGGTGGGAAGGAAAAACTCCCTTTTAACAGGAAGAAACCTCCGCCAGAAGCAGGCTCAGGAAGGGGCAGCCTGCTTCTGGCGGAGGCAGAAGCAGGCTCCGCCAGAAGCAGGCTGCCCCTTCCTGAGCCTGCTTCTGGCGGAGGTTTCTTCCTGTTAAAAGCAGGCTCAGGAAGGGGCAGCCTCGACCTGGGTTGGCGATGAAAGGAAAGAGAAGAGAAAGGAGAAAGCACAGAGAGCCAGGACATAAAGATGTTCTATAACTCATCTATTAAATAAACAGTCTCGAGCAACACTAGCAGCTCCAAAAGGCCAAAGCACAGCATGGCTTTTGCTAAAAATCAGTGTGTCATCATGCTAACAGACTCCCATATTATTCCTTTGTCCACTTCTTGAATGGCTGCACAATCCTTTCAGTGATTGTTGAGAAATGTTTTGTTAGAAACAACAAGTGTAGCTGATGATGTCATCCACAGAAAAAAATGCTTCTAGCGTGGAAACCCGTGTATCCAAGTGTTCTTTGGGCTCATTGTGTTTTCTCTTTTTTCATGATTCAGAAAGTTGTAGAAGCTACTTTCAGTTGCTCAATTATTCACCAGGGACCACCGCAGCAGCCAGTTAAGTTTTTTTTTTTGTTCCTGGCCAGAGGTGTAGAAACATGACTCAGCGATTTTGTTATTGTGACATGATAACAGAATCGCAGTTATTGTACTGTATAATGCAAAGACACTATGTGTCATATCGACTCGTTTGACCATAAGACCGTACAGCTGGCATGTATGGATTTTTTTTTTTTTTAAAGAAATTTTCAGCTTATTTTCTGTTGGTTTCCAAAGTGACTTTCTGCTCTTTTCAGTACAAGGAAAAAGTAGAAAGCGATTGAGATTGGAGTTTTGGAGATATTCAGCTTAAAATGCATAGTGACATGTTCTGAATTTGGCCCCATGGATAGAAGTGTAACAAATTTTAGGAGAAGGATGTGATCCAAGCAGTTGTGACAAGACACAGTCCTTCTCTTTTTTAGCTGTGGAGAGGGCTTTGCGTCTCTAGGCTTCTTCACGAGTGAAACTAAAAAAGAGCAGAGCTGAATTTCTCTTTGCTGACACTCCCCTCGAGTTGCTGGTCGGGTTAAATGTGTGTAGAATAAAAGGTGGTCTGAGGACAGCGGCATCCTGCATACAAAACAAAGTATGAGCCTTTGCAACTTATAATAGCCTCTCAGTGATGACAGCTGCAAGAGAGCATCCTAGCCATGGATTCAATTTTCTGCCATGGTCCTGCAGTAGTTAGTACCCTGGGTTTATTTCTGGGCGATGTATTGAGCCACAGAAAAGATATATTGCTGGGCAAAAACGCAATAAGCATAAGCGCATGGGCGTTATCGGTCTCACTGCATCTGTGTGTCCATGTTATAAATCTGCGTCTGAGTCGTGTAGAGGCACAGCATGAAAATGACCTCTAAGGGCCCGCGCCCCAGCCGCCTTCTTTGCTCTGAAGGAACAAGTGGAAAAACTGAAAGTCGCTTTTTTATTATTCCTTCATTAAGTTCCAAGTGCCACAACAAAGTGTACAAAAAGCCGCCTCTGTTTGCGTCTCTCACTCAGAGCTGCCATCATTATGAGTGCGACAGAGATTGAGTGTAATTTAATAATTTTAGCATATTGCTCAAAGACCCGGGAATACGATAATCGCATTGTGGTCAACTATCAAAACAAGATATGCTTGATTCAGATAAGCATGTCTGTGTTCAATGAAGTCTGTATTAACACAGATATCCAACAATATGGGGATGTTTTTTTGTGTGTGTGTGTTATTTACACCCCATGTCATTTATTGTGGAGCTTACGGGGAAGGGATGCTTCCGCATCTTGTTTACGGATGGCAGTTTATCTGAGAATAGCAGTGCTTAAATATTAAGATCCACACCAAGCCTTTGCAACAGAGGATAAAAAAAAAGCTTAAATGTATAAATACAGCAAATACTTTTAGCATTCACTAAAGCCAGGCAAGCAAAAAGTCAGAGAAATCCCCACAGTGGTGTGACAGTAGATGCTCCCTGCAGGGGTTCTCTTAGTTTCGTGACATTTTAGAGAGGATTAGCCAAAAAGACAGGGTAAATAAATATTTTAACCCATAAAGAAGTTGTAAAAAAAAAACAATGTCATAATCCACACCAAATGGGGAAAACAGCATTAATGAGGTCAAACCTATAATGACAATAAATTCAGTGTTATTTGTCAGATTAGGGCAAGCTGTCTAAGGTTGTATGAAATCTGACCAACTAATCTTCCACAAAAGCACACTTAGTTTCATGATTTTTAATGCATCACTATATAAATTTAATTCTCAGCGTTGACGTTTTTGGGTCCACTGGCAAGCTGGAAACTATATATGTTGCAAGGACAGCTGGGTGAATCTTTCACCACACCACACACAAAAGTACAAAAAAATAAAACGAATAAACAAAACATCCAGATTCTCATGCTGTGCCACTCTTAATGTAATACCATTTTTATTAGGGTGCATGGCAATGCACAAAGGCCTGTAAACTGTGCCCAGTGTATTCTAAGCCCATTTTCAGTGCTTTATTTATTTCTGATTGAATTTTCTGATTTCCCACGGGCCCCTCCCTGACCATGTCTGGTTCATCCTCGTGTCACTATATTTTAAACAATCCCAGAATGACCCCTGCCATCCACAGGTTAAGATCTGTGTTGCTCATGAAATGTTTTAGTGACTGGATGAAATGTATTTTTGTCCCTCCAAAAGAACTGTAAGAGCACCAGTCATCCTCTGCTTATATATGTCAAGTCAGCTTGAATCTAAATCAAAAGCTTTTTTAGCCCAGTCCTTGTGATTATGCTGTAATTTTGATTCAGATAGCTGCTAGCATAGCCCTAATGGGTTTTGCCTATATAATTTAATAGTAATACAAATTTCGGTATAATAATTGTCTGCGAACAAAGTCAATGTTTTATTTAATTATGATACAATTTTCTGATTTCCCATGGGGCCCCCCGACTGGGGCACTGTCAAAGGTATTAATTTAGGACATGTAGGTAGGTGAGGCGCAATGACTAACTTTATTGGAACTTACTGAAACAAACCCAGGTGGTTTGTGAAGAGACCCAAGGGCTGTGCTGCAATCAGCCTGAATTAGTGTTAAATGGTACAGAAAATGGCCTGTGTTGGCATCAGATGACCCATCACAAACATGGGCGGGTCTAGAGCTGCATGTTTCTCACAACAGCGAATTATAAGCCTCAATCCATGGGTATCAAAGACAACCTGCAGATCAGTGATGTCCCTAACTTTTTGTGTGGTCCAGAAGTGCCACAAGAAAATAATCCACCACTGTAGATTTTTTCAACCAGTGTTTGTGTCGAACTGTGACACAGCCGTGCAGAGTCAGACCAGGCGAGCGTTTCAGGTGCTGCAGCCAAAGCCAGGAAGGAAACCTGGCAAGCCATGCCCATCAGTAAGCCACAGGTGGATCTGACTGTCATGATAATTGCATTCTCCATCAAATTCATGCATTGCTTGCAGTGTGTAAGACCATTTTAGCCTTATTCTTTCCGCTGCAATTCCAGTGGGGTAAATGCTCTTAGGACCAAGTAATTTTTTTTTAAGACAGAAAAACTGGTTGCTAGACTTTGCAAATCTTCTATAAAGGTCAGTGAGTGGTCTGTTAGGCTTTAGTTGTCTGCTTTAGGATTATATCGCCATACAAAGGCTAATGAAATGGCCTGGAATTGCTTGCTGCCAGCAGGGGAAAACGAAGCGAGCAATAAAGTTTCCTCTGTGGAGTATTTGTATTGTCAGGCTTTTCATGGTTTCTAAAAATCAGAGACCTGCTCGCTATTCATTCACCAAACTCCCAGGGTTCATGCAGGAATGGTGATGCTGGAGGTGCAGCCTAAAATGCTCATCACCCAACCACCCATCACAAATTACCCATAGTATTTGGGAATCATTAAGTTATACCCCAAATTACAAAGTTTCTCCTGAGTTTACTTGGATAAGAGAGTTACCTCACCTCATAACACAGCCCTCATCAAAACACCATAACACAAGGTGCACAATCAGACTGTTAGACAACAAGGAGAAGAGCAAGAATTATAAACAATTCAAGAACGTCTGAGCATAGGTGAAATGATTTTAAAAAAGACAGGGACAGGAAGTGAAACCAACAAACAAAGTAAGAGGTTAACAAAATTAAAAAGTACCATGGAAAGGACACCCTGTGTATTTAGTAATAAATAACTGAAACACAGATTTATCTTAACTAGGAGTTCTGCCACTGAAGAACCAAAAATCACCTCGATATGCAAATAATACCTGGTAACCACACATTACATGCATGAGCTGTAGTTTTGTTCAATATCCCTGTGGCAGGGCCCTAAGTGTGACTCCACTGCTGTGGCAGAAGGTACAGTACAAAAAAAATCAAACCAGCGAGACAGAGACAGCTTAAAAGGCCATAGCATAAAATTTTTACCCTGTGTTGTCTTGTCCTTTTTTTAAGCAGGTGTCTTTTAATCTCAGGCGGCACGGGCCACGCTTATCGGAATTAACTCTTAATTGTATTCAGCTGATTTCAAGTTAAGCGAAATGAAGCCGCACTTGGCTGAACTTTAAAGGACATCTGAGAAAGGCTGGTTGTCAGGGAACAGTTGTAGTCCTGTTTAATGAGATTATGGAGCAAGTTAAGTACTTCTTAGAAACCCAAAGAGCTGACTGATCAGACCAACCTGCAGATGTCATGTAAATAGTTTTAGCATCAAGGCTCAGTGCAGTTTTGGTATCTTGCAGCTTTTAATAGGTTAAAATAAAATGGGCAACTACATAGTAGAAATGCCAGATATTCACAGCCAGTAAATGTTTTGAAATGATTAAAGTGCAGAGGAAAAGTGAACTGTAAAGAGGGGGGGGGGGCTTTTTTTTACAAGGGGCTGCTTCACAAAAACACCTGCAGCTAACGAGTAGTTAGAGAGTGTATCCTCTCTGGGCCACTATCAGAGCCACTATCTTGTACTTGTACAGTACAGTTTGTGATTTGCTTCTCAGATGCAGACGTGCTGCTGTAAACAGCTGGAGACACCTGACATTAAAAGTCCCTTTTTACCTTTGTAGTGTAAATATATCAGGAGTGATAGATCTCCCAGCAACAAAAAAACGGACACACATGAATAGTCTACAGTGACATACAGAGTAATGTGAAGAGAAGAGACTTGCCTTTTCCCAGGTATGGGAGCCTTTCTCTGACAAATAACAGCGATGGCTCCATCTGCACTCAAATCCAGAGTGATGTCCCACAGTAAAGAGTTACTGGGTGTTGCCGTTCGAAAGGTCACACCTTTCCTTACTGTTGCTCTGTGAAAAGCCAAAAATGAAAAGGTCAAGAATGCAATAATTTTTTACATTTTTTTGGCTTTTTTTATGCCTTTTGGAATTTGGTTGTGTTATATATAGTTCCCTCGTGTACAATACATTTAATTCCACCTTAGAATTCAAGGTTTAATTAATCTTCTTGTCTAGTTTATCACAATAAATCCATTTCTGTAATAAAAAGAAAGCCACATAAAAACTATATTCAGGCCTGGGGAGTAACTGAACACACACGACATCACAATTTAATTAGAAATGGAGGTAACTGTATTCTGTTTTAAAATAAAGAGCAATATAGTTAACTCCCAGAGTTGTCAGGATCTCATACTTTTAAATGTCTGGTTTTGATCTTTGTCTTGCACTGTCAGAACAACTTCATGCCAAATAAGAGGAAGCCTCAAAACCGCTTCTGTCTCTACACACATGACAACAAAAAGTCTGGAGCTACCTCTCATTTCTTTATATTTTGCAAGGAAAATGAGAAATAGGTGCAGTAACTTATTGTGCAAACATACATGGAAATACAGCATATTAGGCAAAAACAGAGTTTGTACAGTTCTATTGAAAGTCAATTTTGGGTGCTGTATGACCACCCGTATTCTTCAGAATAGCCTGAACTCTCTTGGGCAACTTTCTGTACTTTTTTAATACTCTTCAGGAATAGTTCTCCAGGTTTCTTGAAGGACATTCAAAGCTCTTCTTTGGATGTCAGCTGCCTTTTGTTCCATTCTCTGTTAAGATGATCCCACACTGAGGTCCAGAATCTGGGGAAGCCAATCCATGACTGATAGCGTTCCACTGTGTTTTTCTATCCAGGTATGCTTTTACTGCATTGATGTGTTTGGGATCATTGTCATTTCAGCCAATCAGATGCTTTCCAGATGGATCAAAATCAAACCATACTTTTTGGCATTCATAACTCCTTGAATTTTGACAAGATCTCCAACACTGAAATGAAGGCCCATACCATAACAGAGCCTCCACAAATTATGTTTTGTGACAGGCTGCTAGTAACAAAGTAATTACAGATACAATTTAAAATTGGTTCTTTGCTAAGTTGTCTGTTATGTGTAGACACAACACTGAGTTTAGTGCCTTTTTTAAGCTTGAATGATTCATAGGTCAGTGTTAAGTGGCTTGACAATAAAAAATAAAATTAAAAAAAGAATCCTCTGAAAATGGTCAGGTAAGGACTGTAGTGAAAATGAGTGAAAAAGCAGCCAATGTCCAAATAAAAAATTTGAAAGACCTTCAGAAAGCCTGGAGTAACAAATGTAATCTGAATGTTGAAAGCACATCAACAAGAGCTGAAGTTTAGTTTGTTGCTTCCAGCTGTTTGTAAGAATCTTTCCCCTGAGCATCTCCAAAAGTCCTGAACTACATCAGGACATTTTAAAATGTATTAAAGTAAAAATATATTATTCAGGACATTTGTACCCATGACATTAACATGTGTATGCTGACTTTCCTGTAGCTGGCGAGAATGTGACTTAGCTAATCATTAAAGTAAATAAACTGGTTCTTATATAGCATTTTTCTACTCTACCTGAGAACTTAAAGGGCTTTATACAACATATATGCAACTTGGAGTTCAGTATCTTGCCCAAGGATACTTTGGCATGCAGACTGGAGCAGCCAGGGATTGAACCATCAACCTTCCAATTAGCAGATGACCTGCTGTACCTCCTGAGCTACAGCCACCCCCGAACATTAAATCAGACAAGAAGTAGCCAACTAACAATGAAAACACATTTTATGGTACCATAAGTTGGCCATTAATCACTAAACGTGATTAATGGGAGAACTTTCTCTCCTGGTATACCAGTCATACAAATATTAATACTTGAAGATTTGGATCCTGTGATGGACTACATTCATAACACATAATTTTGTAATTATTGTAAGTTAACTCTCAACCCTGGTATTACATAGAACAACAATCAAAGGTAATATTTATTATATTCTATACATACAGTTAGCAATTTAAAAGAAAACTGTAAGACAGAGAAAATGTAAACTCACAAGTCTGTGATATACAGCCACCCTCATCCCAGCTTGTAATTACCATCACCCCCTTTGCAATTAAAGGTGCAAAGAAAACATTGTTCTTTCTATTCATATTCATGTGCTCTCATTATTCAAAATGTACTAATGAAGTATTAGTTTTCTTGGCCTCTAATTTGTAAATGGTGTGCATTATGCAGCCGAACAGACCTTCCCTGTGGGGCTTTCCCAGCATAAGCAGCTTGCAGTAGGTCAAATGTTAATGAGATACTCTTCTGGAAGAATTGTGGAGGCCAGGAGGAGCACACATGTAAGAATGCCAGACTCGCTGAATATACAGCAACAGCACAGAGAAGTTGTATCCGATTGTTCAAAAAAACATCCTCGTGTGATTCTTTGTTTTTCATCTGCATGCAAAGCTGCGTGGTTTATCTCTGAGCTAAACACAACTGTTGAGCGCATTATGAGTCTCGGAGGAGGTGTAATTTTTGATAGGAGCAACAGCAATCCGAGCACTTCTCTTTCTTTGGCGTTTGTATTTCAAAAGCAGGCAAAAGAACAGAAGACATTACTCCTTGTTATGCACAATGACAGGAAAGCAGCCTAAGCATGCATTATCTCTTAACTGAAAAGTGCTACTCGTGTGCACATTTTCCACAATTTGTACGGCATATCTGAGCCATTGTTTGTAACAACATCTGCATAGCAAACGTGTAATCTGGAAAGAAACATCTTTGCCAAAACCGCTTGAGAGCTTCGCTCCAGATTACACGCAAAATGTAATCGGGAGAGGAGGTCTCAAGTGGCCGCTGATTTTAGCATAGACGTTTCTGCTGTGGAGCCGCATTTCTCTGTAATCACTTGCTGTCTTAATGGCAGAGATGTGAGATAGAAATATCGCCCTTGTTCCTTTTCAGAAGGAATAAATCTGGCTCCCCTTGTGAGCAATTGGAACACCATTAAAGCATAACATTAAAGCAACAGACAAAGAGCTTACAGGTTAAAGGTCATAATTAGAAAGGACTGAACAGTATCATTTTCAACAGTTTAATCTTACGCCATCATGACCCCGAAGCAGCTGATTTCCATTCCAGCTGCTCAGTGCAGAAGCTCATTTATCTGATTAATACAGGTTCATACATAGAGCGCAGGGCTAAAGGGTGAAATCATCTGTTGCACAAGGCTGAATGCCACAGTTTTAGAGGCAGGTTGATGGCAGTAATATTCATCCCATTCAGCACGCTGAGTATTCAGAATTCAGCTGAACCCCCCTAATATTACCATGTTTCCCAGTTTTACTACAGAGGTTGCTACGGCAAAGCATGAGTGAGTAATCGAAGTGAACTTACAGACTGGAAGCTAATTAAATCATCTCTAGCTCTGAACACTTCTCATTAAGTAAAGAAAAAAGGGTGAGACTCTGTCGCTGGTGTATGGCTTCTCTGTTGCCATAGTTTCTCTTCGCTCAGCTGGCAGATGAGAACAGCAAGGGGTAAAGCGTTTGGTACTATCGGCGAGAAGGTTCCCAGGAGCCAGCAGAGCAAAGAAAAGAGTGTCCAGTCATCCTGGTCTCCTGGTTTCATGTAAGGCCTGCAAGCTCCTGATCAGGATGAAGGTAAGGGGATACAGAGGAAGAGAGCGGCTGCATCCTCTTACTTACAATCATGCCTATGCAGTCAAGCTTACACGCCGTATGATAATTATTGTTGTCTCTACATCTCTTTGCAGATCAACAGCCACAACCACTTACCATATGTGATCTGTGTAAAAATGACAGTGCGTCCACCAAAAACATTATTTCATCAATATCAACATTTAGCTTAAAGACACAAGAGTGGTATAACTAGAACAATAGCTTTGTTCTAGTTTTTTTTTTTTTTTTTTTTTAAAGTGTGCTTCTCTGGGTTTTGGGGGATTTTTTATCTTTAATTTCAGCACTCCTGACTTGTGCCGTTAGATTGTGAAGTTTGCTTTCAGCAGGGCAAAAACTTTAATCCACCATCAATGAGGTAAGCAGGATTGCATGTTCGGTGTATTAACGAGAGCACCTTGGAGGGCTGTTAATCTAGTAATGGCCTCTGAATAACGTGCCCGCCGATGAAACACCTCTGTGTATTGAGCTGAGTGGAGCAGGGTTTAACTAATAAAAAGTGACAGTAACAAGAAGACTTATCTAAAGCTCCCTTATTTTCTGTCTCTCGGCTCCCTTGCATTAAAAAAAAAAATCCCCCCCCCCCGGTGACTTGAAGAGGCGTATTTCTTCTGAGCAGTTGTGAACATGAACCAGTGTCCATAGCTTCGGTTAGCAGGGTCTGAGGAGGCAACGGGCAGGGAGAGGCACTGAGGCAGAGAAGATGGATGGCTGTGGAGACCGAAGCTGACACTGTGTGAGAAAAGCAGCTCTCAGGTGCTGCACCTGCCATCCATCTCACTTCTGACTAGGCAAGCCATGAGTGGCACTGTTGTTTCACCTTTTGCATACTCCTCATCCATTTAAGGGCGCATGCACACACTTAAAAATACTAACATGCAAGTCTGCTCCCGCAAGAGAACTGTCCCGCAATTGTACACATCCACACTTTCAAATACACTCAAAGCAAGCCTCGATTGCCCTTGGCTTTCATTAGCCAATTCCTTTCCCTTATTTATTTTTGCAATGCAGTGTTCTCTAGACTTATATTGATTGATCACAGAAACATGGCCAACAGAGAAATAATCAAAACAGTCCACAAGTAACACAAAAGAACAGAGGCTGAGTTTGATCAAAGACATAGAAGATATCCTCCAGCTCGCCCAGATGCATTCCATCATCAAGGCTGCTATCAAGATGCTACATAGGGTTTGTAATTACTTCCCTGATATAATTTGTGTTCCCATCTTTAGCTTTGTGAGTGCATCACTGCGAGGCCACAGTGCCACAGTGAACCCCAGTGCAATCAGAAACAGATGCAATCGTTAATTATGCAGGCAAATGTCCACCGTTTAGCCAGTCTGATGGCCAGCCATCGGCAACGTGCTTATCGTACTTATGGAGCAGTTTAGGGAGTTGGGGAGATGTTCATGCCAACACTCCTGCCAGATGGCAGGCACCACAGCACTAAAATGGATGTAAAAGCCCTATTTGTCACAGAGTTGAATGATTAGACTCGTGGTTGAAAAGCTCACTGACGCAGTGTCCTGTTGATACAGAAACTCAGTGTTAATTTATTGCCTCAATGCTACTTTTAAATAAAGCCATTAGAAGGGGGGGGGGGGGGGGGTATTGAGACTGATCACTGAATTTTAATAGATGTTCAGAAGAAAACAGAAAAATAGATGCTCATACTTCATTCCACTCGGCTGGGTAAAAGGATAATCTAATTGCCCTTCCTGTGGGTAGCGTGATGACAGCAGTACAACACTTTATCTATGACCTTTATAAAAGCCTCACTCAGAATGACAGGTTCACGCCGCTGCGACGGACAGGTGTGGCTTGTCTATTCTCAATCAACCTCAAATTTTTATTTCCCTCGACTGGGGCTATAGCCATCAAAAACAGGTTTATCATGCTGATGAGAGAGTATTAAGTAAAGCTTAATGGAACATTCAGACAGTGATAAAGCACACAGACAGCTGTTGAGGATTGGCTGCACTTCTTAATGTGCTGATAAGCTGGGGGAGGGTAGCACTGTGTAACTGAGTATGTAAAGAAACAGGGAATATGTTAACTTAATGGTATGAAAAAAATGGAACGGTCACCAAGACACACTGAACAGACTTAAATTTCCTTCCTAACGACGTTGCCGGTCTAACAGGAGCGAACAGAAGAGGAGAAGAAAAAGAAAAGGACACCGAGGAGAGGAAAGGGAGAAGAAGTGAGGCAGCATTAATGCTTTCTGCTTTTTGTTCATGTTTATATGCGTGCATGACTGAGTAAATGAATTAAAGCAGGAATGATTAAAAGCGACACAAAGAAGAGGGGAAGCCAGAATTTCTTTTTCGGTTGCATTGCTTAAGTAAAGAAGGGAAACCAGATAATGAAATTAAGTACATGGTCTAGGCTTTAAAAAAAAAAAAAAAGCGAAACAGTCTCACAGTTCTCTGGAACACCTGTGGAAAGCCAACAACAGCTGAAATATTATATAAAGTTTAAACCACCTTCAGCCTCATGTTTGCGTGTTTCCTTTTGCAACAGAGCCGAGTACCTGAGAAAAGTGTTGCTTCCTGACGAGGAGGACAGGTGCATCTGTACACAGCTGTCTGCTTAAATAATACTTTCCTTTTCCTGCTTTCACAATTGAATTAAAAAAGGAATTAATAATCCATGGCTGTCTCCTCACCCACTTACCTTCAGTGAAGCATGCATGAGCAAGGCACAGCGGAAGTAACTTAGAAAGTGTCTGAGGTATTGATTCTGCTCTATGAGTACAGACTGTAACTACTGTCCAGGAACCAGCAATTTTGTTGATGTGCTGCCTTTAAGGCCAGTTCTTAAGTCGGGACACCTTCCTGGACCTCACTCAGCGGCAGATTTATGACATGCTCAAACAAACCAAATTAATAAGTGAGTCTCGTATAGAAAATGCATTTCATGCCTTCTGACAGACAATGATTCACTCACTTGGAATAAAGCAGATAGCGTCTTGAATAACAATTTGTAAAATCTGTCTCTAATCAGGTCAGCGTAAATCTCTGCTTGTCTGCTCTGACAGCTAACCTCGACAAATGTAGCTTTGCCGCAGCGTGCTTCTGTTTGATCTTCCTCTGGATAATGATAACAAAAGGCTGCTGATGACCTTGAAAGCCATCAATGAAACGGTAAGCGCGAGTTGGAAGCATTTCATTTAAATCCAGTTTTGAGGTGCCAATCTCACCATGTTGCATCATTTCACCTGGAAGAGCTGGAAAAGGGAAGTAGCAAACTGACGTCTTGAGAGAAATCCATGAGATTAGACTAAGGGTAATTAGTCAGCTGGTTGAGGCGCTGGTTCTTGGGAAATATGAACGTGCATTTCTTGAAACATATCTGTGTAAACTTAGCCTTCGTTACCATGTCAGAGATCTCCAGATGAATTACAGTCGCTTTAAGACGGTTCTACAAGTGCTCTCATCTCTGTTCAAAAACATTCTGCATTGCAAACTGAGAATAGAACCGTAAATTGAGCTATGCTACTAAACTCCGAGATCTGCATACACTCCGTGGCACTGTGCACTGATCCCAAGCATACCCTTTAAATAAAGGAAATAATGAGGTACATGACACGCATGGTGTTATTTGCTCTGTGTCAACCTTGATGGCTCCCGCTGTTAAAACTGCTCTTAATGTCTTCAGGCTTTGCCGCTCTAATAATCCATCCTATTTCCAGGAAAGATGGTTAACAACTATGATATTTTCAGAGAAATGCCCTAATCCATACTAAATCTCATTTCATTCAATATTCCCTTATATTTGATGGCAAAGGATTTGTGCAAGAATTAGGGAAGATGACTATTACTATTAGTGAACAGTTCCCCATTCTGAGTTTTGCTGACCAGATGATTTCAACTTTATTGAAATAACAGGGCCCTGTAAATTGGGACACTATTTTGCTTATAATAGTGGAAGCGTGTAGTGGAAGCATGACATTGCTGACCACCGCAAATTCCAAGGTGGCAGAAAATATGTTACCTGAGAGTGAAGTTAGTCAGCTGAGAAGAGCTGGCCATGAGTATGTAGAAAGTAGCGATGTCGGTCATCTTCAGAGGTTTCGAGGATGTCCGAATAACGATGGCATTGCCGAGCTTGAGACGTGAAAGTGTCGCCATCCCTTTTGGTACCTGCAGAAGTTGCACGCTGCCAATCCTCTGCATGGGAGTGACAGGAATATACTCTGCCTGCTGCTGTGAACCACCCCACCGACTTCCATCCACAGAATTACACTTCCCTTTGACTTTTGGCTGGGCCTGGTAGTACAGCTCCACAGGGTTCCCAGCAGATGGATCCTGCCTCTCTCTACTGGTGCCCTCTGACCCTGGAGCAAACCAGCCAGGTGCAGGAACCAACTCAGCCATGCAGGTCCCCCTCTCACCTCCTATGGCACAGGAACCCCTCACCTCCTGGGTTTGCCAGAATGCGTACACTGTCACACATGGTAGCTCATCCACAGCTCCTTGCCCTCTGTTCCAATCCCTCCCCGCAACATAGAAGAGTACCCTCACTTTGGGCTTGGAGGAGAAAACCCGAGGCGTCAGCACAAAGGCCTGGATTTTCCAGTTAAAGGTAAAGACCTCTGGGGCATTAAAGAGCTGCACAGACTGGACCATATCTAGAGGCACAGGCTTCTCTGTGGACATGGTGCGATAGCTGGCGTTGACAGCTGGCTGGCGACTGGCTCTTAAAATAACAAAGGGCTGGGTGTGACTCTGCATGCTGGAGTTCCTCATGAAGTCCTGCCCAGCCTCTTTTAGGAAGAGGAAGTCAGCATCCTTCACTTCGTAGCTGACCGGCAAGAAGACAGGGAAAGGCACTGGGCTCTTGTTGTCAGTCAATTCTTTACTGCTCAAATCTGAAAGAGGAAAATAGAAAATAACACTACTGCTGCAGTACGAATAGCTGAAAACATCATTTCCAAACAACTCTGCAAAAACAGAACTGAAGAGTTTCACTTTTTGGTTGCTATTTGGATACCAGCAGTGTTCCCAAAACACACGAATATCAAAGTCAGACAAGGCCAACTGATCAACTGAGTGGGACTTTAAAACATTAGACTAAAAGGCCTCTGACCTTAATCTTAAAAGTCTTATAGCAGAAGTGGAGCAGATGTTGGCTTTGTTATCAAATTATTGGAATTGTAAAAGGTTCCGAACTGCGTTTGTCTTATAAAAATAAATAAATAAGACATTCCTAGAATCATGTCCATTTTCTTACGTGTACAGAGGAAATATGACATAAAATATAAAGTCAGGATGAGAGAAAGTAAAAGACGCTGCTTTCCCAAAACATCACATCACCCTGTTATTAGCTGAACTGTAACTGTGCACTGCCCATTTGCTGAGTACACTCTTTGTTCTGTATCTAAATTTTGTCCACCTTGTTCTCAGTACAGTAGTAATCATTTCACAGACAGCTCATATCCAACATAGGCATTACTTTCCCAAATCTAAACACTCTTCACAAATGTTGTGTGCCGTGTGGTCATGTTAAAACGTGTTTCTGTTCTCCCTCTATGGCACGAGAAGGTACAATCTAATACATCTGGCACAAAGTGGAAATAAGCCATCAAACACTGGGATTAAAATGGCTTTTCAGATTGTCAGCAGGCAGGGGGAATGAGCAGTGGCATCATTATATCAAATAAAAGAAAGTAGATTTGACGAAAATATTAAGAGGCCAAAAAAGTGGACCAGAATACGGCTGAAAAATGTTACTGGTTAAGGTATACGTTTATACTCCAGCTGTTTTGTGTCAGACTGTGTTTGTACAATGATAACAAGGATTACGGGATGACTGTAAATACCAATCACAAGGATGAGGAATGACCTTTTTATAATCACTGTGTAAAATCAGTTCAACGGCATAAATATCCTCTGATCTGATTTTGTGACGAGTGTTTACCTCGTTGGAAATCAGCAGCGGTCACCCAAGCATCGTGTGTCCTCATTAAGTGTCTGTTTTGATAGAATTATGAAGATTATAGCCGCTGACCTGGGTGTCCACTTTTGATCCGATGGCTAATTGCCCTGCTTAGTGCATTATGGACCAAAAACAAACTCATGTTTGCTATAACAAAATGGATGAAGCTGCAGCAACAAACAAAAACAAAACAAACAAAAACTCAGCATGTCTGAAAAATGAGATCAGAGCTCGAACTATTGACTTGTGTCGTGTATATTTATGAGAGAATGAATGCCACATTAAATGCTGTCTTTCACTGAATTATTAATTGTTATTTATCAAATGAGGAATGCTTTGGAGCTTTTCTGTGTCAAATCTGGTCCGCATGTCCCTCGGGGCTGCTGGCTCTTGATGGGTCCGTCTATCACGACCGCTTCTGCTTTTCATCCTCACCCATCCAGACTGTCAAGCTGGTCTGACACTTCACACAACAATGACTGTACTGTACATGTCACTATCATGTCAACCCGGCAGCCCTCAGAGGAAGACAACAGCATCTTTTTTTTTCCCCCTTTCCACACACAGACAATAGTGTCAGTCATGTTTGCTGAGTGGGTGACACGCTGCATGAGGCAGAAACTGGAGCTAGGATCTAGGCTATCCTGGCTTAGCCATCCAGTGGGCACTGACAGATGTGCTATTTAATGCCAGAGCTGGCAGCACCTCCAGTTGGAGTGAATGTAAAGTGGCCCGCTACGCTCCAGGAGGAAGCATTCATCGTCGCTGTATCAACAAAGTATGTCACAGTCATCTCTTTACATTTGAGTTTAATGTACACTTCTTGTTATTTCACTTTTTTTTTCTTTTTTTTTTTACTCGGTGAAAGGAAAGAGTTTCAATGGAGCCCATGGAGGCAGGCTCCAGAGGCTGTTTGTTTATGATTGACTGGAAGGTTCATCCTTCTGCTTTATCAAGTAGCCAATGTAAGCAAAACTTGTCTCATGATGAGAGTCCACCCCTGAATGGATGAACATGAGAGCAAATCTGGCACACCAGCTGTCCCAGCCTCTCAAATCACTCATTTTGAAAACACTGAGCTTCCCTTCCTCCTTGGCTGAATCAGAGAGCACAAGTGTTACCATGCAGATGTTCGCACCACCTCTCCAAAACTGTTGTAAAAACTGGAGTGGGAACGTATTCTACCATTGCAGTGTACAGTATGTAGGTTAAGTGTTTTCTCTGTGAGTGTGTGTGTGTGTGTGTGTGTGTGTGTGTGTGTGGGGGGGGGGGGGGGGGGCACTTTTTTATGCCAGCATTTTTGTTGATAATCAAATCTTTGCTCATCCCTCTCTGTGTCCAAAAGAAAATGCTCCCTGCATGAAATTAGATTTACAAGCACTACCACTGAATGTTAGCAGAAAATTAACTTCAGGTAGGATTTCTTCCCAAAATGACAACAAGACTCAACAAAACAGAGCTTTTAATGTGTATCACACCACTTTTTTTTTTCTTAAGTTCAACCATTTGCTCAAAGTAGCCCATTAACAGCTTTACTGTCATGCATCAAAATGGATGCGTTCAGTTCTTATAATACTTTAACCTGACAAGTTGATTTGCTCTGTTGTGCATGTAAGGAACAACACAGATTACTTAATAACAGCTTCGAGACTTCATTCATTGGAGGCATGTTGATTTCAAACTAATGTTTCCCATCACCAGTTTTAATAAAAACACTGTTGTATCTAATGAGCTGCATTTTGCCCCGCAGTTTGTCTCGCGGCTTCATATTAAAGTCTTTTCATTTGCACGTCAGCTAACTGCTTTGCAGTGTGCTTTTCTTTTAGCATTATTTCTCCAGTTGTAATCAATCTTTGTATTATTCTAATAAAATGCAAAAAGCCCTAGCATCCATTGTGAATTCTAATGTGCACTAATGGCTTGTACCATATGTGCAAAACAGCTTGCAGAAGTGAGTCGATTCCCAGTAGCATCGCGGAAGACAAACGAATGTCTGCCCTGGAATTAGTAATTGAGAGAATGAAAGATGTGTTCATTTGTGTCTCAAAAGTTTCTCTTTCACGTTGCTGTGACAGGTTTCTTTTTTAATCAAACATTGGTTGCATATGTGGAAATATGCTGTTTATAAATACTTTAGAAGAGGAAAGTGTTGGCAGCGGCTCAGATGCTAACAACACTAATTATGCACCTGCATTTTCTTAATCTAATGTTAGCACTGTGTGTGTTTATCCTTTGACTGGCTAACCTCGCCAATGCATCTAACTTTAATAGAACATTATAGGTTCTCATTAGGATCTGACAGGGACACTTAGGAGTCCACTTGGGAGATAAACAGCAGCATGCAACAGAGGGAAGAAAAGCTGTTAGTACACCCATGAATTTTTTAAAAAGTTGTGGAAAGTTAAAGTACCTTTCAGCAATGCAGTTAATTAACAAAGAGCAAATAGAAAGCGGGGGCAAAAGTTTGGTCCGGAAAGAGGTGGAAAACGTGCAGAAGCAAAGCAATGTGGTGTCTGCTGTAGCCACCCAGTTTGAATACTATGGTGCTGATGACATGCAAATTCACAAAGATCTGAGTTTGCTCACATCCATTCTTAACTCTTTAGGGAGCTATAGTATTTAGTGAGTTTAAACAAAAATGGATTTCAAAATAAAACAGTCTATATGAAACCTTTCACTGGTGGTTTATGTTTTACAATAAAGACCATCTTGCTTATTTATTGTGCCATATATATATATATATATATATATATATATATATATATATATATATATATATATATATATATATATATATATATATATATATATCATTACAAAAACAGGCATGCTTACATTGCACTTTCAAGTATAAAAGTTAGGTTACCACACTTATTCTATTCAAAGCATCATCTTAGATGCATTATTAAGGACTTAATAATGTACAAAGATGCTATGATCATGCAGTACTGATCATATGGCGTGTAATGCTCTGACTTACTAGAGTAAAGAGGGGAGCAGATAAGGAAGGAGAGAGAGGGAGGGAGATCTAGGGAGGCTTAAGCTTATGCAGTGATTGGTAGGGATTGCAATGTCCAATGAGACTCTTAAAGCTGCTTTAAAAATCTATTTTATCACAATTTTTCAATTTTTATCATTTTATCCCCACAAATCAGCCAGCCTTTATTCCCTGGAAATGGTCATCTAAGGCAGTTATTGGCTTTACACAAATGCCTTTGGAATGTGCTTTTTTTCTTCTTCTTCTTCTGACAAGTTGGAAATTTAGATTGCCTGTTTCTTGTTTGCCTTACTGTGTGTGAAAATTGGGTTCCCCTGGTTTTCCAGCAGAAACCCATAAGAGAAAGTATTACTTCCACTATGACAAGAAAAGCACTGAGCTTTAAAGCATTGCTCACGTTGTAATATAAACCCATCAAGTCCTTTACCCCTCACTGATTTAATCCTAAATGTTTAATAGGGAATTTTACTCACTGCTGTGACACCCTTTCCTGCAAGTAAGACACATATGCTCGTGTTATGCTCACTGTATCGCTGCATCACTGTGGAATAAGATGTAAGTTACAAATGAGGACATTTATGTATTATTTATACTTTTAGAAGATGCTTTCCTTTAGAAAAAGGTTTTACTGTTGGAATGATATTGCTGAGAAAAGGCCCCAATCAGTAATATGAGCACAGGATGGAGAGTACAGTCTAATAGCTCATTTGTTTTCAGCTGTTGTCATGGAACACAGCGTAGCCAGTGAAGGCTTAAACAGTGAAAGCCCAAGAGGCTTTACGTTAATTCATTGCACTTTGACATGCGCTAATCTTGTCCTCATTCCTCGCGTGTTTTATTTTTTTATAAACTTAAAAACAGACAAACCAATCAGTGCCATTTCACTTACCTTGTGTGATGACTGCTGTAATTGTTGCAAAGACTATCTGTAAGATCCTCCAGCTCTGCCAGTACATGCTCATTTTGGCACCCGGCGCTGCACGCTATTCCAGGCAAGTTCCCTGTGTCGTCCCTGTGCGGTTGTTTTTTGTTTCAGTAGAGTATGTAGCGGATCTTTTCATCCATTCCTGCAGTTCGGACGCTTTCCATAATCACACCTGTGGGAATATATGTGGTAGTGTAGTCCGTGCTGCAGGTAAGATGGACAGCGCATCGAGATCTGTTCAAGTCCCGGCTGTGCGTAAAAGTTATGCGTAACGATCCCGGAGATGTCTCTCTTGGGGTCTTAGCGTCCGATCGCAAGACGTGGGAGTTTTGAGCCGAAACCGTGTGACCGAGAAAGCTACGTTTGGGTCATTAATACCCTTCCAAACGAATTATCTCAACAAGTCGCTCAGACTGACTCGGTCTCCCAGTCTGCCGCCGCGGCTGGGACTCTGCTGTGTTAAACGGATGAAAGCAGATCACTGACTGTCTTGTGCGCAATCCTCAGGGCACTAAACTCATCATCGGTCACTGTTCATTCGCTCAGGAAGCCACGTTCAGTGCGCAGCGGGCAGGATTAACCCTGCCTTGGGTTCGATTGTAATGTTATAAATGATCGTAGATGATGGATTTCGAATTTGTGATCACTTAATCTGCTTCAGTGTATGGTGACCCACAGTCAACATGCAGCAAAGCTTCCATTATGGATCTCATCAGTGAAAGTAAACAAACACATGGGATATATGGCAATTATTTCCTGCAAAGTCATTTCCGTTGGAAACAAAACAAAACTCTCTGAGCTGATTTTTTTTCCTCTCTCTTTTTTTTTTTGGCTTGAATGTATGATTACTCTGCTACGACAGATGTGATTCGCGACCAAAGCGTTCAGCTATTATTAAAATCTGTATTATTTTAACCACACATTGGGTTATTAGCCATTATAAAATGTGAGCGCTGATGTGGGAACGTAACCTTGGCCTTAATCGTGACAATTCTTTCTCTAAAACAATTCTCCACGGCGCGTTTTCGCTGAGTTTTCTACCTTCTGTTAAATCTTTATTGAAATCAGCAACGCTGATTCTTCTTTACTCCCTAAATCAAGGATGATTTTTGTTTTTACACAGTCGCGACCTTGTCAAGACATCGCCTGGTTGAGTGCAACTTATAATCAGTTTAAACTGCCAGGATATAGCAGGCTTATTAGGGCCTGACGGCATCACACGTATGTCATTACTATTATTCCTTCAAATTGTAGAGTAGAAAGTTCTCCTTTGATTTTTAGTGTGAAACTTGAAAACTTTCACTGCTTTTTTTTTTTTCTTTTTAAATACCGTCCATCAAAAACACATTAAAAATTCCAATGGTCATTAAACTCGTCAGGTGGATTTTTAGTGCCCTCTTATGGCAAAGATGAGTTTCTCTGTCAGTAATCAATGGTGAGGGAGTAGCTATAACTTGCAGCCCAGTTGCATCAGAAATTAGTAGTTTTTCCACTTATTTTTATATTTTTATTTCATTTATTCATCAGATGACCTGATGAACAGAAGATTGGAATTTATATATCCAGTGTCTTTAAATGCAAATAAGCAACATTAACACTTTTTTTTTTTTTTTGCATGAATGGAGATGACAATATGAAGAAATGTAACCGCTTTTCCATCTTCCAGAAGCAAAACCAAAAATATGCATTAATACCTCAGCGGTAGAACTCGGAGCACACTCTGTCTTATTTTAGGAAAAAGTTACTTGTTTGTGTCTTGTAGTTAGAGCCTACAGACTTGTTTTGGTAAGTGTAATAGGGCTTTATTGACTAATAAAGAGGATTAACCAACATATCAACACACAACGTGTGACCAAAGCTCACAGTATCTGGAGACAGGAAGAAGTTGCCACGAGCTACCGCTGTGAGCATATTTGAGCTCCTCCCTAGCACTGCAGCACTGTGATAAGCAGCAACAGCAGCAGCAGCATCTGTATGTTGGGGTTGCTCCAGTATGTTGTAGTGCTGCCAGAGGATAATTTAGATCCCTTTCCATTTACCTGCTCCTCACACACATAAAAACACCAGCTACACTATGTATTGTATTGGCTGTGAAATAGTATCCCCCCCAAGGGTGGTGCACGTCCATACTCACAAATGCAGGACTGAAACCTGTACGAAAAATTAATAATTGTCATAAATGCATGCAAATGTTTCATCACATTGAGCCTAATAGCTGCAAGTAAACCCTTCGCTGCTATGTAAATGAGATAGTTTGAGTCGAAGTACTGGCAGCTAAATGGTTGAGTAACTCCCCAGCCAAATTTTAATTAAAATAGCAGAAGCTTGCTGCTATAAGGAAGCATCCTTCTTTGCCACCTGATGTTGTGCGTAAGGCTTGACACACGTGTCACACATTCACCCATCATTTGACATGACATCAAGCTGCGAAGAAGGAAAAATTGTGACCTCGTGGACCTCCCCAAGAGAATCTAGGAAGCCTCCAACAGCACTTTAAGATGCAGAAAAAAAATAAAAATAAAAAAACATCTGGTGAAACCTGTCAAGAATATGATATGAACACTTACAGGACAGAGAAACATCCCATGCCTCCGGATATGCAAGTTAGGAGATTGACATAGATGGATGTCGAGGAAGAAATGTGCTCGAGTGGGGAGAGTGGCCATAAGCTTGTGATAGATGTGAGTGCCACAAGGAAGGGAATGTGTTTTCAATGTACATCATCCTTCTGTTTGACAGATAGAGGTAATGTCTGCTGAGGTGCATTTAGCCACACATAACGCTCTAATGTTCCTATTCTCATTTTCACTGCGAATACAGAGTGTGCACTAAAATTTACATATCATTACAATATAATATAATGAAACATTAAAGGTTGAACATGCACAGTCACGTGGAACTTTTCTGTATCTGTGGACTGATCTGCTTTCTCCTGTATTTGTCTTTCACCAGACCTTCCTGCTGGACTGTATAACTATAGAAGAATTCTTTTTTTCATTAATATCATACTTTGTGATTCTTTTTGATAATAATATATTTGTGGAAGTTGATAATCTTCAATAAATATTCATGAGAGACTGACTTTATAACAATTTATCAGCTTTGTTGGTGTTATGGTTAAAGGGGTTGTTGCACATTTTGGGGAAATACATATACTCACCGGCCACTTCATTAACTTCAACTATTCAACTATTTGTTAAAGAAACTACCTAATCAGCCAATCACATGACAGCAACTCTGCATTTAAGCATGTAGGTATGGTCCAGGCTACCAAATGAAGTTCAAACTGAGCATCAGAATGAGGAAGAAAGTTAATTTAAGTGACTTTGAACGTGGCATGGTTGGTGGTGCCAGATGGGCTGGTCTGAATATTCCAAAGACTGCTGATCTGCTGGGATTTTTCCACACAGCCATCTGTAGGGTTTACAGAGAATGGTCCAAAAAAGTGAAAATATCCAGGGAGCGGCAGTTCTTCGGCTGAAAATGTTTTGCTGATGTCAGAGGTCAGAGGAGAACGAACAGACTGCTTCAAGCTGAAAGGATGGCAACTCGTTACCGCCAAGGTGTGCAGGAGAGCATATCTGAATGCACAACACGTTGAACCTTGAAGCAGATGGGCTGCAACAGCACAAGACCACATCGGATGCTACTCCTGCTAAGAACAGGAAACTAAGGCTACAATTCAGGCAGGCTCATTAAAATTGGACAATACAAAGTTGGAAAAACATTGCCTGGTCTGATGAGTCTCAATTTCAGCTGCAAATTCAGTTGGTAGGGTCAGAATTTGGCATAAACAACATGAACCCATCCTGCCTTGTATCAACAAGGCTGCTGGTGGTGAAATAGTGTGGGGGATTTTTTTTTTTTGGCACATTTTGAGCCCCTTAGTATCAACTGTACATGTCCATCCCTTTATGACTACAGTGTACCCATCTTCTGATGGACTGAACATGGCCTCCACATTCACCGGATCTCAATCCAGTAGAATACAGGAGATTCACATCACGGATGTGCAGCCAACAAATGTGCATCAACTGTGTGTGTGTGATGCTATCATGTCAATAAGGACCAAAATCTCTGAGGAATGCTTCCAGCACCCTGTTGAATGTATGCTATGGTGTTTAATTAGTCTGAAGGCAAATGGGCGTCCAAGCCATTACTAACAAGGCGCATCTAATAAAGCCGGTGAGTGTATATTTGCCTCGTTGCTGAATAACAGTTAAGATGGACCATTTTAAATGTCAACATTTTGAGACAGTGGAAATACTAGGCAACCACAGGTGTTCCTAATGACATCCTGTCCTTTTAGGTGCAAAGCCATAATTAATGTGATTAGTAACACCTCAGCTGACAAATTTCAAGCGAAAAAGGCCACTGTGAAGAGGATTTATTAACACCACTTTCATATCTGTTAACAAGCTTCAAACCTGAACACCGGGGTAAACTGTGACCCTATTTCTTTAAAAACAAACAACATGTAGGAGAGTTTCTTCCAGAAATAAAAAAAGCAGCCAGAATAAACAAACCAAGGATTAGGATTAAAAACTCAAAAGTTTTGCTGCTCTATACAGTAAAACAGCCACAAATTGGTTTGATACTTTCAATAAAGGATTTCTAAACACTTTATAAACCAGGCCTTGCAAGAAACTTTAGCACTTTTAAAAAGGAAGTTCACCCTGAGAAAAAGAAGCTATAACTCTGAGAGTGCTAAGTACCAACACTGTGCCAGTGTTCGCTCGTACTGTGGATTGGGACTGATCTCCATATTTATCCCGAAGTTATCTTGGCCATAACTTGCTTCGAAGTTGGCTCTCACGCAGGCTCTGCAGTGTTGATAAGTTTTGACTAATTGACAGTTATTTTGAGTTAACGAGTGTTGACATTTCTCACATTTCTCATCAGATAAAACAACACCTTTGCAGACAGAGCTCGTTCTTCAGTCTGCTGAGGTGTTTAATTAGTCCAAAGAAAACTGGCAACATGTTGATTTTTAATAACTCATTATTTTTTTTTTTTTTTTTTTTTTGGATGCAGAAAAGGGATCATTTCCCTACTCTGCATGAATCAGGTTAAGGGCTGTTTAGCAGAGACCCCGGGCTTCTTTCAGGTGGCAGCGGTGGCTATAACTGAACACTGGAACAAACTGCTCTCCAAAATGTCAGTGCAATTTGAATAAAAACAGGAATGAAAATCTGACAAGTCAAACTACACCCACCTATACTTCAGTCTTCTTAAAACTGTATCAGTCACTTCATGCAACTACAGTTAAGGATACTCCCACACTGAGTACAGTAGGTTGTGGATAGCGACACCTTTTCATCCTATACAATAAACCTTCAAAATATACATTGTTCAGCCTGCAATGAATAAAAAGCCTACTGATACCACTAAAGCACACTTTCCCATTACAGTCAAACCCTTAATTTGCTGCAGGCTTTGTCCTTTTAAATGCTAACAAAAATGGCCTCTGCATGTCTTCAACAGACGGAAGATGACTGGAGGCTTTATTCATGACATGCATGCACAGCTTCTGCTGCATTCCCACACAAGCTGCTTCTCTCCAAACATTAATAACAAATCTGTAAAACTTATGAGGTATGAAGCAGAGACCTGAGCAAACATAAGCTCAAATGGCTCAAAGACACCCAGGAGCCTGAGCTTTCATCAACCCCCAGGATCCAAGAGGCATACAGTTGAGCTCTGCAGCGTCACCAAGAGGTAGGCAAAAACATGCATTAAGCTCGACTATAACAGTGATTCACTGGCCTTATTTAGTTTAATGACAGAAACACAAAGATGAATGCCCTGCCAATGGTCTTGAGTAGAGGCTCTGATTTTTAAATTCATATTTGCCCTCTGCTTTAATTGAACACCACACATCAGTAGTTGTTTTCTTTTTACCAAAGTCTTTTACAAGGAAATGCTGTCTGCAGCATCCTAATCTAGCCCAAACTGGGCCATGAGAGACAGCTCTCCATGTTTGGGTTGAATACCCCCAGGCAGCCGAAGACGGGTTTGTTTAGCCTAATCTCCACTGTGTGATGTGTGACTTCTTCCCCTGCTGTCGTACTCACGTAATCTGCTGTTTGTGCTGCTTTAAGTCCGGGGAGTAGCAACGGGTTGAAGCGGCAAGACTACATGATGGGAACTGTCATCTCTGTCCCATCGATGGGTGCTGCCAGTATCCTGCTAATCCCCAGAGTAATCCCACCACCACAACAGAGAAATCAAGCGCACCAAGGCAGGCAGGACAGAGCACTGCAATATTCCAAACAGCCAGTGCATGCTGTAACATACACACACACACGCACGCACACAGTGTTAACACACTGACAGCGGGCGCTTTACATAAAAATTGGCTGTCACGCTTGACGATTGAATTGATGTTTTCATGTCTCAACAAATAACAAAAAAAAAAAAAAAAACTATGAAGCCGCTAAGGACTCTTTGCAGTTTGAATGAAACAGTCGCATCCCTGATAGGGAAAAAAAAAAAAATGATTCAACTGAGTGATTGAGATCTGTGGCACATTTCTACACTGCCATATTGTTTCCTGACCTCCTGAAGTGATCTAAAAGGAGAAATCCCATCACAATCGTCAGAAACGATTGGAACACAAACACTCTGAATGATCAAACTGTCTGTTTCAGTTTTCATTTTGTTTTCAAACTCGTGACAGTGGCTCTGTAAAAGCAGAGGATCACGTGGATCACTCAACCAAGTCAAAAAGAAAGAGGGGGGAAAAAAAACTGATGTCACTTGCCTGTGCCGTCACAGCTTTCTAAAATAGCACAAACCAGAACCCAGATGTTTGGCTGCTTCTCACTATGATGCAAACCTTTCTTTCTTCTTATATTTGCTTTTCTTCTTCTCTAATGAGGGGGCTTTGATGTCTTTGAGACAAATGATTCATACCAGAGGCCATATAAACAAGTCTCAGAGAAATACATTAGCAGTAACAACATAAAGCAGTCATAAAGCCTTTACATCAAGATTTGCTTCCCTTTAAAGCCAAAGGAATACATATTTTAGGCAATGACCATACAGTTAGTTCACCTCCTACTTTATTAGTTACAAACTATTCATCTCTTAGTTTATTACCTGTTCAGTAAAGGAGTAAGCAAAGAGGTAGTTGGGTAAATAAAAATAACAGATGCAATAATCAGACCTCAATTAAGTGGCCTACAGTTCCTCATAAAAGACACATTATGATCCACCCTTTTGTCTCATTCATCCATCATTCATTTTCATTTTTCACTATAGCATCATGGCCTCATGAAAGCGTGCCAGGTAATATTCTACTGGCATTCATGTTCCCAAACCTAACTGATAATCCACTTTAGATGAATGGAAACATTATTTTTATGAGTTTGCTTTGGAGACGCTTCGATTTTCAGTGAAACAGTGAAACTGATAATTGCTTTTGAAAGGGTTGTCGTTTCATCTGAAGAACTGTCCTCCTGTGACTTTTCCTCCTGCAGGCTCAGTGGAGCAATTTGAATTTGTCCAATACTTTGATTTCTGACCACATACATGCTAAATAATTAAATGCATTAAGTGCATCATTGTAAATATAACTAAATGCCAAAGCTTATCTTGCACATGCACTGAAAGTTCTTGCCCATTTTCTGGATGCAAAACAATAGATTTTTACGTTTTGAAAAATGGTTTCACTCTCACATGCCTCAACGTGGTTTGATCCATTTCCCAACTTCTTTACTCTGCAAACTCTGCAAAAGGGAATGTAAAGCAAAGCATATATGAGACACTGTTTTTTTTTGCTTCTACCACTAACAGAATGAAACTTATTCATGGATGTAACCAGACTGCATTTTGTTAGCACCATTATCTCCCTGTTGAATCATGTGCTTCAGTGCAGCCGCCATATTGTTACGGGGGAGCAACATCTGCCATTGCGTGTTTATGTTTATAGCTAGCCAAATTAAACCAATTTTCAAGTGGTCTGGTATTTTATCCACCCACACACACATACACCCACATTTTTCTTGATGCCCTGTGCTGCACCTCTGCCTGTTGTGCCAAACATATGCATAGCACAACACTGACACATTTATAATACAGAAATGCCTGGAAGGAAGTTTCCAATTTTTCAGATGTAAAGGAAAAGCTCCAAGAATAACATAATGAGGTGAGGTTGTTTTTTTATGGCAGCATCTCTGGCTCCATGACAGCTATAGTGGATTAAATAGTCACAACAATACAGTTCAGGTGACAGCTGTAGAGGTCAGACAAGGAGACTAGACAGACTCTTCTATCTGATGCTGGCAAGCCTTGACCCAAATTTAATATGTTTGCCAAAAGGACATGTACATACTCAGTATGAGGAGGTTGTTGGCTGTGCACTTTAACAGTAAAAGAGAAGCAAGACTTGATGATGAAGTGATGTCTGTAATCGTAAGAGCGAACTAAAGGGCAAAGATGACAGGTTATATGAGCGCAAGGACAATTAAGTACAATGCAGGTGTGCTGCAAAGATATTAATCCAGCTGGAGAGGGGCCCATAAATGCCACCCAAAGGACCGATGAGGCTGATGAGGTTGATGGAGGGGTCAACGTGACTGAGCTGCAACACCCCATTGGTTGAACATTAAGGTCATGAGGTGGACCTTCACAGAATCGGATTGTCAAGGATGAGAAGTGCCGGAGGCGACGTTCAATAAAACATGAGAGCAATCTTCTCACCATGAGTAAAAGTACTCAGCTGTTCAACTCCGGGCAGCCCAAGCAGATTTCCCCTGTGGGCCGAAAGCGCTGCAGATGCTCATTCACCACGGCCGGCAATCCACGCTGCCATCAAATCGACAGCCATTGGCAGAAATAGTGCTGGAAATTGGTCAAACTATCACACAGTATCTGACCTCTGACAAAGCTTATCTTGCACATTAAAACGTATGGAGCTGGAATCACAGTGTCTGTCTGCACCGGCTCCTCTTTCTGCCTCATTAGTTGCTGATATTGGATAGGTTATCTCTGCTTGCAGCCCATTTTAGGGGTGTAGCTAGCTCACCTTATCCTGAAACTGCAGCAGTGGAAAGGTTGCATTTTATGTGGGAATATCACACCCCAAACTTTTTTTTTTTTAAATATCGTGATTAGATATGCGCTAGCTGCTTCTCCCGTATGTTTCCCGTGTAGCAATTAAGGTATGTCAGTGATGGCTACATCCTGAGTTGGTTCCATAGTCGAGACTGCCTGCTACAGGGCATGAAATGAGGAGGAGACAGATGATAAGCTTCTCTCTCACGCTCTGGGGAGCACAGTCAGCCATGATGGAATGAATCATGATGGGCAGGAGTCTCTGAGTAAGAAAGTATGTTTTACAACCACAATATGGTTGGACACGCTCATTGGGCTCCTAGAGTACTGGAAGCAAGAAAATCCCCCCAAATGATGTGTGTCTAATGTATAAATACAGTTTGTTTTCCTTTACTGGGCAATGTCCCTTAATTAGACATAGGTTTAGATTTAATTCACTGACATAAACAGGCATAGCAGCCTAAAATCAGTAAGTACAGCAGACTGCAAATATCAAACTTACAAGTCTTCCCTTCAGCATTCTTAAAGACACTCTGAAAGACCAGAGGGGCTGCACATCTTAAGCCCAATTTCCTTTCACTGATAGAGTGCCAGGTTCTAGGAATTACCTGGCAAAGCGTGATCAGGTCCAGAGGATTAACAAGAATATTCTCTTCCAAAAGTCAGAGAACTTTTTTCATCTCCAGAGGGTGGTTTAGGAAAAGGCCAACGAGTGGATGTCAGAGCTCAACTTTAATTTATGTATATTTCTTTTCAAGCAAACTCACAACAGCATGACATGCAGTCTGAGCAGTTAGTCAGCCATGTTATTAGATTTTTTTTTTCTTGCTGGAGACGATGGTGTGCACATGAGAAGTTCTAGGACAAGCAACATGTCAATTTAACAGGAAGTGAACGAAGAGATACGACATTTTGGGATATTTAATCATGTTGTGTCATACAAATGATCAGGTAAAATGTGTGAATGTCTAAATATTCAATCAGATGTGCTGCAGCAGTGCAGCTGTGCTGCCATCTAGTGCTTCAGTGCTGCACCTCACTGCTTAGTGCTGGGTGGGCTTGCAGCGGGACATAAAACAGGACTGCCCTCATTTAATTTTCATTTATCTTCTGTGAAGCATGTGTGTGTGTGCTTTTGTATGTGTGTCACTGAGGACTGGGCCTAGTATGTGATTTTACTCTTGTGTCAAGGAGTTGCACGTGTCTCCAGCAAGTGTAATCCCAGAGAGAATCAAAGCTGTAGCCATGACAGTGTTATTTCCACACTCCATATTTAACACCACAGTGTGCGTCTGTGTTGGACTTTGAAATTTTGTTCCATTGCCCTAACATATTAAAAATCACAGGTAAAAGAAAATGTACATTGGAGGTAGTTTCTACCCAAAAAAGTCAATAAAATACCGATCATATAGAAATTTTCAGGACAGAGGATAAGTTCGCTGAAAAAAAAAAAAATTAAAAACAGCTAAATAAACTTACTTTTTTTGTTAAATAAACACAAAAAGTAAGGAAATGTGTTGTTTGTTGCTTATAAATGTGTCACCATTTAAGGGGAAATAAACAGGCTTTCTTTGTTACAACAAAGAAATAATCGACCAAACACAGACTTCCTTACTTTTTGTGCTAACTTTATGAGGGGAAATGGCCTTTTTCACGTTCACTGATACCCCAATTTAGCATAGCTTAACATAAAGACTGCAAACTGGGGAAACAGATAGACTGGTTCTGTCTAAAGTTGACTTCAGAACTCTACCAGAAAATCTAAATAAAGTAGTTAACATGAGATGAAACAGCGATGGTTGTGCTGTTGGTTGGGAGCACTCATGTTCTAAAGTCTGTGAGGTGAGAGTCAGTGTGCTGTGCCCAGCTAAGAAACAGTTCAGCTCTGGGAAACCCTTAGGGCCTCTTGGATTAAAGCGTTAGTCATGAAGTACAGAATCCACCTACTTGTGTCCAGACTGAGACCTTCAGCTCTCATCCTCATTTTTTGTTTCCTACCATTAGGCACACTGTCACTGGACAAAGCCAGCCTAGCAGTTTCCCTGTTTCCAGCATTTTTACTAACTAAGCTTGCAAGTTGTTGGATGTGATCACCACAAATAAAATTTGATTCACTTCTATTGTTTTTACATGGTGGAATTAACCTAAGACACCTTAAAAGCTGGGCAAAGCAATGAATTCGTACTAAGAACTGAGAAAATTTGATATTACTGTTAATGCCTTTGTTGCTCCAAAGAACTTCAAACAATGTAAACAATTTCTCCATCCCCACACAGTTCTTCTAATCTGTGCTTACATGTTAGCACATCATGTGTAGCCAACAAGCATTTTCTCATAAGTGGAAACTTGCTGCTAAAATATAAGATGAAATGAATTTTAAATCATAGTTTTCATGTTAGTCTGTCAGTTTTGGAAATACATTGGCAGTAATTTTGAGCACTGAAAACTGCATTCTCTGCAGCTGTAGGCTATAGACACCAGTAGGACACTGCATATGATAAAATCTTAATGTAACTACTTTCCATAACTGAACAGTCTGTATTCTTTGGTGCTTCAGAATAACACAATTTTAATCTCTTTCTAGGCCACATAACAAGCGACCAAAGAAAACTACATATGCTCAGTTACAGTGCCAAAAAGTGGAAGCAATCTCTTTTTTGGGCCTAGAGTAGGAACTTCTTTCATCACTTGAGGTGATATAGATGTCACCTTGAGTTTTGTTATTGCTCTGCTGTCCTCCACGGGCAGCTGTTGTACTGTGGCTCGACTCCGTGATTGACTGTGTATGCTCCAGACGGGCCACACCAGGACAGAACCACTTATCACTCCGGGAGCAATGGATGACCCACGAACAGAGATGCAGCCTGGACTGCACACTGTGTCATCTGTCTGCCAGCCGCCCAGGTGAACCAGAGGATGAGGAGATGAGCAGAACTGAGATTTAGAGCCAGCCCTTCCTCACATTATCTCCCTCACACCATTGCTCATGGTGCTACATTTCCTGGAGCTAAGAGCCAGTGGAAGACACTTTACATCTTGGGAATAATGGGACAGCTGAAGGATGAGGAGAGGCATGTAACACCATCAGGTCCATGCTATAATCATTGTATTTCTAATTAAAATTAGAAGCCAACTCTGTGTATTTGTCAGGCTCAATATGTTGTGTGGAACTGGTCTTGTCAGAAATGACGCAAGGGCATATCGACAGCTGTGCACCAATGCCAGCTTGACAAATGTCAGAACATTTATTCTCAAGGAAAGGAGATTACAGTTTGATCATAAACATTCCCTTCACCCTCATCCTGAACCTCTTCTGCTCCACAGTATAATATTATTAAAGTTGTGAGTACTTCAATGGATGACCATGCCTGGGGATTAAATCATTTGCCACAAAATAAGTGTACATCTGATAAAACAAGAAAAACTCAGATAACAGCATTTGTACATAAAATACAAGCTCTTTCCATAATTGTCTGCATGTACAGTTCAGTCAGCTGTTCAGTCTGCTGTTTGTGAGGCAGCGAGGCACACAGAGAGAGAGAGAGACACATCTTTGCATCCAGGGAGCGCAGAGGGAGAAATGGTACATTCAGTGGAGCTGACAGGTACCTACCTCTGATTCAGTGTGATTTATTTCCACATAGAGCCTGGACGTGGCCAGAGCATCGGCAGGTCAATTTGGTTTGGGTAGAAGAAGAGCTCTCTGATTGATAGAGAGAGGGCCAGCCATGTTCTCTACGCTTGGCTCCCCCTCCATCAGGGCCACTGCTATGGCCAATTAATCCTAAACACACAGAGTAGAGGCTCTGGCAGGGATTTTGTGTGCATTTGTGTGAGCCGCCATCTCCGACCTAGCACTGCCTCCTTCTGGAAACAAGCTGTTGGGTGGTTGTTTTTGGTTCTGGACTTTCGTACAAATATTTCTGGGCTCTATATAAGTTACAAAATTTATAATTATCCAAACACTGTTGTCACCACTAGATGGCATCAGCTTAATCAAAGTTGTTTTTCTATTACTATAAAGCAGAACCCTGAAAAATTATAAGCAGAAGAAGATGGATGCATGGATGGATTGATGGGTGGATGGATGTCACTGGTTCCCAATCCTTTCTGGGAGCGTTCATGTGCCTTAAAGTTACAGTGTATAAGCTTCACCACTAGATGCCAGCAGATTGCAGATTACAGTCAACTGAATTCTGATTTCTTACCCCTCCTAATTCAAGTGCATAATCCTAACTATGCTGGCCACTGCAGGACAAACATGTTTTAGTCAGCCAAGAGGGATCAAAAAGATTAAATTTAGACCGTACCCCTGTAAAGGTGTACATAACTATATTTTAATATACTTGAATAAACCAAGAACTTTAAAAAATGGATATGTGTCAATTTACAGTTAATTAAATATTTTGCGGTATTTTAAGTTTTTACACCCATGTCACCTCAAAAAACTCTGGCCACTTTTCTATCTGAGTGTACTGAGTGTAAAACATAGGTATGATCCTTCATATCTTAAGTCTGAAGGTACAGGCATGAATTTAAATGTACCTCTGCAGCAGGTAAACACCTACAACTTCTCTGCCACTGTATTCAAATATGGTGGGGGAACATAGCAGGTTCCACAAACCGGTACCTGCTCCTATGTATTTTTAATGAATTAATTCTGTTTAAAAGAATACATCAATTTGTTGGAAGACTATAACGATTAGATTACACACTAATCTATGTATATTTATGAGCACAATAATCCTTTTTCTCTTAAATAACCTCAAAAAAATTATTGACTGTAACTTTAATTCATGTAGGCTACTTTTACACTGAAACCACATGTCAGAAAGTTCAACCATAATTCAAACCATTATTAACTGGAGTCTTTACCTTTCCTCTTAGCTATTTCACCCACATTAAGCTAGCAACTCTTTAAATAATTTAACCTTTAAATTTAGAAACCTATTGTAAGCATTTTTTTCCTTATTTAAAAGATTTTTTCATTACTTTTACCTCTCCTTTTGAACTAGTTATCCATTACTTTTATTACACAATTTAGCATTACTTTTAGCTACTTGTAGCAATAGCCGTAAACTATTGCTATTTAACTTATCGCTTTAAAGGTTTTCTTTCCGAATTGTATTCCTCAGTTGCTTTTAAACTTTTATTCACTGCCTCTCTGCTCACTTCAAAGTTTTTCACACTTGTATAGTCAAAGCATGTTGAGTCATGTTTTTAGCTAACTTATGTGGGTTTGTTCCTAAAGTGCACTCCATCATCTTTTCCCTGTAAGAAGCGCCCCATGGCCTACCCTTGTTGGAAATCCCTTATTTAAATTTCCAATTCCAGCCTTGCTGTGGTTTTCATACATGCAATCAATAAAACAAAATTATTTGCCTTTTTTCCACCAGACTGCTCTGTAGTTTAAAAAGCAAGCAAATGAAAGAGAGTAAAGAGCTGCTGAGTCTCTTCTTTATCAGTCAAAACAGCATAGCCAGGCTGCTCCCTGTAGTTCACTTCAATCCCTCTCTCTTGGTGCCTTCTCTCAGTGCACACCCTAAGCCTGGATGTGTTGGATGAGACTTAACAGACCCTCTGCCCCTCACAACTTCAAGGCGCAGTATAGTCAAAGTGCTGCCTGGTGTCCCACTGACCCAGCCCACCTCTGAGTATCTGTCCAAGGTCTCTCTTTTTGTGTGACTCCCCCCCACCTCCCCATTTTTATCCCTTTATCCAGGCATGAGATCAGAATTCCAGATCAGGATTAGGGTCAGCGTCAGGATCAGTTGTATCATATATCTACTGAAGCATCTCTCTGCATCTCTCTTTCTCCTCTTTGCTGGTCCACCAAAAGGCGTTTTATCTTGTGTTCGCCTCTCTCCTGGAGATGAGTGACACATCAGAGATAGCCTTCAACTAATCCTATCCTTTATGCTCTGTGAAAGGAAGTTGCGAGCATGTAGCCCTTTCACACTTTATTTGTTGTCATTTGAAATCATGCTTAATGTCGTGCTCAGTGTCAGATGGGGAGCTCTGTGCCTTTTTAAATTTCACTCAGTCTGATGCATCGCTCAGAAACTCAGGAAACTTAAACATCAAAGCAAGATGAGAATTCTTCTAGTCAAACTGTTGGTTATTGTTGGAGCTGCTCCAGGAAAATAGTTGATGAATGTGTTGGCAGTATGCCCTGCAAAGCCCACATTGTCTTTAGATGGGGAATTTTAAGAGCAATTATTTTACAAATCCTGATCATAATATATAATAGGCAGTGATCATCCTGGTTCTGTCTCTGTAGCATCCACATAAAGAATTTTATAAGCATGTCTCTGTACTTAGAAATTACTATAGTTAAAAAAATAAGTAACCCATGTGTGTGCCCATTTTTCCAGCAGGTGGTGCTACAGAGCTGACAATGCCCCTGAAAGCTGCTCAGATGAAGTTGGAGACTGTAGGGCCCATCCCCAGAGCTTTACCTGACTTCCCATTCTTCTCTGTTGCGCACACCTTGTCAGCAGGTCGGGCCTTATCGCTCTCTGACTGAACTAAGCCATTGAGTGCGCACTTGACCTTGTCATTATCTTGTACCTGGCTTTGTTTCCACTCTCCTTTCTCTCTTTTGTGTGCTTACTGTCTTTCCCTTTCCAAACTCTTTGAACAAAGATAAGATCAGAGTCTATTTACTACCTCACCAACCCCTCCCATATACACCCAGACACATTTTGTTTATGAAAGAAGCCTTGTGATATTTCAAAGAGAGGCACGGACCATGACCTTCCGTGGTGGTTTGAGGTTACCAGTCAGCACCACTAAGTCTTCTTCCTCTCATTTGCAATGCAGAGGAAAGGGAGACGATCAAACTTTTTATGTGAAGAACAAAGAGTATTTAATACTGTATATGGATGCTCTTCCTGTTAAATGTTAAACACAAACTTCACAGAGTGAATTAACTTAGACTATAACGAACAGAAGGAAGAGGAAGAAGACTTAGGCCATTAATCCTGACAATTATGTGCAAAATAAAGCCTAAATATTGAGAGAAATATAAATTAGAGGGCACAGTAACAGGCCCTGTCTTGTGACCAAGGGCCTGGGAGGCCTATGGACCATCCCCATTTAGCCTGCAATGTCCTAATGTCCACACAAAATATCAATACCATGCAAAAGTCTTTACTGCTATTTAACTCAATTCAAATACAATGTTTTTGTTGTCAGTGTCCGATAGTGACTAGAAAACTGGGGGGGGGGGGGGGGGGGGCTAAGCTTCTTACACTGTTGATATAGCATTTAGCATTTACCTGTACCATTCTCCAATTCAGTTATTCAAGTCAGATTTATTTTATTTATTTAGCACCAATTTAGCACCAAATCACTACAGCCACTTCAAGACGTGATTGGGCCAATGGCTGGTCCTTGGCTTACATCATTTATGTCAGTGTGGGGCTGCTGTAGTAAATCAGTTATTGTACAGTGGGTCTAATAGTTCCATTAAAAGAGAAAAGAGACTGACATTTTGGAAAATATGCTTAATCATTTTCTTACTAAGACTTAGATCAGAGGGTCACAGGGCTGTATTTTTCTGTTGTGTCAAACTGCAGCCATGAAACAGTTAACATAGGAAATCAGGCTCTGCGCAAGAAATAACTTTCCACTGGATCCTAACTAATACTGTCTTTAACATGTAGTTTTTTCATGCAGGTTGAAAAAAATAAGATACACCATTTACTTACTGTGCTTTAGAGCCAAATGCTAAAAATGGCTCCTGTTGCAAACTGAATGACAGATGCTGCAGTGGTATTGATCATATTACATGCTCGGCATTTCACAAAATGTCAGACTGTTCCTTTAATAGTTATCATTACTCCTGTGGGATGGTATATAATGATTTAGGAACACAGAAGTGATATGTGGTTATAAATAAAAAAAAACAATGGCCTTTTTTCATAGTGCTTTAGTGTTATCCATGTGTATTACTGTATATGTGTTTGTGCGTATTCCTGATAGTTACAAATACCTGTGCATCATGGAGGAAATACAAATGTAGATGATCATGCAACAACTGTTTTCATTGTACACTAGTTTGACACACTGAGCAGTTGATAGTGCCCTATTTTTTCACATCATGTCTTTAACTGTATTCTTCTGACATGGAAAGGGCCCGTTCTTACTGTAACTGAGTGATGTGGTCAAGTTTCAAAGTCGCCTTCAGAATTATAATACATATGCTATCCATAGAACAAGCCTCAATATGTCTGTCCATCAAAAAGTTCATTGACAGCATGAGGAGAGATGGTGCTCGCCTTTGATTCTAATGCTAAGAGCATAATTTATGTAAGATGTTTGAATGGCTTTTTGAGTAAGAATAGATTAAAGGAAGTTTCATGTTTGAGGAGCCAAAAAAAAAAAAGTGCCTGCAAAGCAGTGTTTTCAAAACTCCTGGGGCTGCAAGAAGGGTTGATGAATGAGCCGGGTGCAAACGGTGATTAGCTGAAGCCATTTCTCGTGCTAACAATACAGTTTGCCAATCGCAGCTATCCCTTGAGTTCTCCTCTTTTCTGTAAATATGAAAGACCTTGTCCTGACAGTGACTTCAAACGTGGCAGCAGCAGGCCCCATACCAGGCCGTGGTGACTCCTTCAGCCCTTCCTCTCCACACATCAAACCCCAGCTGACAAAAGCAGCTCTAGGTGGCATAATGAGACGCACTGCTCCTTTCAACTATGTGTGAAGTGTGACATTCTCTGTCTTCTTGTATCGTGTGTTGACACTGGAGCCTGTGTGCCTATGAGGAGCTGACCGGATGGTACAGAGAGCATTCCACCTTTTAGACCCCAGCCGCTGAGTGCCTCATCATAGATCTGCAAGTTCCTTAGGTCAACAGCCAGGGTCGCGTACACACACACACATACAGACCTGACACAAAAGGAGACGAGAGCTGTTTTGGTGCGGCCCTCCCCACTGCAGCTTCCTCAAGATTGTTTCATGTGCGTCCAGAGGAAAGTCTGCAGACTAAAACATCAACTGATAACTCAGTTCTCACAAAGCCTTTCCGAGGAGGCGGTACTGGTGAACTGTAAAATAGTTTTAGGTCTACATTTCATGCACATGTGCACCCCATCAAATAGAAGATTCTGGAAGGCATGCTCCTGTCTTGTGACTGACTCTGGTATTTTTGGAGGCGATGAAGGCCATTATCGGTGGATTAACAGAAACTAAGATGATAGAGGCGTGCTTGCAGCATTAGAGCATACTGCCTTCATCCTCCCTCAGCTCTATCCCATGCATTATGCTTCTCCACTGGCCAGCAGATAAGATCTACTGGAGAAACAGAAGCTCTGAGATCATGAACCACATCTCTCACGTGACTACAATGACAGAACCAAAAATACTGAGCAGGTTTAATAAGCTGCAAGAGCCCCGCAATGCTTCCATCCAGGAGGAAACCCAGGCTTAATCCAAATAGATAAAGCAGCAACACATCACAGCACAACCAAAATACAAGGACTGGTTTCTACTCCCTAGAGGAACCAGCACAGCAGCTGCATTCATATCCATCCAGCATTAATCCCGATTCATAGCATAATACATTTGGACAGGTGGATTGATAATCTAACATGTCTTCTTTTTTTCATCATTATTATTATTCTGTTCCTCTCACTTTTCAAATAGTTTACTTTAAGCCTGAGGGTGTGAGCCATCCTGTTTTCTATGGCTGCCGAATTACCTCAGAGCACGCATTGCCTAGCTCGCTGCCAGAGAGGGAGGCGAGTATTGTTTTCATGACAGAGATCAATGGGTGGGTGAATGTGCTTTAATTCTGCAGGAGCTCCTCTCCCAGGCTAATAAATGCAAGCCTCCCCGCTGACTGAGCTGTCGTGCTGAGCCCAGCGGGGGTCAGCCTTTTTGTGTTCCTGTGCCCAAATTATGGAACCATCAATACACTCCCTGGAACCAGTCAATAGAAACCCGCTTTGTGGCCGAGGGGAGACCAACTTCAAGGCTGATAAAAAAAAAAAAAAAAAAAAAACTAAGCTCTGACACATTTAAATAAGATCAGGATGAGAACTTGATATTTTACACTTTTGAAATTTTTGGAATTACTTGTGCAACAGTTAATGGATTCATCCAACTAAACCTGCTTGCATGCTAAACAGTTTCTTAATAGTTGTTTACATACTGTAAGTTCACTCTGTCCATGAAAATCATTTTAGCTGTGTTTTTTTTTTATGCAGATCTGTGAGGGAGTAAAGTGGAAGACATGGAAATAACATTTCAAATTAATATGAGTTTAATAAGGAAGCTTTTAATTGTTTCTAAAAACTTGTGGCATTTTAAAGTTCTTGAAACTTTGTGGGGACAATTAAAATTTCTTTTGATGCTTTTCAGGATCTCTGAATTACAGCTCCTCAACACACACACACACACACACACACACACACACACACACACACACACACACACACACACACACACACACACACACACACACACACAGAAAAACTACACTGCTGTTTCCTGAACCAGAGGTTGTGACACACTTTTCCTCGACAATGCATAGGCAATGAAATCTGTTGTCATGCATGAGTGTGTTTCCATACTGCCTTACTTCTGCTTGTAGCATCAAGTGAATTATTAAGTACCTAGCTTCAAAAAGCTTGTAAAACTCTGTCCTCTTCCAAATCTGAAACTTTTTTCTTCCCTTCTCTCTTTTTCTCTCCCTCTCTTATTTTTGTCAGCTTCTCAAACATCAAGTTGTCTCCGGGTTTTCAAACGGTCTGAAAAATAAGAGTTTCCCCAGCTTGCAAGCTCATTCAAAGGGCGCGTTCTTCAGATGTGCCACCTTGCAGCGTGGTGGTGGCTGTGCAGGAACAGGATCATTCAGATATGCTAATGGATCAGCGGGGTAGCTCCAAGCGCGGCTTACCCCGCTTTAAAAGACAGCTGCCTTCTCCCTTTCTTTTCATGCCCTACTCTCAGCCTGCCTCTCTCTTTCCCACTCTACATTGATGGCAGGTTGAAATTTAATAACCATTAAATTTCAACTAATTAGACAGATAGAGCAATTAGCTGGGTGCATGTAAATCCAGGTTGGGAAATATGTTGGACAAAGAGAGTTCAGAGGATGAGTTTGGCCAGTCGCTGAACGCAGCTGAGGTTAGAGTCGGCACAGTGTAAGCTAATGATATCATGCTCAATGCAGAGAGCTGCAGATAATAGAGCCAGTGCCCACTGGCCCTCCCCTTGGTAAAGTGGCCCTCTGTGTCAGTGCCTGTGTATTAGCTGTTGGCTCTGCCGCCATCCCACACTCTCCTGGGCTATCTATTCTCTCCAGCCAGAGTCATGCTGCGCAGGAATCCTGGGTGATTGGGTTTCTTTCAGGGGCCTTATAGTCAGTCATAAATCGGAGGGGATCCTGCCCGGCCCCTCTCTCTCGCCCCTAACCCTGGCTCCAGCTGGCAGGGGACGATTGTTGGAGAGCCGAGGTCATTGGAGGGTCGCTCTCTGTGGCGCTTCTTAACTCCCCTTGCCTATTTTTTTGTACCCCTCCTCTCCACTATTTCCCCCCTTTTCTCTGTGTCTCCCAGCTGAGGTTGCTAGGGTTTGGTATTTGCTTTTTAAGACCATGTTGTAATTACAGAGGAGCGCTACTCCCCTTGCCGCCTCTGGCTCACTCATCTCTGTTTTTTATCACTGCTGATTGGTGGTAAAAAGCTATATTGGGGCCATCTCACCCCCCACCCCCCACAACAGGCTTTTGTACTGTCTCTCCCCTGTACACCCACAGAAGTGATTCATTCACATCTTCTAACCTTTGCAGAAGAAGGAAAAGTGGGTGGCATCCTCACTCCAACCAGACAGCAAGCAAAGGAGCGTCGCTTTGAGTCACCTACAGAGAGGAAGTGGGTTCAATTTTCAATTTTTTTTGTCAGCATTCATATGCAGTTGCTGCAACAATTTTATTTATTTATTTATTTTATAAAACTGCAACTGTAGAATGTCAGTAAAACTTCTCAAGCCAGTCAACAAATCAGGGTGCCACAGGATCAGGTCACGTTTCCTTCCAGCATACGACAATGGCTGCTCGCTGGTTTAGGGGGTAGAGTCTGTGTTTGCTGTTTTAGCAGCAGTGCACAACGGAGAACATCAGACACAGGCCTGAACTGGCTTTTCTGTGGGATTGCACCCCTCCGCCAACATCTGGGGCCATAAACCAAGATCAAAAAGTGACAGCAAAAACAATACCTCAGTGACAACAAACAGTCACACAGTACCATTGGACAAGACATGGAGCACGAGTCATCATAAACAACAAGTTTGGCCAAGTGTGGAAAAGTTTTCACAAACAAGATCAGAGCAGCCATTAAACTATATGGGTGCTGTAGTGCTGCCTTGAACTTAATTTGTAATATAAGAAAATAAAGCTAGCGTTAGTCCAAACCAAAACCGTGAAAACTGCAAAACAATACAGGAACAGGGGCTAACATTTACAACATTTACAACATTTACAACATTTGCAGCAGCTAATCATAAACATGCTGTACGAATAACTCATTAAAATACAGGCTGTAACAAAAATGATTATCTCAAGCATCACAAATCCTTTAGAGTGAGCGAAGCATTTGATGTTATGCAGAGGCTTGTCTTTCCCCCAACACACTTCAAAGCAAATGGAACCAAAATATCACAAAACTGTGTACAGTGTATAGCTACAGACGCATGGCTTGTCTTTCATGGAAATGGAAAAGTGCCACAAACTAAGCATTGTTGCCTATGAAATAGGATACAGGCTTTGGGAAAGCTATTGTTCTATTTCAGTTTGCTTGAATCTCCTCTGTTGCTTGCTGACTCGCTGCTTCACCATCCTGACTTCTGACAAACAGCATCTGCACCAGGGACGCCACTTCCTCCCACGAGGCAGGTGGGAACAAACCCAGTATAATCACTTCAAATAAAAACAGGACGCCATTAATTCTTTGCCCCATCAATTGAAGTATGTCCCTTGGTACTCAAAGGGAATTTTATTAATCATTTTAGTGGTATGACTTATTGGGTGCCAATGAGTGGAGATGAATCGTCTGGCAAGGAACAAGTCACTGGTTGAAGCCCACATTACTCTGCATAAGCCAGACCTATTCATAACTATAGACAGGGAATCCATAATGGAGACCACCGCTGCATGAGACTATGAAGAGACAGAGTAAAGCTCCTGGGCTCTGTTCAAGAAACCTAATTCACAATCATACTGAAATCTGTGTCTAATTCTAACAACTTCCAGCTGGTGGAACTTAAGAATAATATGTGATATGGTTTACTCTTTATTTCTGATTGTAGGCCAGATAGTTGTACAGTTGTTTGATTTTCACTGGACTTCAAAAAAGACATCACATCACCAGCATGACAAAATAGAGATGTCTGCGGGCAATTAGAGGGGCTGAGGCTTGTTTAGACACGTCTGAACAAACAAGACGACATTAGGAGAAAGCACAGGTTGATATCACGAGCAGTTTTCCATTCAAAAGTAGTGCAAACCTCCAGGAAATGAGCAAAAATGAGGTGGAAGACAATGTTGAACATATAGAAAATGAATACATGTCATGTAGACATTCACGAGGGATTGCATTGATTTAAAGAATCTAGCTGGACAGAGGCTTACCCAGAGGTCTTCAACACACAATAAGAAAACATACTTCAGGATGCCAACAAAATTTCTGAGCTAAAACAACAGTTTCAAACTTCAGAACTCACAACAGACTGCACTAAGGACGGACATTTGCGTGAGATATTAACGCCTATCAGATGTCAACACCGAGCTGAATGTCAACAGGCTTAAACTCACACATCCAGACGGCAGAGCAAACAATTACTGAGTCAGAGTCTGTGCTGAACTGAGGACTTCCTCCCTGTGTTATTGGAGCTGTCTGCTTTGGCATTGTTACAGCAGCAGTTTAACAGCCTGGCTGTGGCCAGATTACAAGGGCTGTAACTCCTGGATAAAAGGGCTTCACCAAAAGGTGCTAATGGAAACGTCCTGAACCTGAAACCCCAGCCTCTGTGTCAAAACCACAGAGAGCAAAGGAGGTGAGAGGGTGAGGTCGAAACAGACGCTGAAATCTAGAGAGGCTGCGGTTGTTCATCCAAACTGAGAGGGTCATGGTGGTGACACTGCGTCTTCTTTACAATCGTTGCTTGAGGAAAATGGCAAGGGTGTCAGTCATCACAAGAAAGAGGAGTCGGGAGGTTGGGGGGGGTACCAACCAGTTTGTGTCAGCGCCCAGAGGACAAGAGGCCAGCTGAGCAGGTGTTGTCTTTCATTGTATCTGACCTGTTTGAACTACAGTGGGCCATCGGCTGTCAACCTGTCTGCTCACACTGAAGACAGACTGTCAACAGTACTTGACACTTAAGACAGCACTTAAGGCACGAAAGTTTTGTTTAGCCTCCTTTTGGCTTCCCTCTCATGCGATTGAAGGTGTGCATCTTCTCAACATCTGTAGTGAAGATGAAACAGAATAATAACTGCATGCGCCCATTAAAAAGCCCTCTGTTCTTCTTGTGAATTTTCACACGCAGACTTCATTGTGGAAAGAAAGCAGTTCAGTGGGTTGTTATGTTAGGAGCAGAAGGCCGGAATTAAAACATGCATAGAAACGGATAACAATTTTGTCAAATTACAACTATATCGGTTTGTCAGGTTCCAATTAGAATTTAAGGGGCGTTGAGATCAAACACAAAGCAAACACAAAGCAAACTTTAGAAGCTGTCTGTGTTTACGCACACAGACTGGTGCTGGAGGATACAGACAGAAGATAATACTAGTACATATCAAAGCGACTTGCAAATATTTCAGCTTTACTTAAAAAAAAAATGCAACTTATATTTTTTGATGTAAAAAAAATTTCAAGATGCAAGGTCATACAAAACTTCAATCATCTGCATTTAGAGTTTTAAAAACATGAAACTGTACTAGTAAATCAAGCTTGTCTCATGTTTCAACAAAGAGAGTCCTTTATATCAGAACCAGTGATTTGTCACGACATCAGTTCTACTGGCTTTTATTCTTCTGTTGGGGGAATCGTGGTAAAACGATTCTCACTACCTGCACTGTAATTGTCATTATGATCACGTTAATAAATCTGATTATAAATCTTTAAATACATTGTCATTAATTTAACATCAAGTGTTTAGTCAAAATCATGATTTTCTTAAACCAAAGAAGTCCGTTTAGAAACAGCAAGCAAAAAGGAAACTTATGATACCAGGCTGTAACTACATTCATTTGACAACAAGGGACGAGAATACTTAAAAATGATGCTGAGGTTTACAGCAAAAGAAGAAAAAGAGATTTCATCCAAATAATAAACATCAGCAGTCAGCTATGTATATGACTGAGCTTCTGCTTTGTTTTGTCAAATCTAACCTGTACTCACACCTTTAATTAAAAGGGTTCAGTATGTTCCAAATTAGCTAGTGCCTAGTTTTGTTTAAACAGATCTGAAGGCAAGAATATCTATAATGTTAGCCACAGTCAAGGACGTGGGTGTGTGTGTTTATAATTTTATCTGGAAGAGCAAAAAACGGACGCAGTAAGCTGTCCTCAGCATTTTTGCTGAAGCGCCTCTGGTTTTTTGCCCTTTAATAAATATAGTGAAGCACACTCATCATCACAGAGTGTTGGTACTTTCTTTCCCACATTTCTTTAAGACTTAGCACCCTGTACATCTTCAGAGATTTGAAGTTAAGCGCATTGTTACTAGGTTTCTTTCTTTATGCTAAGCTAGGCCGTTACAGTTAGCCTAGCTCAGTGCTCCCCCCCCCCCCCCCCCCCCCCCAGGAAGAAGAAAACCTTTTGCAGTGATGCTATTTTTTGCTTGTTTTTTTTTTAGCTAAGCTAACATGGCTTTGTTTGTTTAATTTACATTCATTTGCATCATTTGAGGCTTGTCAACAAAGCAAATGAGCTCAAAATCTGTACAGTCACAATAAATGTAACAAAACACTGAGTGCTAGGGAGGCTGTCCCAAGTGTGATGTAGTGACTTCAGCTTTCTGTGGTGCTAATTTAGTAAGTTGGTTAGGGAATATTCCAGTCATATTTCGCCAAAAATAGTTTAAGTCTGAACAAAGCTTTAGTCAAAAATCACAAATTTTTCTCAGCTGGGTTACCATGTTTGTAATGAAATAGTTTGTGTTAATGAAAAAAGAAAAAGAAACAATGACTTGCTTTGATTTGTGAATGAGTGCTCTTTCCTCTTAGTAATGATCCTAAAAGCTCAAACCTGGCGTGAGTCCGTCACATCGAATCTGCACTGGTAATTTTACTACACTGTCAGAACAGCTATCTCTAAACATTCAGTCTGCTGGGTTTTTTTTTCCCCCTCAAGTCACTGGCTTCTTATCAGAGCCAATAAGGCTCCTTTCAAATCCTCTTCTAAAGCCTAAGTCAACGTCCTTTTCCATAACAAGAAGAAGCAATGGCCTTGTTTGTAGGAACTATGAAGCAGAAAGAAGAACGTGCACATTCGCACGTGTGCGTGATAGACATCAATGAATGCATATAGTTTCATGTATTGTTTAATCAGAGGCAAAACAATCATTCCCCAAGATGCCATCTACCATACTTTGGAGATAAAAACTGAAGCATATCAAACAGGCTGTATGAAACTTGCATGTCAAACAGCTCCAAACAGGACGACTTTTAACCGAATGTCGCTGTGGCTTGTTTTTTGACAAGAGCTGGATATATCACAGGTTCCCCGGTCGATCACTCCGGAGGCGCTGAGACAGTGATGTGAAATGAAATCACTTGGTATTAAATTTGATAATAATGTCTGGGACATCTCTTGAACACCGCACACGTAAAAGTTAAACAGCCATTGCACTTGCTCAGAGTGGAAAAGGGAATAAAGCCCAGAGGCACATTCCATAACTGGGTTACCAACAGCTGTCACAAGAGCTGAAATGTGTGAAAACAAGTCATTTTTACCGCTTCTATAATTCAGTTTCTGGATCGTTTCAGCACATTCCACATTATGCATTCAAGTTCACTTCACAACACTTTTTCTGTTATATCTTATTTTCAGGTTACAGCAATCTTTGCCCTGCTTTTCATCTGTATATATTTGTAATCTTATGACCTCTAAACTTAAGAGCATATATCATCGGGGGCTAAATTTTCTCCCAAAATATGGACCATGCACTTTATCATGCTGCAGCGTCTATACTCTGGGAAAGGAGACTGACAGGTTATTTAGTGCTGTTTTGATATTTGAGCCTGAGGAATGCCTACAGATACAGTTTTCCCTCTGTCTGAGAAGGAAGCTTCATAGATGAGGTAAGACTGCTTACAGCTATGAAACAAAATCTGAAACAGATTAAAAGACATTTTCCTCAGCTTGATTCATGTTTCTTTCAGCTCGCCCAGGTGTTACACCTCAAAACAGAGAGGTGTAGACAGCAGGAAGGATGTGCATATACACTCATGCATATGTCTGGAAGAAATGCAAAACATTTTTTTTGTCAGTGCTGTGAAAGCTGCAGTGTCAACATTTTGACTTTCTAACATATTTGCTACATTGCTTCATGTAGTCTCTGCAGACATCCAACGTGAGGAGAATTACATCGAATGAAAATGGTCTTCTAGTGTCTGTAGACCACAGACTGTACATTGCAAACATTTAAAAAATGCAAAATGCTTGAGAAGGGCTAAAAGCACAAACACGGCAGAGATCCACTTCAGTGACTCCAGTTTGCGTATGGGAGGCACAGCAGACGCTTATCAGGTACAGGTACCTGTATCAGGACACCCGTCAATCAAAGAGGGTGCCCCTGACTCCAGCATCCACATATATGACTTATGAAAAAAACAAAAAAACAAAAACACTTTCTAAAGTTGTTATAAAAGGGTAATCTATCCATAGAGGCAAAAACCAAGCTTATTACTGAAAGCAGGCTATTTACTGTAAAACTGGGCAACACAGGAGACTATAAGGACTGATTTACTTTCTGAGCTAATCTCTAGCAGCCAACAGAGCAGTGATTCTCAAAGTGTGTGTGTGTGTGGGGGGGGGGGGGGGGGGGGGGGGGGGGGGGGGGGGGGGGGGGGGGGGGGGGGGTCAAGCGACCTGAGAGAAAACTCATATGGAACTACTTCACCTCGTTTACATTAGTACTTTTTCCAGTGACTCTGGCGACTTTTGGAGACAGCCAAGTTCAAATTTAGGGTCGCAACAGCTAGGATGAAAGGTGGTGTATACCCTGAACAGGTGGCCCTAAGTAACCTAGAAATAAAATACAGTTGAAATCGCCTAAGTTGACGTCGCATAAATCGAATTTTTGCTTTAGTCGGATGGCTTCTGCAGGTCCCAATTTTTCCTAACATTAATTCCAATAAAAATCATCACCTAAATCGGATCATGCAAGTCGGGTTTTCGCCTACCTCCAATGAAAATCTGGTCCCATTGTAATGCATTTCCTATTAAATTAAATGTGATAGGATGAGTTTAGCGCTAAAGCCCTCCTCAGCTCAAGCCACGCCCAGTTTCCAAAATCTACAATCTATGCGAACCATGCATCGCCTAGTTCTTACACAACTACCCACACTAACAACGGGTGGAGATTGCTTGAGTGTCCATATAGTCAAATGATGTCTGGATTGGCTGCACTGAGCGAATCATTTCATTCCACCGGAGACAATCACGGCAAGTGCAGGAGTTAAGCGTAAGCCACAAACTCGCACTCACGAGCAAAAATATGAGATTATAAAATCTGCGGAAGCAAATCCTGGGATGAAGCAGAAAGCCATTGCTTCGAAATGAAATATTAGGCCCCAAACTCTGTCAGATATTTTGAAGAATCTGATGTTATCTGACTTACACAGAAGACGGATTTTTTACAAGTCGGATAAAATTCAGTCGGCCATTTGAATCCGACTTAGGCAATTTCTATTGTACTATTTCACTCACCAAAACTGGAGCACGGACTTCTTGGACAGGCTGTTAGTACTATTAGCCGCAGCCAGTGTTATTCGTGAGCTAATTGCTCCACAGAGCACAAACAAATGGACCGGTCCAATTCAGTGATTGATTGAGCTCAGGTCACACATAACAGACAACTAGCATTCCCCACATGTAATTCAAAACAGTTTAAACAGGTGAATTTAAACATACTGATTTGTGATGTAAAATTTGGGGACTGACTTCCTCATTGTGCCACCCTCAAGTGGCCATACAGGAAACTGCAGTTGTTGGCACTTAAGTATTGACTTCATTTTTCAGCCCTGAAGGTTGCTGCTTGCTACAGACACTAATTGTTCCAGCATGTCTTCATACCTGCTCAGGTTTCACTGCAAGGCTTGTCAATCCCTCTCCAGGACTTCAAACACGGCACTGAAATCTTTCACCTGCACCCTCACCCATTCTTTCGCACCTCGCAGCAGAGAGAGATGGTAAATTACCCATAATTACTTTGGTTTGAGCCTAACAAAGACATTTTGTTTGCTCTTGTATTATTATCTGAACATTACATTCAGACCAGCTCTCTCTAATTAAAGCTGACATCTTTCCAACGTGCAGATATCTGCTGTGCCGCACGAAAAAAACTTTAGCTGTGCCTGACTTTTTTTTTTTGTTTTTTTGGTGGTAGCACTGAACATGAAAGCAAATAGAAATAGCCAAAGAAACTTCTGTGAAAGTGTTCTTGCAAATCTAAATAAACTTTAGAGAAAAAGACTCCATGTGGTTCCCCCCCCCAAAAAGGTCCCATGAACCAGATGAAAAGACAATGGCAAAACTTTGCTCTACACGCCTTCTTCTGGCATGAGAATCACAGCTAATAACAGCACAAGACAATGCCCATTCCTATGCTCGCTCTTCATGCCTCTTGCTATTAGATGTTCTCATTATTTTTCCTGTTTGTCTTAATGCAAAGTGAAAACAGATTTGGATAGCAATGAAAAGTTGCCCAATCGCTTAGATCTCACGCACTCTGTGAAGTCCGTTTATCCCTGATCATTATGACAGTGTTTTTCTGTCTGTATCGATAGTCATTTCCTTTCTCCCTGCAGCAGCCTTAGAGTCTCCAATGCTGTCGCTGAGCACAGCACAGCCAGCGCAGTCCCAGGGAGTGCAAGCAAAGGAGGAAATCAATAGAGAAAATATCGCTGCAGGCTCACACATTTTTATCTTGCTTTGAACGAGTCAGCTTTAATTTTGCTTTGATCTCAATTTGCTGCTTTTGGGATAGCTTGGCTGCACATTGAACCAGGAGGAATAAGCTTCCACCAGGGCTTTCTTACAAAAGACCCTTTCAACTGAGGCCTTTATTTTGCCTATATGTGTCAGTGTCCATTACTGGTTTACAAGGAATAGAGATACAAGGAATCAAAACAACTAATACTGGAGGACTCGGACACACTGGTGCACATCTTGTGCTGACCGTTCGCCAAGTGAATTTTATCTATTCTAGTCAGGGAGGATTTACAGCCAAGCAGAGCAAATGCTGGACAATGTTAGTGAGGGGGCACAATAAAGAGATCCTTAGTGTTGCTGTCAGAAATGGCTCAGTGTTTTTGTGGGGTAACAGGTTGACATGATGCACAGCTGGCGTTGTTCTCACTGCTCTGCCAACCACACTGCCAGACCTCTGTTCTCCCCCCACACATCATTAGAGCTGACACACCAAAGGGATGGTGATATTATAGCATCACCTAAGGTCTGCTAAAGATGTCTGCCCTTCCCTCATCCTTTTCCAAACCAGTGAATTCTTAGGCGGGGAGTTGTTTGGGAATTTGTTTCTCTTTTATGAAGCAGAGACAAAAGGGTAGGATAAATGACCAGGCAGAGAAAAGACCAGCGCCTTGCTGGGGAGAAAGGGAAGGGTCTAATCTAATTTGGTTAGAGGAGGATGCGTGTGTGTGTGTGTGTGTGTGTGTGTGTGTGTGGGTTTGTGCACATGTGTGCGCGCGCACATGCATGGCAGCTCTGCACAGTGTGAGGGGACTGTGGGAATGGGACAGGAGGGCTACACTATTGAATGGAGCCTCCAGAGCCAGAAGCAGTGGGGAGTCTCCCCAGACGTACTGATTCCAGGCCGGCCACTCAAAGAGGGATTAGACCAGAGAAGCCCTTCCTGATTAGCAATTCACACTCAAGTGCCCCCACAAGGACCTCGGGTAATAATATTGCCATCAGTGTCCTTCACCAGTGCGAGCAATAAAATGTTTACCCTCATTTTGGCTTTTTTTTTTTTTCTCCTCCTTCATCTTTAGCATCTGCTAATCACTTTTGAGCTTCTAAGAACGTGACGGAAAAAGTCAACCAAGTCTTGCAAACAACTCCGCTGGCTCTGATGTGACTTTCTTAAATATAAATGCATTTTGCAAGCAGTCGATTGAATCTGTTTTGGGTTCATTGCTTCATCTCAAACTGCCCCAGCAACCCCCACCCCTTCCCCCGCTACTACATCCTCCCTTCCGCTTTCTCTTTGCGGTGAAACGACCACCACATAAAAGAGCATGATGTAAGAACAGCCCACTAAACTAATACTGCTGTTTCAAAGCGGCCTCAACGCAGATGTTATTAAGATTCAAAACAAACAAAATTCATTACAACAACACTGTTTATTGCAGATTGGCTGACAGTTCCCTGGTTATATTGCTAATTTACCCTCTAAACACTGGGGAAGGTTATAATTATGCAATGACGTCCTCTTATCAACCAGAATACACAGTGAATGAGGTCAGAGGGTTAACCTTCAGCTGGTTTGACTCTTCCCGTAATGACAGCAGCAAAACAAAGCAGATTTTAATTGAGCAAAGTAAAAGGGAAAAAAAAAAAAGGGAGTGAAACAAATTAGTCCTCATTAATAAGTTACTTTATCAGACTATTTAAACCATATGAGCAAAGGATACTGGAGGCTTTGATGTTGACAGGGATCTTCAATAATTAATTGTTTGATTCATATGCATTTCCTCAAAACGTCTGACCCTTTACAGAAACTCGTGCTCTCAGTAAAGCTCCAGCATTTTAAACAGGCCAGAAACACCATGTATACTATTATACTGGATTATCTCTGTAAGCACTTTTGCAAGCAGAAGATGTTTTTAGCTGAGATTGGGCAGAGTTTGTCTTTGATATTCAAACACTGGGTTCTTTTTTTTTCTTTTTTTAACTACTGTCTTTGCCCAGATGCCATAGCTCTCCCATCATTTTTTTTTTTTTTTGGTTTTTTGGCACCAGCCTCTTCACACATTGTTGAGTGGCAATAAGAGAGAAAATAACAGATTATGTTGATAAATAGGATCATCCCGAGCTAAACGCTGAATGTGTGCGATCAGGAGGGAGAACAGGATCCTTAGACAATGTGCAGGGCATGTGGACAAATAGTCTCACCTCCAACTGAGTGTGTTGTTTCTTCTTATTGTGCCTTCTGAAAGAGTAGAGGAGGGCCTTGGTTAAGAAGATTATAGGCCTACCCCACCCGTACGTTTAATCAACATGCCCTTTCAACGCTGGCAACAATGCCAAACATGTCCCAAAACATCCCCCATCTCTCCCATAGCATACCTCACATGTTGGAACGGCATGCTAGTCATCTGAGCGCAGCAATTAACAGGAATACTCTGATTACTCTTACTGATAGTGAGTTGCTTTGGGCACATCGAGTTTCTCATCAAAGAGCTGATGGCCTCAGTTTCAGAAATGTCACCACTGCAGTGACGTGTTTTATCTCATTTGAAGCCACGCAAAACAAAAATGTACGAGGTACAACTCATTTTTACTGATCAAAATTCTCTTAAGAACCCAAGGAGCTTTGCTTCCTCGCCCTTCATTTCTTTCATCCATGGTTAAATATGTAAATAAAATGTCTAAAGTCATTCTTCAAAGGGGAACAAAAGAAAAAAGGGGGCTGAGGGAAAAGACAGCCATAAAATTCCTCCGATTCTCCATAACATTAGCCAGAGGGGGGCCAGCTTCCAGCCAGAGCCTAGCAGCAGGGGAGCGAGCTCGCTCCATAGAATCACACATCTGAAATCCCACACACAAAAAAATAAAATATCTTTTCAGCTTCAGCCATCAAAGGGCCCTCCCTTTCACTTTATTAGTTACAGAATTATCTCACAGTTGCTGATTTCTCAGAGATGGAACAGCGCTGCTTTTCTTCGTCACACTGTTGTGGTTGCAAAGATGAGATAAAGTTGCTGTGTGTGCGCAAGAGAGAGAGAGAGAGACTGTGTGTGTTTTGCACATGTGTGAGCAGGAATGAGCTATAGGAGGGGGTATATAAAAAAAAGGGGGGGGGGGGGGTGATGCAAGAAAAAAAAATCATAAAAGAGACAGTGGTAGCTACTGAGGCGACAGATGCTAAAGACTGAACAGGCCTGATTCTTCCCCTTTTCTTCTCATTTTCAAAGAGATATCATCATGACCAGCAAAACAATCATTAAAGAGAGGGAGGCAGGAGGAAAGACAGGAACGAGAACAGAACAAAGGCGATGAATTACAACAAGCCAGTAGACTGTGTCTTCTTATTAGACTATGTGACAATTTTATCTTGTCAGCTTCATTACACCAAAGGCAGTGGTAATAAGGGCAGATATTTGCTTTCAGAAATGCCAGACAGGGTTTCCTAAAAGCCAGATGATCAGTAAATGGTGAGCAGAACTGGCCCAGTGAGTGAATTGATATTACATTATTCTTCACATTAAAGTCGTCAAATCTTTTTGCTTTACTTCTGCACATCAGCCACATAATAGAGCTCCAGTTGGGCGGGAGGGGCAGAGCAGGCAGGTCAGCTGTTGTCCTTATCTTTGTGAGGGGTCCGAATATTAAAAAAAAAAAAAAAAAATGTTGCTTATAAAACTAATATAGCAGCTAAACCAACGCTCTTTTGTTTTACATTTGTTTGTTTTTTTTTCCTCAAATGACGTGAACATGAGTATTTTATACTCGTGTCCAAAGCACCTCAAATGTTAACAGCTGGATATGCGATATCTGAGGGGCACATGTGCTGCATAGGAGGAGGGTATTGTGTCCATAAGTGTATTCATACCCTATATTTATGTTCTCGCTCCTCACGCTGAGCACTAACAGCTGAAGTGCCACCGCTAAGATATGCTGGGCTTAAGCCATTTAGGCACGCTGGTGCCAGGTTTCTCTTCTCGGACACATTTCTGAAATACTTCTAAAAGCACTTTAGTGACTTGTAAAAATGTACTTAAAGCACTCCTGTTTACTTGTGATCAGCATTTCACCCACAGTGAAGACCATAGCCAGGCTTAAGTATAAATCTTACCACTACAAACCTTTTACAAGGTAATGTGAGCAAGGCCTGGAGGAGCTCTCTCTCTCTGTCTTTCTCTCTCTCTCACACACACACACACACACACACACACACACACACACACACACACACACACACACACACACACACACACACACACACACACACACACACACACACAACCAGGCAGAAAGTCCAACAAACTGTTGTTCTCTCAACCTAAGCCATCCTGCTCCTACATGAACAGAATAGTTTGGTCCTTTTTTTCTTTATACATTGTGACTTTTTACTCTTCTGCTATATAGATGGTCTCTAAACTACTTGTTTAGCTTTAGCGTTGCTAATAAAATCTGACCATTCAATCCATTTATCCTCTACACAACTTGTCCTGATTAGAACTGCCTAGAGCTTAACCCGCGAAAGAGCGAGGATCCAAATGGGACGGGTTATCAGTATATTTGTACTTGTGGAAAAGCCGTCAGCTCACCAATCCTGCATGTCTGAAAAGCGAGAGGAAAGCAGAACACCTGCAGGAAATGACCAGAGACACAGGAAGAACAAGTGAAGTGCACAAAAGTACAAAGGCTGGTGGCTTATCCATAACAAATTCTTTTGATATATTCGTTGGGGACAGCAGCCTAATAGGACCAAGAGATTCATGAATGCTGTAAACTATGATTAATTCATTGTTTTTCCACAAAAATTTTAAGTGTGTTTCTCTATATCATTCACTCACTCTTTAACATTTCAGTTATGCTCACGTTGTAACTTAACAGAAGAAATTACTATCCAAGCAAAAAGGTTAAAAAAAAAAAACAAAACCTGGAACTGCCCTGATCCGGGAAGAGAACAACTGTCACTGTAAGCAGGGTTAAACAGTAACTTCATTTATTGGTGCAATTGTATTCCTGTGAGCTTGACAATAGAACAATGCCAGCACTTTAGGACCACAATTTCAGAAGGAATTTGGCCTCCTTATTTGTTTGCAGAATGGCTTCCTTCATTGAAAGCGGCAGGAAATGTCTGCAAGGTGTTGTTGAATTTTGTGCTAACAGTGTTGGCCAGAGCACACACTGATTGCCGAATCCTACACCGATCCTAAAACTGGATACACTTTTACCATCATGCTCATATGTTCTTTGTTGCTGGTTTGTAAACTCGATTTCACTTGCTTTCTAAAAAAAACAAGTATCTTCATCTGTGCTGAATCTTCCGTATCCTAAAAAACACATTCTGTATGTGTATAAAATATATGAGTAATATACAATCCTATGTGGCTGATTCCAGCCAGTCTGCAATGAGCTGTGAATGAAAGTGATGGAAAGTAACAAACTATATTAAAGTACTGTACTTGTACAGGGTTGAAATAAACCTAACAGTGCTCTAAATGAATGCTTTAAAATAAAAGTGAGGCTACTGTGCTCTCTGCTAAAGTGCAGGGAGAACTGCATTCCTTTTTACATTACAACAGATAAAATATGATACATTTCTAGAGCGTAAAGTACTGAAAGTCATATGAAGCAGTAAAATTAGAGTTTTTAACGTTTAAATTTAAGCTGCAGTTTAAAATTACGGCCTGTTCAGATGAATCTGAGACTCCAAAATGACTACAGCTTACTTAGACTGGAATTTGCTGTACTTTGCAGCTACAGGCTACGTAACATTTTGAATTCAGGGATTTCACCTATAATACAGTGTGGTATTAGGCTTCTTCGCTGAAGGATCTGAGTATTTCTTCACCACTGGTCAATAGGCAGCTGAGTGTGTCTGGAACACCATAATTTCCGCTTCAGTCTGTACAACCGATTCAATAAAATAGTGTTCTTATGTACCAGCTTATTATTGAAAGGATGTTTTTTTGCCATTGCCTAGATTAAATCAGACCCATCCATCCATTCTCTTCAGCTTATTAAATCTGATTTCGACTTTTAAAAAGCCTTGTCATCTTTTGCCATGTTTTATCAAAATCGAAAAATGCTGTAAACATTTACAAAGGAAAGACTGAAAGGGAAAGAAGGGTAAAGAAAAAACATTGTTTTGGTGCGTCTCTGAACTAGTGCGCCTCTGAGACATATTGCGCAATATTTGTGGCTGCTCATAAAAAAATGTGTCCCTGTCCTGCTGTAGTCGAAGTTTGTGGCTGAGCACAAACAAACAGAGAGAAGGAAGTTTGCTGCGAGCCTTTGAAAGTGCTGTAATGAACAAGCTGTTCCGCACGATCTGAAAATAATCCGCGTGTCAGTGTCAGCTTTCTTATGCAAATTAGCTGTCTTTGAAGGCGGATCTTTTGGCAGGTTAGACCGGGACGGAGGCTCCGACCAGCTCAAACGAGCGCTGCCACCAAAAGCATCAACTGCCTGCTTACGGAGGGAACATAATCCTGCGTTTCTGGGACACATTTATAGTCACCAACCGGGATATTTGTGTGACTTATTTTGCTGACTGATTACTTGTCTCTGTTGCCTTGCGAGGAGCCATCCCGGTCGGATAAAGAACTGGAGGGAAATTATTTTAAGTTGACGCACAATGACTGAAACCTGCTCCGCAGAGAGATACTTTCGGAAAGTGTCATGGAGCGTGAACACGGGCCGGTGAGACTTTTGGAAACAAGATCGGGGCACAAAGCGATTCTCTTTTACGCACGGCAGACTGATACGTACAGCGCAAGAGACTGAATAAGTAGCTGCAGTAGTGAAGCCACAAACTGAGCGCTCGAAAGCATGGACCCGACGGCACACTTCCAGCGAGGAAACGTTTTCGGATCATCGTGGGATTTATCTTTTATATTTTAAATCTGCAATTGTTAAAGTGAGGAAGCGATGGTCCTGCAACGGATAGCCGAGTAAGTTTCTCCGCGTTGATCCTTCCTACCAGCGCCAGCCTGGATTCATTACTGACTTTTTAATGAAAGAAACTTGTGTGTCTGAGGTTTCGGTGAACACTTAGCTGCGTTTTTTTTTCTTTTCTATATTATAAAAAAAGGAGAATGTGTTTAACAAATAAAGTGAGCATTATGTATGCGCTACTCCTTCTGCTGCCCATGAGCGATAGGGGAGCAGCCATAAGCTCAATAGACCCTGACTGGTCAGGAGAGGGGAGATGTCAGCACATCGCCATCCCTCAGTGTAAAGACATCGGCTACAACATGACTCGCATGCCAAATCTGATGGGCCACGATGACCAAAAAGAGGCAGCCATGAAGCTGCAGGAGTTTGCCACGCTGATACAGTTTGGATGTCACAGTCACCTCAGATTTTTCCTGTGTTCACTGTATGCTCCCATGTGCACAGAGCAAGTGTCAAATCCCATTCCCGCGTGCAGAGTTATGTGTGAGCAGGTCAAACTAAAATGTTTACCAATCCTGGAACAGTTTAACTTCCCCTGGCCTGACTCTCTGGACTGTTCACGTCTGCCTACCAAAAATGACCCAAACAACCTCTGCATGGAGGCACCCAACAATGGCTCGGATGAACCTCCCAAAGTCTCCCACACCCAGCCTCCAGATTTCAGGCTGCAGCGGCCATTGAGTGGGCAGGACCTTCACCCTAAAGACAGTGGCAGCAAACAGACATGCAGCAACCCAGGCAAGTTCCACTTTGTGGAGAAGAGTGAGTCCTGTGCCCCCAAATGCTACCCAAAAGTGGATGTATACTGGAGTCAGGGAGACAAGCAGTTCTCTCTGGTGTGGATAGCCATCTGGTCCATCCTATGCTTTGTCTCCAGCGCCTTCACTGTGCTTACGTTCCTCATTGACCCACAACGTTTCAAATACCCCGAGAGACCAATCATCTTCCTCTCCATGTCCTACTGTGTTTACTCTGTGGGCTACCTCATTCGGCTCTTTGTGGGAGCTGACAGAATAGCCTGTGACAGAGACAACGGGGTCCAATATATTATCCAGGAGGGTCTGGAGAGCACAGGCTGCACTATTGTGTTCCTCATTCTGTATTATTTTGGCATGGCCAGCTCCCTCTGGTGGGTTATCCTGACCCTCACATGGTTCTTGGCTGCAGGGAAGAAATGGGGTCACGAGGCCATCGAAGCAAACAGCAGCTACTTCCATCTGGCAGCATGGGCCATCCCCGCCATAAAGACGATCATGATACTGGTGATGAGGAAGGTGGCCGGAGATGAGCTGATGGGCGTCTGTTATGTGGGCAGCATGGATGTCAAAGCTCTCACAGGTTTTGTGCTCATTCCTCTCTCCTGCTATCTTATTATTGGCACTTCTTTCCTGCTGTCTGGCTTTGTGGCGCTCTTCCACATCCGTAAGATTATGAAAACTGAGGGGGAGAACACAGACAAGCTCGAGAAGCTGATGGTTCGCATCGGTGTCTTCTCTGTTCTCTACACTGTCCCAGCCACATGCGTCATTGCCTGCTATTTCTACGAGAGGCTCAACATGGACTACTGGCGCATCCTGGCAGGGGAACAAAAATGTGTGGACAGCAGCGGGCCAGAGTCTGACGAGTGCGTCATGAAGACTTCTATCCCTGCTGTTGAGATCTTCATGGTGAAGATCTTCATGCTACTGGTGGTGGGCATCACTAGCGGTATGTGGATCTGGACCTCAAAGACACTGCAGTCATGGCAGAATGTGTTCAGCAGGAAGATAAAGAAGAGGACGAGGAGGAAGGCTGCCAGCGTGTTCACCAGCAGCAGGCCTTACATCAAACCTCACCCATCTCTCAAAGGGCACAGTGCTAAATATGAACCTACACGCCCCCCTCCAACATGTGTATGAACTGGCTGTCTTTGTACGAGCCCAAAATTACTTTTAAAGCCCTAAACAAGACTTATAATGATCAGTGCCGTCAAAAGAAACAAGCTTCATGTTTTATTTATGCAATATGCATTGAAGGTAATACAACATGGGTTTTTTTTTCCTTCAGGGGGGGGGGTTGTTTTTTTTGTTTTGTTTTTTTCTTGAGCCATGTCGCACAACAAGAGCTGCCTTTGTTTGAGAAAAATCTGCTACTCCTGGATTCACTTATCCTATTGAGGAACTTGGTAGAAAAAAAAAAAGAAACTTATTGTTCCAGAGACAAAAAGGGTGGAATAAACCATTTGGATGTGCAGTGGGGTTACTTGAATAATGTGCAATAGATGTTTTCCTTACAGGCAAAACAACACTTGTGCTGTTGTTGACAGATTCCAGACAATGCACGAACCCAGCAGACAATAATGGCAAATAGTCAGAGAGATGAGTTGTGTGTTTGGAGGCTTTTTAATGGAAATCAAGGGAGTGTCATATATGTTTGAACTGGACTGAGAGCAGCTGCTGAAAGGCGCTCAAGACCTTCCGAACTGCCCATTGTAAGGCAAATCCATGCCATAAATTAATCAAGCACTCAGTACTGAAAAGTTATTTGTACATGCGGTTTTTTTTCTCTTTCTTTGCTGTTTTATAGCACAAGGGAACATTTGTATATATTTATAAAAAGTCAAGATTTTATAGAAAAGCAATAAAACGTTTTAGTTTTAAATGCTTGTAGAGCTGGAGTTTTCTGTTACTGCTGTGCTGTTATTCTCTCTGTTGGAGTCAGACGCATTAAGCTCGTGTGGTCTTTCTTTTCTCCTTTTTGGCAATCACAGCACTTGGGCATCTTACCCCCGCTATCAAACACAGAGAGTGTACAGCCGTCATTTTAATGCATCCGAAAACCTTAATTTATATAAGTGATAGTACAGAATGGTTTCAAGAATAGCGAACTGAGCAAAAATATACATGTATTGGTCTTTAGTAGCAGGTAAATAGCTAATGGGAAATCCCAGGCATGCATCGTGTATGGATTATATGTATTTATACATCTAAAAAATGTGGGAAAACAAGACATGGTGCAGCAGGCGAGCAGAAACGAATCGCTACGTCTTGATTGTTGTTTTTAAATGTTTCTGAGGAAACAGTTGAAATGTTTCCTCAAAAACATTTCTTCACTGTGGCTACACCAAAGATGACTAACAGCAGAAGAAAAAGAAATCAGTGTCATAAATACATTACAATCACAGTTAGGCAGCAAAGTCACTTATGTGTATATTTATTCAGTGTTTTTAATATGACTCCAATAGCTTTGCTTCTACAAAACCAAAATATCTCTCAGAGTTATAATTAATGTATTCTCAGAACTGATATGGTAGCTTTAAATATTGTCATTAGGATACATCATATTTGATTGAAGCTGTGTTTACATTTATTAATGTTTGTGGGCATTGTGGCTTTCTTTAAAGATGAAAAGTGAAAGTCGTGCATTTAAACCTCCTTGTTTATTGGCCCAAGTATCAGTGGTTTAAATCAGAGCTTTAATGGCAATGTTAATGATTTTCTATACTCCTCACTGTCTTTATGCTGTGTGCTTACATAAGCCTGGTTCTTTGCCACAGCTGAAGTGAATATAGAACTTTATTTTAGTCCCCCTTCTTCATCTGCCATCTTTCTCTTTTTCTCTCTGTCTCACTCTCTCGCTGTGTTGCATGTGTCGGTGCGCATCAATGAAAGGGTTATACAATAATCCAGCTCTCATTCAGGACAGGATTAGACTGTTTGAAGGGTTTGACTTTGAAAAGAGGACCGCTGCAAACCAAAATACAGAATATCTGTCATCTCTTCTCTTCTTATCAGCAGGGCATGGTGACGTTTCTAAAGACACATCTGGTCTGGATTTGAAGTAGTTACACATTGACTGCGGCGATTTTTTTTTTTTCTTCTTTTTAAAGCGTGAGCAAACTGAATACATTGTCGTATCCTGAGATGTTTAGTGTTAAACGATCCTTCCATTGTGAAAATATTAAGGTGCATGCACAAGTCTAGTCTTGAATCTAAATATCAGCAATTGACTTTTGTCTTGACAGTGCTACCAGAGCAATGGGAAAACATGAATCCAAGAAATGATGACAACACATAAGGGTAAAGCGGTTGAGGACAAAAGCATTTCCACCTTTTTTTTTTTCTTTTTTTTTTTTTCTCTTTTTGTGATTTTAAGGCCTGGCTTTTTTTTTTTTTTTTTTTTGGCTGTAACATAGAAGAAAAAAATTAAGAGTTTAAAACCTATGGTAGAGAGTCCTCTCTGGTCTAATAAAGTTTCATAAGTGTAGTAATGCTTTATCCCTGAGGGCATTCAAGTTCCAGCGTCAGCCCAACCCGTTTTAACAGTCAAAAGCACATGACTCACAAAGTCTATGTGGCTGAATCAAAGTCAGCCAGTGTCTATTGATACTCTGAGTTGCAAAAAAGGTGTGAGTGCTTCTGAGAGCTTCAACAGAGGCCACCTGGATAACAGCCCCCGAGGTGTCTGGGAAGGCTGTAAATAAAAATGACAGTTACCACCCCCCTCTGGGGCTTCTTCAGCCAAGCAGGCTTCGCTTCTCTTCTTCTGCTCTCTTCAAAGGGAAAAAATCCTGCTCAGAGCAAGGGCAAAGTAATTCTGGCAAGAAATTTCTTGAACTCGCACCCAACTGTATCAATGCTTTTTTTTAAAAGTGTAGATCTCATTCCATCTTATAACAGGCTATTTCTTGCCAGAGCGAAACAACTGATGTCTCACGGTGCTCACTAGCAAATGCTGTTTCTCGCGAGGATCTGTTTTATTTGACCAAGCGGGGAATCCCACCACAGCCATGTGACTAAAGCTGATGAATCTCAGACCCACATATCTTTAAAATTCCACCAGGATGAATGCCATCACCCACATACTCCATCCATTTCCTGCCCCTTATTCTCTCTGCTGTGCCATGCAGGAGATAGCAGCCGGCATGTGCTTGTGATGTGTTGACAAAAAAGGGGCTTTCGCTTGTGATCAGTGTTGTTAAAATGGCATCAAACCTTTGATAATTATTTGATTTAATTTAATCTGACTGGTTTGCCAGCAAGCCAGGATTTTGAGCCTTTTCACACTCGGTAATTGAGCTGATGTTAGGTGTCTTTGCGGAACAGAGCGGTTTTACAAACATAAAGTTGAAATGACAGGACAATTAAGCATCCCCTGCGTGTCAACGGCGGATTCGGCTTCAGAGGGGACGTGGCAAAGAAACATCATAACCAGTCAAAACCTGAAACCTATGCTTTTGTTTCAATAAACGGCTACACCTTCTGCTCTATGCTGTAGCTGTATGAAAGGCTGTGGAGGAACTTATGTGCTATTATCCGCTGTCTTTTCAAACAGTCATAAAGTACTCTGACACAGTGGCATAAATCAAGTTGCTGGGATGACTGGCGGTTGAGGCAACTTCTCTTTGATCAGGGTTTATGGAGACGCCCCGTGTCCTCATCCTCAGCTGCTCCAGCAGCACCTGTTTACTAGTTCAGGCCTGCCTGTTTGGAAAGCAATGTTTAGCCTCTCAGTGTCCTAGACTCATACATGACGCACACACGTGCAACATTACACATGAAAGAATCTGGCTGATGCTCATGGGAGAGTGGGTTTCCACCGTTGTGCATGCTCTGGATGTCCTAAACCAACACTGATTGCAGCACTTGTTTCTCTTATTAGACAGCAGCTATAGATGTAAATCTGTCTCCTTTGGGAGAGTTTTGACTCCTTTGGCTATACCAGAGAATTTTTTTTTAAAAACTTGACAAATAAAATTGCTCTGTTTCTTTTTGGAGGAGACATTCTGAGGGTTACTGAATTAAACAAACAAACAAAAAACCTGCACTGAGAAAGAGAGAGGGGGAGAGCTGCAAATTTCACAGACACCAAAGCATTATCACAGAATGCAAAGAAAGCACTCCATCATCCCTCAAGTTCTCGTGGTACATACATCCAGAGTTCTAAGGACTACGGTTGAGGAAGTGTGGGTGGGCTTCATGTTGTGAGTTGATCTATACAGCAAAGAAACTAGGGCAATGTAGAGTACAGTATATAAGACCAATCAGCGACAAAAAGCAGCACTATAGCTCACAGACACACACACCTACACGCACACATACGGAAACACATACATCCCCAGTCTGCTGTTGAGGCTGTTGTTCCCAGGCACGGCTGAAGGTGAGAGTAATTACATAAAAACCTGGCAACAATGTGTTCTCGCCTTGTAAGGCGGGGGCAGGGCCCTTTTTCTTCAAATGCATAATGAACTGCCTCAAAAGCCCTCTGCTGATCAAACAAGTGTTTGATAGCAGCTTTGGTTTGAAAGAGGACTGAATATGTTTATTTGCATGTGGAGAAGTGAGTGACTTTGAGGTGGAGATCAGGCAGATTAGTGTTAACTGACAGAGACCTGTGCAAACAGACGCTCCCCCCCTGCATACAAGCAGGGCAGTGGTGCACTTCCTCTGAGGACCAGAGTATGGCAACTCCTGCTCTTTTTCAGTTGTGCTTCTTTGTATGCCGGCTTCCTCCCATACGTCTGAGACTTTTTTTTTTTTTTTTTTTCATAGACTTTGGCTTGTTTGCTTGTTGCATGTGAAAGCATGCACAATGATATCTGGCAAACAATATAAGTGATGGGAAATCCAATAACTTGCAGCTATTCATCAAAAATTCCCTCAGAACCGCATACACAGCAAGACTCACTTTTGTTTCACAAGAGTGAATGCATTCATCTGGAACTATTATAAACTAAAAGCTGTGTGAAAAATATGTAAATTGAATAACAGTTGCAGGGGGATTTTTGATCAGGATTGGCGGTTGAACTCTCATTGAACTCTCAGCAATAAAACGCCTAATACACAAATTGCTTTAAGTGACCAGTTATATCTTTCTGCTTTGGCAAGTAGAATAAATGCACTTGTTCTCTGCTATGGCAACAACAGATATGCAACATTCAACACAAAACCACCAGATGAAAGGGAGCTGCTTTATGAGAGCGGTGGCACCCATGGGCTGCAACGTGACTGAGAAGGCAAGAGATTGTGTGGTTAGAGGAATGTGAATTGTCTGGTGTCAGCTGGAAAGCAAAGTTTTTGCTGTGGTGTCTTAGCAGCAGACTCTAATCTGCCACCTTCATAATCTGCGCCGCTAAGGGCTCAGATAAGTTTAAAACACAGCAAATCATCAGAACCAGGGCCGGCTCTCCTTTGTATGAGGTCACTCTTATACTTCTTTGCAACTGTGCGTATATAACCGTGCATGCATTCGTCACATGTGAGGGTGTTTTTCAGAGATGTTATGAAGGCAGTGACAGGATTGATGGAGGAGTGGAGAGAGCAAGCACAACGGGAGTCTGCCGACATGTGTATGTATTTATGTGTGTGCGAGTTTACAGACAGTATAGGAGCTATAGAGGGATAGGCAGAGGGAGAGGGATGATGATGGATCTGGCAGGGCTCATGAACACCGCTGAGAGAAAATGCCTGTGGTTCAAAGACACTCTCAGCAAACTTAACAAAGAAAGATGGCACAGAGGGGGAGAACATGAAAGGAAACCACACAATCAACTGTCACATAAACTGGGAGATAATATCCTGGTCCTGTTGGCGGAATATACTGCAGGCAGGCATTTGACTATTTTAACATTAACTCCATGCAATGCATAGCAACAAGGCAAGATATAGTCTGCTGTTTAATCTGGCATATTTGCAGATTAAACAGCAGACTAGCAATAGTTTGATGTGGCTTTTTGATTAAAAATTACAGGTTGTGAAAAAAAAAAAAAAAAAAAAATTACAGGTTGTGCTATTATAAGGTCGTCGTATTATTGCAAACATGCAGACTTCATGCAGAAGTAGCACTGTTTGCACAGCCTGGCGAAGTGCAGCAAAATGAACTGAACAGCATAAGTAAATGTAGGCTGACTTAGCTACACTCCACCAAACAAGAAGCTGTGCTGGACATCTTAATCTATAAATGCATAATGACAACAGGAAAACAGAAACAGAAATGTTTGTTGTGGAATTTGCACTCACTAATTTGCAATTCAAAATATTAAACTACAGGAGAACACGGCTGTGCTGTTTGTCAGCTTGCTCGAGTTTTTTCCTGTTCGGGTTTTGCCCACGTTTCCTTCGCTCTTGCCAAAATCCCCTTTTTGGTTGGGGCATCAAGTTAATATGAACGGGCATGCACAACACATAACATGTGTTGGTCTACAGCATTCCAAGGCAATGTCCCATTTTGCTCCCAGCTTGTTTTATGCAGTGACAGGACTGGAAGCAATTTGGGATAAGTACCGAGGAACAGTTGAGAAGATGATAAATGACTTTATTGTTGGTTATTGCAACTGTATCTGATACCGGTACATGTGTTCCTTTGAGCAATCAAGCCGCAGCAAAGCAAAAGAATCTTGGTTTCCTGGACACTGGTGGCGGGCCAGATTGTCTGGTCCTGATAATAGTAACGAGAGTGATGGCTGCAGCAGCTAATGCACCCACAGAAGGGGTCAGGAACCACTTATCAAGCCTGAGTTGAAAATAATGACCTACTTAAGGGGCTAATCTGCATGTTGCAACTTGTTTAAAACACTATTGACCCCCTGCAGTCTTTGTTGATGTCGTGATTTTGAGGCACAAGGCATGTTTTTATACCTAAAATGTATTTTCTGAGATTTTAATGTTAGACTTGAAGATGCTCAGGCTTTATTTACATTCATAGACTTGTCAGCACTTGAATAACGTATGCTTGTATTTTTAGGTACAGTGGAATAGAAGGATTTCCAAAAAACATCAATTTTTCATGTCAGAGTGTTTAAGAACAGATGTGAGCAAAGCCCACAGGTCCATGGCCAAATTAAAAAAAAAACTCCTAGTCCATAAAACAGCTGTCATGAGACAGGCTCCAACCCAAACTATCTCACACTGTGGTAAACTGGTTTGACAAAAGCAGGGAAACTATGTGTCTATATGCTCAACCTGTGTGGCCTGTTTATGAATGTTAACATTAGAGACATTCACAATACAGTTTACAAAGAAATCAGGAACTAAATACAGTTCTCTGTTTGATCATTGCTTCATGTCATGAATGATATGGCGGGCACAAAAGACAAGCTTCTGTTCTTCTGACAACAATGTGTTCTACTAGCTGTAGATTAAGATTGACGTGGGTGGGGCTGTTGTAGGAACCCTTCTCATGTATTTGGAAAAATGCTTTTTGTTTGTATATGGAACATTTTATGCTGTCTACTGACAAAATGTCCTTCATTTACTTCAGTCATCATGTTCATTTGAATAATAACTGAATAATATGGATGTTAAGATACACACACACACACACACACACACACACACACACACACACACACACACACACACACACACACATCAGAAGCCTGGGAGTTCTGTAGTATCTTAGCTGTTCCTATGACTGCACTCTTAGTTGTGCCTGTAATCTGCTGGAGCCACTCTTCCACTTTCAGGGTTACAGCTCCTGATGCTTTTATCACCACTACAACCACTTTGGACTTTACCTTCCACATCTGCTCCAGTTGTTCCCTCAGCCCCTGGTACTTGTCTGTTTTTTTGTGCTCCTTCTTCCTGGTATTGCTGTTCGCTGTGATTGCCACATCTATCACAACTGCGGTCAGCCAGTTGTCAGCCACTACTATGTCTGGTTGGTTTGCTAGCAGCTACTTGTCCGTCTGGAAGTTGAAGTCCCACAGGACAACCATGTTGTTCTCAACCACCTTTGGTGGTGTCTCCCATCAGGATTTGGGGACTTGTAGTCCATATGCAGCACAGATGTTCCTGTGCACTAGCCCAACAACTGGTTATGCCTCTCAGTATATATGGTCCGAGCTTACAAAACCTCTTCAGCTCTGATAACCTAGTCATTACTGATTGATATGAAGCATTGCTATCAAATAATCAAGAACCATCAACAGTAATTTCACCACAGACAACTTTTTTAAACTCTTGGTTTATTGCAAACTACAGAGTGATTTAGAGCCTAGCTGGTGCGTATAGAGTTCAACAATCTGAGAACTCCTTAGGCAAGAGCTTGAATGTAACAGATATTTATAGATGTTCATGTACAGTCCTGTAAAAAAAAGAAAGTTTTCAGAAGATTGCATGCCAGTCCTGTGAAAAAGTAAGCACACCCCATGATTTAGTAGCTTGTAGAACCGCCTTTAGCAGCATTACCTTGAATTAATCATTTTCTGTTTTGTCTTTTTGAGTGTCTTGCATCTCAGTGCTTCAGTTCATTGAAGTTTGCAGTCATTTTTTTATCCACAGCTCTCCTAAGGTGCCTTCACAGCATTTCAGTTGGGTTAAGGTTTGGACTGATTGGGGTGTCGCTGTAAAACAAGCCCAAATCATCACCCCTCTACCACTGTGCTTGGGTTTCTTGCAGTTTCTCTGAGTATTGTGTGGTCTGAAGTTGGAAGATGGAATTTGCTCGAATGTGCAGTTAGTCCGAGACTGTGGAGCTATGGGATTGCAACTGGTTGCAGAGTCTCACCGCGATATCTCTCTGCATTGAGATTGCCTTCAATGATGACAAGCCTGATTGTCAGCACCTGAAGTACCAGAACCTCAAAACAAGAGTAAATAGCAGAATAAGCTGTTTGGCATTGGCACACAAGATTTGGCAAGTTTTCCATGGAGGCAACCCACATACTCAACTCTGCTGCCCATCCCACAAATGCATTTTCCTTACAAACATGGCTCCACTTAAGGGGAAATAAACAGGCTCTCCATTGTTACAACAAAGAAATAATCAACCAAACACAAATTTCTTTACTTTTTGTGCTACGTTTGTTTAACCATTAAACCACATAATTCTGGCTGCTTTTAGTGAAGCTGTCAGACATTTCTTTACACTTATTAGCTACATTTCATTCTCTTTTGCTGTGTGATCAAAGTTTACAACCTAGTGAAGAAGCTTAGTTTTTGCATATCTTGTTTCAATTAAAAATATTCACTGTTAATGTTGAAATGAGTTATTTTAACATGCATGTTTCCACATAGCCTGCAGCTGCAGAGGTAATCGCAGCGTAAATTACTGGTTGGGAATCACTACTCTAGCAGACAAAAAATTAACAGAGTCTGGAAGCAGCAATATATGTGTGTGTGTTGATTAAGTGTTGTTTAACCCCTTTAAGGTCTGAATGTAGCAAGAGGCTGGAAGCAGGTCACAAGAGGTCACAGAGGACAGCTAGAGCTTCTTATGTGAACTGGACAGTTTTGAGGACCACTACAAGGGGCACTGAGTCAGTTCATTGATATTCAAGCATTTGACCCGCTGACAACAGGGATGTCACTGGGGTTAAGACAGCCGTGCCTCTCTGTATTGTGCTGGCCCGAAAAGCCAGGGGGTCCCCCGGCCCTCCACCCCACTCTGTATGGTTGTCATGGTGAGCAAATGAGTCCAGCAGCACTATGTCACACTCATGTGGGCACTTTCTCGCTTTCTTCCTCTCCCTCTTTTCTTTCCTTGACTTTCTGTGCTATTTCACTGAGGGACCTGCCAAAGAGGGCTTTCTGTATGCTGACAATGCCCGGCATGTCACAGACATCCATATACATATACAGTGCAAGGAAGAGCAGGCAGTGAAAATTCATGGGCTTCTATTCCCATAACTCACAGCAACAGAAACTGCACATTTTCCCTCTGTTGTGAAATCTGATTGAGAGTTTTAGCTGCAGTTCAACAGCTGCTGGAGTGAGGGATCACTGTGCCAATTCATAACAAGTTATGATGATGTTATGTGCATTATTACGACTATTATTGTATCTTTTGTTTAATTAATATAAACGGACCAGCGATGAGCAAAAATCATATACTTTCTCTGTATTCTTTCAGTGTTTTCCAGTGGAAAACAATGTTTGGCAGTAGTTCTGTACAGTGTCTTGCTGTCACACAAATATGTTTCTAGAGCCAGCGTCAAAGAGATTAGGTTGAAGGGAAAATTGCAGCTGTATTTTGCTGTAGAACTGGTAAGTTGCTCCTTTCAGGTGATGGGGCATGTCTGTGCCTCACCCCATCTGAACTTGACGGCTGATGCGGTTGGCACTGTAATTAGACATAAATCACAGTGCAAGAGGTGGGAGACAGGGAGAAAGAGGGTGAGTTTTGGGGGGGGGTAGAGAAAGTGAAGACAGAGACCGCTAGCCTCAGGGCCGGTGTAGGCCCCGACACTCAGAAACACACTGTTCCCTTCTAAATGCTCCCCTCGGTCTCATCTTTTTCTTTCTTTCATTTTTTTTTTCCTCCAGTCACAAACACAAACACACTCTTGCACTCTGTTTCTGAGGCTTCTTCTCCTTCCTGTGGTTGTGGCAGCTGGGCTATACTGGGTGCTTTACTGGTCCTCTGGGTACACTTTAAAGCAGTAAGCAACAGACTTCTGGATATAATGGTTGTGACTGCTGATGTGGGCAGATGTCATTCTTCTTGTTTCCCTTTCCCTTAGAATTTAAGATTCTCCCCAAAATGTGCCACAACTATCATCGCAGCAGAAGCCACTATCCACATTTAACAAGGCCGTGTATGCTGTAGACCACTGTGGTGTTGTAAGTGGTCTTAAAGAGTAAGCTGCACATTTTTTTATTGGTCAGATCATTTTAAAAGAAAGAAGCAAGTAAGCTGAAACTGGTGTTTAAAAACTTTGTAATGGGTTAAGACATACAGTATTTGGATTAAACTAATGTTTATAATAAATGTTAAAAAGTGTGTAAATAGGTCAGTTTGTTTCCTGCTTCACTGACTGTTTAGGGTTCCCTCTCACTAGCTGTTTGATTAGGCTTACACTCTAAAATTAGGCTGAGGAAGCTTTGGGGTTTGGGTTACACCTTTACATCACTAAACTAACATGGGTCTAAGGGTGTTTAAACTGGTGCTTCACTGCACCAATTTAACGCTCTTAGAAAGAGCTGTAATTAAACTTTTATTACAAAATCACAGCCACATTTAGTAATCATTAATAAATACGTAAAATATATAAACATTTTGTATGTGCCTTTATGCATACTGTATAAAGTAATTATTCTATAAATGACAAAGTAACATCAATAAATGTGATTATTATAATTTCAGCTGTAAGTTTACAGTTTATTAATGGTGGTTCTTATAAGTCTTACTCAAAGGCAGATATATGCTTTTAGTCCCTATCACAAATCAAAATGCAAGCTTGTTCCTTCATTTCCCATAGTTACCCATGGTGATTAGTCAGTGACTTCATCAGGATTTTGGTAAGATCCCTTTAGAGGCACAAAAGACATTAGAGAACAGCTTTGAGTTCTTCTGCTCATCCCGCACGTGCAACAAGGTTAAAAAGAACCGACGTGTCAGCAGGAAGTGCCAAACAAACAGCACCACACTGCTTCTTCTTTTGCTCCCTATGGAGAGAAATTACAATTTCCACAGCTGTGAGGGGGTTTCGTCTCTTGAACACGTGTGTATGTTATTCGGAGGCATTCGCTGTAACAACTGATGATCTCCTTTTTCTTAGAACTTAAACTCTAACACATCATAAGTGAGTCGAAACCGATAAGTAAAATCAGTGGAGTTCCCCTCTAAATAAAAAAGATTAAGACTAAATAAAGTATGTGAGCAATGAAAAATTCAAAGAGGAACTTAAATGTTTTCTATTGGGGGAAATAAGTAGCATACATATTTATATGTAGTAAGGATAACTGGCAGGTGATCACCATTGTAAAGGGAAAAATAAAAGAGAATCCCACTAAAGGGACAAGAATTAGACAGAACAAATCTCATAACAAGCTTCTTGTATGTCACAATTACTGAACCATTTAAGTGACTACTTAAATGAGTAGTAACTGCAGCCTAATCTAGAGTTGTGGTAGGAGTTTACATCCAGTCATCATGGGCATGAATGTGATGGTAATTTTGGGCTTTTAATGATTTCTTTGAACTGTTCTTTTTCCTGGGGGGTGGGATTGTACAGGATACATCTTTAATGACTTTAACAAGATTGGGTGCGCAGTGACAGCACGGTGACGCAGTGGTTAGCACTGCTGCCTCACAGTTCAAATACCATCTGGAAGGCCTGGGTTCAATTCCACCTTGGCCCAGGCCTTTCCCTCTCTCTGTGTGGAGTTTGCATGTTCCCCCTGTTCCTGTGTGGGTTTCCTCCCACATTCCAAAGACGTGCACTTACTGGGGTTAGGTTAATTGGCTACTCCAAATTGCCCGTGAGTGTGAAAGGTTGTTAGCCCTGTGACAGGCTGGGATAGGCTCCAGCCCCCCCCCCCCCCCCCCCCGACCCTGAACAGGATAAGCGTGCACAAGTTTGAATTTATTCTGGATTTTTTCAAATCCACACAGGGTCAAAAGTGTACAGGCTCAAATGCATACATACATACATACATACATATACCCCCTTAGCCTACATCTTTTAAAAGTCAATAAAGATGTATGCTGTACAATCATTCTACTCTGGAAAAAGAACAATTCAAAGAAATCATTAAAAGCCCAAAATTACCATCGCATTCATGCCCATGATGAGTGGATGTAAACTTCTGACCACAACTGTAAATATTCAGTCTGAGTCACTGGCCTTTCTTCACCAAGGCTCAGTCCTTACCACAGCAGCCAGAGTTTTGATTCCACTCTAGGCTCTTTGCTGCACGTCCTCCCCCCGATCTCCCCTATCTCTCTGCCCTTCCTGCCTTTCTTAAGCTGTCCCCAAAATAAATCTTTTCAAAACAATAAACAATACAAAGTTCGCTGCTGAATAACACAAAGTCCACCAAGATTTCTGAACAGTCAGCTGTGCATTTCCCCTAAATAATCAAATCACGCACAACCCGTCTGTTTAACAGGAAATGTGTTATGCGGGAAAATCTAAAGACTGTCACTGCAAAATCCACTGCATCTGAATAATTTCCTCCTTTGAACTGTGAAATAGAGTGAAATGTAGAGTCTCCAGCAGCTGAATTAGGACATATGGAAATGAACACATCTCAGCTGATATGTGCTCCATCCATATCAGGCAAAGATGTGGGCACAGCGCTCAAGGTCAATGTTTTTTTCATGTAAAGACAGTGTTACTAAAAAGACAATCAACACTTCTTATTGTGTTTTGTGCCAAAGACCATAATATGACTTCCACTGATCCATAAACTCATTACCAAGAAGCTTTTAACAGGTTCCAAGGACCACGGCTTACTTTTTAAATAAAATATAAACAAGGGAAAATATCAAACCCATTAATCTTTCATTAAGCTCGCCGGATAAAAAAGAATCGCTTAAAGTATCATTCGTTACCATCACTGCGAGTGCAAAAGCCCCCTGCTAACATCAAAGGCTTCTCAAAGAAACAGAGCGGGAGAGAGTCAGTTAGCTGAATTTGGCTGAGAACCAGCTTCTGGTTGGTTTTAATTTTGACTGACTCATAATGGTGCTGAAGAGAAAATAGGGACCTGAGCTATAATGGTTCTTGTGGCATGAAGGCCTTTTTTTTTTTTTTTTTGCACAAACACTCACATAAACAATGCACTGCGGTTAGTAAAAAGAACAGCGGATTCAGAGTGGATGTTGACAAAGGTTGGGAGCTCATCCTCCTCTTGCACAAGTCTTTGTGCCAGTAAAAGATCAGAGGCTTCCCATGGCCAAAGAATGAGGAGACTCCATTTTAAATACATACGCTCACACACATGCACGCATGCATACTTGTGCAGCAGAAGGAGGAGTGGTTGTCATGTTTGTGAGGGCTGTGTGACAGCACTCTTTAAGAACAGATTGGCCTGGCTTTGGGTGGGGCTTCTTGCAAATATTTAGCAACTCCTCAGCGGAGGATCAGAGAATATATTGCACAACTCATCTGCAACAATTTGAAATATCTTTAATAAAGCATTTTGTGGTTCAAGCCACGTCGTAGTTCTAAACATACTTGGCGTACAGTATGTGTTTTTAGAACTGGCCATTGACAGATAGCCAGGCACTGCTTACCTCAAAGAAGCAATGCCTTTATTTACATCCCGTCTTTTCCGTTAGCTCTCTCGCTTTTATTTTAAAGCACTAAAACATCCTGGCAGTGATGCCAAGTAGGTTAATAATATGCAGTGGATTACAGTTTTAGCACAGCTCTGCATTGCTGCTATACTAAAGAACTGATTTAGCAGGGTATAAAATAAACCTATTTCCAACACATTTCCTTGACTTGCAAGTCTCTGCTAAGGTACGTTCATTTCTGTCTCCAGTACACAAAGCAACTGAAGCAGCCTGCGATTGACTTCAGAGGCCCAGTATATTACATGAGTTAGTCATGGCTCATACTGAATTAAACATGGGAAGAAGAGTTTCTTTTTATCTACAGCCAAAGTGCTAAATCTGACCACTGCAACCGATACTCGCCCACTTCAAATCCTCCCTTTGATAGTGAAAGGGTAGGAGTTTCAAATGTATCAGTTGCTCCTCATTTTTTGATGTTTCCGTCGCAAACACTGGTTGACGGTTGCAGCCGAAAACAAAACCATACAAGAGCAAAAAAAAAAAAAGGATTTTCCCTGCAGAGGGAATGTATCACTGTTACACTTTGGTTTCTCTTTCATATGTGTATTTAATTTTTGTTTGCTGCGCAGGTAGATTTAATCAGCCAACAGCAGGGTGACAGTTTCCTGCCAAATTAGCTCTGATTGGTGCACTAATAATTACGGTGGACATGAATAGACGGGCTTCTGTGATCTCCTGCAGTTCCTTTGGAGTTGGATGATAGTTAGATAATGCTCTGTTCAGCTCTGAGGATTCACGGGCGTGTGTTTTGGTTTGTGGGACTCATCATTGCTGGTGCGGAGTTGTGATATTTATGGACAAGTAGGGATGAAAGCCTGGGGTCCTGTGGCTAATGAGATGCCGAGGCAGTGGGAATGATGGTTTTAATTGCTGCCCAGGACTGGTCTAAAGGGGGCAATTGCTGAAGAGCATGCTGAGTGTCCTAGGTTGGGAGTTCAGACTGATGCCAGTCATGCTGTGCCTGGCTGCCTTTGATGCTCACTCCCCTCTGCTTTATTCCCACATTGTGCTTATTAGATTCATTGCTGCTGATGCTTCACTGCACCTTTGTTCAAACCAATGCTTTGGACCAAGAGAAGCATAACCACTGAGATTTTAACTTCAAATCCTCAGAAAGTTTCAGTGATGCAGAAGGCAACTTAATCTCGTCTGGAAATTAAATCTGCAGTGTGTCTATTGTGCAGTGGCTTTGCTGCACAAGGGAGTTTGCAGTCCAACACACACGCACATGTAAACTAAAACAGGCACTAAAAGGTGAAAACTGAATTGGGGAAGATTCCACCCTGCTGTCTGCTCACATTTCATGGAGGAAGAATACAGTAGATTCCCATGCAGGCTGTGAGTCCTCCCTTTGCTCGGCTGCTCCCAGCAGGAGGGTGTTGCTACGTGTCTGCTCTCTGTTCTCCTGAGGCCCAGCTGTGGACCAACCCTTGTTGACTTTTCAGAGATCACATGGGAGCCTCACTCAGGCCGGCACCAAGGGTATCTGTCTCTGCAGGGCTCTGCTATGGTCAGCAAAGGCCTCCTCCTGCCAAACCCCTGCCTCTCCAAAAAAATAAGAAGGTTGGGTACATTCATAAACACAGCATTAAAACAAATTCTTTCAAGCTATCGCTTCTTCTTAGTAAACTAAGTGTTAGCTTTCCACCTTTACAGTATTTAGTGGATAAATCAACGCCTATTAAATCTTTTTCTGCACAGATGTCTTGTGTCTGTGTACATAAATAATCTCTAACAAGTCAAGGCAGCCACAAGCCAGAGGGTTTTTTTTTTTTGGGGGGGGGGGGGGGGGGGGGGGGGGGGGGTAATCAAATGAACAGGAAACAATATTTGCCAAGTAATGTAAGAAGAAAAAGAAAGCTTGAATAGGGTATGTTCTTGCAGGAAGTGTGGATAAGAGGAAGGATCATGTATGAAAAAAGGGATTTTGTATATTCATGGAAAGTAAATATTTTGGTTTAAACAGTTCGACAATTCAGCCGTGCATTGTGGTTTTTAAAGCATTATTTATATAGTTGTTGGCTTTGCTCGAAAGTGTGGCGCGTACGATGATTTTAAGTCAGATGTAAATCCTTGATATCCGAAGTGCACACAATAAAATGAAGCCATTATTAAGGTTCCGTTTGTCCAGTAAAAACTTGTCTTTCAGGGAAAAACCTACTAAAAAAACAAAGCGACATAAAATCAGCACAAGAATCTGAACCAACATTAAATAAAAAAATAAAAGCCATATATTCATCAATCTGTTTCCAGTCTGAGATGGGCCGTCAGTCCATCACAGGGCTACAAACTGAGAAAATATCCTATACCAGGGGCTTCAACGTGAAAGTTGTGAGTAGAATGTAGTCAGATTATGATAAACAAAATCTCCATTGTCTAAATTAAAGTTAAGGACGGCTGGAGCATATCTCAGCTGATATGGGCAAAATGTCCTTCACAATTCTGACACAGAGCAGCAGACTGAGGTTTCCCGGCTGTCTCCTCGTTCTTCACGCAAAAGTATTTCACTTTTAATAACAGTGTATATTCAAAACAGCCAGCATCACTATATTAAAACAACAAACAGCAGCTTCTTTTCAACATTATTTGTTTTTCTCAGTTTGTAGATCCAGTCTGATTCATACCAAATTTGCATGAAAGCTGACCAGTGACCCCAAGGTCAAGGTCAAGGTCAGAAGTCAAATTTTTCTGAAAATCTTGTGAATGTGATAACTCGAGAATGATGTAAGGTAGGATGTTCAAATTCACACCATAGACGCAGCTGCTAAATCTCCGTGACCTCGACCTCAAGGTAAAGGACAGATGAAAATTATGGGCATGGACGATAAATGTTATCTCGGTGAGTCAATGTTTGGAGAGTGACATGTTTGTGGGACAGACAGCATTCAGATCAGCTAAAATGTCTCCCGGGAAAGGGTGTATGTTTGATATTAACGTTGGTAGGGATGTGGGCCAAACTGAGGTCCGTGGGTCCTGTAGCTGACGCTATGGTGGTCTGTGTGGGTTGCCGTAGTGACAGGAAGTAGGAATATGCTACGAGATTTTATTTGCTAATTTTGGTTTAATAATGGCACAATTATTTTATAACAATAAGTTACATGGCATTTCAGTTAATGTTTGTTTGTAAAATTACCGGTGCTTAAAAGAAAACTATATTTGTATTAAGTCATGGAAATGCATGACCCGGAAGTGTGTGTTGTCAGTAGCGGGAGAGAACGGACACAAGAGAAGGCAGAGAGAAACGAAATCGTCGATAAAAGACTCAAATCTACTAACGATATTCTACTACTGGTTAACAGGCGCACACGGTAATGATTATTTGCAATGCTGTTAATATGTGTTACAACTGAAATGTGTGATTTATGTTTAATATGAATGCGAGAGTTTGAACGAAGCCATTTTGTTCTTTATTTTAGTTTTCACGGTGTTCCAGGTGTTCCATTGATGATCCGTGCATCGTTTATGATCTGTAAAAGAAATAAATGTCTGTGGACATCAGTACGAAGCGTGAAGTCCTTTTGAGCAGACCAGAGTAGCTACAGGTCCCCCTCGGTCCTGAAACGGGGTCCGGTGTGGCGCTAATTACACCCTATGGAGCACAGAGTGAGATATTTCAATCAGAAATATTGGTAGGGATAGATCTGCCATCCTTTTATATTGGCAGGGATGTGTCCCTGCATAATTCTACTCCCCTGCTGTAGAGGGCCGGCTTTGTTGTGCCCGGCACCACTTGTTCTTACTGCGATTGTTTGCACTGACAACATATAGGCATATAGGGAATATGAATAAATATCACGTTACTTTAGACCTCTGATCTCTTCTTCAAGGTCAAATAAGGTCAAACTTTGATAAAATGTCTTTTATAGTTAAAACTCTGCTTAAAATTCTACTGTCTTTGTATGCATTGGCAACATTTAGGAAATGAAGTGTCACATTTGACCTCTGACCTCACGTTTACATTTCACATCTGCCTTTCTTTCAAGTTGACACCAAAGTGTGTTACATCTTTAAAGAAAGTATTGTTAAAAGAAAGAGAATGAGCTGCCCAATTAGTTAGAAATATACTGCAGTATAATATTATATAATAAGCTCAAGTTATTCATGTCCAGTTATTTACAAATCAATACCTATTATCCATTACCTACTTCTACATAATGTTCTGTATCTGCCACGCTACCCTTATCTGATTTTTACTACACTACAAATTTCTTAAAGTACATTTAAAAAGAACAAAAAAACCCCAAAATGAATGCATACAAAATACAAAACTATTCCCTTAAAAGTAAACACTGCCCAGAGAGTGAGCTGCCTTGGCGGAGGTTTGCGCTCTCAAAGTGCTTCTTGTATTTAAGAGTAATTTACAGCTTATTAATGATTTAAGGTAGTATAGCGTACTCTCTAAATGTAGCAAAAACTAAAATGTTTTTAGGAAGAAAAGTCCTCTCCCTTGGTGTTTTTCATCTGCTTGGAAATTATCATCTCTCCTTCTTCTGGAGGACTGCTTATTGGTATTGAACCTCAGTGATTCTGACAACACCAGCTGTGCAGCATCACTAACAGAGCCAGAAACTGTTTTCCGTCTTCATTATAAATAGAACAACACGGTTTGTTTTAGATTTTACAAACTATGTGTCTGCTTTGACTGCTGATTCTGCATGGGCTTTTGGATACCCATGGTGAAAGTGGCTTTTATTTCTGTGATACAGCGCCCGCATGCATCATTTTAAGCAGCCCTTTGCAGCAAAATGCAAAGTCATTTTGCCTGTTATCACTATGCATTTTTTTTTCCTTTTTTCCATGTCATTTCATACCATCAACGGCATCCCCAGCCATGACCTCAACCCCCAAGGCCACAAAAAGCTTTAAAATGCATAAACATGACATGCGAAGTATGCCTGTAGTGGCGTGTTACTTGTTTGAAATCTCATGATTGTTTTAAAGGGGAACACGCTGATGCAGAGCAGATTAGGTTCCATGGCAGGCAAGAGAATAATCTAATTTTCCTAACCCGCTTACTGACATTGTGGCACGGTAGAACCTTATTATGCAGAATCCCCTCTTGTTCTGGTTTTGCAATCAGGGGTTCAAGCTTAATGGAGCCACCGTGATTTATGTTGAAGGGAAGCTTTGATCCTGTTTGGGTTTTTTAAATGATTGAAGCAGGAAATGAGGTTGAAAACTATGAATATCAATATGAAAACGTGTTCTTGACAGCGATGGCGATATTGTCGGCCGTGCTGATGATAGATGCAAGAATGACAAGTGTGTGTTTGTGACTGTGCAGCCAGTTTGATATACTAACTGTGTTGCGTGTTTCCTTTCATCAGCTTCGGGCCGTAGCATCTCACAGAGCGTGATTAGCGTAAGCGTGGAATCCGCACCGCTGGGGGCTGCAGGGCGAGCTTGAAGCCTGAAGCGCATTCATCAACGTCCCTGGCAGGGTGCACCTTTCTCAGCCTCACACCACTCAGCTTGCAGTCCTCTCTCTTGCCCCATTTTCTGCTTTTTCTTTCATTTCTTGCTGGTTTTTTCTTCAGTGGCCTTTGTTGTTTTTTTAAGAGATAGGGTGGTTTTTGAAGATTTTTTTTTCTACTTTATCAAAGCTTTTACAGTACGGGAACATTTGTGGAAGGTGCATATTGTTTGAAAACCTAATATTATTATGTGTGCATAATGCTGAATTGCATCTGTAGCTGTTAAAGAGCTCATAAACACATAATACATTATCATGGATTTTTTTGTTTTGCTTTAGATTGCTACATGCTTTCCTTTTTACCAAACAACTGATGACACTGATGTCTCTGCCTTTAGCTCCCTTCAGTCTCCTTCCAGCAGGTAAACAGTGACTAAAGCAGGTCCTAGCAGATTTATCCCTCAGGTCTGAATATGTAATCGCTCTTAGATCTCAGACATGAAAGACTTGCGTACTTCTTCCTAAAAATGCCCTCTGAGGTGCCAAGTTGTGTTTTAAATGGTGGGATGTCGAGAAGAGAGGAAAAGTTTTGTGAGGAAATAATGGCTCACGAAATTGGCAGCTCCTGATAGAAACTGTTGACTTTGTGAAAGTATTTTAACACATTTCTTGATTAATATTTCTGTCATCATGGCGATAAGTTAAATTTGCCTCAATGACACAAGGCCTTCTTTGTCTTAGAAATTTCCCTCATCTATTTAATCATGAAAAGTTCAGGCACTATTCATGCCAGTATCACCTGATTTTTTTCCTTCACCTTTACTGAGTTGACTGCTCACTAGAAGAATATTGATAAATACCTCTTTAAAAAGATAATCTCTCACAGATCATATCTCACAGTGTTCACAAACTCTAAGTTATCCTTGTAAAAGCTGACGTTTTGGAAACATTCTTCCTCTTAGTGAGCTGTGGGGTGAAAGGTCAGTTTAGCTGTATACTGGTGATTCATAAACTAGCAACCTTTGAGGCCTCCATCAGAGTCTGGGTGAATTATGTTAGTAGGCAGCCAGAGCCTAAATCTACTCTGCAACTTTGCTGACATCTAGTGGCCAAAGTTGAAATCACACTGTAAAAAATGGACACACAACAGCATCAGGTTAAACAGATAACTCCGCTTAAAAATATAGTTCAGAGATTTTGTGAACATTTATTTTCCAGCAACATTTAAATACCGTCGTGGTCGGATTTATTTTGAGGATATGTATTTATAATATACAATGATACATCATTTAATCTGAAGATGTGTTTGGAGAAAGGCAACGGAAATCACTAGCGTATTAATTTAGTCGGTTAAGCCACGTATAAGAAAATTGTGCCTTTTTTTTTGTCCCATTTGTCCAACGAACCTATTAAAAGTTTTGTGGACAGTAAGTAATAAGAGAAAAATCTCCAAAGGTGAGTATTCTTAGGAGATATTACCCAGCATGTGTTGATAACCACATTAAATGTTGTGAGTGACTCTCAATGTCAGGTTTAATATAAATTCTCAGACCTTCAGCTCATGGTTAATCGTTAATTAGCTAACAACAGGTGGGGGTATATTTAAAAAAACAAACAAACGAACTACAATGTAAAGTTAAAGGTAATTAATGTGCTAACAAAAATATCAACTCTTCAACTGTGAGAGGTTTTTGTTGTTAGATTTTTTTTAGGATTTTTGCTAACATGTGGTAGTTAACTAGCATCGGGTTTAACCTTGCAATTTGACCCAAAGATGGCGGATGTCAGTGTGTCTGTAAGGGTATCAGCATGTTGAACTAAATCAGCATGGTGAGCACATATTTCACACTTGCAAAATCTGCAGAATGCCTTTAGTACGTCTCCCATTAGGACAGCAGCTACTTTCAGAGGTGTATGCGGACACAATTTTTTGTTTTTGTTTTTTTTTTGGTGGGGGGGGGGGGGGGGGGGGGGGGTGAAGGAGCACAGGGGTGTCTAATCAGCGCCATTCCTCTGTTACTGATCATTTCATATGCACAGCTGTTAAATACAGAAAATGCCGGCTAGAGAAATAATTTCGTCACATCGTTTTGGCGCAGTACCTCTTGTGCGGCGCCCAGGGGCGGGGTGGCCATAGGGAGGTTCGGGAGGTTTTCCGAACGGCCGGTCGTTTCCAGGCTGGATCGGCCGGTGATCAGATTTTTTTTTTTAAAAAAAAAACCCAATTAAGCACAGCAGCGCTCGCGCGGCCACAGGTGCAGGCAGTGATGGTCGGTCGCGAACGTTTCGGCTTTAAGAGCTGGCTCTTTTTTCATAAGGAGGGGCTACAAACACAACATCCCAGCAGTGTTAATTTTGTTGATATTGTAACGTTGTAAACACACTTCCAAAGTCGGCGATATTCACAACAAAGGTCGTCTTTATTAACAGAAAAACGAACGGCTGCTGTAAGCCACAGCCACGCCAACCACAACTACAACAGCGGAACAGCAACACACACACAGGCAAGCTCTCGGTCTTCTCTCTCTCTCCATGCTGCCTTCACGAACCTCCCGAACAGTCCGAAATCCCACAACATCAACACGCTCTCTAACTAAGAGAATCGCTACATTGCCCCCCCCCCCCCCTCACTAAATCCCTCGCCCCGAGGGATCCCGTACAAAGTCTCTGAGGTGACCTGGGGGTCTTCTCTGCCTCTGCAGCCCCCTTGTAGACGACACTTGGGGCTGTGTCTGCTGTCCTGCAGCACCCTGCTTTTGATCTAGGATGGGGTGCAAAAGTGGAGAAAGCTGTGGGGCAGTAGAAGGGGGCACAGTCAGTGAGTCTGGGGCTGTGGCTGTTTCATTTCTCAGGGGGGTTGACTGGGCTGGGCGCACATCGCCCCTATATGGAGCCAGCCTGTCTCCATGAAGGGCCGCTCGTCTCCCCCTAGTCGGCAGCTGAACCCTGTACACCACTTCCCCCAGCTTCTCTACCACTACACAAGGCCCCACCCAGTGGCAGTCCAGCTTGGGGCACCGGCCTTTCTTCCTCCTCGGGCTGTACACCCACACAAGGTCACCGGCCCTGAAGTCTTTCCCTTTAACCCTCAAGTCATAATTCCTTTTCTGTCTCATTCCCGCTTTCTCCAGCTGATCACGGGCAAAAGCATGGGCCGACTCCAGCCGGTCCTGCAGTCTCCTGGCGTATTCCGGACCCGGTACGACTACCGGAGCGTCCGGAGGCCTCCCCAGTGCCATCTCCGCTGGCGTCCGTAGCTCTCGCCCCAGCATGAGCAGGGCAGGCGTACACAAGGTGGAATCCTGCACAGCGGACCTATACGCCAACAAAACAAGGGGGAGATGCATGTCCCAATCGCGCTGGTGCTCTGCAGTGAGGATGGCCAGCTGTTTCGCCAGGGTCCTGTCGAAGCGCTCGACGAGCCCATCACTCTGCGGGTGTAATGGTGTCGTCCGGGTCACTGTGGATGGTTTCTGCCATCCCGAACCTGGCAAACATGCCCTCCACCAGCCTGTCGACCACCGTCTCCGCCTCCTGGTCGGGTATGGCATATGCCTCCGGCCATTTTGTGAAGTAGTCCATGGCAACTAAGACATAACGGTTTCCTCTGTCTGTGCGTGGAAAAGGCCCCATCACGTCCACTGCTACTCTCTCCATCGGGGCTCCCACTTCTAACTGCTGTAGCTGGGCCCGGGACTGGTCTGAGGGACCCTTGTGCGCTGCACAGAGGTCACACCGGCGGCAAAAGTCCTCAACATCCCTCCTGAGCTGCCCCCAGTAGAAACTCTGCCGGAGCCGCCGAAGGGTTTTGGAAACTCCAAAATGCCCCACCCCGGCGGTTCCGTGGGAGGCCTTCAAAACTGCCTCCCTCAGGGCCCTGGGGACCACCACCTGCCACCTCTCCTCCCCCGTAGCTGGCTCCTTCCAGGCTCTCTGCAGCACTCCGTCCTTTACTCGGAGAGCTGAAAATTTCACAAACTGTCCTTTAGTTGCAGGTGAGTATCCAGCCACTCCGCTCCACTGCGGTCTTTGACCAGACTCCACCCATTGTAGCACTGGCCGGAGGTCAACATCCTGCTCCTGTTGCGCTCTCCACTCGAGCGGGTCAATCACCTGTGCCACTCTGCAGGCCAGCCCACCTCCGCTACACCCGGAATCATGCTCTCCCCCAGCCCGGAGCTCCTCCTCCCGGGCTTCCCGCTTTTCGCAGTACCGGCAACCAGCTGGAGCACAGGGGCGTCGGGACATGGCATCCGCGTTGGCGTGGTGAGCCCCCACTCGGTACTTCACTTCGAAGACGTATGGCGCTAATTCCTCCAGCCAGCGTGCAATCTGCCCCTCTGGCTCCTTAAACGCCATTAGCCACTGCAAGGCTGAATGGTCTGACCGGACAGTGAAGGGCAGGCCACAAAGGTAGTATCTGAAGTGACTTATTGCCCGTACTATGGCCAGGAGCTCCCTTCGCGTCACACAGTAGCGTCGTTCAGCCTTATTAAAGGTTCTGCTGAAGTACGCCACCACTCTCTCCCCCGTTGGCCCCAGCTGGTTCAACACTGCCCCCATTCCAACATCGCTGGCATCTGTGTCTAGAATAAATGGCAGACTGGGGTCCGGGGTGGCGAGGATGGGAGATTCTGTCAGGGCATTTTTCAGCCGCTCAACAGCCTGTTCACATCCTGCTGTCCAGTCAAAGTCACTGTCCTTTTTCTGCAGGCGGAACAGGGGCGCAGCAATACAGGAGAACCCCCTTACAAACCGCCTGTAGTAGGACGCCAGACCAAGGAAGCTCTTTAAGTCCTTCAAGTTTGTGGGGGTTGGCCAGTCCTTCACCGCCTGCACTTTCTCCTCCAGCGTACTGATACCCTCACCCCCGATTTTGTGTCCCAGGAACTCCAGCTCTTTCCTCATAAAGCAGCACTTATCGGGGTGGAGTTTCAGGCCCGCTGCCGCTATCCGCTGTAGAATCTGCCGCAGGGACGCCAGAGCTGCCTCGAAGGAACTTCCATGGACCAGGATGTCGTCCAAATAGACCAAACATTCCTGTCGGGGGATATCGGCCAGCACCTGTTCCATCAACCTTTCAAACGTGGCCGGCGCATTGCATAGGCCGAAGCAGAGAACACGGAACTGCCACAGCCCCCTGCCTGTGCTGAAAGCAGTCTTTGGTCTGGCTGCGGGGCTGAGGGGCACTTGCCAATACCCGCTACGCAGGTCCAGTGAGGAGAACCAGGAAGAGCCGGAAACCAAATCCAGGCACTCATCGATGCAGGGCAGCGGGTATGAGTCTTTCTTAGTCACACTGTTCAATGGCCTAAAATTGACACAGAATCTCATTTTGGGGCTCTTCTTCTTTTTGACCATCACAACCCCCGAGGCCCAGGGGCTGTCGGAGGGTTCAATGACGCCAGCCCTGAGCATCTCCCCGATTGCACTATCAGCCGCAGCCTGATGCGCCAGGGGGAGGCGGCGAGGGCGTGACTTCACAGGCCGTGCATCTCCCGTGTCAATGTCGTGCTGCAGGAGGTGAGTCAAGCCTACCTCGTCTTCTGACAGAGCAAAAATGTCCTTGAACTCCAGCAGCACCTGCCACAGCTCCTCCCGCTGTGGATGATCTAAATCTTGGCAGCTACGTGTCCATATGTCCCTCACTACTGCCAGTCTATCCCCCTCCCCCATTACAGTGTGCTGGTCTGAGGGAGGAGAACCCACTACGGTGGCTAAATCGGGGTCAGGGGACAGGGGTGCAGGGGGGTAGGCGTGCCTCATGGTGCACCCCCGCTGCTCTCGACTTTGACGGGTGCAGGTTCGGGGCCTGTGCGGGGCGCACCAGGTCAACCATGGGGCCCCCTGGAAAGGTCAGCGTGTTATTCCCCAGGTCTAAGACACTCTGTGAGGCCCGCGGAATGTCCAGGCCTAATATGCAAACGTCCTGCACCGCTGCCACCCATACCTCCAAGTTCACTCCCAGGCCCCCCACCTGAATAGGGACCAGTCCTTTTCCCAACATCGGGACTAACTCACCAGTCACTGTACACAGTTTAACTGTAGTTGGTTCCAACTGGGTTCCTACCGGCACCACGTCAGGTCTCATCAAGGTCGCAGTGGAGCCAGTGTCGACCAGAGCTGTGTACGGAGCCCCTGCCAGGGTGATGGGGATGTGACAAAAATCCCCTGCACGCGTCCAGCCCACCACCCTCGCGGACTCTGTGCTGTCGTCTGCTTCTGGGGGGAGCTGAGCCCCGCACCCCCGGCTGTACCGTTGGGCTCTGTCCACCGGCGCCCCGGCGGATTGGGACACAGAAGAGGGCCTGCGCCGTCCCGCCTACGCAGGCCCTGAGGCGTTTCCCTGAACACCGGCACGGTCCGGGCATCGTACGCTGATGTGGCCCAGCTGTCCGCACGTCCAGCAAACAGGAGGGTCTCGGCGAGGACGAGCACCGCGGCGTGAAGATTGTAGAGACACGCCTCGAACCAGTTCGGTCAATTTGGCCACCCAAGCTGGCACCCCCTGGCCCGGGGCCTCCAGCACCGCAGCCCTCACCACCGGGTCATACTCGCTATGGTCGCACCCCGCAGAAGCCACCACGGCCTCCCTCTCCAAGGCCATCTCCAGGGCCTCGTGCAGATTGCGGGGGTGGGAAAGTTGAGTCTGGATGCGCAGCTCACCAGGGATAATGGCGCGGATGAACTGGTCTCTGGCCAGCTCGTTCTGCACGTCGATGGGCATGTGGACATATGCTTTCTTCGCTAGCATCTCAATGTCATTAACCAAAGCGCGAAGCGGCTCGCCCGGTTGTCTCCGTCTACTCGTCAGTTCAGACCGCAGGACAGCAGGCTGACCACACTGCCCAAACCGCCGCTGCAGAGCACCAACCGGAGCCCTGTAGTCAGCCCTCTCAGCCGGGCTAAGCAGCAGCAGGCATGCCAAAGCGTCGTCAGTGAGGCACAAGGCTAGCTGGAGTGCTTTAGTGTCTTCGGACCAAGCCGCAGCATGCGCTAACAGTTCAAATTGAGCATGGAAGGCCTCCCAGTCAGCCTTACCGGAGTACTTGGGGGTTTTGACATTCGCCTGGCGGGGCCGGGCGCCACTATCGCCAAGCACGGGCCCCGCGCTGTTCGGGGCGGGCGTCTCCGTGCCCGCGTATATTCCTGCAGTCGACGGGCTAAAGCCAGCGTCGGCTGCCAGGCCTCTGGCAGTCCGTCTGAGGCGGGCTAAACGCTCTCCGGCACTGTCCGCTCCCTCGGGACCCAGCGTGCCCCCAAAGTCACTGTCCATAGCCTCTCTCTTGATTTCGGGCGGGCCCCGGCCACATCTCGCTGCGCTGCCATAGTTAGCGCAGGCTGTCAACTGAGGTAGCCGAAGCAGGGCTAGCCGACGGTTGGCAGTTTGACTTCTGACACCAATGTAACGTTGTAAACACACTTCCAAAGTCGGCGATATTCACAACAAAGGTCGTCTTTATTAACAGAAAAACGGCTGCTTTAGGCCACAGCCACGCCAACCACAACTACAACAGCGGAACAGCAACACACACACAGGCAAGCTCTCGGTCTTCTCTCTCTCTACCCCCTGCTGCCTTCACGAACCTCCCGAACAGTCCGAAATCCCACAACATCAACACGCTCTTTAACTAAGAGAATCGCTACAATATATTTTCGTCATAGTTTTTGTCAACGGCCCTTTTTTCATGACGAAAACAAGAACTAAATAAAAACTAAAAAGGATAAAAACGATACCGAAATTAACTGACGTTTTCATCAATGAATGAAAACGAGACAAATGCTTGGCAGGGACAAAATCCAATCAGAACTGATTTAATTTTGTGACAGGGTGGACAAGTTAGGGGAAAAAATCCAATCAAACGCACAGTTGCACAAATTTGCTCTAAACCCGGGAAGGACAAACTAGCCTGTGACTTGTCTTTACTTCCGATAGAACTAAGTTATGTAAAATATTATTTAAACATTTATTTAATGTTTACATCGGGTAAAAAGATGACAAATCTTAAACATCTGCAAACCAGTCACCCAGATCTCCATGCAAAGGTGAGCATTTTAATGTCATGCAGGGTAAAGTGTTTTCCCCAGTTTAGCGTTTGTATTTAGAGAAAATCTCCACACCGCGGTGGATTAGCCTTTCCTAATCTTAGTCCTGAACACTGCCTTGTACCTTTCAGAGCGTGTCCTGCTGTAAAACGCTCGGATTATCTCAGTAAGGTGGTGTTAATGATCAGGTGTGTGGGAAGCAGGTGAAACACTGTTAATATTAATAATATTCCATAACTTTTAATAAATGTTTAATTTTGTGTGTGTAACTAATTCAAGGGAACTTTAGAAAAAGCATTTGTATATTACACCCTTTATATTTTAGTGGACTAAATCAACTGTAGATTTAGTCCACTGTATTCTTAAGATAATTTCGTTGACTAAAACTTGACAAACTATTCAGATGACTAAATTATGACTAAAACTAAATTAGATTTTCATCAAAAGACTATGACTAAAACTAAATCAAAATTTGTTGTCAAAATTAACACTGCAGACCAGCCAGCACACCATCAGGAGAGGTGAAGGGCGAGACACCAGCTAAGGGGGGTTGACGATCTTTTTTCCCCCTTTTTGCTGCTCCGTTGTACGATCGGATAAAAGGCCTCTCCAAACCAAGCTCCCGGGCTGAATTTCAACCCCAGCCCGCCCCTGGCGGCGCCCCTATGCATTGCATATAGTGCCCACCCACTTTTAGCGCCACTGTCTCCCATCAGCGCTCTCTTTCTCCCACACTTTATGTCATGTCCTGGGCCGTTGGCCCAGCGTTTTGTGTTAATTTATTTCCTGAGTTTGTCCTCCCTGTATGTTTGTCATGTTCCCAGTGTTGTGACTTGTCTGCGTGTTCCTTGGTTTATCACTTCCTGTTTTATTTTGCCAATGTGATTTCCTTGTGCTTTGTGTTTAGCTTTGCTTCCCCTGTGTAATTAGTTTCATTTGCCTCACCTGTTGTTCCCTGCTGTTTCCTCTTGCCCTGATTACCCATTGTGTATTTTAGCCCTCAGTTTTCATTTGTTCTCTGTCGCGTCGTTGATGTTGTGTGCCCGTGTGTTCCCTGTGTTTGCCCGTCGTCTCCCTTCCAAGATTTTTGTATTTGTTTTTCCCCTGCTTAAATAAATCCCTTTTAAGTTACGCTGACTTCTGGAGTCCTTCGTGTCAGCCATTCCTCGCCTGTTTCCTCCCCGGCCATGACAGAACGACGCGACCCCCTGCACCCGTTCCTGTTCCGCGGGTGGGGGCAGCCATGACAGAACGACGCGACCATTACAAAACCCCCTCCGGCTCCAATTTTTTCGACGGCACTCGTCTAGCGCTGGGGGGCCCGGCGTCTTTGAACAGTCCCCGTCATCGTCACTCACCTGCCTCCCCTTTCGCTGATCCCTCCCTTCCTCGGCAGCCGCGGAGGAGAGGGAGTTCCCGGCAGCAACGGCGGAAGGCACCCCGAGACCCGAGCGGTATAACGCCGCGGACCGCTTCACCACTTCACACCCAATCCTCCGTTTCCGTGAGTAACACTGGCTTCAACGCTACTATGCCTGCGGACAATTATTCCCGTCACCCCCCTGCCTTTCCCCTCCCTGAGGTGGCAAAGCAGACCATTATCCGTTGGGTGGATTCACTGGTTATGGACCTTCTGGCTGACCCATGTGAGCAGGAACAGCAACAGCTCACGGCCCAGCTGCAAGGGCTAGTCGATGATTACCCTTGGTTATTTGGCTCTCTGCATGGGTTAGTGCAGGATTTCTTAACCTCCACCCTTCACCTACAGCAGTCCCCAGTGTCAGCTCATTCTCAGTCCCCAGTGTCAGCGCATTCTCAGTGCCCGGTGTCAGCTGTGTCTCAGTCTCCCCAGTCAGCTGTGCCTCAGGCTGCTTCCACGCAGTCAGCTCCTCTCCCTAGCTCGCAGTCAGTCTCCTCGCAGTCAGTCTCCTCGCAGTCAGTCTCCTCGCAGTCAGTCTCCTCGCAGTCAGCTCTAACGCCCTTAGCTCCTGCTCTCTCTAGCTCGCAGTCTGCTCTTTCTGTCTCCCGGCCTGCTTCCACGCGGCCAGTTTTGACGTACTCAGGCCCCTCTAGCCTTCAGTCGGTTTCCCTAATGTCTGTTCACCCTAGCACTCTGTCAGTTCCTCCAGTGTCAGTTCCTCCAGTGTCAGCTCCTCCTCAGTCGCAGTGTTCCCAGTCAGCTGTAGCTCCAGCTCCTCCTCAGTCGCAGTGTTCCCAGTCAGCTGTAGCTCCAGCTCCTCCTCAGTCGCAGTGTTCCCAGTCAGCTGTAGCTCCAGCTCCTCCTCAGTCGCAGTGTTCCCTGTCAGCTGTAGCTCCAGCTCCTCCTCAGTGGCAGTGTTCCCAGTCAGCTGTAGCTCCAGCTCCTCCTCAGTCGCAGTGTTCCCAGTCAGCTGTAGCTCCAGCTCCTCCTCAGTCGCAGTCTCAGACCCCTCAGTTAGCTCCAGCTCCTCCTCAGTCGCAGTCTCAGACCCCTCAGTTAGCTCCAGCTCCTCCTCAGTCGCAGTCTCAGACCCCTCAGTTAGCTCCAGCTCCCTCTGCTCACCCTGCTCCCGCTCCCTTGGCTCCAGCTCCCCCTGCACCCGTACCTGTTCCGCGGGTGGGGGCAGCCACGGACGGGCTGACCTCTGCACCCGTACCTGTTCCGCGGGTGGGGGCAGCCACGGACGGGCTGACCTCTGCACCCGTTCCTGTTCCGCGGGTGGGGGCAGCCACGGACGGGCTGACCTCTGCACCCGTTCCTGTTCCGCGGGTGGGGGCAACCAGGTCCAAGCCTTCGCATCGGTTTTCTGTGTTAGCTGCAGCAGCAGGGTCTCAGTCAGCTCTAGCTCCAGTCGCTCTCCCTCGCCTTCAGTCAGCTCCAGTAACTCTTCCTCGGTCCCCAGTGTCAGCTGTTTCAGTGCCCTCTCAGTCAGTTCCCTCAGCCCCTGTCTTAGTTCCTTCGGTTTTGGTCCCAGTTCCCTCAGCTCCTGCTCCTTCTGTAGCTCCAGTAGTGTCAGCTCCCTCTCAGGCCCCAGTGTCAGCGAGCTCTCGGTCTGTCTCCACGCAGCCAGATCTCCCTAGCTCTCGGTCTGTCTCCACGCAGCCAGATCTCCCTAGCTCTCGGTCTGTTTCCACGCAGCCAGATCTCCCTAGCTCTCGGTCTGTTTCCACGCAGCCAGATCTCCCTAGCTCTCGGTCTGTTTCCACGCAGCCAGATCTCCCTAGCTCTCGGTCTGTTTCCACGCAGCCAGATCTCCCTAGCTCTCGGTCTGTTTCCACGCAGCCAGATCTCCCTAGCTCTCGGTCTGTTTCCACGCAGCCAGATCTCTCTCGCTCGCGGTCTGTTTCCACGCAGCCAGATCTCCCTAGCTCACAGCCCGCTCTCTCTGGCTCCCGGCCTGCTTCCACGCAGCCAGTCGTCTCCCGGCCTGCTTCCACGCAGCCAGTCGTCTCCCGGCCTGCTTCCACGCAGCCAGTCGTCTCCCGGCCTGCTTCCACGCAGCCAGTCGTCTCCCGGCCTGCTTCCACGCAGCCAGTCGTCTCCCGGCCTGCTTCCACGCAGCCAGTCGTCTCCCGGCCTGCTTCCACGCAGCCAGTCGTCTCCCGGCCTGCTTCCACGCAGTCCCCTGCACCTCTGCTATTCCTCGAGCAGCCCCTGCTGCTCAATAAAGCAGCAGTGTGCCCTGTTCCGCGGTCCCAGCCTACGCATCCGGTGCCTCACTATGTAGGCCCCGTTCAGCCCATGGGCTCAGCTCACTCCAAGCCGATGGGGGTCTCCGCTCAGTCCGAGCCAGGGGGTCCCGCTCAGTCCGAGCCGATGGGGGTCTCCGCTCAGTCCGAGCGCTCCGCGCCAGAGGATCCCGCTCAGTCCGAGCGCTCCGCGCCAGAGGGTCCCGCTCAGTCCGAGCCGATGGGGGTCTCCGCTCAGTCCGAGCGCTCTGCGCCAGAGGGTCCCGCTCAGTCCGAGCCGATGGGGGTCTCCGCTCAGTCCGAGCGCTCCGCGCACGAGGGTCCCGCTCAGTCCGAGCCGATGGGGGTCTCCGCTCAGTCCGAGCGCTCCGAGCCAGGGGGTCCCGCTCAGTCCGAGCCGGTGGGGGTCTCTGCTCAGTCCGAGCGCTCCACGTCACCCGAGGGTTCCCCACCAGAGCCCGGGGTCGCCCTTCTCCGCCGCCGCATGCCCCGCGGTCGGCCTCCAGTGTCTGCTCCCCGTCGCCGCCGCCGCACGCCCCGCGGTCGGCCTCCAGTGATTCCTTCTCGTCCTCGTCGCCGCCGCCGCTGGGAGCGCGGGCGGCCTCCAGTGATTCCTTCTCGTCCTCGTCGCCGCCGCCGCTGGGAGCGCGGTCGGCCTCCAGTGATTCCTTCTCGTCCTCGTCGCCGCCGCCGCTGGGAGCGCGGTCGGCCTCCAGTGATTCCTTCTCGTCCTCGTCGCCGCCGCCGCTGGGAGCGCGGTCGGCCTCCAGTGATTCCTTCTCGTCCTCGTCGCCGCCGCCACTGGGAGCGCGGTCGGCCTCCCTCGTTGGGATTTTGCTTTGTGGCCCCTTGGCCTCTGCGGCCTCCTGAACTGTGTGTTTTTTGTTTTTGGATTTCCCACTGACTCCCCTGAACTGTGGACTGTTTTTTCCCCTGCTGTTTTTTGTTTTGTCATAGCTCCTGGACTGTTCCTTGTTTCGGCCCCCTGTTTTGGACATTGGAGCTCTCCGGCCTTGTGCCGTCGCTTTTTGTTTCATCCGGTTGTTTTTTTTTTGCTTCTCGTCCCCGTGTTTTGTTCTTGTTTGGACTGTGTTGCCTCTGCTCTGCCTCATTTTGATGCCCCCTGTTGGACTGTCTCCGGCCTTGTGCCGTCGCCTTTTGTTCTGGTCCTGTGTTTTTGTTTTCTTCCTGTCCGGGTTTGATTTGTTTTGTTCACGCCCTGTGATTTCTGTTTTGCTCCCTGTCTTTGTTTTTGTTTCGGGCCCTCCCTCCTGGTCCCCCGCCTCCCGCCCTTGTCTGGTTTTGTTTCTGGTTTTGGCCGTCGGGAGCCGGCCTTTGAGGGGGGGGTACTGTCATGTCCTGGGCCGTTGGCCCAGCGTTTTGTGTTAATTTATTTCCTGAGTTTGTCCTCCCTGTATGTTTGTCATGTTCCCAGTGTTGTGACTTGTCTGCGTGTTCCTTGGTTTATCACTTCCTGTTTTATTTTGCCAATGTGATTTCCTTGTGCTTTGTGTTTAGCTTTGCTTCCCCTGTGTAATTAGTTTCATTTGCCTCACCTGTTGTTCCCTGCTGTTTCCTCTTGCCCTGATTACCCATTGTGTATTTTAGCCCTCAGTTTTCATTTGTTCTCTGTCGCGTCGTTGATGTTGTGTGCCCGTGTGTTCCCTGTGTTTGCCCGTCGTCTCCCTTCCAAGATTTTTGTATTTGTTTTTCCCCTGCTTAAATAAATCCCTTTTAAGTTACGCTGACTTCTGGAGTCCTTCGTGTCAGCCATTCCTCGCCTGTTTCCTCCCCGGCCATGACACTTTATTATATTTGTTAATATATTTTCACCACTTACTGGAGCTCATTCTTGCGCTGCCTCCTCACTCTGGGCTGTTATTAGTGTTTGTTTTCGATAAACAGGAAACGGGGGCTTGGAAGGGACAAACTACCTACCACTCGTCTTTTGCTTTATTATAGGGCGCTGAGAGATAATCGAGTTTCACTCGGAAAGAAAGTCAAGCCCAAATAAGCAGAGGTGGCAAAAGTACTGACATTCTGTACTTAAGTAGAAGTACAAGTACTTATGTTAAAAAATACTTTAGTAAAAGTCGAAGTACTGGTTCAACTTCTCTACTTAAGTAAAAGTAAAAAAGTACAGGCTCTGAAATGTACTCAAAGTAAGAAAGTAAAAGTAGTTCTTTGGAGGATGTTTCTACCTGCTATTTTTGTGTAAAAACTAACCGAACCTCATTACATATTATTGTAATAATATAAAATAATATTACATGAGAATACAAACGTTATTCCAATCTAAATTTTAATCCTAATGAATGCACTCAGCTTGAAACTGTTATGTAGGACACAAACTGTGAAAGGGAATTTAAACACAGCTCTATTCTCTGTGTCGTCCATAGTAGAGGGTGACTGTGCCTCCACCTAAACACCAACATGAGGATACTCAGGGGTTACAGTGGGATTCAGAAGGTGGAGGAACCCTAAGATCAGCTGTAGTGGCTCTGCATGGGGAGCAGAATCACAGCTTTCTATTGTGAGCTCCAGTAAATGATGTTGGTGTGCAGGCTGTGATCAGCTGACCTGCTGCTGCTGCTCTGAGGTTTACTGCTCTGTGTGGATGAAGTGAACTCACAAAGATGAAACCCAGTATTTCACAGCTCTCTGAGCTGATCTCCATCCCCTACACTGACAGCATACAGGCTGTACAAATGTTGGATTCAGTGAATGAATCTCAGCATCAGCAGCTTTGATTCAAACTCATCTCTGCTGCACTGATGTAACCTGTAACTCTGACCATGAACACAGTCTCTGTGCACCAACACAGAGCTTTACTGTAAATACAGTACAACAAGCTAACCTAAACTGCAGTATTTTCATAGAATCTTTGAATTACACAACGTAAGCATACTTCAGTTTATTTTCCAGTCCTTACCTTTAATTCTAACCTCTCTTCTTCCTCTCCTGTCCTCTTTCTCCATCTCTGAGTGAACTTCTCTCTCTTTGCTCTCCCTGAAATACAGCAGCTCTTCTTTTAGCTAGCTGTGTAACAAACTGCACACACTTTGTGTGTTTACTGATATTTGTTGAGCATTTAGAAACGTTGCATTTACCTGCCACACGTTACTCCCTTCGTGCTCGCTCCTCTTCAGTAGTGCTAGCTAAGCTGTTTATGTGCCGCAGCGCAACTTACGGACTCGGTCCGGCCCGCTGTAACCCCTGATTATAGCGCTATAAATGATACATTAATTATATGGGTTTGCGTATTTAATCCCTTTGTACGAGATAAGCCCCGATGATGGAGGATACGCCAGTACGATTGTCTCTTATGTGTTATTATTCCTCCGTTTAGCCTCAGATCGTTTGATGACTGACGGCGCACTGACCGGAAATGCAAACTTCTCTCTGACGTGTTAAAAAGTAACGAGTCTGTTTGAAAATGTAAGAAGTAGAAAGTACAGATACTTGTGTAAAAATGTAGGGAGTAAAAGTAAAAAGTAGTCAGAAAAATAAATACTTAAGTAAAGTACAGATACCTGAAAAATCTACTTAAGTACAGTAACAAAGTATTTGTACTTCGTTACTTCCCACCTCTGCAAATAAGCAACTCCACATTCAAAAACAAGCCCAAAAAAACCGCAACCCCCGACTCACGAGATTTGCAAGCGACTTTAGAAAAAAAACCAAGCCCAAAGTCCCTTATAATAAGCGGACTTCGCAACACTGGCTTCGATACATGCTCAGGGCTTTCAAATTGTTTTGGAGTAGCAAGTGGGGCATGCCAAGTAGCAGGCGCCTTTTGACTGAGACCGAAGCCATGACGGCAGCAGACGATATGAACAGTCACATGGCAGTCGTAAACCAATCAAATGGCTCAGATTGAAAGAACGTAAATATTGCAACGTGCGTCCACATGGCGCTGGAAATGGAGACAGCGGACGGCGCAAAAACATTTTTTTTAGGAAAATTAAAAAGTAGACGGCGCAGAGTGGTGGAGTAGGTGAAAAATGAGCCTGCCGCCGGCATAATTTGAAAGCCCTGCCCTGCTTCGAATCTTGGGCTTACACCTCAAGAGAACCACTGCTTCGAAGCTTGCTTCAGGGCGGAAAAAAATTCGCGTGACATATTACATCCGAAGCAGCAACTGCTTCGTTTTTTTAAAAATAAAGTTTATTTAACTCAGCAAGTGTAAACATACAAAGGATGAACCACATAGAAAAAACAACTTTGTTTACATGTCTTAATAACAATCATAAGTAAAAAAAACAGTGAGCCCAACCTAAATCCCTTTAAAAAAAAAAATGGAAATCAGATGGAAATGAACCAGAAGAGACCATAACTTCAGGGCTTTCGGACTTTTCATTAATTTGAGAGATTTGCAAAAAAGCTTAAACTCATTCTTCCAATGACTTAAGGTGGGTTTAACTTTCAGACATTTGCATTTGTGAATAAAAAAATTTCACCAGTAATATAATATTATTTAAGACAAAATCCTCCTTCTTATTCTCGATAAAAATGCTAAATTTAATAACCTGTATATTCAGAATTGAAAAGAGTAGATTCTTGGAAAGGAGCCAGCTCTGCAAATCCTCCCACAGTAAATGAACAGTAGTACAGTAAAAGGAAAAGATGTTCTAGAAATTCAGATGCATCACCACAAAAACCACAGTTTTCTGCTTCAAAACCAAATTTTGCTCTCAAAAATTCTTTTGTTGGATAGATTTCATTCAAAATTTTGAAGTTACTTTCTTTAATCTTAGGTGCAAGAGGCAAGGATAAATAGCTTCTTCTAATTCTACACCATTAATGCAGAGCTGCCTCAAGTTTGGGGAAATCTTTGAATATACAATACTCTCTTTTATCATCAATTTTAGAGCTGTCGGTATAGCATTTACCACTCTATTGTAACATTTCACTGTACATTTAAGATGAAATTTTTCACAGAATTCTTCATGTTTTAGTACATTGCCTTCCTCATCCATAAGATGATCAATAGCCCATATTCCGTTATCATTCCATTCTTCTATATACAGTGATTTTCTATTACATAGGATATATCTATTATTCCAAATTGGGCTGTTATATGGGGTGAAATTATGGCTGTAAATTAATTTCCAATAAAGAATGACTTGTTGATGAAAATTAGAGCGCTTGACAGGTAATGATTTCCATTCAAAATCACATCTCAACAAAAATTCTATACCACCCAATTTTTGAAAACCCATATTGGGGACAATAAACCAAAAAGAATTCTTATTGTTAATGTAAGATTTTAGCCATTTCAACTTCAAAACCCCATTCATAACATCAAAATCCAATGCAGAAATACCTCCCTCTTCATAAGTCTTTGCAATATCAGCTTTCCTAATATACTGACATTTGTTCCTCCAAATAAATTTAAAGTTTATGTTGTTCATCATTTTTATTAATTTAGTAGAAAGAGGTAAAGAGGACAGACTATCCATTTTAGATAGTAACACTCTACCAAAAATAGTAATATCCCTTTGTAGCCATTTGTTTAGAATCAATTTACATTTCCCTATATTATTGGCCACATTTTTGCTGACAGATATTGTTCTATCTTTAGAAATCGTAATGCCCAAATATTTTACCTCCTTCTTAACTTTTACATTACAAATTGTTGGTTGAAGAGAATCATGTAGTGTTAAAATTTCACACTTCTCCAAATTCAACTGTAATCCAGAAGCCTTTGAAAACATCTTGACCGCCTCTAGCGCTAATGGAATTTGATCTTCATTTTTAAGAAATAAAGTTGTGTCATCTGCCAATTGACTGATAATTATTTGTCTATCTAGTACCTTTAACCCTTCAAAAAGGTTGTTTTTGATCAAAATGGAAAGCATTTCTGCCACCATTATAAATAATAAAGGAGAGCTGCTACACCCTTGCCTAATACCCCTTCCAATTTCAAACCTTTTACAAGTGCCACTACCTAATGCCACAGAACTGTTTATTTTATTGTAAAGCATTTCAATTAGACCAGGGGTTTTCAAAGTATGAAAGGGTGAGCCCCCCTCCAAGGAGCACAATGCCTGCTGCGCCCCCCCCCCCAATAATCAACCCACACACAAACAAATGCCACTACAAAACACCTAATTGCTTTTATTTTAGAACCATCTCATCTTTTAAAATGACACTTTATCTGAATGAAATTTAACGCATGAACATTTTAAAACATTTCCTCCCATTTTAATTATTTTATCAGGGCCTTTGTATGGCAAATATGCCCTTTTTTCATTTTTCTAATGATAAGAACAACCCCAAACTCATCACAAAATCCATACTTTAAGTAGTCGTGGTCATACTTCCTCTTTTTTCTACTTACGCCAGAGCTTGTCTCCCCTGCCTTTTTCTTTACTAAAAATGTGTCCATTCTTTCTCTCACATCAGTAGACAGCAAGCAGATAGCTTCTTTTCCCGGTTTATTTTTTCCCTCGCACCGCGCCTCCCCTAAAGTGCTCTGGCGCCCCCTAGGGGAGGCGCGCCTCACACTTTGAAAACCGCCGAATTAGACCAATAAATCCAGAGCCAAACCCAAAACACTCCAAAGTTTTCAAAATAAAAGGATGTTCAACTGAATCGAACGCTTTATAAAAATCTAAGAATATCAGGAAGCCATTTTCTTGTAACAAATCACTATAATCTATTAAATCTAAAACAAGTCTTATATTATTGTGAACCTACCTTTTAAAAATCCTGATTGTGTTTCACTTATGATACTTGAGATACCTTTTTTAAGTCTAGCTGCAATAGCTCCAGACAATAATTTATAATCTGTGTTTAGCAAAATTATAGGTCTTATGTTATCCAAGATCCTCTTATCCTTCCCGGGCTTAGGGATTAAAGTGATTAAGCCTTGTTTCATAGTAGCCATAAGTTCTTTGTTCTGTATACATTCCACAAGTGCATTAAAAAGTAAACCTCTCACTTCCTTCCAAAAGAACTGATAGAAATTGCTTGTAAGCCCATCTGATCCTGGAGACTTGTTTAAAGTTATCTTCATCACAAATGCATCCAATTCTTCAATTACCAAATCCGCATCACACCATTTCTTAAACGAATCATCAATATGGGGAATATTATCTTTAATTTTATTGAAAAGTAAGTCAGCATCACTTACAGAGTAGTCCAAAGAATAAAGTTTAGAGTAAAACAGAAACACTTCCTTTTCTATCTCCTTAAAGTCCTTACATTCCACCCCCTGTATCATTAAACAATCAATTGAATTTCTTTGCTGTCTACATTTCTCTAGACTACAAAAGTAGGCTGAATTTTTTTCCCCTTCCTCGGTCCACTTTGCTCGCGACCTTATAAAAGCACCATAAGCTCTCTCCAAATATAACCCATCTAACTTACCTTGCAACTTGAATAACTTATTTTTTTTCTAGATCATTAACTTTGACTTATTGCAACAAAGGTTAATCTCTCTTTTGTCTATTAATATCCTTACTAAATTTTATCGTAAATTCTCTAATCTTAAATTTAATAAATTCCCATTTCGTTAAGTAGCTTCCGATTGAATCGTTCTTTTCAATACCTTTTTATAATGTCCCTAATCATTTTGCAATAATTATCATTTTCAAGTAGTTTAGCGTTAAATTTCCAATATTTCTTACCTCTGAACTCCTTTTGTTTAGGCTCTAAGTATAAATCAATAAAACAATGATCTGTTAGAGGTGCTCTGGATAAATTGGCCTGTGCACAAAAACTAATAAGGTCATAACTGATCAACCAATAATCAATTCTGGATTTATTCTCGCCATTAGGTCTGAACCATGAAAAGCTTTTCAACCCCGGATTTAAAGACCTCCAAATGTCTGTCAAATTATTGTCAGTCATAAAGCTTCCGATCATATCGTTAAACTGAGGCTTGCCTATTCTTGGAGGCATTCTGTCCACCCATTCGTCTGGAACCATGTTCCAGTCTCCTCCTACTAAAACATGAGCAGTGGGGTATAATAACTTAAAGTCAGAAATAATCTTTGTAATAGTTTCTAACAGCAGTTTGTTTTGTCCATCATTTTTGTATCCATAAATATTCACTGAGATGAGAAAAAGGTTTTCAGTCTTCATTACCACCGTCAACCAATGTCCATTTTCATCCGCTTTGTATGTTAAAATCTCCCCAGGGAATCTGTTGAAGCATATTGCTACACCAGCAGTCCGATTTGAGCCGTGGCTAAATAAAATCTTATCTCCCCACTGCATTGTCCAGAAAGTTGCATCTGCCACGGAAGAATGAGTCTCTTGTAAAAATAAAAGATTAGATTTCTGCCCTTTGTAAAATAAAAAAAGTGCGTTTCTCTTAACAGTGTCTTTCAAGCCCCTAACATTCAATGAACCACATGAAATTTTAACATCAACCATGGGGAGAAAAAACAAAAAACAACCAACACAAAATACCTTAGAAGGGGAAAAAATAAAATGAATAAATAAATAAAAATCCAAACGTCAAAAACTGGATACTAAACTAATGCTTCCCTTAATCAGGAGGAAATCTGACCCAAACAGAACGTCCCGGTACAAAATTTCCACAACTTTGATACAAAAAAACAACTTCCACATGCTTAAGTGCACTTAATCACTTATTCCTCATTTCTGATCTTCTCCAAGGCAGAATGTAATTCATACATTAATATACTAACACAAGAGGACATGACTGCAGTCCATGACTCCATGAATCTTTCCTTTCTTTTTCTGATTTTATTTTAATTACTTTGTGTCTTTATTTGTCTTAGTGCAGCAGAAGCGAGAGCTGGATGAAGCTCTTGTGAATATGGTGGTTAAAGACTCGCAGCCTTTTTCCATTGTGGATGACTGTGGCTTCAAGGAGTTTGTGCCATTGCTTGATTCCACATATACTCTTCCATCCAGATGGGCTCTGAAGGGCATGGTGGCCCAGTGATACGAGGAAGAGAAGACCAAGGACAAGGCTGCCATACAGAGAGTAACACATGTGAGCCTCACTGCTGATATGTGGACCTCCATTAATATGGATGCATATCTAGCAGTTACCTGCCATAATTTGGATGAGTCTGCAAAGCTGGGCACAGTGCTTTTGGGAGTGCTGCCTTTCCCTGAAGTTCATACAGCTGCTAACATCACCACTGCAATGAGATCTGTCATGGGAGAATGGGGTGCAGCAGCTAATATGCTTGCAACAGTCAGATTTAAATCTAAGACATGCACTTTGCTTTGCTCATTCACTAAATTTAGTGGTAAAGAAGTCTCTGGATGCCACTCCTAGCCTAGATGATTTACGCACACTGTCATGTCCTGGGCCGTTTGCCCAGCATTTTGTGTTTAGTTTCATATTTCTCAGGTTTGTCTCCCCAGTATGTTTTGATTCTTGTTCCCCTTGTCCCTGTCTTCCCCTGTATCTAAGGTCTGCATCTCTGTCCTGAGTCTGTGTGCCAGTTCCCCATGTTGAGTCAGCATGTACCTTGGTTTGTCACTTCCTGTTTTATTTTGACAGTCTGGTTTTCCCTGTGCTTTGTGTTTAGTTTTGCTTCCCCTGTGTTATCAGTTTCATTTGCCTCACCTGCTGTGCCCTGCTGTTTCCTCTTACCCTGATTACCCATTGTGTATTTAAGCCCTCAGTTTCCATGTGTTCTTTGTTGCGTCGTATTGTGCCCGCGTGTTCCTGTGCTCCCTGTGTCTGCTCTTCGTCTCCTTTCCAAGGTTTTTGTATTCATTTCCCCCAATCTAAATAAATACCTTTTAAGTTATGCCAATCTCTGGAGTCCTGCGTGTTTGCCCTTCCTCGTCCGTTTCATCCCCGGCCATGACACACACGGGCAAAAGAGACGCTCAGAGAAGTGCAAGAGCAGATGAATCGTCCAGTAATTAAACTAATTCAGGAGGTGGACACATGCTGGAATAGCACCTTCATTATGCTGCAACGCCTTTTTGAAGAGAGGCAGTCAGTGGGGGCAGCTCTTGCAACACTGAAAACAGATGTGAGACCTCTGTCTTCTGCAGACTATGAAACAGCTGCGCATGCCTGCAATTGCTTGGCCCCTTTTATCAGGCAACAGTAGAATTGTCGAAGGAGAAGAGAGTCTCTGGTTCAAAGGTCATCCCCATGACAAAAATGCTCATGTTATACTTGTATGACACAGTTGGGAAAATGAGCCACAATACGGCTAAACTTCTGGGACAGAACTTGGTGTCAGCCATGTAAAACAGATTTGACAGTATAGAAACCCAAACAGCTCTGACCCTATCAACACTGCTGGACCCCAGATTAAAAACCCTTGGATTCTTCAATCACATACAGGCACAGGCGTCAGTAAAACGACTGACAGCAGAATGTGCACAACTGATCCGAGACACACCACCAGATACACCTACAGAGGAACAGCCTTCCACATCGGCTCACCCATCAGCAAATGTTGAGAATCGATTATCCATGGGTAATGTTATGAATTGGTTAATTTTCAGAGTTGATGATTATCATGTTTATCTTTCAGATAACCTCTGTAACCTTTCAACTCAATAATAAAAAAAAAAAACAGAACAATGTACTAACTATTCTAAAAAACCTCTGTAGCTTCGTATTTTGCTACTTTCCTTGGTCAGTATATCAAACTGAAATATCTTTTGTGGTGCTGCGGAGTGAGACGCAGGGCTTTCAAATTGTTTTGGAGTAGCAGGGGGCATGCCAAAGTAGCAGACACCTTATGACCGAGACCTTTGCTGTCCTCCATGGGTGTCTTTTCCCATCTGTTTTGCTTTTATGAGTACTATCCCCTAAATTTTACTACTTTTTAAAGACTTTCATTCAGTACTCCCATAAATATATCAAAGTCACTATAAATGAACAACTTCTATGAGAGGAAGAAATGCCACGGCCGATGTGTTCACAAACCATTACTTATATGCAATGCATCTCAACAATGTTATGGTTTAATTTTAAACAGAGGTGGCAAAAGTACTGACATTCTGTACTTAAGTACAGAAGAATCACAGCTTTCTATTGTGAGCTGCAGTAAATGATGTTGGTGTGCAGGCTGTGATCAGCTGACCTGCTGCTGCTGTTCTGAGGTTTACTGCTCTGTGTGGATGAACTGAATTCACAAAGATGTAACCCAGTATTTCACAGCTATCTGAGCTGACCTCCATCCCCTACAATGACAGCATACAGGCTGTAAAAATATTGGATTCAGTGAATGAATCTCAGCATCAGCAGCTTTGATTCAAACTCATCTATGCTGCACTGATGTAACCTGTAACTCTGACCATGAACACAGCCTCTGTGCACCAACTGAAGAAATTTCTAATAATAAGAGTGTGTGTGTGCTGTTGTTGTTTAAGCCTTTTGGTTTCTGCATGTTCATTTCATCAAACAGGAACTGACACAAAACAACGGAATAAGGAGTCCAAATATTAAATTTAATAAAGCCATTTCAAACAGTTCAGATATCTGCACCAGACTGTATGCCGTGAGATGGCATGAAGTACTGGCACTTTCTAATTCAAGTTACACTTTCATATAGTCACAGCATATCAGTCTTGATTACATCATTTACAAAACAGAATGTGGAAAACAGAATTTCAACAACAGGGTGACCTCGAAGTCTCCATTTCTATCATTGTTTAGTCTTCATCAGTGTACAGTCAGAATACAAAGGTCATGATGACACAGAACGTTCTAAGCTCCTGTATTTTTAATCAGTTAAGTTATTTTCCAGACAAATTTCTCAGGGAAGTAAATGTATGTAAGTAAATGTACGTGGCATATACCATAAATATTCCAACAATCCCCCTTTTGACCTTAGACATTTCTAAGGTCAACTTCACCAGCCTGACCTCGGGTGGTCAGCCAGGACTGTATTGATGTTAAGAGCCAGAAGAGGATTTTTGTGAAAACTAATCTTCTACTATTGTGATTGTGAATTTAGCAAAAAATTAGACAGAGTTTAATGATGTCATATTTATAATGGATGTACGTACTTTCTATATTTTCTTATGGCCTGAAAAACAAAAAGAAAACAAGCATTAGTCTTTCATATGTCAATGTTCAGTGAAGTCGATTAGCTTTTAAATTTAATCAGTCCAAAGTAAATTCTGCATATAAATTGGCCCACATGACAAACAGTAACATGAAACAGTCACTATCTAATAATTTTCCTCAGATTCATTAAAAAATGTGGATTGCATCCCTTCAGGATCAAATCCAGTTCCGGTCGATGAAAATCTTACTGCAAACATAAAGAAATGATCACTGATCAGTGCACACGTAATAGTTATATAATGTATGCAGCCTTCTTTGTCTACTAACCTCAACAGTCGTCCTCATAAAGTGTTGTCCCAAAGGCGAATTATCAACCAAACTGCTATTGAGAAATTCTCAGTATTATTTGAGCCCAATTGTTTTGTTAGTTGCAGTGATGCAGATTCCTTTACCCAGTCTTTTAATAACCATTGCCTGTCTCTTTTAAATGAGTGTGCTCCTGTAAGACACAAAATATCTTCTTCCAAAAACCTACATCCTTGGATGAATGGGGACATTATGTTGTTTAGGAGATCTTGTCGTAAGGTGGAGCGTTTATGGAAATCAACAAAACTTGAAGTCCACAGGCTACATTTAAAGGATCTGATCTCATCACTAAATGAAATGATCAAACAGGCCAGATCTGCATACTTTTCTAATCTTGTAAATAAGAACAAGAAAAATCCAAAAGTCTTGTTTGATACCATTGATAACTTGGTTTCACCCTCAGCCCCACTTGTGCCTGTATTCACAACTGATGACTGTAACAGATTTTTAAACTTTTTTGTAAAAAAAGGTCGATGATATCAGGGCAAGTGTAAAGCCACCTCCAGGGAACATTGCTAGTGTTGGCTCTACGGCATGCTCCTGGTCCTCATTTACTTCTGTCACTTTGGAGGATGTTAGGGTTTTGCTAAAAAGGATTAAGCCGTCTTCTTGTGTGCTTGATATTATACCCACGCCTTTGTTTTTAAAGGTGTTTGATATTGTTGGCCCATATGTTGTCAAGTTGATTAACATTTCTCTTTCAACTGGATCAGTTCCATGCTTTTTAAAACAAGCAGCACTAAGTCCTACTTTGAAAAAGCCAAACTTGGACCCCGCTGATCTAAGCAACTATAGGCCTATATCAAAATTGCCTTTTCTTGCAAAAGTTGTGGAGAAGGTAGTGGCTGGGCAGCTGATTACTTTCTTGGAAAGTAATAATATCCTTGATAAGTTTCAGTCTGGTTTTCGTAAGATGCACTCTACTGAGACTGCCTTGTTAAAAGTCTCAAATGACATATTGATGGCTGCAGACTCTGGTCAGTACAGTGTATTGGTTCTATTAGATTTGTCATCTGCTTTTGACACAGTCGACCACAAAATACTGTTACACCGATTGCAGAATGAGATAGGAATCTCTGGAAATGTTCTTAAGTGGTTTTCCTCCTATCTGAGCAATAGAACCTTTTTCTTGTTTGCAAACAACGTAATGTCCAAAGTCGCTCCCTTCCTGCATGGCGTTCCTCAAGGTTCAGTCCTAGGACCCATTTTGTTCCTATTATACATCAGCCCCCTTGGTAAGATTATCAGTAGCTTTAATAAGGTATCTTACCATTTGTATGCTGATGATATTCAACTTTACTGTTCCTTCAATGATTCAGAATTACACAAGCTTGATGACTTACGTAACTGTGTCTCTTGTGTTAAGGACTGGCTAGCTAACAACTGCCTTCAGTTAAATTCTTGTAAGACTGAAACCCTGATCATTGCACCGGAACAAAAAGTTTCTTGGATCAAACAATACCTTGGTCCTCTGGGCTCCTCCTCCCAGTCCAGCCTCAGAAACCTTGGTGTTCTGTTTGACCAGTCAATGTCTCTGGACAGACATTCAAGACATCTGGTAAAAAGTTGCTTCTATCATCTGAGGAATATTTCCAAGTTGAGGTCAATTTTATCCAAATCTGACCTAGGGATGATTATTCATGCTTTTATTTCCTCTCGTTTAGACTATTGTAATTCTCTTTTTACACGTTTTAATAAATCTGCTGTAACTCATCTGCAGCTGGTCCAGAATGCTGCAGCGAGGCTTTTGACAGGAACCAACAGAAGGGCACACATCACACCTGTTTTATCCTCTCTACATTGGCTACCTGTAAAATTTAGAATTGATTTCAAACTTTTAGTCTTGACTTTCAGAGCTTTTAATGGACAGGCCCCCCCAATACATCACCGAAATGTTGACCGTTTTTTCTTCAGGCCGCACTCTTCGGTCCTCAAGCCAGAACCTCCTGAGGGTCCCTAAGACCCGGTTTAAAACCCGGGGTGACCGGTCCTTTCAAGTAGTAGCTCCCAGGCTGTGGAATGCCCTGCCGTTGTCTCTCCGTATGGCCGAATCTGTTGATTCTTTTAAAAAGCAGCTCAAGACACTTTTATTCAGACAAGCTTTTAGTTAAATGTCTTACTTTGTCTTATCGGCTATTGTTATTTATTTTACTTGCACATTGTAAAGCACTTTGTGATTTTATCTGTGAAAGGTGCTATATAAATAAAGTTTTACTTACTTACTTACTTACTTACTTTCAGCCTTCAGCACACCGTGCTCATATTCACCAAAGCCATGGATGTTCAAACCACAGTAATCAGCACTCGTCCCTGAGATGCATTCCTGCACCTCTTTAGACATCAGCTATTCACATATGGCCGTCATCGTTTCCTGTGGAAGGCACATAATGTCTTAGGTATGATCTCAGGTACCTGTGGAAAAAGTCCAGTGAAGAAAGTTCCAATTTTTCCCTGTGAATTAAACAAAATACCATGAACTGCAGGTCTTGTGGGTCAATAATTAAATTTGCACAAACTAAGACAGGACATCAAAATGCCCATAAATATTCTAAGGATGTATTTATTCAATGGCTTTTAGTTATAAATCTTTTATTTTGTTAATCAGCCTGAGAAAATGAGCTTACAATTCTCATATACCACTAGTTTGCTAATTTACTAAGTGGATTCAATCCACCAGAAGTGAACCTTTAAGCAAAAAGCTAATATGAGTTTCTGTCTGTGAGTGAGTGAGTGAGTGTGTGTAAGCTGCTTCTTCATTGCAAGTGTTGGTGTTTTTTTTTTTTTTTACAAGGTCAGTGTCAGCTGTCTCATTTTTCTTCCAATTGTAAGGTTAACTTGTGCATTTCAAAATACAAATTAATGTCCTTTAAAATTTGACACACCTTCTATGTAAGCTAGAGTGGAACAAAAAGAACACAAGAAAACAAAAAACAAAACATGGGATGAATGAATGAATGAAAATATCTAAAAATAATCATTTTAAAGTTCTCTAATCTTAAATAGCTCTTGGATAACTCTGTAAAATTATTGTTCAATTCAGACTCCTTTGGCATGAAAATCTGGGGAAATAAAATATCTTAGGTCGACAATCAAAATCATTTCAAAGTATTCTACTGTACTCAAAATTATATTTATTCTGTAAGGGTCTATACCCCCCCAAAAAAGCATAATTATGACAAACAAAATATGGCTTCATAAACCTCAAGTTACTAAATTGTGAAGGGAAAAAATGCATAACCTTGACCTAAAACAACATCAGCAGTTGTTACTAGTTCAGCAGTGAAATAAGAATGGCTTTAACTATTTTTTTTTTCTTTTTTCTTTTTTTTGTAATTCTATGCTTTTAAATCTAAAACCCCTGCAGTGGGATTTTCACCTCAAAACAAACAGAAATAAAAATAAAAATGTTATGGACAGTCTTTAGACAAAACGTAGATACTTTTAGGGTCAGAGACACTGCTGCTGGGAAAAGATCTATTGGAGCTCTAGTGGCCAGCCTCAACCAGATCCTGACCGGGTTGGTATCTGTAACTGCGAGCAGTGCAGTGCTGATCCAGATTATGACCACAGTTTTCCCACACAGCCTGAGTTCAGTGTTTTTTCACATGTGCAAAAACTGGCCTTACAATACTTGTTTTTATGGTTTCCCATAAAGGTGGTACTCAAAGTGTGTGCTGCAGCATAAAGGCCAGGAGATCCTTTATGCTGCAGCATAAAGGATCTCCTGGTCCTACAGGAGATCCTCCTGGTCCTACAGGAGATCCTGTAGGACCGCTTTTTTGCATTTGCACAATATTTCTAAAATTAGAAACATCCTTTCTCAGAGTGATGCTGAAAAGCTCATTCATGCATTTATTACTTCTAGGCTGGATTATTGTAATTCATTATTATCAGGCTGTCCTAAAAGCTCCCTGAAAAGCCTTCAGCTGATCCAAAATGCTGCAGCTAGAGTACTGACAGGGACTAGAAAGAGAGAGCATATTTCTCCCATATTGGCTTCTCTTCATTGGCTCCCTGTTAAATCTAGAATATAATTTAAAATTCTTCTCCTCACATACAAGGTCTTGAATAATCAGGCACCATCTTATCTCAAAGACCTCATATTACCATATCACCCCAACAGAGCACTTCACTCTCAGACTGCTGGCTTACTTGTGGTTCCTTGGATACTTAAGAGTAGAATGGGAGGCAGAGCCTTCAGCTTTCAGGCGCCTCTTCTGTGGAACCAGCTTCCAGCTTGGATTCGGGAGACAGACACCCTCTCTATTTTTAAGAATAGGCTTAAAACTTTCCTTTATGATAAAGCTTATAGTTAGGGCTGGAGCAGGTGACCCTGAACCATCCCTTAGTTATGCTGCTATAGGCCTAGTCTGCTGGGGGGTTCACATAATACACTGTTTCTCATTCACCTTATTTACTTTGTTTATACTCCACTCTGCATTTAATCATTAATTGATATTAATCTCTGGCTCTCTTCCACAGCATGTCTTTCTCTCCCCTCAGCCCAACCGGTCGCGGCAGATGACTGCCCCTCCCTGAGCCTGGTTCTGCTGGAGGTTTCTTCCTGTTAAAAGGGAGTTTTTCCTTTCCACTGTCGCCAAGTGCTTGCTCATAGGGGGTCGTTTTTGACTGTTGGGTTTTCTCTGTATTATTGTAGGGTCTTTACCCACAATACAAAGCGCCTTGAGGCGACAGTTTGTTGTGATTTGGCGCTATATAAATAAAATTGAATTGAATTGAATTGAATTGAATTGAATTGAATTGAATTGAATTGAATTGAATTGAATTGAATTGAAATTGAATTGAATTGAATTGAATCATGGATGGACTGAAGATGGCCTTGACTGGCAAGTTTCTTTTCTCAGTTCAGAGATTTCGACTTTAATATTCACACTAAGGATCTTGGCAAAACTGTCGTAACTGTTTTCCAGGTGCCCTGAAAGACTACCTGAAGTTCAACGACTCTCTGCCTGCACGCATCATTGTGTACAGAGATGGAGTGGGCGATGGCCAGCTGCACAGTGTGGTTAGCTATGAGGTTCCGCAGATCATCGACTCCATCAGGTCAATGGGGCATGACTACGTGTGAGTTTTTCCATTTCCAAAATTATTATGTTTAAAAGCGGTTCCATTTCCAGTGTAGCGTTACTGATGACACGTTATTAAATTTCCTTTGATTTGGGAATTGCATTGAAAAGATGTGTGAAGCCAGTAAAGTGTAATTGACTGGAACAGAAGAACAAAGCTCAGATTAATCAGTGCAAGTGCCAGTTTTTGCTAGAGCCTCTGTCCTTTTGCTGTAGCCCTAAGCTGAGTGTGGTGGTGGTGAAGAAGCGCATAAGCAGCAGGTTTTTCGCCCACCTCAATGCCAAGGTGTCCAATCCTCCCCCCGGCACCGTCGTTGACTCAGAGGTCACCCAGCCAGAGTGGTATGTATAGTTTTTGTTTTTAATCTTTGGCTCTATTTAAATACTACTGGTAGTACTAGTACTGTTGCACCTTTGTTTCCTAGGTATGACTTCTACATTGTGAGCCAAGCTGTTCGCTGTGGAAGTGTCTCACCAACCCACTACAATGTCGTGTATGACACCAGCGGACTCAAGCCTGATCACATGCAGCGGCTCACCTACAAGCTGTGCCACATGTACTACAACTGGCAGGTAGACTGGCTTTGAAGTGACCTTTTTAATTGGGAAAGTAATGAAATTAGAAATTTGTCTACACTGAAAATGTCCTCATCTAACCTGGCTCTTACAGACAGGAAATAGGCTCTTTTTAAAATTATTATTCAGAATGTTTGTGGGGAGGCTTCATTAAATCATGACATTTGATAAACTTAAATCAAATAGACTTTTAAAAAAAAAGTATTTTCCCCATATGAATTGTACATGTGTATCTGGAGACATTTGGCTGCTAGTGTTAGGTGAAAGCTATTACTACCTTTCTGATAAGCTATATAATTTACCCCAGGAAATGCATAAATGTCACTGATCCTGACATTACGTTCATTTTCTGTGCTTTAGGGGATCATCCGAGTGCCCGCTCCCTGCCAGTACGCCCACAAGTTGGCCTTCCTTGTGGGTCAGAGCCTCCACAGAGAGCCCAGTGTGAAACTGGATGACTTCCTCTTCTACCTTTAAGGATTCAAAGTCTAACACATTGCATTGAAACAACTGTTATTTGATCATTTTTATTCTTTCAGCTTATAAATTGTTGGCATTTCAGATTGACAGTTCAGTATGTTTCACAGAAGTTTTGATGTTCTAGTTTTCGATCCTGATTGGGTCCAAGTGCCACAAATGTCTATAAATTGAGTATGAGGGTCCTTGCAGACACCTGCATGCCTTCCTGTTATTTTTGTTTTGTTTTTTGTGACAGCACAGACTTGTTTAGAGACTTTACATTACAATGCACCAATTTCTGAGTAAAACTGCACAAAGATGTCTTTCAACTGTTGTTGAAATAAATGTTTGAGTTTGTAATTTCTGGCATTTAAAAATAAATCAGACAAGCAGTACATTATAAAATATCAAATTTATTTTTTTTTAATATAAAAGATTGCACATGCACACCCACACAATAATTTGTAACCATCAATATAGGCTGATAATTCTTATCATAAAGCTAGCACACAGTTGCAGACTTTGAAACAATATGGTCTTCAAGACACCATGAGGAAAGCTTAAACTGTTTGATTATAAATTTAAATGTACAAAAAAGGCAGTCTGAAAATCAAGTATAAACATTTAAAAACAATTTTACAAATGGACAAAGTACAAAAAGAGCAACAGTCACTCAAAATGAACAGAAGCAATGTCCGAGGAAATGGTCCATAAATAGGAAAAGATGTTCATCAGTTTATTGTAGGTTAAGATGGGTGTTTGGCCGAGAATTGTACAGAAAGTATCAGAATGTTTTGCATACATTCTTTTTTTTTTTTCTTTTTTGGCAGTTTCAGTTCAGCTCGTGTATAGAAAATAGATTTTAAGCAGTATGGGAGGATGAGGATGAAATGGGGAAGTTGGGAGGAGGTGGACAGTTCCATTTCACGCACGAAGACGGACATCTGCACAATCCTTTTGGGCAGCTTTGAAAATACATTGGCCTTCAATTCATTGTACATTCACTACTCTACATTAAGGTGTAGATATATATGTGTATATATCAATATACAGTACTTGTATCCTGCACCAACATAAAGTGGGACACTGAACAGGCATCACTGACAGATTGGATTGAAAAAAAAAAAGTATTTCAGATCTATTAGATTTTGGGTCAGAGGGATAGAGGGGGCAGCATAGAGGTAGCCTTGTGTCTCACTGTTTTCTACTGTGATGGTCAAACCTATAGCTCAGAAGTGTTGCATGTTACAAATCCACTGCAGTACAATGACGGACTTAATTTGCTGATTACACAGTAACTATTTCTTCTTTAAAGTGACATTATAGTCGATTATGTTTTAAATTGGGAGCATTAGTGTGACAGTGAAATAAAAACAAAAGAAAACTAATTTTCTCCACAGATAATTTTGCTGTGAGGGGAGAATTTCCAAAAGGGATTTCCCAAGATTACAAAAATGTTTATTTTTGAGGGGTTTAACAATGGATGGTGAACATCAACACAGGAGACAGTTTTATGTAAGCTCTGGTCCTATGGAAACGACAGTCACACAATACCCTGCATGTCACAAGTTGGGATTAACATCTGCAAACATATTATGAAGTAACAACATCAATGAATAGTAGGCATGAAAACTGCATGCTCTACTGGACAACGTACTACCCATTGTGCAATTATAAGGCAAATACATGGAGGTTGGATATACCAGGCATTGTCATTTAGGCTGATTTCACTGCAAAGACCCTGTAGTAGATACAGTATGTGCTTGTTGCCGACATGTCTCTGGGGAGGGAAATATTCCTGTATCACAGCTGTTGAAGTAGGGCAGAAGAGAAGGAGTTAATCCTGCTGACTGGTCTGACTATACTGCACAGTATGTCAGCTACACTGTTAAAGTACTGCATGCTGTAGGTTCCACACTTAGCCCGTCGCATTGTATGTATTCTGAAGGGGCCAGGAGGGAATGTACTGAAGTAAAGCATGCAAACATTGCATTCGATTTATGACTGACTGGCTGTTTTGAACTAGCTCAAGTAAAGAAACTCAAATTATTTTGCTCACGTCAGATTCAAAATGGACTCCAAGGTTTAACTGAGCCCTCGCTATTTGAATGACATTCTGGTTTCTGTATACAGCAACACTTTTGACCCAGGCTGTCTCTTAAGTGTCATCCTCGACCAAGTGGAAACTGGAAATTGCTGCGGGCCCTGCCCTTCCTTTCTACTGCTAAATTTCATCAGCCAGAGAACTGGAGGTAAGATGCTCATTACTTCATCGTCCGACACCATGAGGTCTTGGGACCGTAATATGAAATGTGTTTTTGAAAGTATGTAGTTGATACTGTTTGACAAAATACAAATATTCTAGTGTACAACAGATGTACAAGAATAAAGCATTTGCTAAGCTCACAAATGCCATCTGTCCACTGTATGATATTTGGATTTTCTTTTTTAAAACACTACAAGGATGCGGCCGACACTCTCCAAGTACGTCAAGGAATTATTTTACAGCGCCAAGTCTTTGCAATAGTTTCTTCCCTTTGGAGAGCAGTCCCTTTTTCTTTTTGGAGGAGTACATGTCCATTGGGGCCCTGATGGGACTGCCGGGCCCCACGGTGGCAGGGCCAGAGCCAGGGATGTGTGGACGCACTGTGGAAGAGGCTGCTCTTCTGGGCGGACCCGATTTTTCCAACGGGACCTAATGGGAGACCCGTAAGGGACAGTTGAGGGTGTTAAAAAGCCAACCGTCTCTATCACTACTCCCTCTCCTTTGCTTAAGTCCTTTCTGTCTCAGCTGGGCCAGCATAGCTCTGAGGTCTACCTCCCTCCCTGGATGTTGACCTGTGCACTCAGGTATGTTTACACCTCCACCCCCCCTCTGTTAGGTAGAAACAGTGTCTGTATATGTGTATGTGTGTGTGTGTATATATATATATATATATATATATATATATATATATATATATATATATATATATATATTTTTTTTTTAATGAAGCTGCTATGAATAAACTACAGGAACACAGAATTTTAGAGCTGACATTGACTAACTTCCACTTCAGTGTAAGGTGACAACATTTCCCAACAATGACTATCAAGGGCAGGGCCGTTCATCTCACATAAAAAGATACATTTGCATTTTGGGACAAATGGGACAGATCTACATCACATTCACCTTCCTTCCTCTTACATATAAATAGATATTTACTGAAACAACTGGGTTACAGAGAAACTACCAGCCACTATTCCTTTTCTGTAATCATGAGCTAAAAGGCTCCTTGAAATTGCACTTCGGGAAGACACACGACAAAAGATCACATTTGTACAAAGTTGCATTTCTATATACATGTGTCAACACACAGCAATTTACATCCCAGGAAAAAAGAAAAAGCAGTGTGCGATTTGAAAGCTAGACTACGTAACTTTTGAGAGAAAACTATTTGTTCAATTACAAATCAAATAAAACAAAAACACCGCACTGCTCAGAGTCAGGCTTCTGCCTTGGCATTTTAGCTAAACACTAGTGCAGATGTTTAGCACTGTACCTTAAGTGCCAGCTGCAGCTGCAGTGGTTGCTGCACAGCAAAAGTTGCATAGTCTCACTTGAAATTAACAACCATTTGTTGGTCATCAACTAGCTAATCTTTGTTTACAGAATTAGGACTGATTTGAAAACCAGATCACAAATGAGAAAAAAAGCGAAAAAGGGTCCAAAATTTGGCTATAGCAAAAAAAATAATAATAATTTAAAAAGCCACAACTTGAAGCTTGTTTTAAGCTTATTTTAACTTGTGTTTTTTTTGTGTGTGTGTAGTTTTGCATAGAATTGGTAGATTTTCTGCATTTCCTTTTAGTATAGCAAATATTAATTTTCCACAATTGAGGGTTATTGTGCAACAATGGCCTTTTAGCTTACCATGACTTACAGCAGGAGACTTGCTTTAGGAGACGGACATTGTCATGTACAACACTCAGAGAAACAACTGAAGATACCACACTTTTGTTTTTTTTGTCTAATGCATTGGCTAGGGTTGCTATGTCCTACCAACAAACAGCATCAAGTGTTTTGGTGACACAGAGAGGTTTCCTAAAACTACCTACAGGAATGTCATACAAAGTATACATGTTGCATACCAGAAACTAAGGGTACCCATGACATCTGCATTAGACGAGGGGAGCGTAATCTTGGTATCCTCAGTTGCTCACTTACGTGACGGAAACAGAGCCTTTAAGGTGTGAAATGAACACTCTTCTTCTGTTTTGCCAAGCAGGTGAGGAAAAGAAATAAAAAAAATATATGGTGATGGCATTTCAATAGTTTGCACTATGACAATGGCAAATTAGAACACAAGGAAGGAAACATCTAATGACAACTATTAATATTTTAACAATTGCATTATTTGTTAAACACAAAAATAACATCACATATTTACATTTAGTAAAGAGATACTTCTGAAATGCTCCTCTGATGGCAACATAGGCTAAGTGACCTTTGCGCGCTACTTTACAAGAAAGCAATTTACAAAACAAGGCGTTCAGTAGCAGATACAAAAGTTGAACTACACTAGACTCATCTTTATATAAAATGATCAAGAATTCATGCATCTGGACTATATACCATGCTGGGCTACACACTACATAGTTCATCTTTCAGTACAACAAAACTATTTACTCTATTAGAAATTAATTGAGATCAAACACAGAATATATTCATAAAGCATCTGTTAGAATGCTGAATACACATGTGCAAAAAAGTGTTAACTGATCTTTTCCAAGACAAGACATGACAAGTAAAAATTCACAGGAGCTTCTTGCCCTTTAATTTTACTCTCATTGAGAATGCTTTATGAATACAATATATCCATGTATTATACAGTGCAGAACTCCCACCCCCACCCACAGCAGTAAACATGAAAAATAAAATACCTCTGTCAAGTATTAGTCTTAAAATTTCATTTTTTTTCATAGATCTTAGACATCTATTTATTTACAGTGTAATGCTATAAAGTCAGAAATCCCTTTGATCAATGACACACACACACACACGCACACGCACAGACACAAAACTAAAGGAGATAGAGGGAACTGAAAAAAAATGGATGACAGAGGGCTAGTACTGCGAAGGAGCATGTACCCTTTTGGTCTTTATCCGTGCTGGAGTGTCCTGGGGGTACCGAGATGGTGAGTCAGTGAGAAAAACCTCTACATCATCAGGCACTTCTTCTAGAAAGTTGGAAGGTACAAGTCCCTTGTGTCCATTGAGTTCGCCCTGTGGAGTACATGGGGACAGCAAGACTCACTTTGGTGTATTTAATGTTCAATGTTTTCAGTTTCAGCTGCAGTAAAACTGAGAAATGGGAGGAACACTCAACAATCACTTTATTAGTTACACCTGTTCAACTGCTCATCAGCGCAAATACCTAATCATCCAATCGCATGGCAGCAGCTCCAGGCAAATAGGCATGGACCACCTGCTGAAGTTCAAACTATCAGAATGGGCAAGAAACTGCTGATCTACTGAGATTGTTCCACACAACCATCTCTAGGCTTTACAGAATGGTCTGAGCAGGAGAAAATATTCAGTGAGCAGCAGCTCTCTGGGTGAAAATCTCTTGTTGATGTCAGAGGTCAGAGGAGAAGGGCCAGACTGCTTTGAGCTGACAGGGCGACAACAGCATCTCTAATTACCACTCGCTATAATCACAGTATGCAGGTGACCATCTCTGAAAGCACAACATGTCAACCCATGTCTCAATTTCTAGCTTCTTCCAGCAAGAAAATGCATCATGTCACAAAGTTCAAATCTCTCATCTCAAATCTGGTTTCTCAAACATGACAGTGAGGTTACTGGATTCAAATGGCCTCCACAGTGAGCACCTTTGGGATGTGGTGGAATAAGAGATTCACATCATGGAGTTGCAAATCTGCAGCAAATGTGTGATGCTATTATGTCAGTATGGATCAAAATTTCTGAGAAATGTTTCCAGCACCTTGCTGAATCCATGCCATGAAGCATTAAAGTAGATCTTAAGGAAAAAGGGGTCCAACCTGTTACTAGGAGGATGTACCTAATACAAGGCTCCCCAAGCTTTTTAACTCCAGAAGCTATAGAGCTTTCTGGTCATGTAATATAAAACATCCAGAGACAGGTTTTGTGAATTTGTCTCAGGCTGCCTTTTAATGTTCCCATGTTACTTTTATATTGAGAAACAAGTCTTAAGTGTGCCCTAGAAGCTACATCTCTAGTATTTTTGAAAGGCTGAAGCTCACAGCTGCATGTCCCGTGTTAAAATTCATCATCCTCAGAGTTGATAATCCATGGAATGAGAATAAAGGCACATCATTCTTCTTGTGTTGCAGTTTTAGGCTTGTTAATGCTCTACTATTACATTTCTGATACATATGATATTATTTCATTCAAAAATATGCATCTTTAGCTGTTCTAAACAATATCTTTGTCCTCTGACTGCCAGAGCTCAATGCCTGGCCTCAGTCCAGGATTACATACAGCAGAAGCAACAGAGACAGCCTAAATCTAACAATCTGGTGCTGTAGACAAAAGGTGGTCTACTAGACTACAGCATATTCTATAAATTTCTATAAAGCTTATTCATGGCATGTTTTTCTGAAAGCACGTTCACTTTAAGTGCCCCAAATCCATTAGCTGACTTCTTTTCCATAACCTTCGTATTGCTTTGTCTACAAATCAGGTCATGCAAATTCTGTGTACTTACATAGTAAAAGCCGTCTTCATCTATTTCACCAAAAACTGTGATGACATCACCGGCACAGAAAGTCAGTTCAGCCTGTCAAAGAAGAAAAAGCATTAAGACTGTGTTTAACCTGCCATAGTCCTTCACAGCAAAAAAACACTCTCCAAAACATCCAGTTCTAGGGCAGAGTCATGAGTTTCAAATGTTTTTGCTTCCTTCTCCAAATCACTGTGATGCATCTTAAACACGAGTGTCAATTCAGTCTCAGCAGACAGACTGTTGCAACTGTAAATGCATCAAATATTGTAACTTTGAAGACAGGATTGCAACACACTGGGCACATCTCTTTTATGGGATTCTAGAGAACATATGAACCAAACAGAATGTATGTGCACAATATGTAGGAGAGAGGTCGACACAAAAGACCAAACCAAGGAGGGGAGATGCTGGCTCAGGCAATGCATGATCACCATGGACAGAGGGCCGTGGCCTGTCATCCCAGGCCCACCTCCTCCTTTGCACTCCAACAAACGGGGGGAGGAAACACACACAGAGCAGACAATACTGTACCCTCCTAACCCTCACTCACCTCCTCATTCAGTCTGTTGCCTTCGTACTGTGTCGGTGGCAGTGCCAATAGAAAGGTAAGAATAAGTGAAATGGGGGGAATGGCCAAAAAAAAAAAAAAATGACAGCACGACAAAGTACTTTGAATCCTCTGGCTAACACAGTGCTAACTGTAACTCCTCATTTAACCTCACCTGTGCACATATTATCCTTCATCCAATATAAAGGAATCATTCTACATTGTCTTGTCAAGAGTTAAACAAGGAAATTAAATACAACTTCATCTGTCTGTTAAATAAGAAGGGACCACCAGACAAGCAGCAGGCACCAGGGCTGAAAACTGAATCCAGTGCACAAGTGCAAAAAAACTGAAGTTCCTTGAATGGTCACTTGACAGTGGCTTCAAAACATGATCTCCCAATAATCCCAAGTTAAAAAAAAAAAAATTCCCAAATTTACAGCATAAATAAGCATGTTTTCCACCTGTTACAAAAACACTCATGTTCTCCATCTATTGGGTGTTTTTTTAATGCTATAGTCACACTAGGGAAAACATTGGTTGAAGACTACGGCATGACTGAAATTTCTGCGATTATTTGCGACACTGCACAATGAACTTGCAATCTTGTTGCCATTTAAAGGGCTGCTTCGAAGACAGGGAACAGGCCTGCGACCACTTGCAGTCAGCTGACATCTTCAAAGCAACTTTGGTACTTCAGATGGCGATAAAATGACAACATGACCGAGTCAGTCTGCTATCAATTTGCAACTAAATGGGGTTGAAGTTGGCAAATACATGCAATCTGGTTGTGATAATCCAGCAATTAAGTGTAAATCTGTTGCCATCATTAAAAAGAAATACACATTAGCTACACAACTGCCCTGCAAACCCAGAGGTTGAGGGTGTTGCATGCTTAACCTCTGGGCAACCAGTTGGTTGCCCCAACTACTTCCAGCATGAAAAAAAAAAAAATTCAATGCAATCACAAGGCAACCACAGATTCTTCCTCGTGAGCCATAAACTCAAATTAAATTCAATTTTATTTACATAGCCAGTTGCCTCAAAGTGCTTTAAATTGTAAGGTAAAGAACCCACAATAATAGAGAGAAAACCCGACAATCAGACAATCCCCTATGATCAAGCACTTGGTGACAGCGGGAAAAAAGCCCCCTTTTAACAGGAAGAAACCTCATTTTAAACCCACTCTATTAAGTGTTACAATTAAGCATGATTAAGGGCTTGGCTGCTCTTACTGAGAGGTACATGCCAACACAGCTGTCCGCTAGGCATCGCATAAGCTAACTGGAGTCACTGAAAAGGACCTATTGACCCGTTTATGGTGTTAATGCTTTTTGATGCAATTACCTGACAAATAACACAGCCTGTAGTGAACAGAATGTCTAAGAAATCTGTGCTCCAGTTTTTGTTTTCTGAGTTTTTTTTTTGTTGCTTTTTAGTAAAAGTATAGTAGTTAATATTCCAGTAATATGGCACTAATTACATGGCATGTATGCCAAACATGACCTGATATAATGTATTAATAAGTGACATTGATGTTTTTTTTTTAACATTAGAAAGATTTGCATACCTCCCTGCAGTGTCATGTCTGTTTGCTTTTAACAGACAGACGTAACGGTGGAATCAATCTTCTCATACAACTCTTCAACAGAGTGAAAGTCACAAACTCTGCTTTAAATTCTGAACTTAAAAAAAAAAATACAAGTAGAATATCCTCTCTCACTGCCTGCACAGGCCAAAATGTTTTGTCCTTCATCTGCTTTTACGCCTCTGTAAACAATCTGGTTGTGACACACAATGATTGAGACAAAGTGGAAAGCTGGAGCTGTGGGAGGACGGTACCTCAACATCAACGTTAGGGGAGCTCTCTCGAGGGTCGTAGTCGTACAGAGCCACCATTCTTCGCGTCGACATTGGATGCTGACGCCCACTTCGCCTGTTTCTTTCTGTGAAGAAGAAATGCAGAATACAGATAGAAAGACAAGAACAATCCCCGGTAAGAATGTAAAAACATAACTCGGTGTGATGACCAATGACCATACATAATGCTCTTATATGACCACGTGCTTTCAGTCTAAACCGTGTCCATGTTCGATGTGAGGGAAAGCTTAATGACAGAAAATATAATATATATTCAAATTTATTATATCTGGAAAACCCCTTGAGATATACCATCTCATTTTCAAGAGGGGTACAAAACATTAGCCAAACGCCCACAGATGAATAAGGATGGTGAGGAGTGAAAAACAAGGCAATAAAGATGAAGCCGAGAGCTTAAGAGCATCTCGCTGCACACAGACCTCTTTTGGACTTTCTGGATCTGCGATTTATTGAGCGGCCATCTTTGAAACGGTCACAGTTCACTTCACAGGAAAGCAGAGAAACATAATTAAGCGGGGAGAGTAGAGGAAAGGAGAAGTGAGTCAGTAAACGTCAGTCCAGTGCACCATAAAGTTGGCTAGATAGACATCAGGTCAAAGGTTATCAGGTCAAAAGGGAAAAAAGTCAGATGGTCCTTTGGGGGAAAGAAAACATATCTCACCTAACTTCTCCACAGGAGTGTTAAGTGGCAGGAAGCCCTGTTTAAGGAGCTGGTCCATCATTTCATCATCTTCTGTTTGGATCTCAGAGACCATGTTACACGGGATCAGACCCACTCGGTCTCTGATCTCTGCCCTGTAGAAGCCATCCGTGTCTTTGTTCCCAAACACCTAAAAGAACAAGTATCGGAATTAAAGGACGGATACCGTGAAAGTGACAGATTAGGAACAGACAGCAAGTTATTACTATTGAAAGGCACCAACTAGCACAACCTCTAAAACATGGCTTCCAGACATGGCTGAAGGGGTTTTCTCCTATTTCTTTATTACTTTTTAAATTTTCATTTATCAGCTGTTATAAATACAGATTCCGATAGACTGGAAATAACTAATATTGGCCGATAAAAAGGTTGAGGTCTATATGAAACATATCTGTGTAGGTATTTGAAGAGTCAGTCTACCACCTTGATGATCTGGCCTTCCTTGAATGGCAGCTCCTCGTCAGCAGCGTCAGGGTTAGGAGACATGGACAGGGGGTCATAGTCAAACAGAGCCACAAACACACGGGTCATCTCCTCCGGCTCGGACTCCTCATAGTAATCCGGGGAGCGCCGTCCCCGCCCGTGTCTGCGCCCACCATAGCCGTCTGAAACATAGAGGAGGCCTCTGCTGCTACTACCAGCCTTATACAGCCACGTTGGCTGTAGAGGCAATGAGAGCAGAAGATGTCTCTTTGTTAGAGCTGACAGGGGAGCGGGTGATGAGATGCATGTGTGAAAAAAGAGCCAGAGGTCTAATGCGATGAGTACAGTTTTTTTTTTGGTTTCCGTTTTTACTTGGGTAAAAAATAAAAAAATAAGTCATGCTTCTGTTGCTCTTTTTTTACAAAATGTTCACAGCACACCGGGGTTCTTTGTTCACACATCTCTGCTTGCTGGCGTGTCAGTTACCAAACAACACAACAACACAACACAGGCAGGAAACGTGTCAAGCAGTTTGGGGGGGATGCAAGGGAAACTGAATGACTGTACACACCAGGAGGACACAAGTAACACTGCACTGTTGCTCATTGCTGTTTCACTGCCTTATCTCACAGAGGCTGATTAACATGCACGCTTTCACGGGTTCAGACACAACGAGGAGAGCGTTCCCACATCAAATGCAAGTGTAATGTCATGCTTTGAGGCCAGATCTGGAAACAATGTGCAGAGGAAAAGGGCAAAGGAGGCATGTTCACATGGGAGATAACACATGAAATGCCCCAGCAGCTCCTGGCAACATAGATATCAGGGACAGTGAGGGGGAAAGGATGAACCTGATATCAGTTCCTCATGCTTCTCATGGATCACCATGTTAAATGTTACAATGGCAGATTGTAAGTCTAAATAATGGCTCGGAGATATTGCAACAACTTCCCACTAAGCAACTGAAATATGCTATTTGGGAGGTGTAAAATGTGTTTCAACAGTCTGAAGTAATGAATGTGCACCTGAGTGATTGATACGGACAAAGCAGGAATGCATTAATTCATCCAGTAGTGTATCGGTCTTTCTCATTGTATTGGAAACAGCTCATGCAAAATTAACAAAAGAAATGGGCTACAGTCTCATAAAGGCAGGGAAAAGGAAAGGAGGAGGTTGAGGAGAGGGGAAGGTGGGAGGGGAAGGAAAAGAGGAAGCCATTGCTAAATTGCAGTGAGTTGGAGAGTGGGCTGGACATGGAGGGTAGATGGGAAGAGTGGGTGGCTGGGTTGGGGTTTCTTGGGACTGAAGGTGTAGGAGTACATACAGGGAAGGGATTTTCATTCTCCAGCAACAGGAAAAGTGGCCAGTCTTATCTTCCCCCGTCAGCTTTATTCAGCTAAGCTAAACTAAACCAAACAAAGCAGCTAACTGTCCAGCACAGAACAAAGACCACCATCACATCACTGCATGTGTTCAAACAACAACTCTTGGCCTTTTCTGGCATTGTCAAGGTGAATTGTCATCTTGGAGAGAAGCTGCACTACATACCATATTGATCCTCTGAGGACATAGATCGCCATATCCTGCGCCGAGCTACACTGCCATAGTAAACATCCTCCTTGACGGGTGAGAGGTTCCCCTCACTCCCCTCACTGTTACTGTCCATGGTGATCTCTACAGAAGACACCAATCACAACGGTCAGAAAGCCCCCCGCACACACACTCTGCTCTAACCCCATGGCCCATTCACTCATGCTGAGACAGTAGGATGACGAGGTTACCCTGAGGTGGGGGGTGGGTGGGGGAGGGAGGTGGGGGTGTACAAGGCAACGGGTTTCACTCTGGAGTCACTGGGTGTAAAACAGCAATGCTTGCACTGTTTGCGGGGAGGTCAGATTGGGTGGTTATGAAAACATGTTAACCCACAGTAAACACAGGCATAGGGGAGTGTGTCTGAGGTAACTTTCCTGCAAAACTGCATGTGAACATTTGGCGAATCCAGCTCATGAGAATGGACAGCTACAGGGTGTGCAAAACACCCCTCCCCCTCAAAAAAGGGGGGTCTACGTGGTTGTTTAAGGTCTATGGGAGAGATGTACAGCTCGGCTCATATGGGTAACACATGGTATAAATCACAAGCACAAACATCAGTGGCCCTGCAGGTGGAGATCCTCATGTGGTGACCTCACTAACCAATGGATGGGATTGGACGTCGCTGAGGGGGGGTGCCGATGTGAACCGGCCTCCTCCCTGAATGGTCCAGACGATCAGCACTTCCGTGTGACGGCGAGTTCCCAATGATCTTAAGAGTGAAAAACAACAGAGAAGAAGTTAGAACTACAATCCACCTCCAATATGAAGGCAACATTTAAAAGAAATCCAAAATCCTGTTAAAACAGCTAATAAAAAATAAACACATAAGAGCAAATGATGTGGTTTCCATTTGTCCTTAGGAAGCCAAAATAATAGTCAAAATAATAATAATGATAAAGAAACCTAACAAACCATCAAAAAAAAAAAAAGTAAATCAAATCAACCCCCAACACAACAACATGGACTGAGGTTTAGGAGAGGTCAGATGTTAAACTAAAGACCATTTGTTCGGCTCGTTTTGTTCTGTGCATGTCAGCTCCTTGATGAGAAAAGGAAGCAAATGATGGCACAATAAAGAGAAGCGATGGTTAAAGAATGGAGATGAACAGCGGGAAGAAGATGAGTAAGAGTAGTGTGTGACTAGCTGTGATCGAATGAGCAACAATCCTACACCTTTAGCCCGTGGCTTTGGATCACACCAAAACATTTAACACGCGATAAGTTATGATGGACAAGAATTGTTTTGTTTTTTTGTTGCAAAGACAAATGAAATAGACAAGACAGGGATGAAGGGTATGAGTTAAATGAATTCCAACAGGCTAAAAGTCTCGACTTATTTTTTTTATGCGAAGCAACGAAAAGCAGGAGCTCTAGAGGGTGAGACATGGAGAGCAACACATGAAGCCAGCAGCTGGCAGAGAGAAAGCACGGGCAGGGAAGAGAAGAGAAGAGGAGCAGCATGTCCCCATGCACTGCACAGAGACTTTCCTTTAGATGGAGCCTTTCCCCTCAAAGACATGAGAAGTCAAAACTTTGTTAAATGGCCTTTAGGTAATTGAAAGCTTTACTTTATAAAAATTCACCGAACACTCGAAATACAAGCAAAGTAATTCATACAAAATAAAACATCAAATGAGACCAACCATGACCATGTGATAAACTGTCAAGAATGGAGAAAAATAAATGTCAAATGAAAGGAAGGGGGTTCTTAAAAAAATAAACAACATTAAGAAAACAGAATGGCTGCAGCTTGCTGATGGAAAGTACATCAGAAAGTCTGAATCACACACCAGCGCCTGGTCCCGGTTGAGCCTGGACAAAGACTGGGCCCTAGCCTCCCTGTGGGGGCTGTAATAGACCCTGTCCAGCTCGTTCAGCCTGCCCTCGCTCAGGGCCCCTTCCCTGGAGTAGTTTCGCAGCCCAGCATCCCGACCAGGCCCAAAGTGCTCCCTGTTCCTAAAATCACCCGTGTGTACCGACTTGGCTGCAGTCACTGGGACATCAGAGAACTCCTCCTCCACGCTGCATTGACGGGTGAGAGTTCTTTTACGGCCCATAGCCAGTGCCCGCCTTTCTACCGGGCCTTCACAGTGAATGATACGCACAGGCCCCCGCATAGGGCTTCCATGAGCGTAGTACCCTCGATGGCCTCGTCCTAGAGAGCCTTCTTCCTCGCTGCCACAATCTAAACCACTGTCAGGACTCTTGGTGTTCTGGCGGTTGGGTCGTCCCAAGTTGCGGTCATCGTTGTAGCAGTACCGGCTGTCAGTGAAGCGAGGGGAAGAGCGTTGGCGCTGCAGGCGGGAGTTCTTGCTGGGGGTGAGATGGTTGCGCATGTGAGTGTCCTGGGTGTACATCCTTCTCTGAGTGTGTGGCGTTCCCGGTCGCCCCCCATCTTCAAAGGACAGGCGCTGGCCCATGCTGTCCACGCTGTCCGACTCTTCCTCAGCCACCTCGGGGATGCTGTGGAGACGCTTGCTGCGGAGCGACTTCTGCCTCACCACCTCCCTCTGGAGGTCCCAGCAGTCTCTTTCCTCAGCTAAATCCTGACGCTTGTAATATGCCTTCAGTCATGACCAGGAGGCAACGTCCCACAATTTCACAGTTCAATGAGAGTCAGTTCAAAGCAAATGGTTCAGTTTATATTTTTTGTGAGGGGGAGTTTGTAAAGTTTTTCGAAGGTTTTAGAACAGGCAGGAAACAACACAGTGTGTGAATAGAACAAATGGGGGGGAAAGACAAAATAAAGACAGAATTAGTTATTTGTGGCTGTGTGGTAAGACATGCAGTCTCATTCCGTGAGGAGGAAATGGCATGCTCTGAACAGGAATCTGTCACAGCTTTAAGATGGAGCGATAGCTTGTAAAGTGGACACAGAGTTTTAATATGGAAAACATTAAACAAAAAAAAAAGAAAGTATTAGACATTGTCAGTGATACAGGTGAGGGTGATGGAAACATCTGCGTGGATGAATCTTTATGAATGTTTTAAAAAGCCAAAAAAAAAAATGAACAATGTGAAGCTGAGTGAGAAGAAGAATCGACCACTTTGAACATCCGAAAACATATACGCACTCCTCCTGCGTGTTCACGGAAAACAATCGGAAGAATATCTGACGAGTCGCCTTTAACTATTCCCTTTACAATATCCAATCAAGATGTTTATAGAGACGTGTAAAGAGAATGAAAAATGCGCAACAGTGATTTACAAATAGATGTGATGACAAAAAGGAGATGAAGCATTGGTGTATGTACAGAGGTAATACACCAGCATACACCCCTCATCAACACCACATTACTGTGCAGGTTTAACTGGACAAAATCAGCGGTACCAAACTTGTAGTGGTTCTCTACTAAATTCCATTTGCAGTTTCACTATAATACAACAAACAGGTGAGCCACTACAGTACTGGCAGCGCTCGTTCACTTTTATAATAATGCACTTCACATCCCCACTGACAGACCAAATGAAGACAGGATCGTGTACCGACAATGTTAACAGTAACAATCAAATTAAACATTAGGACATGACGGACATAAACAAAAGTGAATATTTCCATTTAAGTACTCACTTAAATGAGATTCCCATGTGCACTTGATATGCCATGACCCTTTGATACAGCACAGTATATTAATAGTTGCATTTCAAGTTCACAGTCTAACATTTTGACTTTTAACACTTGTAAAATGAGTCTGGTGCAGTAATTAGAGCATCAAAATGCAATGCAAACCATTAAAAAAAAGATTGGGTTTTAAAGTTTACACCCTTCACCTCTCACATGCATTTTGAGTTATGTATATGCAGCCATTCCCATATGCTCAGCCTGGAAAGAATTAAGCAGAGCTGGAGGGGCAGGGGTGGAGGAGCAGGTTAGGGTGGGGAGGCTGATTCAGCTAACGCAACTAACAGGCATGGATGTTTAGCGAGGCAAAGCCAGGAAGGGCCTGGTTATAGAGCATGTGAAAGATAGCAGTTATCTCCAGAGGTGGTAGAGCCCTCCCTTCCTATATCCTTATTTCTCCCCACCTTCCTCTGTCCTCCCCCGGGCCACTGTAGACTGAAGGCGTGCAGTTAAGTATGTACCTTAAGAGTGTTGTGAGAGTTGATGCTGCGTCTGCGGCCCTCCTCCAGCTGCATCTCAGAGTAAAGATCTTCCTCGTCCTCCTCCAGTATGTCAGACAGGTCAGATCCTCGGCTGCTCTCTGTGTAGTACTCCTCGCTGTGGCTGTAGTGGTGATGGTGCTAAGAAAGATTATTTGGTAGAGATTCATATATTTAAAAAATTATGTATTTATATCATTTTTAACAACATTTTTTTTGTGCTGCAATATGTGGCAACAGTGACCCTTTTCATCTCTATTATCTAACCAATTTTCAATATATTTATTTTTTTTAAATGTGCAGGCTGCATATTCTGTTCATTATTTCCAATCATGTGGTACTCAAAGTTTTGCAACTTGGTGAAAATTTGTCTATGCCTACACCACATGTACTAACCTACAGAAAATTACATTTTACACTTAATGGGGTAACACTTTTTCTTCTTCGCTTAAGAACTTTTAATAAAAAAAAAAAAAGGAAGTACACTCACAAACCACTTAATTAGTTACACCTGTTTGAAAGCTTGTTAACACACACTGTATTTAATCAGCCAACCACACTGCAGCAACTCGATGCATTTAGGCATGGTCAAGACGACCTGTTGAAGTTCAAATCGAGCATCAGAATGAGGAAGAAAGTGATTTAAGTGACTTTCAATGCAACATGGTTTTTGGTGCCAGGGGGGAGGCTGGTTTGAATATTTTGGGATGTGGTGGAATGGGAGATTCACACCATGAAGATGCAAATCTGCAGCAACTGTGTGATGCTATCATGTCAATATGGACCAAAACACCTGAGGAATGTTTCCAGCAACTTGCTGAATCTATACCACGAAGAATTAAAGGGGGTCCAACCTGATACTGACAAGATGTACCTAATAAAGTGCCCAGTGAGTGTATATACAATTCTACAAACTGTAAATCTGCAGTACAGATCATAATATACACATTAAGATAAGACACATTTTGACCGATAATTGATTTGATCCAGTTAACTGATTCTCCTGACAGGCTGAGCACAGCTTGTGTTTTCTGTAAAGTACCTGTCTGCCTAACTCTGAGCCTCTGAGGAATTCATCCACCGAGGCACCTCTCCTCCTTGCATGGGGTGAGTCGTAGCCATCCTCCTCCTCATCAGAGTTGACAGGATGCAAGACATTACCTCGCTCACTGAAGATATTCCTTTTCTCAACCTGACAGGAGAAATGTCAAATTTTCAGAATGAAAAAGAGAGAAGAATAACCAAGGGGATGAAAATGATGAACAAGATACTTACTATCACTTCATTTTCAGAATAATGTAGTTTGAAAATATTTGCACAAATCTAACAATTTTCTTGAAAGCACTGCCTGTTTTGTTGGTTTATAAAGCATATCAGATCATCCTAAAAGATATTACCATTAACTTAATGAAAACGGCAGCTTTTTTGGCTGAGAGCTCTCATATCCCATGTTGTGATACTGTTTTAGAAAGAAATCCTCACACACCCGATTACCCTCAGCAAACACTCTCTGGGCAGCTTCCCTGGCCATGGCCTTAGCGATAGTGTTGGGGATGGGGACTCCCTGAGGCTGCGGCAGGATCCTCTGAGGAGAAGGAGATCGCTGTGGCTGGAAGGGCGGTGGCTCCAGGTTGGGACCTCGCATGGGAGGCAGCGGAGATGGGGAGCGTTCCCAGGGCTGGGTTGGCCGCAGGCCTACCTCATGCTCTTTGGTTTCTGGCTCTCTGGCACTTACTAATGGTTTGGACTTGGGCATGGAGTGGCGTTGAAAATGAGGCTGTGAATGGGGAGGAGGGGGGCGGATGGGCTGCGAGTGCGGCTGCGCGTGGGGCAGTGTGTGGGGCTGGGGTCGAGGCAGAGGCTGCACCTGGGGCTGAGGATGGTTCGGGGGATACGTTGATGGGTAAGGAGGGTGGGTTTGTGAGTGTACTGGGTGGGGCATAGGATGGGTAGGTGCAGTGGTTCTGTGGGAAAGGCGTGGAGAGCCCAAGAGATTGTGCGGAATGATGGCCACAGGCGAGTCCTGGGACTCTCCTTGTGTTGATAACGTCCTTACAATGACTTCCCTCGCCTCCAGACCCTGAATCCTGTTTAAGTCCACAGTCACGTAGTCTGCTGTGGGGTACAAGACCTCTGCTATCTGCATTCACAAAGAAACCAGAGTCTTTACCAAAGTGTAATTCAAGACTGTCAGCACCCAAACATACATGTATTGACATGCATTTGCAGCTTTCAAACTTTGGCTGTCAGAAAATATCTGTTTTGTCAAACAGTTGCCATAATTTAAAAACTCATTAATGGCAGATTTGTAGCCTTAAAGCCCCAGAATTAAGCACTGACTGTATTTAAACTTCACAGCACTCACCTCACACCTCTCAGAGAACAGTCAAATAATAAATAAAGTATACATCTGGCATTTATTTCAAAACATTATTAGATACGTGCAAGTGCATACACAACAAAAACAATAATGTGTTGTCGAAAAGGGACACAGTGAAAAACCTATCACAGGTCTTTTTGTGATTTCTTTTTTTTTTGGTCTTTGCTGTTTATTTCTCATGCCTCAGGGATCGATATCAACATTGAAGAATTTCTCCAGAAGATGGCAATAGAGCACTACTCAGAAGTAACAACAGAGGCTACCCCTTTTAAGATCTGCAGTTTAAGGCTGAATAATAAGGAATAAATAAGATTTGTTGTTTGTTACCTTTTGTCCCTTTGTGCACACGGCGTAGCCTATCACACTGGCCCCGTTGGAGGTTCCAGAAGGCGTCAGGGGCGGTGGCTTCCACCTTACTTGCAGGACCCCGGGAGTTTGACCACACTGGACCTGCACCTCCTGGGGTGGGAGAGGAGGCCCTGTGGAGCACAATATACACATACTGGATAAGGAGGGAGTGAATAAAGACAGGCTGACAGTGGCTGGGCCATTCCTGCCTGTTTGATCAAAAATAAATGAGCTGACCTTTGTACTGCGGACCTCTGGCTTTCAATATCCATTTCACTGTGAGATGAAATAAGTGCATTCTCATACTGGAGGATTTGTAGTACACGTATCACATTTAAACCCACTTGTACTGTAATGTATATGACATTCTAAATGAGTTTGGAAGCATTTTCAGTTTCACTAAGATGAATAGCTGGTCAGGGGTGGCTGAATAGCAATAGTTACTATAGCCATACACAGTAGTTTGTAGGATGATTTTCCTATATGTATGCTCATCTATAAACAGGTTTTTAATCAGGTGACTGGCTGAAAGATCCACATTTGCCAGCATTCGGTACATGTACAACAATATCCGGTTGCCAGATTCTTGCTGACAGTATTCTATGGAGCATCAAAAAAAAAAAAAAAAACCCAGTTTGCTATTTTCTCAATCTGTCCATACTGCATGCATACTAAACAACATGCCCATCTGTGCAGTGCTGCTGTTCACCTGCAGCCACACAGCGAGCACGAAGGAGCTCAGACAGTCAGCAGAATCTCCGAGCCGTAACGTGCAGCTGCGTGAGCGTCCGGGAATCTACATCAGTGCAATCTTAATCACATTTCTACGCTGACTGCTGGGAGGAAAACGCAGTCTCGGAATAGCAGCAGTAGCTGTTCAGAGATTTCATTTCCTCTTGTCATTTTTTTAAACTGCCCCTGTCACAAACAAGAAGCTCCTCTGAGAACTGAAATGAGTGTTTAAATTAATATCGCAGTGGAGCCACTTTCATTAATAGTGGACACAAACAGCAGACACTGATTTCGAGGGAGTGAACTGGTAGCTTCTCTGAGTGACTATTATTAAAAATGCATAACTAAGCACTAATGAAGCAACTTGTTTGAAGAACACACACTGAGTGCAAAAGCCTAACATAGTACTTCCAGATACTGTCGTCGTTATTGACAGCGGGTGTCTGCCACCACTATTGAGACAATTTTAGACGCCTCTAATTAACATATTCAATAGATAGATCATTTAATGAACTCTCAGCATGTGGGCTCGTCAGCTGCCAACACAAAACCTCAATTCAAACTTCAGCCTCAATGTCTAGCTGTCCTCCTTTCTCTTTTCTTTCACTTCTTGACGTCATAACTCTCTGTTATCTCCTGTTTGGCTCCAGTTTTCTTAATTACTGCCGTAACAATGGAATTGTCTCCTTCATTGGTAAATAATCAACATTACACATTCCTCTGAGCACTTATAAAAATCAATAATACGAACTGTATTCAATCTATAGACAACTGGCCAACTACATTTTATCTATACATTTACAAAGCAGTGCTATAAATGTAGTTGACTGTTCTCACCTGACAGGAGGGCTGTGAGACCCAAGTTAACGCTGGCAACAGACAAGCAAAAAGGAACCTCGTGGGAGAAGAAATCCCAGAGATTCATGCCTAATATACACCAACATTGCTGGAAGACCTCTTTTTCACAGAATGCTTCTTGAACATTTTTCAGAATTTCTTTTTCTGTTTGTATTTTTTTTTTTTTACCCTGTACGCGTCTTATCACAAAAGCACACTTACACATCCTGGAGGGCAATCTAAATGTAGCTGTGGAGAAATCAAAAATGAATAAAACATTCGTCAGGTTTGTAAATGTAATGACCTTGATGTGCGTGGCTGATTAAATAAAATGACTGCTGCCTTAGATGGATATGTTTTGGCTTTTTGTGTGAAATAAAAGTCTTTCACGCAGAACAAAGTCTACAAGAACACCATTTAGATTAGGGATAAATAGAAGAGCATGTTAGCCTTTAATCCTAAGCTTTTTTACACCCACCTTAGTGCTTTGGCAAACTTTGGTTCAGACTGAGTGTTCTGATTAACTTATTTCCAGATACGGCAGGCAGATGTTTTCAGTGAAAAAGCTCTTATAATTCCACTGTACACTGTACACAGCAGATAAGGTTACGTTTTTAGCCCTGCGACAGACTGGTGACCCGCCCAGGGTATACCCTCCCTCTCTCCCTATGGCAGCTAAGATAGGCTTCAGCCCCTTGTGACCCTAAAGTGGAAGAAGATGGATGGATGGATGGATGGATGGATGGATGGATATTATACTGCCCCGAAGTGGCAAAAAAAAATAGGCCAAGGTAAAATATGTTTTAAGTACAAAGAAAACCTCCAACAGTAGTAACAAAATTATGGGTGCAAAGCCATACCACAAAGGACTTTATGTAGCTTTACATCAGTAAGGTGGACTGATCAACCAACCAACCAACAGACTGAGACTGATATCTCTAGAGCCATGCTAGCATGGCCACAATTATATCAGTATTTCTAGCCATGTTCATTCAACCATACAACAAGCAGAAGAAAATCCGTTCACATAACCAATTATTTCTCCACTAGAGTGACTTACTTTTTAAAGACTGACCTGCAGGCTGAGTGCAGAACTCGACAGAGATTTCCCTCTTTTCCCTTTGATCCATTGGAAGCTGCCAAGGCACCTGATGTGGCTGTGCAACAACCTTAACCTTGTAAACTGTCATTGATTTCAAGTTGAAAAACTTGTACTTATAGCCCCCGGCCTTGACCATGTCATACTCTGCACCGTTGAGGAAGATGGTGTGACTGTAGTTGCTGTTGCTGGGCATCCAAGAAAGCTCAGCAGAGACCTGCGTGATGCTGTCCACCCGCAGGTAGTAAGGTGCCACCACCACATCCTTACCCACGAGAAGAGTGCACCGAAGTTCGTCTGACAGGCCCCTGTCAGTGATGCTCTGCACTGAGATACGGTAGGTGTTTGTGGCCAGATTGAGCTTTTCAATAAGAGACTTTGTCCTGCCCCCGTAGGGGACACTCATACGAACCTCCTTATCCACCAAGACATTGTAGCCACTAATGGAGCCCCAGCCTGGTGGGAACACAGGAGGATCCCAGCCAATAATCACACTTTTGGCCAGTTGCTTAATCAGGTTGATACGGCGGGGATAAGGCACAATGTCTTCACCGACCTCGTCAATGCTGACATCCAAGGTTCCTGTCCCATTGCTGGAGGAGCCCAGGAGATCCATTCCCAAACTGCTGGTGCTTAGACAGTCCAATTTACTGTCAGACAGCAGGCTGCTTATGCCGCTTGTGCCGACCCCAAGTCTTTGAGGCCCCAGGCTACTGTGGTTGAGGTAGCCAGGTTCTTTAGTTAATATGTCCCTGTGCTGGACAGAGGGTGCTTCCTCATCTTGGATAAAATCTACAAAATTGGATGGGACAAGTCCCCGCTGTCCATCCAGCAGCTCTCCTGAGGACACAAAAAGGACATAGCTGGTTTTTTGGTGATGTGGTAAAGTACAAGATGTGATAAAATTATAATTAAAAACAAATAAGGTGAGACCTTCATAAAAGCCATCCTCATCCATTGTTCCATAAATATAAAGGTATTTCCCTGCCACCAGGGGGAGCTCTGCCTCAGGATGCTCATTGGGCCCATCATAAGGATTGTAACTACAGTTGGAAAAAACATCAATAAATCAGCTTCCAAAGTGCACACTTTTTTAAAAAAAAATTATTCTCCATCTGGGTTTGTTTTATATCAAACACTGCAAATGTATGATGTATGTCAAGGAAAACTGATCTGCTGAGTACTGCTTTGAAAATATGAAGTTTGTTTTCTGTTCTATTATATTTGGCTGTTTGCAAATATGAGAGGGTTGAAGAGAGTGTGGGTTGAAAGCTTTGGCCCTGTTTCACCAATCTGTGTGCTGAGGATTCCAATTATTTTCTGTGCTGACAGGTTATTTTCTTTAGCAACAGAAACACTGAGTCACATTTAAGACCACAGTTCTGGAGAGAAAGCAAATAAAGCAGCAAAATTTAGAGTTCAGTGTAAGAGATTTTCTTTTCTTCCACCTCTATTTGAAATTATCAAATCATCCTAGCATGATTTCACTTTGGTTTGAGGGGGTTTTCCTAATGTAAGCACAAAGCCCAGTTAGAATTTAGTCTAAAAATGCACCAAGATAAGGAGTTTTGAAATTAAACGAGGGCCTGAACAAACTGTTCTTTCACAGTTTCCTCCTGCACTGAAACAAATACAGCAGCGGGTTAAAAAGTAACTGCATGTTTTTTATGCGTACCTGTACCGAGCAACACACAGACGAACCTTCCCCGTGAACCGTGGTTTGGATCTGGTGGTGGAGCTGAGATCTTTGTCCATCTAGAGAAGGAAGCATTCACAGATATTCACAGTTTCAACATTAAATGCTTCTCACCCATACAGACAGACCTAAGTACTTAGTACTAAGTACAAAGACATTCACAAACAAAGTGAAAAAGCAAATCACTGGGCTTTCCTATCTTGGTACCATCTCTTTCACAGATTTCACAGATGTCTTCCTATAACTGAATTGAATTGATTATATATATTTTTTTAAATCAACAATATATATGACTTTCCTTTCATCTGACTGTTTTAACTTTAACCAGTGTGAACTAAATATATTTGATGAATCCCAGATAATCAGCATGAGTAAAACAGAAGCCTCCTGGAGCCCTGCTGTGTGGATTTCCTCGTGTTCAGCCCAAAGACATTATTTAGATTAAAATGAATCAGCATTTTCCCAAATGTGCCGTCTACGCTGAGGGATCACAGAGGTAAGAGGGAGGCAATAGAGCTAACACTGGTGAGTTCAGCTTATAAAATGGTTTTGACAGAAACTATTAGAGCTCCACATGAGTGACAACAGGAATGCATTTGGGTAAACTGGGTCGAGCAAAGGATCTAAATTATTGGGAAATCTTCTCTGTTGCGTTGCTACAGTGCCATTTAGGATTTTTAGACTGTCTTGGATTTGATTTTGATTGGACAAAAAAGATACAAATGCACGCTATAAAATACCTCAGAAAGTAAAGCCCGTGCTGGACTGCTGGCTCGACTGCGAGTGAGGAATGTTGGCTTGACAGAGAGGAGCTCGGGCTTGTCTCCGCTGACCTGGAGTGGTCGAATGAACTCAGATATCAAGGATCTGCTTGTCGGGGCCTCATTGCCTGTGGAACAAAAACAACATCTGTCAATGTCTACTCACATCACAATATAACAGAACAAAAATCAAAGTGCAAACCATTACTATAATAATAATAATAATAACACTCTCCAGAATTTACATATCATATTTGATTGCCTGCTGTCCTGCCAACTTGCTGTCGTTTAAAAGGTTCTACTGTTTGATTCAATAGAATTTTATGACATTTTTTGTTAAGTAGGATCATTCATGTGGCTCTATGACTGTATTTGTTTATTTTGGCAATCACCTGCCTCACATTTGTTACTTTCCAGTTTTTATTTCCAGCATTTGATGATTATTTGAGCCACCAGAGCGTCTTTCACCTTTTTTTGTAAATTACCAAATTAGCTCTCTCTGCATTTATAGTCCTGTCCTTCTTCTTGTTGTTTGTCTGATCATCTGTGTACTCCGTGTTCCCCGGCTGTTCCATCCTGGCAGTTAATTTTTTTGTTAATCATTCGGTGGACCGTGCCCTTGCTGTCCTCTTCCTGCGTCTTTAATTAAATTTATTCTTTGTTCTTCAGACTGCCAGTATCCATGTTTTCCCTGACATCTGTGTGGATTCTCCTATTAACCTGAATTTAGCAGCAAACTGAACAGTGGTTCAGTGGACACTGATTTTTTTGGGAAAGTGGCATTTGAAATGGACTGTAGCCTATAAGCCTTGGCTTATGCCAGAGTAGAGGTACTTTTTAGAAACAGGAGCCTGGTAAGCTCTCCAGAATGAGATGCAGCTAGCACTGACATCATGCCTCTGCATCACTCAGCTCTCACTGTTACATCACAGGTACCACTGCACAGTGTGCCGGCCAGTGTCTATCCATTTTCTGGGTGAGGTCAAGTCAGGTCCTGGGTCAGCTGCCACTGCTCCTGTTTCTCAGCCTGTTCCTGAGAGTGGTGTTGGTTTCTGAGTGATTGGCCAAAGTTAGGACTGTTTCTGTGCCAGGCAATTGTTCCTGAGTCTGAGTCAGCTGAGACACCACCTATTAAGACTGTTCCAGAGTCAGCTGCAGTTTTCCCCGTTAAACTTGACTAAAGTCTTCCCTGTTCCTGAGTTTGTAATGGAGAATGCAGAGACTGCTTGCCAGTCAGATAATGTAACTTCAAATGCTGGGTCAAATGATGAAAAATATTATTCTAGAATCCACCAACTCCACCTCTGCTCCTGATTCAGCCTACGCCGCACCTGCCTGACAGCCCTCTCTCTGATGACCAACAACCAGTTCATGAGTCATTTTACTGGCTGGCCTCCCACTGGTTACAGTGGGGACGATCTCTGTTAACTCCCAGATGGGGAGTATTGGTCAATCCTGTCTGCTGATACCCAGCTGGAATCCCCCTTGAGTGTCCTGCATCCTGCCCTGTTCATTCAGTTTCCCCACCTTTTATGGTGGCCTCCTGCCCAAAATAGAGAGGGGTTCTGTCCTCAACACTGGTCCAAGCCCATGGATATATCCTGCCTTCACTGGTACTCCTTCCTGTTTGTTCAGCATCTGGGCTGTCCTACTTAGCTACCCTGCCAGTTCCAGGCCATCAAGCTCCAGGTTTCCCTGTTTTTTAGCTACCACACTAATTTGATCAGTTAATTAGTTAGTTAGTTCATTAGATCAATTTTTGTCTTTCAGTGGAATTTGCCCTTTTGAGCTCTTCTGTTTGTTCACCTGCCTGATTTCTGTGTTTATAGAAATATGTTTTATTTTGGCTCTCTCACATGCTAATGTCAGGATGTGGAGTTTCTACTATTAGTTCCTAAAAGATTGAAATGACACATCTTAATTATCTGTCCACTTGAATACAGGTGATGTACAGTACCAAGATATCATTCATTTGCTAAAAATATGAGATTAAATGCTAATAAATAGCCTTTATTACATGTTACAACCAGTAAGAGCCTTCACTTACCTTTCTCTGCGGGGGCAGCCAGTCCATTAAAGAGCTGTGACAGGGATTTGTTTGGAGAGCCAGGAGATTCACATACAGTTAAGGGTTCAGTGCTGAGGATATCAAACTTCCCAGCCTGGAGCCGGAACTTTTCCAGCTCTTTTGACAGGAGGTTGAACTGCTCACTCTGAGTTCGACATTTCTCCTCCAGCTCGCGGACTTTGGCCTGGTAACAGTGAGGGAGGCGATTCATTGAGAGAGAAGCAAGAAACAGAGGAGGAGAGAGAAAAACAGATAAACAGATAAGGACGGGAGAGGGAGAGACGGGATGGAGAAAAAGAGAAGAAAAATAAAGACACCACAGTATAAAGAGACAAAAAGACACACATCTAAACTAGGTAGATATTTGAGGCTTTTGCCTACTACTGTATCTACACATAAACAAGAAAAGAGACATTTACTGAACGACTTATGACACTGATGAGTCATTACAAAGAAAAGAAACCTTGAAATGACTTCTTAACTTCTACTGGCACTACATTCTACAAATCACATGCACAACTACCTTACAGTTAATAATAACAGTACTCCAAATAAAAGTAGAAAAACTTATTTCAAGGCATACTCAAACTGTCTTTGAGGAGGAGGACGATGATGATATTATATATTTTTGTTATCGTCAAGTGAGACCTTGAAAAAACCAAAAACTGCTCAGGAAGCTTTAAACTATTAAACCAAATGACTGTTTAAAGCACACTGCAGCAGAGGGTAACATGTTTCTTAAATTATGGTGAGCATGAGCGGTGCAGTTTATTTTAAGTCTATCCCACACACTGCACACCATCCAGGGAGTTATACACTGGTGCTCTACTACTAACTGGATATGTATTTATCTGTTACTGAGAGCAGTCACCATAAAATGCACTCTTTACTTCAGTCTGCATAATCTTGCAAATGTATGTTCACGACTTTACAGAACAGCTGTTTTGAAATATTCACTTAATCACTGGATAAGTGATTAAGTGGACTTGAGCTGAGAGCCACACACGAGGTATGGAGGTTTGCTTGTTGTTGGTTCTGGTCTTTCTACAAGATGTCAACAATAACAAAAATCTTTTTTTTTACATAACATCGTCCATACACGTTGAGAGCAGGAAATATTATTGCACAGACTAACACCGACAAACCGAACATGACTGTTTGGGCAGGTTTAATAGAAAATTCCAGGTGCTCCAGCATGATTTTTCATGTAGGCTGATGCAACGCATTAGCAATCACTTCTCAAGTCCGAAACTGAGTACAGCCAGAGAGGCTCTGGAAGATACTGAAGCGACCGTGGAATTGTGTAGCGCTGCCCAAAACACAGCAATGCCTGCTGCTTCAATAGTTCCATTAAATCAGCGGGTCCATTTCATGCAGGCACATTGCTGTTGGATATAACATGCTGCTAGCAGACGGACAACAAATATATTCCTACATTTATGAGACAGAATTAGTAAATTAGGAGGTACTAATAGCATCATACAGTTAGTTGTATGGCAAGTAGACAATTTTTAAAAATACATGCTGCATAACACACATGCAAAGCTACCAAGGAAAAAGGATCACATTCATCACTGCCTGGTAGTATGCTATCCTAAAAATATATATAAATTTTTTTTTCACTCTGAAAGCTAAAACTTGCCTCATATTGTAATGACAAATTTTTATTATAAGAGTATATTAAACATTTTTGTTTGTTCACATGTAAATATACTTTTAACACCTTTGATGTGTTTATGTGAAGCCGGTAAGTGAAACCTCAGGCCTTTATATGTAATTGAAGTTGGTCCATATTCTGGTTGGTTCATTTCTCGAGTCTTTTCATGAATTGTTCAAAAAAAAAAAAAAAAAAAGTGGCTGAATTTTTCTTTGTGATCAGGTCAGAAAGACGTCCACGTTATCTATTAGTCATGTTTCAACCTTTTAGAAAGTCCACTTGTGATTCTGCCTTGCGAAACAGAGCAGAATGGGATGTGAGAAAAGATCAATGTGAAATGCTCAGAATTGTTCTGAAAACCCCCAAAGCAATGACTGCACATTAAATCAGTTCTTAACTGCATTTTTTATGTTATCTTTTGAGCCTGAAATATACTGATGCTTTCTGACCAGTTATTGTTTTCACAGTATGGTGTTACTTTGCCCCATGGGTCAAACTAAATACAGTACTACTCCATATACTGTTAATGGCAAAGGTATTAAATAATATATATATTTCAAGTAAATAAATAAAAGCAATTCTGAAATACCTGCATGCTGTCCAAGTGGTTCTGTATAAGCATAAACACACATCCATACAATGAAAAGAGATGTAGGAAAGAAATAAAGCACAATTACACGTGTGATCACTCATACACATCTCTAAAGCACAACACTCTTAAAATTACAATCTTTTTGACACGCACGCATACATATCGCCTTCTTACAGTGCTAATACAAAGATTAAAAATAGATTATTACATTGTGCTGGCTTTATGATTCATTTACCTGAACTGCAACTCTCTATTCCAACAGTTTTTTTTTTTTTTTTTGCTTTTTTTTTTTTATATGAAAAGAAATCAACATAGCCCAGGATTGTTTTAAAACTAGAAGACTTAAAACAAACAAACAAACATACAAAAAAGATTTCAGGAAGTGAGGCCACGAAAAGCAGGAAATGGCTCGAGCAGCATACACAAAAAACACAGAGTGAAGCCCCGAACCCCAGAGTCCAGACGCTCACCTCTAACAGATGGACAGCGCCTTCATGTTCCTTTTTAGCCTCAACCTGAGCCTGAGAAACACAAGGTGCAGTTCACTTATATTGCAGTTTATATTGTGGTTTAGCTTCTGTTTAAAACACCAACGAGAGCGTCACAAATAAAACCTTTACATTCATTGGTGCACAAGGTGAAAATGGTGGAAAAGACAGCACGCACCTCTGTCCACGTTCACATTTGACATTTGCCAGCAGTCTCTTGATTTTATGAGATACCAGTGCATACTTAGAGAATGCTGTGCCTTTTCTTAAACCATTTTCAGCTTTCAAATTTTATGTTTTTGTTAAGCCTGTTTGTCAATTGTCATTCAGAGTTGTGCAAAATGAAACCATTATGTACATGCAAGAAAGTCGATACAATCACGGAAGCAATTGCAAGTTTAAGAACACTTGCCCGAGCGTCTCTAACTGCCAGCCCAGAGGTTAGATCAACACATGATTTTATTTCTTCTATTATGATTTTTTTTTTCTTCATTACACGGTATGTAAATGGCTGTTCAAACAGTGAACATCTTGCCAGTGTGTGTGTGTTTTAAATGCTTGAAAAGGCCTAGATTTATGATCTAATTTTTCTGCTAGTGCAAGAGAAATGGGGTTTACATTCTAAAAGACTACGACTATACAGAAGCACAGCGTCATGCGTGTCATTTTTCTTATGAAAACGAGAAACATCTGTTGAGACAAACAAGTGTTCCACATAAATATGAGAGCATCTGCAGGCTTTACAATTTCATAAATCTACTTTGCAGGCAATTAATTTAGAATACAGAGAGCAGTGAGTGTCTGCAGGAAGATAAGGCAGTAATGAGCTTCTGTTAATGAGAGAAAAAAGCTGAGAACTACTGCCTGTGAAAGGCTGACTGTGAAGTCAGAACACTGCAGCAGCAGCAGCAACACAAGGGCACACACAGTGTTTCCAGAGAAGGCATTGGTGACAATTCCTATCATGTTCACACTATCAGCAATCTCAGCCGTTGGTGGGTTTGCTTTCACATTACAGTCAGCTTCAGTGCACAGTGGAGGAAGGCCAATCATCAAATGGCCAGTGCGAGTATTTTTAAAGAATGCCTCTAAAAAGTGTCATATCTACTTTGGATTCTGATTGTCTGATTTGCTCGCTTGTAACAGAGTGCTTCAGAGATGTTGAACGCTCTGGTTTTGGAAAGTGATAAACAGCTGAGGCATGGGGATGCGGTGGGAAAGCTCTACCACTGCTGGAAATGTTGAGAAAAAGCGAGGTATGCCGTCCACAGGGAACATTATGCTCTCTATAACACAGCCTTTCTGTTGAATTTCACCTTTGGTGCACTGCATGTTTTGCACGGGAGTTCAACAAAAAGCTCTTTCACCCATGGCACAGGCCAAAAGCTGGGCAAACATAAAAGCCCATCCCACTGGTGCTGTGAGTGTTATGCGACCTGAGATCTCTTACCTTCTGGAGAATGTCAATCTCCTGCTGCTTTGCATTGAGTACAGCCAAGGCCTGCTCATGCTCCAACTCTAGCTGCTGCCTCCGCTCCGCAGCCTCTCGCATATGCTGTCCGCAAGGGGTGTAGGGATGGAGAGCCGGAGGGGAAATTTGGTGAAGGGGGTGGGGGTGGGGGTGGGGCATAGAGAGGGCTGCTGTTAGTCGAACTAAAATCCAAAATGCATCTGCAGTCTTTAACTCCACATTCAGAGGCACCACAAGTGTTACATGTGCACACATTACGCATACAGTTAACAGTGTACTGACCTTTAAACCCTTAAAAATCAAGACATAAACTCTGCCACAGCAAATGCCATGTGAGGACACGTTTATGTCAAACGATCCCCGGGAAAGATCAGGCCTTATCTTGCACAAAGGTGCTTATGGATGAGGACTAGAGATGATTTGGTGTGTGAACAAGAAACTTCCATCAACAGTGATGTTTGCTGCCCCGTTTAGGTAACACAATACCTGTTTGTCTGATTACTTTGAAAAGCTGTCTTCGGATGTTGTCTTTGCATGATCAATACGAGGTTTTATGTTACATGAAAAGGGTGAGCAAACTGTAACGTGCTCGCTTGTCTGTGGTCATCCATAACAACAAAAGAAGCCATACAGTACAGTACAAGGGACTGAATGCTAGGTTCTTCATAACACAGTGTGCCCGTGTCATCCAGTCACATCACTCCTCCCACTATATGTGAATATTTGCAACACTAAGGTGAAAGAAGCAAATGACATTTACATGCCAGTAAAAATCTAAGATAGGTAATGTCATCAAATGTGTAGGTGACATTATCATCTTGAAGGGTGATCCAATCTCCTATCTAGTCTCCCCCCTCCCATCATCATAAAGCCAAACTCTTTGTCCTGCCTCATGCATAAATCACATTCAGCAGTGCTGTGGTCGTATAGCCACGTGACCATTCGTATGTTTGGCAGCCCACAGATAAAGGGAGAGATAAGCACAGCCACTGAGGTTGACAGAAAGCATTCAGAATGGAACTGAATAGGGCTGCTCCCCAACAGATGGACATAGCAGTGATACCTTATAAATCTAGCACGGGCAGAGGGGGCAGGGGGAAAGAAGGAAGGGACAGATCAGGTCGAGTAGGACAACGTGAAAAGGTGAAATAGGAAAGGGAAGAGGGCAGACTGCTCCGAGCTTCTACTCTTTCACAGCTCCTGGTCAGACCTCCAAAAACGACACTGGAAGGCAACAGACATGTCGAGGCCATTAGACAGTATAGCGGAACATAACCAGATGGAGGTAGTGTAGCACAGGTAGGAGAAAGGGGTACTGGCAAAGGGTTAGGCTCCATAAATGAATAAGAATCCCAGGACAGATGGATTACTAGAAGTAGAAATGCACACAGTATTGACAGACAATGTCTGTCCTTGGAGCCAGCTTCCTCACCTTGAGCACCTGCTCTAGGTTCTCCAGTTTGCCTTGGAGCTGGTTCCTCTCCCACAGGGCTAAATCTCTCTCCTGTGTCACAGCACCAAGGGCCTCTTTGAGCTGGGCATACTCAGACTTCACCTGCGCACAAAGGAAAAGAAAGGGTCAACCATTTAATGAGTTTAATTTCAGTATTTGATCGTTACACTGCTGCATACAATTTTTTTTTTAACATTTTTGGAACCCAATTTGGTTCAGGCCATTCTTGTAAATGTGAGATGGGTAATTAGCTCCCCTACTGTACAAAGGAAATTACTCTTTCAGGTTTCCTCATCGGCCCCTGTCCTCCTGCAGTTTAATGAGGCAAAATTCTTGCAGATCTCCATCTTATTTTTTCAGTGATGAAATGAAAAAATAAACCCATGACAATCACTTGAGTGTGATTGTCATGGGTTTATTTGTGGACATTTATTGATTTCTTCTTTTTCTACACAACTACTTTAGTGCTGGAGTCCTGTCCAAGTTTTTGACAAGTACTCAGGTACATTCAGGGTTCTGTTATTCAACTTACTGTTTGTCTCCTCAAAATAACCAACATTTGAAATACATTGCAATACATTTCTCATAAAGCATACAAAAATCCTTTTTTAAGAAAAAAATGGAGCCAGACATTGCTTACATCAGCAAAACTGCATAAACCTTTTTCAGCACTGCGATTCTTTTGAGTCGTTGTCTTTTTGTGTTTACATGAGATAAAAATATGTTTTAAAAAAATGCCATTCATTATCTTAAAATACCACAGGATTCCTTCGTATCATTATTTGTTACATTAAATCATGAAAGATTGGCAAAGTCAGAAGCCAACATAAATGTTACAGTTGTTAGCAGTAACTTTCACTTCCTGTGATTCACACTGAGGAGCTAAGACCTGAAGACAGAAGTGAGAATGTTAGCATCTCACAAAAATAATTACGTTAGGTTGTTGTTTTATAAGTATAGACAGCTGAACTAAGTTAATTGAATAGTTGCAGGATTCTAATAATCACTAGACAAAAAAAAAAAAGATTTGAAAAAATACACCTAACACTTACAACTTTATTTCCATCTAATGCCATCTAATTCCAACTGATGTCACCCACTGCTCTATTGGCTTCTGTTTGAAAGCATTTTGACTGTTGAAAAAGCAAGGTGGTGGATCTGACTGAGAAACCCAGAACATTATGCATGCCGTGCTGTCCACTTTAAACATGACTATAATTTACTCAATCAATGCCCTGCTTTGTTAAAGACAATTTGAAGCTATGTTTACTGAAATGTTCACACATGAGATAAAACGTGGGATAATATCCCATACGCTTCCATACAGCTGGATTTCGTTTTGCAATCCAGGTTTAAGGCACTCGTCCTTGACTTCACCTTTCAGACCCAGAGTTTATGTGAATCATATATAAAATCTATGAGAGAACGTATCTGCCATTTAACAATGAGTCAGTGACAGGGATGTTTTTGCACTGGCACTGAAAATACCGCAACTCTTTCAAAACTGATGCAACACAAATGCAGCACAATAAATGCTGTATCTATTTTTATGATAACGGTACTAAGCGGCCCCTTTGGTGACTGCGCTTAGCAACAAAAATGACGCTGGATGCGTTTTATAACAGACATGGCCTGGTCCTGGCACAGAGACCTCCGGAGCAGAAGACCTTAAATAATCCGTTACAGAAGTTTCCAAGTGTTTGCAGCAGGAGCCCAATGCGGCGCCACATGCTCCATTTTTTCTTTTTGAAGGTTCACAAAATAACAGAAACACTGTTCTGTAATCCAGCCTATTATAACACAGCAGCATCCCAATATAATTCATGTACATGTAAATAGTACATATGAGTCAGTGCACCAAGACAATATTAATACAAGCTAATTATAATGTTCTTCATAGGAGTAGAGCTGCTGCTTTGGAATGAATGAAATTTACAGCTTTTTCCATTTTTTTTGTGTCCAGTGTTGATTTTAAGCACCATACTATACAGTAAAAGGTGATTTGGTTGAATGCCACACAAAGCACATAAAACAGGCAGAAACCAGTCAGGTACGAGCGCTGGCTGGTTTCTCTGATAAAACCATTTAATTGTTAATAGAATGCAAGAGTAATACAATTCACTCACTCCCACTGCAATGAACCAAAATATTAATAAATTATTCAGGCTTCATTGTTAGCCAAACACTAAGCATTTGATTGAACCGAGCATTATTTCCAACACTACATATTCCTCATCATTTCCCTTCCACAGACCATTTGTACTGTTACTTAAGAGGCAGTCATTTTCAGGCAGCTTCTTAAAGGCCCCTAATTGGCAGTGAGATGACTGGCTCCTGCAGCCATAATGTGGTAAAGTCCCCTCCTCAGGGTAACCATGAATGACTAATGATTCCTCGAGGAGGGCGTTTCAGGCAACATCAGCAAAGCAAAACACAAACAGAAACCAGTAAGCCTGCCTCTGAACAGCCCAACCACCACACATTAAAAACTATCTGCACGGACAGGCCTAGGCCACACCTAATGCAGACAAACTGAACAAAACTACATTGAATTCAGCAGAAGCAGGTCAATAGTTTATTAAGGGTAGAGGGAGGATCTCTCAGTAGCCCCCTCCTCGAGATAACAGGCATCAAAACACAGGGGGTGCAGGCCAGGGCTAATATCTGCACTGCCCTGCAGAGAGCTACTCTCATATCTGTCAGTCTGATAACAGCTGAGATCACTACTGGAAAAGCCACCCATGTCCTGATAAGACACCAATAACAAGCTTCCCACCCTTCTTCAGCACCAACAGTAAATACCTGCCAGTCAGCTGCTTCACAAAATTGCTTTCCCATTCATAGAGAAGCCTGTGGCTCTTTGTTGGTCTACTTGGACTTTGTTATCAGCTCCAAATGCCTTTGACATCTTGGGGCTAAAAGTAAGGGGATGGTGTCTGAATAGAACTGAGTCTTGTTGATTTCATTGATAAACAGCTGCATCAATCCAGTATAATAGGGTGTACAATCTGGTCATGTTATGGCGTGACCCAGAAAGTCTTCAGACTGTGTAAAGACAGAGAGGCAATGGCAAGTTAGCAGCTATTAGTCTGTACTTAAGACACAGCAAGCTTTCTATAAGGAGCTTTCACCTCTTACCTCCTCATAGTCAGATGCCTTGTGGCTGTTGCTGAACAACTGTAGATTCAAGTGCTTATTCTCGTGGAGGAAGCCTTGAAGCTCATTCTCCTAGGCAAAAGAGGCAGAAAGAAAACAGTGTTTAAAATCCACAAGTCACAAAGATTAGACCAGAGCACAGCACTCAAACCCAGTATGTTGTTAGCAAGAGCCTATGCATTATTCATCAGAGAAGACTGCTTGAGGTTCTCTTGTACGCTCTAGAAAGCACCACTAAAAGAAGCTGCCACTTCAGCCATTACAGCAGAACAATAATGATGTCATAATAGTTTTTGTGTTACTGTCTTAGATACAAAGCAACAAACAGAACGAGAAACCCAGAGAATGCTCTTCTTTGCCGCTGCGAGCGTGTGGAAGTAAACATGTATTCAAATACCACACACATACACACAACAATCTGTCCTACCAAGAGTTTCAAGCTGGAGTAAAAAAAAAAAAAAATCCCTTCATTGCAGAGAAGGAAAAGTTAATTACATTCAATCAACAGTCGCGTGTCGTGCTGTGAATGCAATTTGCAGTGCCAACTTCGGACTTCCCTGAGATGTGCAATTTATAGCAGCAGCAGCAGCATGTAGGCCAAGAGTTCTTCTTGTCTGAAACTAAGAAGCTAAATGGCTCATGCATGATGCATTTACTGTAAATACAGTGCATCTTAATGGCCAGTGATGGAGCGTCGGCTCCCTTATGTTTTACTTATGAAGGATGCTTTAAAAAAGACTGAAGAGGTAAACATGAAAAACTAACACTAATGCACACTTACACTATCTTGTCAAAAGTATTTGCTTGTCTGCCTTCACACAGCTTCAACTCATCTAGGAAGGCTTTCCACAATGTTTGGGAGTGTGTTTATGGGAACTGTGGACCATTTTTCCAGAAGTGCATTTGTGAGGTCAGACACTGATGTTGGACATGAAGGCCTGGCTCGCAGTCTCCGCTCTAATTCATCCCGAAGGTGTTCTGTCAGATTGAGGTCAGGACTCTGTGCAGGCCAGTCATGTTCTCCCACACCAAACTGGCTTATCCATGTCTTTATGGTCCAGGCTTTGTACACTGGAGCGCAGTCATGTTGGAATAGGAAGGGGCCATCCCCAAACTGTTCCCAAAAAGTTCATCCATCGTGCACTGGACAACCCCACACCATAACCCCCCCTTCACCAAACTTTACACTTGGCACAATTCAGTCAGACAAGTACCATTCTCCTGGTAACCACGAAACCCAGACTCATCCATTGGATTGCCAGATGGAGAAGCATGATTGGTCATTTCCTCTCCACTCCAGTGGCAGCGTGCTTTACACCACTGGATACCAGTGCTTGGATGCAGCTGCTTGCCAAATATTTCTAAATATTTTTGGCAATATAATACTCCGCGTATCACAAAATGATTAAAATTGCAAAAATATTGTGTCATGAGTCTCGCAATAATATTATATTGTTGGGTCTCTGCTGATTCCCACCTTGAACTGCTACTGTTCATTACAAACGATGTTGGCAGTATAATCAGATACACAGTATAAATGAAATTCACATATGTAGACCACAGAGGAGAAATACTATCAAGGACAAGCAGTGTAAACAACAGCCTGAAGACAAAAAAAAAAAGATTCCACTTGCATCAGTTGTGTCCAGTCAATTTTAATGCTTCCCGTACGAACAGTAGATTGCATTGGCAATCCTATTCATATCCATTGATCCTTCAATTCGGTGCTAATATGGGCTGGCTGAGCCTCCAGGTGTTCCCGCTGAAGGACAAACAGCTACAGAAAAAAGGAAAAGCTCACATTTTGCCACGTATACACCAAAAGAACAATATACTGAAGTACATCCAGGCTTGTTGTTAATTTAAGCATTTCAATATGACTGCCATCCTCATTTAAAATCCTTTTTTTGGAATTTGGATGTGACAGCACACAAGCATAATGATGCAAACCAAATTGTCTCTCAAACAGAGAATCAGCTGTGACTTTGTCCTATATTGTTGACGTGTTAATGCTTTAAACAGATCAGTGCACGTCATAATCCCTTGGCAAGACACATTTTTACAGAGAGCCTGTGAGCCAAGCCGTGGAAAGAATTCAATGCAGAAAACACTGTGGTCTATACTGAGCCGTCTTCAGCATTATTCAGCTGAAAACCTCAGATTTCTGCTGAGGTGAGATTTTCTTGCAAACCAACACAAACGTATGCATCAAATGTGCACACAAAGAACGGCGAGTTTAACTGAAAGAAGTATTACAAAAGCAGAAAAAGAACAAAGAGACAAAATTATAGGAAAAATTACTGCCACACCTGACTGGTAAGAAGGAAAAAAATGAATGAATGCATTCTATGTGATCTAGACGAGGGAGCTAGGACAGTTTCATGAATGATACGCAGTTGAAAAATATAATTAGGCCCGAGGCAGAGTACCCAGCTACTCCTACTCCAAATATGCATTTTGTCCAGACATGCTCTGACTCAGCTTCGTGCGCCACAGCAACGTGTTAAGTTTTGACAAGGCTGACAGATGAATCAGCTCTGCCATTTAACTCGCGAGCAATGCAAACATTTCACCCACTTACACTCAATTCAGCAGGCTCTGTATGATATGGATGAAAGCATCTTTTCCTCTTGCTCAGAATAGGTAATTGCCTGCTGTCTAGATCTACAGCAAAAAGGGGGGTAAACATGTACTCCCTCAACTGACAACTGGTTTCTCATAATGTTTATAACCTTTAATAATATTAGGAGGTGGCAGTAGGTAATGCGCTGTACACATAAACTCAATTACAGTGTCAGAAATATATCTAAAGTATCATCTACAGGTATAGAACTGTGAAGATGACTGACTTTGAATAGTCAGCTCCACAGTTTTCACTTTTTTCCTCACTCTTGGTTCTCTTCACCACTTTAACATACCAGGAATTCCTCCGTGGTATAGATGAGCAAGCACACGACAAACATAAAGTACAACGCAAAATGAGCAACCTTTCTGTACTCTAAGAAAAAGAGAAGAAAAAAGAAAGAAGAAAAATGACAAGAAATCAGATTCAAATTAATTACTGGCACTGCCATGTGTCCAAGGCAACGAGAGATGGCAATCACACCTTTAACAGAAGGTGTTTGTGTTTACAAACAGCTCCTAATGATAACAAAGCTAACCACAAAGGCACCCTGGAGATAAATTTCAGCACGGCTATAAAGACCTGGACTTATTGAGTCTGCCTGCTGTCCCTCAATACTGATCTTCGATTATCACGGACACATATTTGAACAACGCTGATACGGCTGATGCTTGTCGCCATGGTAACAGGCTTTAAACGCTCGTGTAGGCATGCTCTGCTGATGGTCTGTAGTTATACACTCGATACCCAGTAAGGTGGAGGTGCCAGATGGCTGTAACAGTGTTTACTGTCACTCACGCTCAGTCAGATGATGTGTTTATATACACGGCCGCTGAACTCACTATGAGGAGACATTAATAAAATGTGCAATTTCAACACTTGGCCACAAAATTTTTTTTAATCAGTGTATATTTCTATTTAGACTGTTAAAAAGCAGCAGAGCAGGTAATTCTGCATGCTTACTTTCCATTTTAACATGAGATGGGGGGAGGGGGGGTAGAGGACAGAGAGGGAGTTGGTTTAGACCAAACAGGGAGTGACATTACTGTCAACTCACCATCCCCTCACAATAGCATTCCCTGGTCTTGTCTGTGTTTGTGTCTCTGTTCTCAAAGCTTGGTGCAGGGGGAGATAAGAGCTGTACAGCAGTCTGTGGAGACCAGCCTGCCATTTCTGCTCGCCATTTGGGGACAGTTTGTCCTTTGGGTAGCTTCCCCTGGACACAGCAGGCTAATAATGGGCGAGGAGGGAAGTGCTGCTGTGGGCAGGGACCGTGAGAGGAGGCCAGCAAAGAAAACTGTCCTAATGTAGTGTTTATTTGGGGCAGAAAGCAGCATACAAAGACAGCTCGTCTAAAGACGGGGGCTTAGGGGTATGACGAAATGAATTCAAATGGTCTCGGACCAGACAGTGCCATTTAAATTACTGCCGAGTCCCTCAAGCTCCTACCTTTCATAGGGAAAAAAATTCAATTTCAGGCCATCTGCACTAGTCTTTGACTACACTCTTTCAAACATGTATACTTTTAATGTGGCGCCAAACTTCAACTTTTAATAAAGAGGCTTTGATGTCGACAGTTTTTCCCCCAGCTCTCAAACTGCAGAGAGCAAGAATAATGCTGCATCTACACTTACTATCTCTAAAATTCAACTGAAGTCTTTAAGTTGAGCGTTTTGCCTCAGAGCCCATGGGAACCCAACTTTAAAGAACATCATAGCAGAAAAATGTTGTTCTCTCTCAAACTTTAATAGGCAGAAGCATCTCCAACTCAGCACACTGTAAAATAAACCTGATTAGTCCTTCTGCGTGGAACCATCAACGTGTCTACATGTCCTTGCTGTGAGAGTCTGTGAGGCGCCGTAAGAACCTCCTTCTGCCTCATGTACAGAATGTTTTCCTAGTAAAATCAATAAAATATAGCAGGGTAATGATTGCATTTGCTGGTCACCGGTTACTTTATCATATCTGGCATTTAGCCCAGCCTCAGTGGCAAATCCTGCACCCCACTAGCACCACCAAACAGTAAAATTAAATACGCTGTCGTATGTGACCTCCCTCATCCTGCAACACTACATCCATTCATATGAATTCTACTCACTCGTCACAGACAGAAAACACAGGTAGCATTTAAAAATAACCATTTAACCTTCAGAACTTAATTTAAATCACTGGAACCATATGAGAATAGCGGCATTGTCGAGGTAAAGATATTCCCTTTATACTATGTTTGTTTCAATAGAAAATGTGTATATACAACATAAAATAACCAATACATTTGGATTATTTTGTCATATCATGAGCACAGCAGATTAATATGAAATCAATCCAGTTTAATAAGATTAAACATGTGCATTTTTTTAGTAATCAGCAGGGTCCATCTGTTTCCTTTTTTTCTCTCTGTCTCTTCTTTACCTTTTGTCCTGAATCAAGGCCACTCCAGCAGACAGCAGAGTGACATTTCTGGGGCATTATAAGAAAACGTCCCTAAAGAACCACTAAGTGAAAATGCAAGAGTTGTGTAACACATCTCTGACCTTTTACAGTTGTGACCACATGCACATAGTGCCATGTACTAATGTCTATTTACATCACAGCAATGCTGTACGGAGCTCCATGGACTACTGTGTATACAAAAGAAACCAATACAGGCACAGGCTGAGGATACTACTGGCAATGCACAAGATGAGCTTTATTTCTTCAGTTTGTGCACGATCACTCACAACAAGTAATTACTACAGCAAAGTGTACCTCTCATTCTCAAATGTAGTCCCCATGCCAACAAAACCCAACCCACAGATATGGCACCCTGCAATTAATTGTTCCAATTTTTTTTTTTTTTTTTTCAGTCACTGCCAGGGAACCATGCTATCACTGCCACTCATTTTCTCAAGGGAGGTTTGTGTGTGATGATAGAAGGCAAAGCTCTCAGAGTACAAATCAATTTTAGTCTCCATCCTTTCATTCAGAGGCCAAAGTATATTCTTGGAGCACTTACCAAAGTCTGACATGTTTGATTCTTTTTCTTCACCTCTGCCTCAAGTGCTTCACACTCCTTCCTTCTGGTGCTGATCTCAGTCTCCTGGGGAGAGGGAATAAAGCAGAGGACAGCTGCTTTGGTTTGTCAGGAAACAGAAGCTTCCTGAGAGAACTCAGTGAAACAAGGAGAGAAGAATTTCAGCATTTATGTGTGTGAGCATATGTGTGGGGGTCATGTGTATATGTATGCATTTGTGTAAGATTTATGTACTAGATAATAAAAATGTTTTAATGTCAGGGAAAGAGGTGGTAGGCTGGGATGTGAGGAGAGAGGGTGTGGTCTTTTATGAATACCATGATGAAAAAGATCAAACACGAATCTGCTTTAAACTGATGCAAATAAAAGGGGTTTGGACTCGGAAGCTATCCGAAGTCCTCGGAGAGGCTGCACACAGAGGTGCTTTAAACTAAATGTCAGCAAACTCACATTGACAACACCTTGGTCACCATCCTAAGGCATGCAGGTTTAGAACATTTTTAAATGTTAGAGGACAGCAGAATCATCATCAATCTTTAGATTGTTTTATTTGATTTTGCAGCCCCTCGGTTCATCCTCTGTCTAAAGGAGACAGGCAGGAGCTAAAGCTCGCTGTGAATCTATAAGCTATAATTTTTTAACCTGTTTTTTCCAGATTGGTAATTGTTGAGTCTACTGATCAGCTTTATAGCAGAAGCTTCTGCGTACCATAGTAGAATAAAAACAGGTGTAACTAATAACTATAATGTGGGCTGTGCTGTGTTTAGGGGTCTCAGTGGTCCCCTAAACACAGCACAGCATGCACAACAGCCCATTTCCAGAGCAGCCCTGCTGACCTTTCATTACAGGATAAACACAGGTGTAATTGGTAACATTACTTACGGCCATGTCCCATTTAGAGGGCCCTGATATTGTAACACACACACACAAACACACACACACACACACACACACACACACACACACACACACACACACACACACACACACACACACACACACACACACACAAAAAAAAACAAAAAACAAACAAGACCAACACCCTGTCTCAGTCTGGATACTTCTATAAGTACATTTTCATGTTGTTTACTGTGTAGTCCATTAATTGTGGCACTCTGTCTTGACATTTGAGTCATTCTGTCAGTTCATCAAATGTCTTTCAACTGACCATCTCATATTTGCTGGAAATAAAATTCAGGGGAAAGATAGACTTCTTAACAGGATACTGTTATTAGTTTTCTCAAAAACAAAAAAACTTCAAGGAATGAAATTGGGCTGTTTTTAGGCGTTCTTCTAGTGCTGTTTTTGAGGGACTATATTAAATTTCCATCTATATCTAGAAAAGTACTTGAGCTAACTCCTTCAAAATGTTCAGGTTAAATATCTGGTACTATTGCTCTATGAATATGGACTCACGAAAAGAGAAAGAAAACACATTTTCTTCCATATGACACCATGTACCAAATCTAAATGAACTTTTTTTAGAGTTAAGTTTTAAGTTTCTGTTCATATTATATCCAAAATTTGCAGTGGTGTTTTGTCTTATTTTCCCTATATGAATTTCTGAAATGCTCCTATTTACCAAAGAAGGAGACTTAATTTTATCCGTTAATCAATCAGCAGTTTTTACACTGCTATGACATGTCAAAAAAGCATGGACACAGAATTCAGCCCCAACTATTGCAATTAAATATACCTGCGCTAAATATTTTTCACATGTATGGTAGACTGCACTCTCTGACAGTTTGTGGAAATACAAAGTTGAACTTGTTTGCAACTAATGCCTAATATTTTCTCCTAATTATCTGAATGCTTGTTGTGTTTCCATTAGACTGGGAACTGAACATTGTATTAACTGGATTAACAATGAAAAGAAATTCAGCTTTCTTCACAATGTGCAATTGGAGCCAAAACATGACTAAAGTCTGGCGCAGTCAATTACTCAGACTACCAGTGTTGTTCAGAGAACTCATCTCCGCTCGCTTCTCAGTAGAGGCACACAGAGAGAAATGGGATATCCCTATCAAGGCTGCCTGTGTGTTTAGTCTCATTTGTGTGCCTCCACTCTAACACTAAAGCGGCATTAGCTGGGAAGCTTGGATGCTTTCTGTAGCCACATATGTACCCACTGACAGTTTTTTTTTTTATGTATATTAGTTTAATCCATATATACCTATGGTACTACTCTTACAGTCCCAAATATGTGCCAGCTTTGAGTCACCAATCAGATCCTCTGTTTATCAGCACACTGAGCTTTATTTCAGTGAATGAGGAGCATATCTGCTATGGATGGTTCTAATATTAGAATATAGAATTAAACAGAATTTTATCTGTGTCAGTGTGTGCTAACACACACACACACACACACACACACACACACACACAGGCAACATCACATGCCCCTAAGAAAGACTAAAATGTGAGAATGCATGAAATGTGCGCTTCATCACAGCAAAGCTCTCAGTCTGCTTTGACTTTGAATATATGCATTGAAGACATTTTAGTTACTGCATCTGCTGGCTTCCCTCCTGACCTGCTGTCATTCTGACTGTATTTAATAAGACAGTGAGCAATAAGGTCAGAGAACAAGATGTGCAGAAGGAGGATGAACAAGCTCTGACCCTATTGTAACCTATAACCTTGTGGCATTTCACCCCAGGAAAATGACAGATGACTGATTAAATCTTTGACCCCTTATCTGTGATAGTGGGTCCAGCAGTTAACCAGCTCGAGCGTATGCACTTCATCTGCAAGCGTGTGCCCAGTATTTCAAGTTTTGCAATGATTCAGCAGTCGTGTGAATGGAAAGAAATAGAAAATGAATGCCCTTTGAAGTACAGATTTCATAATTAAGTCCTAAATTAGGAGAAGCTAGGAGCTTAAATAAATGTATGGTTGTAGTAATGATTTAAAACTAAAAGGTTTGGGTAACCATACTGTTACCCCTGAGACTAAAACATGTTACAGTATGTTTAGGCATTGCCAGTGTTTCACTAATAATTAAATTTAACTAAACCAAATGTGACAAGTGAGGTGTACTGGTTCTTAGTATCTCAAGTACAAAGAGGGAAACACTGCTGATATTTCAAATAAGAAGAGAAAGTGGTTTATTTATTTGTTCAGGTGGGATTGATTACCCACTGCAAGCTCCTAAAACTCCACAGTTCTGCTATGCACTTCTTTTATACACCACCGTGTTGAGAAGAAATGATTTCCAATGAGTGAATCACAGAGCTTCTGCAGACAGCTTGCCATCGCCCATGTGGGCTGGTATCTAACGTGTACAGTTTGCAGAACCAGACGGCTACGACATTGCGCAAACTTGCCCGATGAATATTTCACTTGCACACATACAAACACACAGCTCATGGGCCTGCGGAAGCTCATTTGTTTGGAGCGCATTTGCCAGTGTTCAATTAAAAATCCCTCTGATAAAAGATTCAAATGGCTGCCACTGTGAGTAATGAGCTGCTGTATAAGTGAAGAGGCGTTTACTGCACAGCAGATGAAGATAGATGAGAAAGACCGTCCCCTTAGGCTGTGTCTAGCATTTGTGCCTCAGTGGCACTAATGCAAATGCATGCACAGGAGAGGTGCATTCACTACTCTACATGTGTCATATATACTACAGTTCAAATTTGAAAGTTTTACAAAAAATCATTGGGTCCTGTCTCATTATTTATTTGACCAAAAAACTGGCCAAAATACAGAAGCAGTGTCTGAAAACAACTAAGTGCACCCTTACTGCACTTAGGGTAAGTAGAAGCCAGGTGCAGATTACTCAAATGCCAACTGATCATCAGCTGGTGTGAGCACCTCTATTAAAGCAGAAGTTTTGTCAGTTTACTGGTCTGGAGCATTCAGGTGTGCGCCAAGGAGGAAAAACATCAGCAGTGATCTTAAAGAAGCAATTGTTGCTGCCCATTAATCTGGGACAGGTTATAAGTGCAAACACTAAAGATTATTCACAGGTGTAAAACATTCACGATAGATGACTAGGAGTGGATGCCCAAGCAAATTCACCTCAAGGTCAGATCGAGCAATGCACAGAGAAACTATAAAAACCTAAGAGCTGCATCTCCGACTCTACGGGCCTCAGTTAATATGTTAAAGTTTATGACAGTACAATTAGAAAAAGATTCAAGAAGTATGGCTTGTTTCGAAGGTTTGCCAGGAGAAATTCTCTTCTCTCTAAAAAGAACATGGCAGCACAGTTTAGCCATGCAAAGTTGCAGCTGAACAAAAAACAAGACTTCTGGAACAATGTCCTTTGAAAGACCAAAGTGGAGATGTCTGGCCATAATGCACTGAGCCATGTGTGGTAAAAACAAACAAACAAACAAACAAACACATCATATCAGCACAAACCCCTCATACCAACTATCAAGCACGGTGGTGGAGGGGTGATGATTTGGGTTTGTTTTGCAACCACAGGACCAGGACACCTTGTAGTCATTTAGTCAACCATGAATTCCTCTGTATGGAAAAGTATTCCAGAGTCAAATGTGAGGCCATCTGTCTGACAGCTAAAGCTTGGTTCAAATTCAGTCATGCCACAGGACAATGATCCCAAACATAGCAGCAAATCTACAGAACAGAATAGCTGAAAAAGAAAATGGATCAAGGTGTTGCTTTGGTCCAGTCAAAGTCCAAGAGCTGTACAAACCTCAATGAACTGAAGCAATATTGTAAAGAAGAGTGGGCCAAAATTCCTCCACAATGAGGTGAGAGACTGATAAAGTCATGCAGAAAACAATTATTTCAAGCTATTTCAGCTAAAGGAGGTTCTCACTGAATTGTGGAGTGTGCTCAGTTTTTTGCACAATGTTTCTGCATTTTGGCTTGATTTTTGTTAAATTATGACTCATTTAAACTGTAACGTGTTCTTGTTCATCTTAGTTTAATTAACCTAATTTTAAGATTTTTTATTACATCCTGAAATGGGCTTTTTTTTTTTTCTTGTCTGTATGACTTGACTGTAGATGTAGGATAGATTTCATATTTATTGCATTTAATAACTGTCAATAATAACTGTCAGTTTCCATGTTTGCAAATATAATCATCATCTTTTTTTAGACTTTCTTCAGCCAGTGGGTTTGACAAAGTCACATCCTCATGCTGCAGGAATGTGCATGCAGTGTACATTTTTTGTTATTTTCTAGCAATTTCAATGAAAAAACAAACCAACGGCACATTAACCAAGTTAATTGGTACCTGCAGCCCAACATTTCTTGCTCGTGGCTTTTAGACATGCTGTACTGGATGGTTTGTGGTTCCTAAAAGAAAAACACTATTGAGCTTTTGATTTTTCCTCTACTTCCACCAACCTTTAGCTTAACCCATATAATTTTCAAATATTTATTATGGAGTATTAAAAAAAGAAAATCTGTACAGTATTCACTGTTCCCTAATATTGCAGTCTAAAAATGTCCATGATCACAAGCTCTCAACAATATTAAATGGACTGTGATGAAATCTGACATTCATGTTTCCTTCCTTTCTTCCTTTAAATTAGGTTTACTGACTGTGCCTGCATCAAGGCAGTTTCTGTATTTAATATTGGATTATAACAAAATAGTAGCAAAACATTTACATTTACAAACAATTAGCAAATAAGATAGTGAACATGGTAAATATTACAAAGTTGGCATTAGAAATTAATATTAAGAGAATCTTCACATGCTCTCATTAGCATTTAGCTCAAAGTACTGCATGACTAAGTACAGTTTCCACTGTGAGCCCTGAATGCAGCACTCTGTGCTCAGCACCATGGAGAGTTCCCCTGGGCCAATACAACCGCAGCATGTGGTTTATATACAACTATTTCATTTCTTTTGCTGCTGACTCTACTGCACCGCACAGAAACATCTTCATGAAATACAGCTCACATACTACAGTATGATTCCTGAACTGACTAATTAACACAAGAGGCTTCCCCCATCCTGTTCTCTGTGTTCTGTCTTCTGATCTTTAGAGTTGGGAAAGCACTGTGCATAATCTCTAGTGAGCAGAGGTAACCTCATTACTTTCTCTTTTTCTCTCTCTTTTCCCTTTCATTCCTTGCTGTGTTGAATATGCATGGCGTGTAACAATATATAAAAGGGGTCAAATTCTACTTAAATTTATCCCTATCCGTGAAGTATGCAACGTACGTTTTGATATGAATGTATGACTGTGTCCTCGTTTGAGCACACCCTGAAACACTTACTCTGTTTATGTGTATGTAACAAAAATTTTAGAGCACAAATCTCCACCTGCAACATCTCAGTAGTGCACCAGTTGTTGTACACTGGCTATAGCATGCTAAAAGTGTTAGCCTTGAAATCTAGGCACAGTGTGCTAATTTAGCCAAATGTTAACAAGGTAATGCATGTCCCATATGTCTCCAGGTCATGTATCTACCATATCTTTTATCCATTCATCCAAGGTGAGAAAAACTGGAAAGATTTGTACCCATCTGGGAAAATTCACATGAATTTCCCCTTCTCTGATCACATGGAGACACTGACATCAAAGGACAACTTCCTAGTTTCAGGAAATGGGGCCATCTGAGCATCACCTGAATGTGTAAATATTCCTCTGGTTTTTTTTTTTGTTTGTTCATTTTTTTTAAACAGAGGAATATTTGCAAAAAAAAAAAAAAAAGAAAAAGAAATAGTAGATGGGGTATATAGCTTTAATTCTGAGTTAACTGGTGCTGCCCAAGTCTGTTTCAGGAAGAGGTCTGAGTGACGGTAAGGACAGCCATAATGCAGCTGACCGCTGGGCATCCAACATCCACCATATTCTTCTGAATCTAGTGATCACTTTAAATATAGTTGAACTCACAGGAAGGTAATCATCTTTAACTTATGAGGTGGAGCACAGGCAAAGAAAGAGCTCATTCAATCTTGGCCATCTTATTATATGTTTGATATTTTTTCTAGACTAGCCAAGCTGCAGCCAAAGGTCAGGCCATTAAGGAAGCAGGAGGAATGTCAAGAGTCTTTAAGAGAGGACTCCCCTCTGTTAGCCAACACCCAAGCACCACTTTTACTCAGCATCATTTAGTATATGACTATATAGCACTTTATGCTGGCCCAGAACACAGTAATCTAGTCTAGCACAGCAAGCACTTGTGATTTGAAATCATTTGAAATGACAGAGTAAGTTACATAACCCCTACAGCTTAAGTCTGTGTGTGCAGGCACAGATGCTTGCATTCCACTAATACTGTAATCATTTGGCGCCTGCAAGTGTGTATCTCTGTGTATGTTTGTTTGAGCAGATGTGTATATATGTGCAGAAAAATGCAGACTGAGCACTGAATCACAGATTTACAGGAAAAACAAGAGTAACTCCCAAAGGTTAACAAAAACATACACAAACACACACATTGTACATAACTACACACACACGCATGCACGCACGCACGCACACACACACACACACACACACACACACACACACACAAGGCAAAAGAAATTAAACCCAGGCCAGAGAGGTAAGGTGACATGTTAGTTGACAGAGAATTAGAATTACTGCTTCACAACTGTGGGGCTGTGCCATGAAGTCAAGTTAAGGTTTACATACACAAAAAACTACATACTCAAAAAAATTAAAGGAACACTTGGAAAACACATCAGATCTCAATGGGGAAAAATCTGGATGCTGGATATCTACACTGCTATGGACTGGGTGATGTGTTAGGAGGGCTAAGAACCTACAGGCTGAATTCACAGACACTCTAAAAATCAAAGTGAAAAAAAAAAGATGCAGCAGTCTAGTCCATTTTGCTGAAATTTTACTCTAAATGCTACTCGGTAGTTTGTCTGGCTCCCACATGCATGGATGCAGGCCTGACAATGTCAGGTAGCGCTCATCCTTGCACAAAGGAGCAGATGCCAGTCCTGCTGGTGGGTTAAGGACCTTCTACGGCCCTGTTCAGCTCTCCTAGAGTAACTGCCTCTCTCCTGGAATCTCCTCCATGCTCTTGAGACTGTGCAGGGAGACACAGCAAACCTTCTGGCAATGGCACATATTGATGTGCCATCCTTGAAGAGTTGGACTACCTGTGCAACCTCTGTAGGGTCCAGGTATCGTCTCATACTACCAGTAGTGACACTGAGCCTAGACAAATGCAAAACTAGTGAAAAAACAGTCACAAAAATGAGGAGGGAAAAAATGTCAGTGACCTCCACCTGTAAAACCATTCCTGTTTGGAGGCTGTCTCATTCTTGCCTCTCTAGTGCACCAGTTGTTAATTTCATTAACACCAAAGCAGCTGAAACTGATTAACAACCCCCTCTGCTACTTAACTGACCAGATCAATATCCAAAAATTTAACTGACTTGACCTTTGGCCTTTTGAATATGTCATCACTTAATTGTTTTATCCTATCAGTCAGTGAAAGAAATCCTGTTGTGATTACTGTATGAATTCTTGCTTTAAGAACAGAAACATGTTTCCTTAAGACCACAGCAGCTTTTGCATTTGATCTCCAAACCCTTTTAGTTCACTGTTGAGTCCAAGCAAATGTCTGTGCCTCTCGAGGTGTTCAAGAGATATCACGTTCACAAAAACAGTGATATGGATGGATGTAAACAATGTTTTCAGCCAAACAGACACAAAACATTATAATTTAAATAACCACATGTATCTGTGAGAGATGTGTACAGTATAGGTAGTGAGGTCTACATATAAAATAAAATTAAGGGACTACTTTATGGGCTAAATGAAAACAATAGAGGTCACAGCATTCTGTCCCAGGTACAACACCTCACATTCCAGGCTTCTACTATCAGGCATATTAAACACCTATGCAGCAGCAGCAGAAGGAGTATGCTGGTCTAAACTCTACTTTTTTTCCTTCCTATTCTCTCTTTTTTCTCTCTCTCTCACCACCATGAAACACGAGCCTTGGGGTGCTGCAGAATCAGAAATGAGGCTGCCGCTTTCACCAGGGTCTGACCTCGCTGAACCACCGATCCCTACCTGCCTGCTGATGTCTAATACACGAATGCCAACAAGCACAAAAGGGGATGATGAAGAGTGGAAGGTGAAATAATGTAAGCAAGGCAGAATGAATAACAGTGACATAATAAGAAGAGAATTAATGGTAATGAATGAAAAAAGCAAGAAGATGAATTGAAAGTACTGATGAGAGGGGAGCGATATGAGAAGAACAAAAAGGATAAACTAGGCTCTAGTAAGGTGGTGCATAAGGCTAATTTGAAAAAGCAAACTCGGCATGTATAAGAGGCTCCGGGAAAGGACTGTAAAATCTGATAATCCCACAGCATGAACAAAAACATGTCAGATGAGCCTTCTATCTTAATGGAAAGTAAACAATGACTCACGCATACTCAACATACTCCTACGTAGATACTGGAGGGTGCTATCAATTGCTCTGATATCTATTCATTTCCCCTGTGACCATGCTGGATTTAATAATCCAGTTTAAAAAAAAAAAAAACCTACTGCTTTATGGGAGAATAAACAGGTTTTATTTTCATGTTTTGGCAGCTGAGACAGTTTCACTGGCTAAAAGGCCACAGAAAACATCTGATGATCACTGCTGCAACCAAGCAAATGCTAGATACCCATTGCTGTTGCCCACTCAGACACAGAAGCTTACTCATATCCAGCTGGATTTGCTGGACAATTCCTGCAGACTGTCACTGAGTTCACACGGTAACCTTCATCTCTCATGGAAGAGTTTTAAACTCCGTGCAACAAAAGACATTTATCATAAAAATGCAAACCCAACACTGTGGACTGATACATCATACAGTGCAACCTACTCAGTTATGTTTATGAGAGGAGGGAGGTATTTTCTTTATATGGGACTTATATGGGACCCTGCACTACAAAGACAGAGATGTGTGTTGTCATTCTATTCCCTTTTATTAGACCTTTTATTATTTTACCAGTAGATTTTGTATCCAGATGTGTAAATACACAAATGAACAACGGCGTCACGGATGTCTCAGTCACATTAGAGTAGCCAGTAGCCGTGCAGGTAGATTAGCTGCTGAGATGATGGACTGTTGGCTGAGAGGTCCAGACAAGCATTAAAGCCTCAGGAGGCAGTGTCAACATCAAAAACTGAGCAGTGGAACGAACACAGACTGCAAATATACCATGAATCAAGACACACTAATATGGGCAACTGTACACATGGGAAATCCAGATATTATGGGGGTGCAGCTAACACATTATCCACAGCAGAGGGCTCTCTTCATTCATTTTAGCAGTTATTACCTAAAAAAGGTCAATGCCTGCTGGCAAAACAAAATAAAAACAGACAAAAAAAAAATCTAAGTATAAATAAAGCAGCAAAGCAAGTGGATCTAGGCACATGTGCAGTCCAAAGACAATACAAAGTCACAAAGACACAAAAAGACAAAAGATAAGCGCCACCAAACTTATCAAAAAACCTTATCTGAGTGCAAAAAAAAAAGAGGTAAAAAAGAGGCTACCACCCTTTCCTTCATGCTGTCATGACTATGTCAGAATCCCTCACTCTCTTTTGAGGGGAGCTGTGCTCTTACATCTGCGCCCCTCTCAGTCAGAAGCCAACACAGAAAGAGAATCTCACAAACCTGCCATGATCAAATTAATTCACATGAAACCAAGCTGCCTGTTTGTCTGCACACTTGGGCCCCGACCAGATAAGCTGATTATAACACAAAATATTACATGCTGTCCTATTTGTTCTGATCCACTGTTATCCTAGTGTTCCTGGTAATAGAAAATCACTGATCTATGAAATGTCAAGGTACACTTAGATGGATAATTACAAGGTATGTGATCTTTCAGATCTAAACCTGCACTGTCTTGTCAAATAGGTGTGTTAATCATTAGCTCTGACAATTATGGCTAATAATTTTATGTGTTGAAATGGCTAAGGAGTCACAGGGCCACAGGGGCACCCTCTTCCGCCCACTGGATTACCACACGTGCTGTGCTGTATCAGACAGCAGTAACACTCTGTGTTGATGCTGTTGTGATATTGTGATTCATAGCATTAGTGCAGCAGACTTTGAACAACACTCTGCGCTGACCAGCATGGGCTTGGATGGTACAGCCCCTTTCTTTGGCTCATGTAAAGGTCACTTTAACAGAATGTAATGATAAACTCTTAAATGATACTTCTACACTGGTTTCCACTAATTTAACCATCTTCCTGCCCTGCAAAATTAGAGCTCAGATAGTTATGGGCAAAGGGGCTGTCACCAGCTGAGGTGCCTTTGATCCTGTGCCAGAGCCACAGACATATGCTGCTCCATCCTGCAGGGAGGAGCTGTACTGGATGCAGGGTACAGCTCTTCATTGCCTTTCCATTCATTAACCACATTTCAACAGCTGGCAACCAATTAGTTTGCTCTCCAAACTCCAAAACCAATATAATGAGTACAACTTCACTTTTGTATCTTTTGTCAAAGGGAAGCAATGTTAATGTTGGCAAAATAAAGTATGTGCAAAGTAGTCATGAGAAGGCATGCGTGCTTTGACTTGTTTCCATTTAACTTTGTCAGACTGCTTTTTCTAACAGCGCTAGGCTTTGCGATATCTTCCTCAGCTAACTGTCAAAGTTCGTCAGTAGCTTCTTGACCCACAGAGGTGTTCACCGCTTTAATGCTAAAAAAAAACAGCAACACAGATAGAGAGGGATAAGGTCATCCAGGTCTCATGTAGGAAACCATCTCCTTTTGAACATGCATATCAAAAAGAACGGACTCTCTGTGAAGTAATTACTGTGAGGTGTCTGACTTGCCTTTTGGCCTCAGCAAAACCAGGCCGACTCTCTGATGTGAAGAGTTTTTGCATTAGGTTGTGGATGAGATCCTGTGTCCAGTAATAGGAGACAGGTGGTGCCCAGGAGGAGATAAAGAGTGAGGTTCTCACCCCACAGGATTCTGGCACAATCACAGCAGAAACAGACGCTCTTGCCCTCCCATTTTGGGGGACAGTCTCTAACCATCATGTGCCAGAATACAGGGCACCCAATTACTCGTCAAACCTGAGCGGCAAACAGAGGACCTGCTGCCTACGGCGTTCAAGTGCCAAACACGGTGGTCACATGCAGAAACTGCATAATGCATGCACTGGCCAGATACTAATTCTATTCAGTTCTATTATTAGTCTCTTTATTTTTGCAGAATAATTTGTAGGGTGAGTATCGAGAAACAGAGCAGGTGAGAAGTTTTAAAAAATAAAATAAGTAGCTCGGTTACAGTACTAGAGCTTGCAGGTGCATGAAGTTTTTATCAAATTGTATCAAATATCAAATAAAGTTTATTATCTGTATGTGTTAGCACCCTAAATGCTGCTTAACACCAATTAGCAAGTACAAGTGATAGGAAAGCTGGGAATAAATTGCCTTAGGGCAGATTTGAACCCAGCCCCTCTGCATTAGTCTTATGCCACTGTGGCAGATGGAATCATTGTCAAATCATGATGGGATAAATAGATATACAATTAATTTGTCAGAGTGGGGGGATATTTAGCTTGCATCATAATAACATGAAATTTCCATGACCAGTCACAATAGACAAGTACCTGCACTTCAGACCTTCGACAGTTTACAATGGCCAGCCCTATCACAGTGGTCATCAAGCTAATGCTTTCATCTGAACAAAAGAGTCTATACAGTATAATACAAGATACTCTAAAAAATAATGCAGACGTGTTGCTGTAATAGTCCATAAGTGAGAGTCTGTGTTATTATATCCCTGTGCATTTTTTCTTGGTATTAAAGTCAAAATTTGTTTACATATAGCACCAGCGTGATATGCTTGAAATAGATAAACATTTCTTTATCTTCTGCTTTCTGATGCTTTTGCTACGGGTCACCACAGAGGATCATTCATTTCCACCTCTTCCCATCCACTTCATCTTCCTCTGTCACGCTAACCATCTCTGTGTTTTCTCTCTCACCACATCCATAACCCCATCCTTTGCCCTTCCTCTTTTCTTCTTTCTTGGCAGCTCCATCTCTAACTTCATTCTCCTCCTCACTTGTCCGAGTCAACTCAGTCTCACCTCTCTTACTGTGTCCCATCCTGTCCATCCTCGTCACTTCCGATGGAAATGTCAGTATCTTTAAATCAGCTGCCTGAAGCTCCACTTCCTATACAGCACCTTCTTGTAAACCTGTCCTTTCACTGCTGCCCTTCTATCACAAATCACTCCTGAGATCCTTTTCCACCTTGCCTGCACTCCCATTCACACCTCTCCATAAGAATATGGGTTTACAGAAATGCCACATTTAATTATATATATCACTATCATCACCATCATTCACAAAATGTAACAGATATTGAAAACATGATTTTTCCTCTTAGATAAGTTGCTTGTGTTTTTCTAGACTGGTAAATTAAGCAGAGATGTTTAATTTCACATTTACAATAAATCTATATCCCCACGCTTTTGGAATCACCACACATTCTGAGGTGAAATGAGAGTCCTTAACTTTTTTTTTTTTTTTTCATTTAAACCAACAAAAATGTTCCAGGATTTTTTTTTAATGAACCAAAAACAAAAACATGGAAGTGTATTAAAAGCAAATAAACAACTAAATTCCTCCTACACTTGCAGACACACAGTCATAATAGCTTGGAACAAATGAGACGGCTTCCCTGCTCAGGCTCAATTTTTTTTTTTTTTTTTTTAAAGAAGTAGAAGATAACAACATTTTACAGCAGAGAGCTCTGTACAGTAACTCCCCGGTTTAAAGGGACTACAATTCCAAAAGTAATTTTGTTGTGTATTGTTGATGTTCAAGTCAAAAAAAAAAAAAAAATTATCACAGTTGATGTTTTTGTCAAACTGAATAGTAGGTTAGATTGATGTGAAGCCTGCTGTGCAAAACCAACGGCTTAACAGAAAACAACTCTTCTGTGCGGGAGTGACAGAGTCCAGCATTAGCATATAAACAAGAGCCTAGAGTAGATGGCTGCTGCTGCTGCTGCACAAGGCTCAATTGTCAATATGTTCGCTGGGCCTCATCCAGGGATCAGAGGGGGGCTGTCAGGACTTTGATTCCTTCACACAGGGGAGAGAATAAACAGCAGAAAAACAACACTCCAACCTGCCAATCACGGGACTCTCCATTTCTATCACAATAAGTTCCAATTTGAGTATTCAGCCGAACAAAAAAGAACTCCAATTTAGCTATTTGTGTTGGTAAAGTTGTCTCCAATGGTTCCCAAATAGACAAGTGGATAGAAGACAGAGAGGCGCTAGTCTAATGCTGTACTCCCATGATAACAGCCCTGAGAGGACTTTCTGTTTTCCCCAAGTCTACTTCACTCCATTGTGATGAATTTTTAGTAGGAGTGAGGTTAATTACAGACATTTTTGTTTCTGTATTCAACAAACAGTATGATAATAACAACTTCAATTTGGAACTGTAAGAATGACCCCCAATAATTTCCTGATTCCTCCCACAAAATGCGACAATGAAAGCAGTGTGTGCAGATCTTAGAAGGGACACTAAAGCCATCATTCCTGTTGCACAGTATCAGAAGGCGATTCTGGTTTAGAGATTAGAGCCAACATTAGTAAAGATCCATGAATTTTAGGCTCATATGAATACCTTCCATAAGTCACCATAAGAGTATGCATTAAAAAGAAGCGTGTTTGAAGGCATATCATTACTACCTTAGTCTCAGCAAAATCTCCAGGTTTTCACAGGTTTGTATGACTGTTTTGAATAGCTGCTAGCACGCAGTAACAAATAATACAGTGTGTAGTGTTTCATGGTTGCTTCCATCAAAGTACAGTCCAGTACAATCAGTGAGCACACACTGCAAAATTGCCCATACTGTATCCTTTGTATAACACAGGATATCTCTCCCCTGAGAACACTTGAGCAAATGTTACACTGTTTTCAGCACTTACCATGGCATTTGTGCTGGCAAGGCTTTTTATTTTATTTGAAACTGAAGTGAAGCAGCTTTGCAAAAGCTACTCATACATACAAGTTTATTCAGAACTTAGCTGTGCATCTCACTTCTCTGCAAAGTTTCTGTCGAGTCTGAAATGGCACAGAAACGTCTCCATCTGATTTGAAATTAAAGCGAGAGAGGGAATATGAAACAAAAACGTGTGTGTGTTTGTGTGTGTCTGTATGTGTGTGTGCGTAAGAGGGGTAATGAAAGAAAGTCTGATACGGTCAACAGTTTTCTGCTATCCCTGTTCATTTAATTAATACTTTGAACTAGCTCAAATATCTTTCTAAGGCTCATTTACCACCTTAGCCTCAGCTAAATGTTGATATTTGAGGTTCAGAAGTCAAATCAGACACACTCAGTCACTAATGCATTTTTAATTTGAGAAACAAAACTTCTGTTCAAATCCCATGTTCTTATAATGTGCTCTAATTTTCAGGGGAAGTTTAGTTGTACTTACCTGCTACTCTTATAACTCAAAGGGAAACAGACTGTTGGCAAAAAAAAAAAAGCTTGCAGTATTTGCAGTTAACAAAACACATCATTTACCATTCTGAAATACTTAAAATACTATGAACTGTCTCAACTACACTTGTAATCCCAGCTAAATGTTGATGTCTGAGGAGCCCACCAGCTTTTATTAGAAAAATATGGAAATCTGGAAACTAGGGACAGCTGTAAAATCAAAAATTGTCATTGTTGTAGCTTTTCTGTGTATTAATTGAAAGTTTGTGAGCTTTAAAGCTGCCACTCCAGCAATAGTATTAATGCTGTTTGCGTTTTCCTCTATTGTGTCAGGCTTTGCCAAAACTATTACCTGTAACTTTATATGTACAATAAATAAACTACATTTTTAGTTTAATTGCAGCTACAATGTTGCCTAAACCTTACTCTAACAATAATGTTTATAACATGAATATTCTTATCGTTATACATCTGACCTTTAAAATGATCTATATTCACTCATTACTGCTCCTTTAGCTGCTAAATACTTCTTCAGCAACTGTGTTTGCTTTTGCAGTATTTGCATATATTGTATATGCACCTCTGCCGACACACCAATGTTACACTAGCAAGCATACAACACAATTTTGTACTTAAACAATCCTGTTTGGTGCTGATGACTCACAGACATACCATGAAACCTGCCTTGTCAACAGTAAATTTCAAATTACAGTGCATCTTTCATGGGTGTATGAATTAATTAATTAGTGTGTTATACTACATACATTTCAGTAGTTGGCATATTAAGAATTCAAGGCATATTTAAAGCTCTGTTAAACCTGCCAAGAGCGCTGGGCAATATGGTATAATAAACAATAAGTGCAGGTATTTCCAACTGTCTCCATTCAGAAGTCGGATACCTCTATAAATACAACCCTCTTAGAATGAAAATGAGGCAGAGCACGCAGAAAACCCACTGACAACAGAGGACAGATCATCCTTTCTTCTTCCACCGGCCCTCACTGCCCTACCGTTATCCTCCCGTACACAGCGAGAGAGAAAAAAGCTGCACATTCACATCTTTAACTGACTCTTTAAAAACTGCTTCAATTTGGTATCCAGACAGACTGCTGCAATCTGGTGTGCAAACAAACCAGTCCACCACGCATTCTTGGAAATTCTTAGTGACTTGGAAAAGTCACTATGAATATGAATTAAGATAGAAAAAAAGGGGGTTGAGGTAAACCTGAGAGATAAGGAAAAGGAGAAAGGTAAGATGAGAAGGGAGAGTGATTGGTAGCTGGCTGCCATTCTGGCCCGGTGGCCCTGCGGCTGATGCACAGGGTTGCGTAATGGTTCTGCATGCAATGTGAAGCACAGCAAACAGGACTTCAGCACATGAAGCTGAAGAGACCACTCAAGCCTTCTGGGGAAGGGGAGTTATTTCAGTGAACACATACATACACAGGATGAGACAGCCATGTTTTGACACAGTGCACTAAAAATAGCACATTCTTAATAGAAAAAACTGAGAACCATGCAAATCTAGACTTTCACAAGGGGGGAGAGATAAAACATTTCCTCCAAAGAGAGACCTGAGAGCTCAGCTAGGGGCAATGGTAAATAAGAGAAAGGCTGGCCTGTTGCAGGGTAAACTACTCAGAATATGAAACCATTCATAACTCACCGTGACAGTGATCCCACCTGACATGTATGCATCACAGAAAGCCACACAGCCACATTTACACACAATTAAGGATCAGAATGAGCAACTTTGCAGATCTATTATGTAATTCTCAGCCTGCATGACCATGCGTTAGGAAATGGCGGCAGACAAGCATGTTGTGTTTTGCGCTGCACATATATGGTTGTTAATCACGCTCGGTCTCTTTGCTCACTTTCCATTTCCAGAGAAGCAGAAGCCTGAGGGCAGCGGACCTACGGCACTGCAGCACATGCAGGCTGGACTTCGGCATCACTGCGAATGTCACACAATGTTAACTTGCACACTGGAGGGCAGCCTACGGTTAGAGGATCACGAGGACAACCTATAAATGGCACCTTTTCATGCAACTCTGGATGAAAAGTTTGATATTGCTTTGACTGGATTTCAGGGTTTTACATTTCATTTTTATTGCTATCAAATGCATCTGATGATTTTAGATGAAGCGCACTGGTTGCAGATGAGAGAATAAGTTGCTCAAAAAAATGCCAAATACACTTAAGGATTTAGCAGTGCAAAAACCCCCAGCTGCTTTAGGAAACCAGTGGGAATACTGATGAGTACAGGTATTTTTCCAAGCACACAGACAGAGCAGGCAGCACACATGAACAGATGAACAGGTACTCTGTTAGAGCCACATAAAAGAACACATTCCTCTCTTTTCCCTCTCTTGTTCCCTCTCCCTCTCTCTCTCTCTCTCTCTCTCTCTCTCCCTCTCTCTCTCTCTCTCTCTCTCTGTCGGTTGCATGAGAGAAGATTTCTGCAGGGCGTGTTGGAGTGTGAGTCATCATCATTGCAGAGAGAGAGAGAGACGGAGAGAAAGAGGGGAGAGGCATTCTTTAAGTCGAAAACAGAGCTTATGGCAGCAATGCAGCATGGAAACACCAAATGTACTGGCCTTTATCTGGGTTAAAATCCTCCACATATACCAAAGAACCACATTTAAATGAGTCCCACAATGGCATCCCAGCACAGGACAAAAATGCTATCGTGTTGTTATACAACAACAGGCCCAAATTGAAGCTTTGGTGAAGCCTACTGAATGACAGGATTATCTATATGGGTTACTATAATAAAGACAGACTTGGACACCCCGCTGTAATTCACTAAGTTTGAAATTGTGTAAACAGAATATTCTTTATAAAGAAATCAGTCAAATAATTCTTAAAGGTACAGTAAGTAGTTTTTTGAGGTTATTTATCAGTAAAAATAATATTATACTCATACAATGATTAGTGTGTAATCACATCTTCCAACAAATTGATCCATTGTCATAAACTAAAATACATACGAGTGGGTGCCGGTTTGTGGAAGCTGCCATGTTGCCCCGCCATCTTGAATACAGTGGTTAGGTGGACGTGACCATTCCACCTAATTGCATTTTATATATGTGGCCAGAGACCAGCCACATATGTATTCCTCCATATAAGTTACTTTTAATTTAAAAATGACAAATAGCTCTTTCAAACTAATACATGACCATTTTACCTTGTATGTGTATATTTTCATTATCTCTTTCTCATTATGTCTTTCTCTTCCTCTGCCACTGCTTTCCTCCATCATTTCCACCTCATCCTCTTTCTCCTTATCCCAAGGCTCATCTACTGAACTGAAGTCAGGGCTCTAACACACAAAAACATGCATAAACATGCTTATTTATTCCTGATATTTTTGCAGTTACTTATTGTCAGCAGATTAGACATGTGGCCCTCCCGTCTCTGGACAGCTGAGAATGAGCTGGCTAAACAACAACAGCTTGTAATAAGCTAACATTATGACAATTAACGTTAGGCTCGAGTGTACTAAAAATCATACTTTCCCTCGGATAAACTGTTTGATTACATTTTCACATCGTATGAGAGTTTATTCACTAAGCGTGCAACAATGTTAGAGCCACTTCAAAGAAGGTTTCTCTAACACCGGATAACAGAAGCAAAAACAGCAGCGTTTACCTGAAGAAAAGTTCAGGATATCCTGCCAACAACTCACCTCAGAGTTGTTTGTCCCATAGCTAGGCCTAAGTACTTGAATTGCTTGGGGTAAGAAAACAGTTGCACTTGGCTGCAATCTGCAATCTACTGATAGCTAGCAGTGATATTTTACACACTGTTCCGTTAAATTGTCATTTCCAGAGCAACAATCGTTTCAAAATATTTTAATAAATCATTTATGTAAAAACTCTAAATGGTTGCAGATTCTCCAATATGATGATTTGTGCCTTTTTTCTTATTTTAGGCAAATGAAAACAGATCACTGTTAAATCTATCACAAGTAATGTAAAATCAAACAATTTGTGTTGGCCAATTTTCATTGTTTTGAAGTAGTTGAAAGACAAGAAGATGACTTATTAAATTACTGTAATAATATTTTCAGCAAAGGTTTTTTTCATTAAAAAACAAAACATTTATCAAATATGATCAAAGCCAGCAAAGTGGTATTCTCTCACTAAAACCACAGGACAGGAGAAATCTGCCCATTTGTGACTTGTTTTGTAATGAAGGACCGTTGTTTGTTTCTAGAGCCTTCCAGCGATGTAAAGAACATTGCTGAAGGACTGCACTGGAAGGAGCTATCTTACACAATGCAGGCAGAATTTCTCCAAGGCTTTATGTAAAAATAAAGACTGAATGCTGACTATTTTCCTCAGTAAACAGAACAACTTAATCACTTAAAGCAAATCTGGAAAAAAAGGAAACTGGACAGTTAAACACTTGCTCATGAAGTATTCCAGACACATTAAGGCTGCTGCTCCCATTAAGAAAACATCAAAAAGGCAGATTTCAATCATTGCCTTAACCTTCCCTTGACCTCCTAGATATTCTCACCCACACTGTATTATTATATTTTTTCCCAAATCATTCTCTCTAGCCTGACCTTACCTTCTCCCACACAGAGACGGTACAAGCCTTGAAGACTAATTCCCTCATATCCAGACTACGTGCAGGTAACCCGTGGTAAGTGTTGTCCTCCCCAAGTCTGTCTGGGTTGTCGTGTAGGTGGCAGGACAGACGGACCTCTAGTCACAGAATTCCAAAACCAGCTGCATAAGTCTGCAACCTGATCCTGAAGTTCAGCCAAGTCCATGCTGCTATCCAATCCGACAGATTAAATTACAGAGTGTGGCCAGTGTTACACCAGCCTGATATTGCACTGTCACAGACTCTAAATTAATATGAACCAAAGGCCACTGTATAAACTGCATCTGGTAAAAGATAGTCTGTTAATAAAATCTTTTGCCTGCTAGAGCCAAGTCAAGTCATTTTGTTTTTTGTTTGATGACATTGAATGTTTGAAAGACAATCCTAACACAGTGAAATGATAACTCTACATGTGAGAAAAATGACTAACTGGCATATTTCATAGCAGGCAGTAATATTTTTTTCAGCTGTTTTATTTGCTTATTTGAGATATTTTAAAAATAGGATATACACACGTTCAGCCTGTCTTATTATTTCAACCTATCAATGAACCAGCCCAGCATTATGTAGTTCAAATAAGTCACAATTCAGACCCACTGTAGATCCAGTGCAGTTGGCATTAACTGATTTTTAAAAGCTCAAAAATATGCTCCCATTCTGTTGGTAATGACCTAGGACCCTAAAAAAGTCAGTCTGGACTCCACCACTCCACATTCAAACAGACTGTGTACAAAAGAGGGCCATTTAAATTTGTTACCCCCTCCCCAGAACAGGTCAGCCAACAAAAAAAGCACTCCAAGAGCAAGGTGTGTAATAATCTGCAAGGTCACACAGGAACCCAGGGTAACTTTAGGTAAGTCCTCTCTCACTTTGTCCACAAACCGGGAGAACACTGAACAACAATGATGTGCATAGCATGGCTGCAAGGAGAAAGCAATTTCTCTCCAAAAAAAAACAATGCAGCCCATCTGCAGTTTGCAAAAGATCGCATGGACGAGCCAAAAGCCCAGTCTGGACAATGTTAACTGTGGAGTGTTGTGTTTGGAGAACGGACAATACTACAATCCAGCATAAGAACATTATCCCATCAGTGGCGGCTGTATCATGGTTTGGTCCTGTTTCACCACATTACAGCCAGGATGGCTTGCCATCTTTAATTAAACAATGAATTCTGAATTATTCTGGTAAAATCTAAAAGAAAATGTCAGGACATCTGTCCATGAACTGAATCTTAAGGAAAAGTTGGTCATGCAGCAAGACAATGCCCCTAAGCAAACAAGAAAAAAAAAATGGTGGAAGAAAAAGTTAATGTTTTGAAATGGCCAAGTCAAAGTCTTGACCTTAATCTGACAGAAATGTGGTGGAATGGCCTGAAGCACAGTTCATGTGAGGAAAGCCACCAAGATCCCAGAGATGAAGCTGTTACGTATAGAGCAACAGGCTGAAATTCCTGCAAGCCAACATGCAGGATTGATTAACAGTTACTTAAAATGTGGAGAGGTGCAAGGGTAATAAGGAAGGGGGGGTCACTCCAGCTTGTGAAGGCAGAGGTTCACATATATTTGCCCTTCATAGATATCAAACACTAAATCATATTTTACTCAGTAAATAAATGTCTTTTTTTTTATTATTTATGTTTTTGTCTACTCTTGACACTGAAAATCTGATGATTTTTAGTATATGTAGAAATATATAAAAAGAAATTAAGATTCAGCTATTCTGAATCTTTGTACTACACAGCCGAATCCAATTCAACTGACAAGTCACAAAGTCATGCCGCTTTCTCTTCTACTCCAAAAGAGTGCAAGTTACATTTTTTTTTAGTCCGTGGTAATGCCATATTTGGCCCCATGAAAATGATGTTCAACATTAAGTTTAAAGAACACAGTTATATGCAGCTTGTGGAGTGTGGGATGCTGATAAAATACAAAATATAGTAAACATTTATTCACACCAATTTTGTCAAAGAACCACACTCACAGGACTTTCCCGAGCTGGCTCTTATTTCACTGGCAAGCTCTGTGTGATACCCAAGACTTCAACTGAAAAAAAGCGTAAAAGCACAAGATGAAGCGGAAGAGAGGCGCAATCTAGGTAAATGACCCAGAAAAAAACCTTTTTCATGTGAACAAAAAGTCATGTTCAGTAGTGTGAGTCATACCAAGTCGGCCTGTCAGTACCACTTGGTGCACACATTTATCCCAAAGTACATAGCTACTAAGAACAAAACCTCAAAGAGGACAACATCTCAAATGCAGCAAGAGGCAGGAGTCTGAATTTAACAGTTAATAACAAGGTCAGAGAAAAAAGCACCAATAACAAGCATTCCAGTCCGAGGCAGAGGAGCACTCGAGACACAGTTCATCATAACTGCTCTGACACTGTGAGAGACCAGCTTATCAGTCAAATGCTTTATACAAGAAATGTCGTTAGCCATCACTGACATTTTGTTTTACCCGAACACCAATTAAGAGGCACTAGACTGCAAACAAGCACCTACTTCCTGATGTTCCATAACTGTAAATATATATATATATATATATATATATATATATATATATATATATATATATATATATATATATATATATATATATATATATATATATATATATATATATATACACACACACACACTTTAAACCCCCTTATAAGTAGTGAAGACTTTTAGGACGTTTAAAGGGTGGGCAGGAACAAAAACAAAATGAGCAAGCTGCATAACTGACAAGCGGTGCAGATCATGTAAATGTTACTTATAAGTATATTCTCCATTTCATGTCAAAATTTGCTGATATATTTAGAATTTTCAACAAGAGGGTTTTAAAACAACAGCTGAACTATGAGGAGATCCTTATAAATTCTCCTTCACTCCTTTCCTTGAGCCTCTGCCTTCAGTGAAGGCGTTTTTGTAGGACGTTACAATGTCACAGTAAGGCTGACCGTTGACCTTTTTGATAGAAATTGTTATTACTTGATTATTTTGATCTAGCTGACACTGCTTTTCCCACACAATTAGAGATAAGGGGGTGGAGGGACTTGTGCAAACACAGAAAAGGACGCTACCGGGAAGGATGGAAGCCAAGGAAGCTTTCTTAAATAAATCGATAGTGAACAAGTGTGTGTTGTGCCGAAACTGAAGAAATTCCCTAAAAGCCTAAGAGATTTTCATTTAGAAGAATAGAGCAAATTGAATCTGAACCTGGAAACATACTTCCATATTCAGAGGTGTAAAAATACATATTCAGGGCACAAAGTAAAAAAATAACAATATAGTTGAACAAGCTTTTTTTTAAAACCATTGTTTAAATCATAGCATATTACAGCAAAAACAGATATATAGATGAATGGCACATACTACATAGCTACTATGGTTTGACTCTGGCTAAAAAGACTTCTTTATTGTAAAGTTTTATAACACAGGCCGAAAATAAACACAGAATGAAAAAAAACACTTCAGGTCAAATGGACTAGAGATGTCAGAGAGAAAAGGGACTACATGAGAACACTTACTCCATCATCATCATTATTAGTAGTAGTAGTAGTACATTTAAATACATTTCACTGTGCATTGTACTGTGTAGAACTGTGCATGTGACAGATAAACCTTATCTCATCTAGTAGTAGTATTAACTGCTGTAGCAAAAGAATTTGCCAACTATGGGATAAAAGTATTTCTTATCATGTTGTTCATTTTATTTAATATAAGCATGTTTAATAGTTATAACTGTGAAGTCCTGTTATGAAGATCCTGGGATGAATTTGACTGAGAAACTGATCAGAGTATGAACTCACCAACACAGAGAGGCTATGCCACTGTCATCAACTATTTTACTCAAAACAGGACCATAACTAACCATATGAACGCGATGCTGTATTATTGAAATAAGCGAGAACATTTTCATTGAATTCGCAAATCAAGTGAGCAGTAGGCTCATTTTCTCACTGACTGTTTTAGTAGTCGACCCCTCCCGCAGGTTTAAAGTATTACCACATTGGTTTCACTTTTCAGAGATTACATGCATCCTTTATGCGCAGTCTATGTGCTAGAGAATAAGCCAGGGTGTCACGAAAGTCAGGAGTCAGGTTTCGTCCTCGGCAGACTAACAACAGCTCAACTACGTCATCAGTGCCATTTACATCCAACAGTGGTTGAAAAGTTTTAAAAATAAAATCAATGGACTAATCAACTGAAAAAACAATCAAAATAAACATGAATGAAGGGATAAACACTATTCTGGGTTTATGAAGAGTCCCTTTAAACTGTTCTGTCACTTCACAGTGCAGCTTGGGGATTTCAGTAACAGGCATTGTAATTAGCCACCACATAATAGGAATGACCTTATTAAGCTGCTGCTGGGTCACAAGCAGATTTAGGTTATCAAAACACATGCTCTACAAAGTATTCTTTTATATAAAGCACCATCTTTTTATTCATTTTATTTGATCCCAGCTGGCACATGACTGCACAAACATACACAATGCCTGATCTTTCTTTAGGAGTATCAATATTTATGCAGTGGCTAAGTCCATATATACCAGCAGTGAGTCCAAAAATCAATGCACGCCTGCTACATATTTTAATCTCCCTATGAAGGTCACATTATCCAACAATGCCTGAGAGGGCAAAGCACACAGACACACACACACACACACCAAAGCAGCTAGCAGTGTTTGCATTCGCGCCACCCTGACCCTTCTCTAGTACAACTAAAGTCACTGAACTACATGCAGTTTTTAAGACTGTAAAAAGAAACAGAGCTCATCAGCCCCAAAAAGATTTATGTAAGCTGTTATGCGGACGATGCTTTATCTGAAAAGGCTGCGTTTTCATGGTTCAGTCCGGTGCAACTTGTGTACATTATAGATGAGGCACAGGAGAATAGGAGTATTCAGTGGAGCCCTATCAGTTACCAGAAGACCAATCTAAATCTCCTATATCATGACTAACCACTACTTCAGAGCCATGGGGGTAACACAGAAACAACCTTAGCTTTCCCTGCAGGCTGCCATAAACTTCTGCACAAGAATCCAGCCCACAAGGAGCTGCAGTGAAAGAAAAAATGCACTTTGACAGTGTTCTCACAGCTAAAACTGAGGGACTGCCAAAGAGATTCCTGCCATCATATGAATATGTCACTTTGCTAACAGAGCTTATGAAAGTTAGATGAACATTTTACGATCTTGTTAAAACCAGTTACATTATTAAACGGGCACATTCATCCTGCGAGGTGAGAAAGAGAGCCCGTAGCAGATTGAAAATTTAATAAGCTCAATGCAGTGGCTAGAGATTGAGAAACTTGGCAGAGGTTTAACTTTAAAACCCTGAACATGGGCGTGCGATGGTTTAACCTCATTGTAGAGTATCATGCATGCACTCAGGCGGGTCAAACGAGAGGGGATTCTGCAAACCTGTCATAAACCCATTAAACGGCTTAACTTCAGACACTTCCACCAGCATTTAATCTGTGATATTAAGCATTGTTTCTGCCATCTCTGTTGTTTTTAAATGTGGTCACACGCTGTTATCTCATATGTTTTGCAGCAAATGCTGTATTTTTTTTTTCCCTTTCATGGTACCACACCGCTGCTGAATGACGAAAGAGAGTAGCATGATGCTAAAGCCCATGGCTATCATAACAGGCCAGGCTGTAGATGTAGGTGGCTGGAGTCAGCAGGCTCTGAATCATCTGACCCAGGAGGAGACAGGAAAGGACTCTTTGCTTATCACTGATGAGGCTCTGATTAACGTTATCGTTGCATCATAAGTGTAGCATTATCTGCTCGGGTAAAATCAAACCACTGAATACATACAGTGTAGCATATGTACATTTGTGAATGTGTGCCCTTGTCTCTGTGCATGCTGGCATCAGACACCCTGTGCGTTACATCCCACCATACATCATGCCAGGTCCTTGCAGACCTGTTGCAGCAGAGAGGCAATGGGCTCAGTTCCAATAGCAACACTGTCTAACAGTTTACATTCAAGGCTTGTGCCTCAGTCAGGAAATAACACAGGAGAAAGAACCATGTTTACCTCTTTGGAATGACTGCAAATTTCAATTGCAGTTTGAAGCAGTGTTTAATGGCTCATTTGCTGATTACACAGAATTCTTTTGCATTCGGCGACCAGCTGGTTGCCCATAAGTTAAGCATGCAACATCCTCAACCTCTAGGTGATCAGATACGATTGCAAAGCTACTGCACAAGTTGCCTGGCGGGAGGCAACCTGTCTCCAAACAATTGTGGTCTAACGCAGGCTGACTGCAATCACTCTCAGACAGATTGTCAAAGGTTTACAAATAATTGCTGTCTAATTTATAAACTTGCAATGAATTTGAGCCAGTTTATATTGACGAGCACAACTTGTCTGCAGCTTGTCTCTTTGCAAAAGGGGATTCACTTCTGGTTGCCGACTGGCTGTATTCTGAATATATTCTGAAATAAAAGCAAGGTTGCCAAGCACCTATGTCATTTTGCAGTTAAATCGCCATCCTAATAGCAGACTGACTCAGTTTTATTGCCATTTTATTGCCGTCTTGATGCAACAAAGCCCCTTTGAGGACAACAACTGACTGCGAGTGGTCACAGATCTGGTCCCCGTCTTTGAAGCAATGATTTCAAAGGCAACAAGCTTGCAAGTTTATTGAACACGGTTGCAATAATTTTGGTCATGCCATGGTCTCCAATCACTGTTTTCCCCAGTGTGACTGTAGTGCAAGATAAAAAGAAAATACCAACAAGATTGTTCACCATCAATTTTGCATTTACTTTGCTTTTAACTAATTTTAATGGTTTAGTTTAGTTTCTATTCAGTACTACAATTGGCTACTTATTGGTTCATCTAAGGATTAAACTGAAAAGATAGTACATGTATTAATCAAATATGCATGCATATGAATGAATATGCATGCATATATGAAACTTATCTTCAAAATAAGCTGTAAAGTAGGTCTAAATAACACCTGTGTATTGGTCCTTTAAAAACTGCATTTTGGTTGTGTGTAATACAGAGGGAGACACATATTGAATGCTAAGTTTGTTATCCAATAATAGCCCATATGACATCACTTAAGATAAGATAAGATAGCGTTTATTTGTCACATGCGCAGTTATACACAGTACAACGCACAGTGAAGTGTATTTTGTACCTGCAACCATATATACACACACATATAAATAAGAAGAATAAAAATAAGTAATTCACACTATACACTATATACTCTACACGATATACTATACACTATACACACTTTACATGGAATTATAGATTATTATAATAATAATTTACATTGTGCAATAATAGTCCAGTTTAGGGCTCAGAGTTGAGCAGACGGATGCCGGCCTGATGGGAGCAGAGAGAGTGTCCGGGGTGGCTGGGCTGTTTTAGGACATCACTTCCATAGGACATCACATGATTTCTTATGAAAAAGGCAGTTGTACATGTGTGGGCTTTGGTGGCCATTTATTTACACTTCTCAGACAGTCTCTGACTTCAGCTCTTCTTTTTCTCATCAAACATAGAATCTTCAAAGCCGCTGGGCTTTGACATTGAATCATAAAGGGGGAAAACACACTTGCGCAACACCAGTTAAGAAGGGCTGTTCAACAACTAAGGAGAATAAAAATTTGATATAAAAAAAATTACTGAGGACGATTTAGCCCAAAGCATTTGTCTGAATATCTTTTTGATAGTTTGATTGTTTCTTGTTTTTGATATTACGTTTGACAAATAGTCATAGTATCCAGTAATTTCCTGGATTCTACAGATGTAACAGAAACATGTCAACATTCAGGATTGCTCAGTGCACTACATGCAAATTATTCTCTCTTGTATTTGCTCTTACTGTAGTAGAGAGTTGGGGCTGCTACTGCAGTCATAAACAAATACACTGGTGTCAGGATGACCCCTTTGCATTGGTAAAACAAAGATAGCCAGTCAGTCCGCTGGAAAAGCAAAAAAGAGCTGCAGAGTGAATGATGTGTAGCAAAAGCAGCGTGCAGTCCAGGGTCAGCCAGCAGCATCTGAGCGTTAATAAGGGGAGTAATTGAATTAGCGGATCAGTGGAGGCCTGTAGTGTGGGTGCCACGCGGCTCTAATTTCATTACAAGTGATGTAAACATGAGGTTGGCCCCCAGCGCAAGGGCCTCCCACATTAATACATGCACAAAATTATAAAAAGAAAATAATAAAAAATTCACATAACTACATATCCACACCTGTTTGTCACATAAAACATCCTGTCCCCAAACACATGGATTTTTTTTCTTGTCTGTTGTGATGTAATAAACACTGGTCATAAGGGGAAAATCAGGGTCATGCGGTACAAGACAAACAGAAACACAGAGCCCGAGCAGCAACATCTATTCATGATGAAGTATTTAAAATATCATTAAATCTGGGGCAGAACTGTGGCTCAGTGGTTAGTACTGTCATATTGTGGCAAGAGAGGGACAGATTCTTAGCACTTTCTGTGAGATGTTCTGAATATCAATGTGCATGAATAAATGATAAATCTCACATCGATGGTGGAGTGCATAAGACATTAAGTTGACACGACGGAATATTTTTAGTTTGGTTTGTTTAGAAGTGATGGTCTAGTACATCTATGCTGCAAAGTTGCTGTGATTTATCCAATCCATCCAGTCTAATCAGTAGTCTTATATCCCTTGGCCCTGATGAGTCACTTGACCATTAAAACAAGCAGAGCTGAAGCTGAAACCTGCGAGCCTGACTGTAGGCCTTCTAACAGTCATGAATAGTTATAAAGGCAGTTAGTAAAGAGGAAGATGCTCACATGCCAATAAGTCTTGCCCCTTTTCATCTCAGCTGTGACAATGAGACACTCCCAGAGGCAGATCACTTATCAATATAGCTGCAAGCAACAATGACGGGGCCAAGCAGTTCAGCAGGGTACAGTTGCCATGGAAACTTGATCTGATCTGATGTTAAACACATGACTCCAAGCAAAGTACTTCTAAAACTGAAGACTTTTCACTTGGAAGCTATCCGAGCAACACCTTCAGTGAGTTATTTGGGCAGTTACTTTAATGCCCCTATTTAAATGAACCAGCAGAACTATCAACATCTACCACTGTGGTCATATTGTGTGTATAGATTTGCTAGTAAAATATGATTAAAACCTAATTGAGAAGTTTTGGTACCTTTGCCCCACAAGTTCTACTATGCATATAACAGCATTACGGCTGCTCTGCTCACCAATGAAGATGTGCAATAGAAGGCAGAAACACTAGGTATTAGGCAAAATATTCAAATTACGTTTTCAGACCACAGATTTAAAAAAAATAAAATGACATGGAGACATAAATAGCTCCTTTTTTGGCTGTTGCTGAAGGAATTGTATTGCCTAGCTCCTAGCCAAAAGGATTACACATCAAATTACTTCATCGGGCAGTAAACCAGTAAATTTTCTCTACTTTAAAGAGCAAATCTGTTCATGCAACCCACATCTATGTTCAAATCAAATGTTCAGTGCAAAAAAGAAAAAAAAAATGCTTGCTTGGACCAGTCTTTGATGGACACTTGATTATTTTCTTTTTCTTTTTTCTTTTTGACACCCTGGAAAACCATAATTACCTTAAAGGTTTCCAAAGCACAAAAGCACGGGTAGGGACAGACTTATCGAGAAGACTGACTTCACACCTCTAAGGTCAATCCAGAAGGGTTTTTTTTTTTTTTTAAAGACAATTTAAAACAAAACCTTGTAGCTTTAAAAAACATCTTGTTCTTGTGCAAATAAAAAGATGAATATGTGAGCAATTTGCTTGCTTCTGAAATTATGAGTGGCTTATAATGGCCAATGTAGTTTGCTATTGCTGTGCATTAATAAATGTTAGCGACCAATTTCACTCATGCAGTAACTCTGCTCTATGTTTTTTACACTTTGCTTTACACGCACTTTATTAGATAACTGTCATTTTTGGCTGGAGGGGCCACTCTTCGTTTAGGGTTGTGGTTTATGTTTTTTGTTGCTGTTTGTTTGTTGCTCCTGCATTCCTGAGAACAGCTTTAATAAAAATTCACATCTCCTGGTAGAAAACTACTTAAATGGTTGAAAATTTCCATTCTGTTATTATGAACTGGGTCTTTAAATTGCTTCTTTCATCAGCTGTTTATACTGATCTCAAAAACATTTGCAGTCACACACATAAAATGCTCTGGAAGCAGAATGACAATCACAACCCTGAGATTTCCTCTTCAGCATAAATCCGTGAGCCTAAAAGATGACATGGAACAAAGCTTGATCGATTTTATCAAGTTTGCTCACGGGTAAACACACGCAGATATGGTTTGTTGATTACATCTCCATCATAAGATAACAGAGCTGCAGGCTAATGAAGCTTGCTGAATAAGTGCCCCGTATTTTATCAGCTTTTCAGTGCTTCGCTCAGTCTTACATAGGGCCGTGCAGTATTAGTAATTATTGATGCTACTTTAATCTTTCAGGATTCATAATCAGCTCTTTTCCACTCGAGGAAGCCAACAACACTGCGTCAAACCCACCCACCCTTCCACCAATGCTCCCGTCACTCCCAGTCCATTTCTCTGTTGACTGAGCAGTGGAAAACAACTAATGACAAGATAGGATGTGCGTTAACTTCAAAAGCATTTGTTTCCCAGCAACCACCACAAATACCTGGGAGGAGATTTTGTGTGACCGTCGCTCACTCAAGGATGTTGTCAAGGTTGTAATTAGTACTAAAAGAAGGCCACCTGCCAAGTAATTCCATAAACTCAGTACTCCATATTAAGCATTCTGTCTGCTACGGGTCAAACACATATGCAGGCAAATGCACTATTAATTGTCCTTCACACTGAATTGCTGGAATAGCTCTAGGGACAAATTAGCAAATTCATTTGTGTTACTTTCTCTAAAAAAATATTGTATTCATGTTTGGTTGCTTTAAAAATGATTCTGCACGTGACTAATATGGCAAAAGAGCCCTTAAGAAATGTTGACAAGCAGTAGCTCTGTCACAGGCAGGCAGATAATGTAGGTTAAAAAAAAAAAAAAAAAAAGGACAGTTCACACCATTCTCATTTTGTAAACAATCACAGTCAGCAGTGCTAACCTCGCACCCCTATAGACTATAACTATGGACTTTAACACCAGAATGCCACACTCTCAGTATGTGAGACAAGAAGGTGTTTCTGTATTTTTGGAGACCGTGTCCTAACAAAACCAACAAAACATGGCAGGAGAAATTTGATAGAGACAACACCTTTGTTTGTTCCTTATGTTACCATTTGTGCCAGTATTATCCTTATTACCAGAAAATCAGGACATCAGTTAGATTGTTCATCAGCACGCAACAGAAAAGCTGTTAATAACAAAGCTTCAGTTTATGGTTCAACCAAAAGATGTCACCCATAACATCGCCCTCTGTGAAAACAACAGTCTGGTAAGTGCCGAGGAGACACCGAAGAGAAAGCCAGCAGTCCCATGCATGCACACACACACACACACACACGCGCACACATACACACACAGTTTTCCTTTGCACGAGCACCACACTGAGATCTAATCGATGGAGCTCATTCATATTGAACCACAGACGTCAGGGGAAGCCGGGGGAATTACAAGCACCCTCCACTGTGAGATCGCAGCCTGGAAGAAGCCTGAGGAAGACAAAGCCAGCTCTGCTCTGGTAACCTCCAGCTTACTGTCCACTGCATTTTCAACAACACGGTTATGGGGTGTCCTGACACCCTGAGAAATGACAGTCAGCAGGTTCAACAGTACTTAAATCGGACTGTTAAAGCAGTACCTTTACCAATTTATAACACTCTGTAGTAGCACTACAATACAACCTTAAATAACAATATTATAATAATAATAATAATATAAAAACAGAACGTCAGTGACCCAGTAGTGCATACAGCTCACAAGCCATCACAAACAACAAATGTGAGCATCACCTTGAGCTTGAGTACTATTTGGATGAAGACCCATTAGGTGATTATTGTGTGCAAGTTTGATTTGGGAATTGTAGACAAATGGATGACAGATGCCTCACCATGGCATAAGCCCATCAGTCCTTTAGCTAAAAAATTCTAGTGCATGTAAAATGTCAGTAAAAACAGAACAAAATGACTTGCTAATCATAAAGTCTAGATTTGATACAACAGCACAAACACAACAGATCAAACTCTAAAACTAAATGTTTTTTTTGAAAGATATGTTCATGTTGATCATGCTAGAAATGTATTGAATAAAAGCTGTGGCAAGAGCAGGTTTTCCCACTGTGTTGCACCATGTCTTCTTTTAACACTCAAAACCATTTGGGAACTAATGGGACCAATTGCCATTCAAGTTCTCAACAGTTCAAGGCCTCTTTAGTCAAAATCTCTTACAGTGTAGCAAATCGGTGACAGGTCTGGACTAAAAGCAGGCGATTTTATTATACAGACTCTTTTATTGTGGAGCAATGCTACTAGAATAGGCCCAGAATGTGAGACTGTCTTGCTGAAGGCTTTCCCTGAAAAAGATGGTGTCCAGGTGGCATCTATGTTGCTCCAAAACCTGTCTATATTGTTCAGCATTAAAAAGGCCTTCACAAATGTTACCTATGCACTAATGGCCCCCACATACCATCTCGTAGGCTGACTTTTGAACAGCATGCTGATAACAAGCCGAATGGGCCTTCTCAATAACCCAGAGAACGTCGCGTTCATGGCTTCCAAAAACTGTTTCAAATTTTAAGTCCAACTTGAATCAAGCCCAGAGAAGACGTCTGCATTTCTGGACCTTGTTCATGTTTTCTCTCTTCGAATGGTAGAAATTTCACTTCAGTTTGTTGATGCGGTGACAAACTGTTGCCTGATAGTGGTTTTCAAGTGTTCCTAAAACCATCCAGTGATTCCTACCGTAAATTCATGTCTGTTTTTTATTTAAGATCTTGGCCACTCAATTTTGACTTTTGGTCTGGTCCTTTTGTACAGATTTCTCTGGATTGTCTAAATATTTGAATGATATGAAGTAAAACAGATTAATAAATGCCCAAACTCTATGCAATTCAGCCATTTGTCCACTTGCTGTCTTTCACAGAGTGGCAAAACCCTCCTATCTTTACTTCTGGAAAACTCAGCCTCTCTGGGATGCTCTTTTTATATGTAATCATGTTACTAATTAACCTCATTAGATGTGAGATGTTCCACCAGCTGTTTTATCATTACACAACCTTTCCAGTGTTTTAATGCCCGTGTTCCAATCTATAAATCCACAACTACGAAACAGCTGCAATATCTGATATGCTATCTTTTAATTAATTTCAGTTAAATATAGGCTTTAACCTATTTTTACAATTCATGGAAATCTGTTTTTATTTATATTTTTCAAAGCATCCTAACTTTTGGGGAGAACGAGGCTATCAACATCTTCCTGGAAATTTGGACAGCGGTGAGGTGAAGGCCTACATTTGATCACATGGTCAGTGAGCAAACTGCCATTTTGACCCCAATTAGTCTCAGTGATGATTCTAAATGAACACAAGCAGAAGTCTTCACAGCTCATTTAGAATTAAACCAACAACTGGAGGAAAAACATGGTTCACAACTTCACAGTCCAAAGCAGGGAGAAGGACATGAAAGCCAAAAACTGCTGAAAGCAAATGGCTCAACAGCAGTCTTCAGCTGCCCTTAATGGCCCATGAAAAGTTCAGCATTAACAAGCCTTTATCTCCCTTATGCACAGAAAACTCACCAATAACTTCTGCTGTAACCTTTGGTGGTTCAGGGTCTCTGGGTTGAGTCGCTGAGCTCTGCTGTTGTCCTCTAGAAGACAAAGCTCGTCCAAAAGGTGGAGGGGCAAAGCTTCATTTCTCAGCTGTAGGGGACAGGGAAAGTGGGGGAGGGGGGAGATTGGTAAGAGGGCAATTAAGAGGACAACGCTGTAGTCATTTAAAATATTTCAGTCAAATTAATATACTGTATAGTCTGTATTTTGTTAAGAAAGTTGTGCCTTTACACAAGAGTTATTTATAAATTTAGCAAAAAAGAAGGTTTATGATTAAATAGTGCAGGGGGATTTGCTGTACTCCAGATAACGTTTCACTACTCCCGCTAAGTCCCACTGGTGATGAAATCTGTTACCACTCTATCTGTAAGTGTAGGTGACTGGCTGCTCACACCCAGCAGGAGTACTGAGTGGGAAAGCAACTATAACAGCTATAACAGATACTCTAATGCAGTGCACGCAGAGTGTGTGTTCTCTCTTTATTGATCTTCACAGATTCAGTCTGACAGTAACGGGAATAAAGTATGCTTGACTACCTGCCCACCTGCTGCTTTTAGCAAACTCCGACAACTGCATTTAACTAAACGTTCAACACATGGGGAATAGATATGGGTGTGAAATTCAGTTATGTTTTTTAAAAAGATCACATAATAAAAAGCAAAAAACGAATCCTTTCATAACATTTAATAAAATCCATCCTAAGGGACTGTGTATGTTATTACATTCATGTCAAAAAACATAAACTGAGCGCTATACTGGTAACTTAAATTTATTATCCTAATTATCAAGGTATTTCAAACAGCTCATTCTACACACATTCCCAAATCTATAAACAAACAAGCAACACGTTAACATAGTGTATCACTAAAAAAATAACACTTATGCACTCATTCAACCAGGTACTTACAAACCCACATAAGTGTAAGACGCCAACAAGGTAAAATAACATCCTCTTTCCATGTTCGCCACTTAGCCAGCAACACTGATAGCACTACCTAAACTTCTTGTTATTGCCAAGCTAGTGGAGCTGGCTGGAAATAATAATGCCCCCTGTTAAATTATTAATGGCTCCAGTCAGGTGGAACCAGATGCTACTTTTGTGTCATAAAGGAAGCTCTGTAACTCGACTCAAGCATGGAAGGCCATTGCTGCGTTGAGCGAAAGACTTCATGGAACAAGCATGGATGCTGCTGGGCTACAAACAAAACACGGGATGTCATGACACTCGCTTGGCTGTTCCCATGTGACATTTTCCTGCGAGTGTTCAGACAGAGGACAATGGTTCAGTAGGTTGATCCATATGGGGGTGAAGCCTAAGGTGCTGCTTGCTGTTCACCACCCTGTGTTGGTGTTGCTTTATACTCCATCCTGACATTTGTGGCCATGCCCAGAAGATGACCTTTTTTGTCCATGCCATGCTTTAGTGCTGAATACTAATGCTATGGTGCTGTGTGCCCGCCACTCATGGGAACAAGCAGCGCTATTTTTAGCCACATGTCCCCAGCTGCACATCTCCAACCCGGGGCCAATGGGCAATTAGTGTTTGTCTCTCATGGTAGGAGGCAGTGCTAGAAACTCCGTAACACAAACAGACATCTGGACACAGGCTGTCTCTGTCCTGCCCCGCACCCCAGCCACAAGGCACAACTCTTAAAGCCATGTACTCCCTCCCTCCATCCATCTCACCATCCATAAGTGCTCAGTCACTCGGAAGCTCCTCTCTCTAATATAATTCACACACAGACTTTTGTACCCAACTCACAGACATTGGTGGGAAAATTAAAAATTGTATTTAAATCTGGCACTTTGTCAAGTCCAAGCAAATGCTTGTTCCTTAAAGGGGCCATAGAGAGCTGCCATAGAGCAGCCATAGAGAGAAAAAATATATAGATGCCATTCTGTCAGATGTCACTGGCAACTCAGGGATATTGTCAAGGTGTGCTTTGTTGGCATTGTTGGCTTGATGTGCCACCTATAACATCATTGGACGCAGCAACAGATTACAATTCTCTTTTGAAGTAAAAATTCCCAATGGGAGGATGGAGAGCTGGCGATAAAGTTCAAGGGAGATAAAGGGGCTGGAGCCTATCCCAGCTACCATAGGGTGAGAGGCGGGGTACACCCCGGACAGGTTGCCACTCTGTCACAGGGCTAATACAGAGAGACAGACAAACATTCACACTCCCATTCACACCTATGGGCAATTTGGAATCACCATTTAACCGGACCCCACTAATTGCATGTCTTTGGACTGTGGGAGGAAGCCAAAATACCAGGAGAGAACCCACACAGACACGGGGAGAATATACAAACTTCAAAGAGAGAGGTCCTGACCAGATGATCCAAACCCAGGACCTTCTTGCTAAAAGGCATCAGTGCTAACCACCGCACCACTGTGCTACCCAAATAAAGCAGACTCATTTAATTAATTACAAAATTTTGAAAAAAAAATGAACTTTGATGAACAAGTTGTTCATTTTGTCTATATTGGTGTGATCTTTTTGACAAAATTTGGCAGATGTTTGACAGCAGCAGGAATACCAAAGCAGCATACACTGTTTAGAGTTTAATGGAGAATCAGGCATTTAAAAGTGGAAAGAAAGGAGTATCGGTTGCCCTTTATGGCTTTTAAAGGTGTGCATAGCCTTGCAATTGCAAGACTACAGTTTCCAGCTGATGAAACTGAATAATGCATTTTCCTGTCATTTCAATCAAACTTTCAGGGTAATGTGCAGATTTACGAACAGATCATAATTTCCACTACAACATTCATCCATTTGGCTTGTAGCCTACTTGCAAGGTTATATTTTTAGCATTGTACGACAAAAAAAGTCATGTAGGGGATTACCCCCCCACACCATTATTTTGAACAAATGCGTGCGTAACCCCCCCTTATGGGGTTTGAATCCATCATCTGGCCATGCCCTTTCTGTGCAAAGTTTTCATGATCTCCCTGTGCCTGCTAGGTACTCTTTCCTCCCATAATAAAAAGACATGCTTGTTAGGTTAACCGGTGATTCCAAACTGGCCTTAGGTGTGAAGATAAGAGAGTGTAGTTGTCTCTCTGTGCTTGCACTGAGATAGACTGGTGACCTGTGCGGGGTGTACCCTGCCTTTTGCTCTATGTCAGATGTATAAGTTGGATAATAATAATAGTGGTTAGGGAAATAGCTGGATGACACAAAATCTTACACAGTAAGAGTCTGGGACTTCTTGTTTAAGCGATTTCCCCAAAAAAGCTGCAGAATAATTTTCTGACAACCTGATCGAGTAATTTGAGTAGTCATAAACAGAAGCCTGACTACCTTTAGTAACATTAAAAGTAACATAATAAAAAACGTATTATCACTGTGTAAATGTCTAGTTTAGCAAAGCAGAAAGAAAAATAGACGTTCCTTTGGACTGCAATTGAACTTTCTGTTTTTATCTTTCTCTTATTGAACATTATATATGAACATATATGAACATTTCTAATTAAACTAATTGAATTCTGGTCATTATTCCAGCATACAGGCATTTGCGTTGTAATCTTGAATTCTCAATGACTCTAAGATAACACAGCATATTATGATATATTTGGGTGAGCAGGTATAATGAGTCTGTTAAGGAGTCTGCATGTCATGATGACCTCTTTAATTCATTTTAGTCAGGGCAAAGCTAATTCAATCCACCTTATTACAGCTTCTTCATGCAATTATCCTGTGCCCCCGTTCACTGATGGGCCAGCATGGAGACAGTGGATTGGACAGCAAGCTTAGTAACCCATAGAGACCTATAACATAAAACAATACAGAGTAACTTACCATAAAGTTAGCAAAGTGGAATGACAAAAAGGAAATGACTGTGTGGCAAAACACACTCTGGAGGCATGCTTTTTTTTTCTAGCAATCTGCTGTGAAATTTCACTTGATCAGGACATCACAATCAATTACATCCTCATATAAACAAGAGCATTAACTCTGGAGCACATTAGCATCCCATTAATCACTCTCAACTTTAAAAGTGGTCTAGAAACAGCTAGTGTGCCTTGAAGTGATTGGCACAGAGTATCCATGGTGCTGCCTGCCAATAATATGTTATCAAAGAGTGTGCAATTAACCTCCTACATGGTGGACAATACACAGGGTAGAATGTGTCCATAAAGGACATGAACACTGGACTCTTTAACAGACACTTCAAACATTGTAAAATCCTGTTTTTGTTGCCTGCTGTTTTAACTATAAAATGAATATATCACATAAAACAGGCCTTGCATGGGTCCCAATGGAAAAAATATGATTGTGTAAGTTTGGTTAAATTAACCTGTAACATCTGAGTGCAGTGTGGGTGAAGCAGACACAGTAAGAAGTACTATAAGCAGAAAGGTAGAGACAGAGATAAAGACTGAGATGAACCTGTGGAGATAAGCTTTTTTATTACAAAGCAAATCCCAACAAATAATCATCACTGCCTGTGGATTTTGGCAAGATCCACATAATCATCCCCAACCCCCACCCTCAGGCATGATCATCTACCTTTTAGAATGGCTCCAAACAGCCCTCATTCTCACTGGGCTGACCACCAACACAGACTTGCTGAAAAGTCAGAGAGGGACACAACTCTTTCTGACCTTAATATATTTTCTGTGTTCATGTTTTACAATACATGATCGTGATGCTTCTTTCGGCTAGTCTCTTATTCGCATGGGGTAGCCACAGCAGATGGATTCACATATTTGATTTGGCAGATTTTTACACCGGGTGCCGTTCCTGACATAATCCTGCAAGGAATTTGTGTCTCCTCCCGGTCTCAAACAGGGGATCTTTCACGTGTTAGGCCAATGCATTAACCACTACATTAAGAAGAAAGCACAGTATCTCTCAATTAAGGTTTTATGTATCAGGACATACATGTAATAAAAAATTATCTGGTCCTAAGCAGGTCAGATGAACCGCAAAATATTACATATTATACTGTCTCATTACTTATTTAACAAAAGTTAAGCCAAAATGCAAAAGAAGGGTGTGAAAAACTAAGTATACCCTTACTGCTTCCATAGGAAATAAGAGGTTAAATAGCAGCCCAATGCTGCTAATCAAATGCACTTGATCATCAGCAAGTGTGAGCACCTCTAAAAGCAGACGTTTTGGCAGGTTGCTGGGCTGGAGATACAGGTGTGTGTTAAAACAATGCCAAGGAGGAAAGACCTTGGCATTGATTGGCACTGAGTGGCACTGCCATTGGCAAGTGGAAAAAATTCAAGACAGCCACCCATCTTCTCAGGAGTGGATGTCTGAGCAAATTCACCCCAAGGTCAGACCGTGCAACACTCAGAGAAACTGCAAAAAACCCAAGAGCTACATCTCAGATTCTACAGGCCTCAGTTAGCACGTTAAATGTTAAAGTTCATGACAGCACAAACAGAGAAAGACTGAACAAGTATGGCTTGTTTGGAAGGGTTGCCAGGAGAAAGCCTCTTCTCTCCGTGTTGGTTCTCTGTGAACATGGCAGCACAATTTAAGTTTGCAAAGTTGCATCTGAACAAACCGGTCGAATTCTGGAATATTACCCTTTGGACAGACCAGGCCAACGTGGAGATGTTTGGCTATAATGCACAGCACCACATTTGGCAAAAATCAAACAAAGCATATTAGCACAAACATCTCATACCAACTATCAAACACAGTAGTGGAGGGGTGATGATTTGGACTTGTTTTGCAGCTATAGGGCTATTTTTATTATGTCCTGATGTATTAAACCTTAGAACTGAAAGAGGATGTGCTTTCTTTTTACTGTGGCTATATGTAGTCCTATTTATAGCCAATGTGCAGCTAATTCTACTCAACATCCATGGACAATCCTTCACCGTACTATGCAGATTTCTCCAGAATCGTCACTTTACTTACACTAATGTTTAATGTTATGATCACTATGCAACGTACACTCCCCACAGTTTGCAGCCCCATACACAGCAAAGTATAATGCACTTAATGTTCTGATACTGTACCTTTACATGTTAGCCAGGATTACACATTTACACATTTATCAATGAGCATTGATAGCACTGCTGCCACGTCGCCTACTTTGTACTGACCATTGCATACTGTGAACCTACCACAATACTTGGTGTTTTAGAGATGCTCTGACACAGTCACACAGCCCTCACAATCTGGCCCTGGTCAAAGATGCCCACATTCCAAAAAAATTTACTTCAATAACCAACAGTTCACTTGCCCTTGACAGGTGCCACTGCATTGCATTATTGAGTGTCACTTCACTCATTAATGCTTTTAATATTGTTGCTGATTTATTTGTAAAATGCCACAATGTATACAGCATATCAGGATGAAACCAAGCCATGAAACTGCAGCAAGGCATAGACTACTGGGTAAAAGCTGGAGAACACCCAGTTTTTCATGACAACTTTTATCCTGTATAATCTCCCACTTTACCACCACCAAAGTCCACCCATGATTAACAATTCCATTAATCATTATAATTTGTGATGGTATTATTATGATGGTATTATAAAGTGCTTTGAGAGTTCCCAGTTGCACTTAACTCTAAAAAGAAAGAGGTTTAAAGCTATACCATACTCCCTAGAATTTGCCATCAGGCCAGACTGAGCAATCAAATCATTGATTAGCGATGAGACTAGGGACCCACCTGTCACTCCAACACAGCTTCAGAAGTCCTCTGCAGAGATGTGTGCCAAAAGACAGACTATCTGAGAAGCACTGCATCAGTCAGGGCTTTGTTGTGGAGTGGATAGATTGGGAGCACACTATGTAAAAGGCAGTGTTCGGGAATAGTGAACTGTATGTAATTAAACTAGTATTTTAGCAACACTTTGAGCAGTGATTCAAGCAACAGATGTTTAACCGTTTTTTTTTACCCTATAGTTATACTAACTACTAACTATACTAACTACAAAACTATACTAACTCTTTTTCTGTCATGATCCCAACCACTGTCAGCAGGAAACCACCAAGACACACTTTTGTATAGTATATGCAGAAGGCGTGGCTCTATTTGTGATGTTGTGATTAATAAATCCAAAACAAAGCCCCATATTAGTTGCTGGCAGTCCTGAGTATCCTGTAGGAGAATTGCTTGCTGTCGCTAGGTGAAAATGGTCACAAAGTGGCATACAGTAATACATGAAAACCTCCTTGTGATTGTTTTGTTCACTAGCAGATTGCCCATAATTTGTGTGGAATATGCCAACTTATCCGCAAACACTTGCTAACTACTCACTAAGCGATAGCGACCCTGTGAAGTGCGTCATGCAAACCGGAACCTGAGAAGCTTCAAAGTTGCACCTTTTACTTTTACTATGAAGGGATGTTCTCCCTTCATAGTAAAAGTAACCCTGCTTGATAAGCTACTACACCCCCCCCCCCCCCCCCCCCTGCTTCCCAGGTGCACTTTGTGGAAGGCCGGCCTCCTACTGATAAAAATGATATAGAAAACCAAAGCTAACATTCTGGTACACAGTGGTGTATTTTGTATGACCTGTAATGAAGTATGCAAATTTTGATGTAAAAGCAGCACTTTTTATCAAATTATCAAATTAAAAAACATCATCAAATTTGATGATGTTTTTTAATTTGATAATTTCTATTTATGTTTGATAAAGTACTATATCTTTTATTTTCTAAAAGACAATCACATAATTAATCAATAACTATGATAAAACTATGTTTTTAGTATAAGTTTTGTAATACTAATATAGGGCCTACAGCCTTGTTAGTACTCTGTCTATCAGACAGTACTCTGTCTGTAAAGTGGAGGTAAAAAATAGCATCACTCTAAAAGCCAAACACTAGGGCTAACTTCTGTGGGATTTACTCTCTGTTTATGCTGTTTACACTAGAGCAGTGTTGTCCAACTGAGTGAGTGGACTGCCCTGATCAGCTGCAGGAACAATCAATTATGAATGCAGGCAGATTCCTGAGATAATTGCATGCAGCTCCGTTTTGACCTCCAGCGATGTCAGCAGCCAGTCCACAGCAAACTGCCTCTGTGATGACAGCTGGCACAATCTACTTACATTACATTTGAGCTTCAGGAGCTATGGCGTGACACAATCATGTTCACTATGTAAGCATAAACATGGATATGTAAAAATTCAGATTGCAAAACTCACGTGTAAAGCCATATGCAAGTAGATACATACATTTACAGACAAGTTCATGAACACAAATACACTGAGCATGTGTACACGGTGGATCTGTCTTGAGGCTTATAAAGTACAAAATCTGCAATCAAATACCCTGAGGACACATGTTTGCTTTGTCATGTATGGGACAATCAGAGCAAGCGATGTAGTTGTAGACAATGATGATGCACTTTCACTCTGCTGTCACAGAGTCTCCTGGAGCCATCTTTACAGAGATTTCCCAGTGAAGATAGTGTTATGTAACAGCAGCCGTGGACCCTGCTGTTCATATTACTAATGCCTCACACTGTGGCGAGGTCACGTGCCTTATCCAGGCCACGTCCAGACGCCAGCAGCAGCCGTGTTCCAGCTGTTACTATAGCCTATAGCTTTAGTCACTCAGGACCATGCTGAGCCATGCTCCTCTCACACTGCTGCATCCCCAATATTAAGTACCTTACACCACTTTCTAGCTATGTTTTTTTTTTCCCCAATACCAGCACTGGAGACAATTCTTCACATTAACAATACTACTGGGCTTATCCACTAAACTATATACAAGGAGTATAATGACACACAAATTCACAGTTTACATGGTGTGTTCAAAAAACACATCTCTCTTATTTTGTACAATGCTGCAGCAGTCTTCTCTCACACTGTGTGAAACCCTCTGTTTTAGCTCTTGTCTCCTGAAGTTCCCCTTCCTGCAAAGAGGCTGTGATTGGCCAGTTGGACCAACAGAAACGCTAGCTATGTACTATAACTCCAGTCCCCAGAGGTGTACTACAAAGCAAGATTAATGGGTCAGTGAGCTTCTCAAGCTTAAAGTCAGAGTATTCAGTGTCACAAATACTATTTTTACCTGGCTAAATTACTATGGTAACTTATGGTGAACACACATCATCGGAGGCAGGTTATGTTCAGAGTTATGGTTTGAAATCACCTGGAAATGCGACGTCACTGATTTTTTTTTTTTTACAGCACATTTTAAGTGTGATATGGATTCTATGCTGGGAGGTTATGTTTTATATGTGCAACTTGTTAAATTGTACCTTACCAACACCACTGAATGAAGACCAGTGGTAAAGTTACAGCAGCTCAAAGTATATGTCGCACTGTCATTGGAATTTGAATTATTCAGTACAAAGTAATTTCTATATCTCCTTTAGAAATCTGTGCTAACACAAAGAAAGCCTGGCTGTAATGAACTTAAATCCTTCTGACTGAACAATAACAATAACACACAATAAAGCTAATGACCTTAGCCACATTAGCCATCCAGCACGCTACAGTAACACTGAGGGTTTTCCTATTATTGTCGGGACATTGCCATCAAAAATAAAAGTAATCCACCTAGTCATCAGTGTCTCAGATGCTCAGAGTACTTGAAGACTACAGATGTTGTCTTAAAAGTCACTAGATCATATGAGGGGGGGGTCCCCTTTGGGTGTCCAAGGCGGCGTCCAGTCCAGAGACGCTGTATTTGACGCTATTTGATGCCTGTCTGTGCTGTGACCACTTTTGCGGCTGTCTCCAAAAGATGCCAAAAGTCACCAAAATCACATGAAAAAGTTTTGGAAAAAAGTCACTAGAGGGGTCTGAAAAGTTGCTACATCTAGCAACAAAGTTACTAAGTTGGCAACATTGCACTCCACAAACTAGACTAGGTAATAGTGCACATTTTGATCAGAAGACCCACACAGACTCAAACAACCTCACCCTGTCTTCCAAAGCACTGGCGAGTATTGTACTTAGCCAGTGCAGAAATGCCTTAAACCTGCATTCTATTTGAAGGCCACCAGATGGTGATAGCTGTGGTTGCAAGTGACTTCCGTTCCGGTTTATGGGAAAATAGCTTTCTGACTTGACCTCTATAAACAATTTCCAAATGAGCTCAGTCACTCATGTGTTCAGTCACTCATTTTGGGTCTTTTTCAATAAAAAATTAAGTCTTTCACGATTCAAAAAGGAGGACTGTCCATGGTATACTCATTGGCTGATGATGTCAGTCACACATCATCAGCAAAATGAGCAAGCGGTTTCACAGTCAGTTCCTCCAGTTTTAAACCAAGATGGCAATTATGAAGACTGTAATGTCCAGACTTTCATACCAAGACTTCAGAAATCAGTGGATGGCATCACATTTTATACTGACTATGAGCCTATGCCAAACAGCTGTACTTACTGTGACACACAGTACGTGGTACTGCGGGTGGATAGTGCTCCATCACCCCTCCAGCAGCACTGGGACTAACAGCTTTTCCGGTGGAGATCCAGCTTTGCATTCTTTACTGATGGGACACAGACAGCTGATAATGTTGATTTTTTTTCCCCTGGTCAGTTATTAATTTTGCAGTTGAATCCCAAATTGAATTGAATTTTTACTTAATATTCAATTATATAATTAATACCAGTTTAATTGATAGGCCTACTAAGTGTACAAATGTGTATGTGACATAGAAAGAAAGGGAGAAAAACCTGGATTTCAATCAGGCAGTTCAGCAGCAGTATTTTTTTAAAAGAGAATAAATCTCTTTGCTGTGGGCTTTTTAAATTTGCAGACCTTTTGCATGCAATAAAATGCTATAAAACACCCTAAAGGAAAATCCCACACAGCTTAATGTGTGTACTTTAATGGATCAAATGTGCATTTGTATGCAAAACCCATAACTCAGAATTTTAGTGTTTTGGTTCATTCTCAGTGGTCTCACCAGGAGACTTCTTACATTTATGTAGCAGGTTGTTGTTTTCAGGAATAATGAAAAAAATACAGATTAGCTTATGAGGATTGTGACACATTCAGCAGTTAGTAAAGCAGCAAAGAAAGTAAATACTGGCCTCAGTATAATGAAAATATAATTTTAATTACAGCAAATTAAAATTATATTTATCAAAAAGTACTTGGTGTTTTCATTACATCACTACTAAACTCATTAAAGTGCTTTTGGGTTTTTATTCATATGCTATTAAGGCAAGTACCAAATTAATTTTTCTAATTCAAATTCCGTATTCTCTCTGAGCCAAAATAAATAAAAATGTCTGAACCCCCAATGTGTTACACCACACCCATTTGCAGTGTATGCAAATATTATCTGACCCTGGGGCTAGGTTTAAAAATATGTTTAACAATACACTTCCTCCCACCACCAGCAGCATCCTATCACTGCTTCTCTAGGAATCTACTCCGTGGACATCACGCAAATTTTCGGTTTGAAATATGAAAACTTGCCTCCAGTGCATAGTGAAGATAAAAGTCCCTCTGCCGCCAGCCAAGGGACCGCCAGTGAAATGATGAATGGCCATGTCTGCCTGCCGAGGTGGACAGGAGGAGCTACAGTACGAATGGGAGTTTGGCGTCAGAGTACTCTCTCATACTCAAGGTGTGAATCGAGACTGACACTTCTAATTATGGAAACACATCAAATGAGTGACCTTGGGAGGCACTCACGTATTCATGCACAGACATAGATAAAATATTTTCTCACATTAAAATTCACAATTCAGCTGACTGTCTGTTGCCACTGCTGCAATCTGCTGCCACCTGCAAACTGAGCTCTAAAACCACTGGTACAATATAGAGAAACAGTTTTACCCCTTACACATTTACACTGTACCAATTTATAATGTACATACATACACACCATATCACGTTTCACTTAGGAAAAAAAAAACACCCATACCCCCCCCACACACACACACACAAACCACACAGACATCATCCACTGTTGTCTTTATGAAAACAATGGATAAGCTGAACAAATATTTGATAAAAATCCACCCAAGCAAATGTATCCATTTCAGTTGAGTGCTTTGTCCAATAAGTATTCATGTCACCACTTCACTGACATAAGTTCAGTAATCCTAATAATTTCTTCAACCTAAAGCTAACACATCTCCTGTGCATATGCAAGCTACAGAAAACATCTAGTGACAAGCATGGCAGTGACAACCTGAAGCAACGTCAACCCCCAAAATCATGTTATATCACACACTGACAACACATTGCTCCAGCTATGCTAAAGTAAGTACCCTTTAAACATGTTGCAGCATGTTTTCCATCAGGACAGAAGGAACACACACACACACAAAAAATAACCGTGAATCCTTACAGCATGCAAATGATGCTTAATGTCCTCTGGCTCTTCACTGTGCTGTCAACACTCTTCTGCAGAACAGCTCAAAGCACACTGATCCATCTCCAAGACATGCATAAGAGGGTAAACGTTCATGAGTGTGTAAGAGGCAGTGGGGTGCATTTCAATTATCTTTGCCACTAAGAGATATTATGATCATCCTTATCCTTCCAGCAAGCAGCAGCAGCAGCAGCAGCATAGGAAGCCTGCAGCAGAGTCAGTGCAACAATCCACGGCTCAGAAAAACATGTACGGCTTGACAGCAGACAGTAGATGGTACACTACCTTAGCAGAAAGGAATGATGAAATGGCAGGTGTTTCCTACTGTGTCAAAAGGAAAGAAGAGCAGCCAGCAGCAGGACCGGGACGATGTAGCATAAAATGGTTCATCAATGCTCGGCAGAAAGAGGCACAGCCAGGCAGCGCAGGAAGAGAGAGAGCGAGAGAGAGAGAGAGAAAGAGAGAGAGAGGGACAGCCAGCGAGCATCATTCAGTTCACACTACCATGGCTGTGCAGCAGAGCACACACAGCAACACGCCCCCTTCCTCTTGCTCTCTCCCTTTCCTCTCTCTCTCTCTCTCTCTCTCTCTCTCTCTCTCTCTCTCTCTCTCTCTCTCACACACACACACACACACACACACACACACACACACACACACACAAACACACATATATACACACACACACACGCTTAGTCACACAGACACAAGCACGCAGGGGTGCAGAGGCAGTGCAGTGTGCAGCAGCACCGAGCAGTGCACCCTCTCCAGGATGTCTTTGGTCCTCTTTAATCAGAACTGTCTCTGTCCTATTCTGTGCAGTCACAGACAATTCTGTCAATAAATGCTTCCAGTAACATGCTACAGTATAATTCTGCCTGCTCACCTAACCACCGCTGATGAGTAGCCATGACTGAAGCTGGCAAGGTCATGCAAGGTTCTCTAACATCCCCCTTTGCTATAGGCTCCCAGCTTTGTTGCACTACCTCTCAGCTACAGTATTTCTTTTGCAAGCTAATACAGGAACACCGCCTGGCCTCATCATGGGTCATCATGCCACAGAGGCTCCCCCGGCGGCTTGACAAACCCTCACTCGCTGAACAGTTGGGCAACGCCAATCAGCTGTCACAAACAGCAGCAACACTGCTGCCATCCAATCACAGATCAGGAAATCAAGTGCAGAGGGGTATTAAAGGGGATTATTTGGGTCATCCTGGGTTTTTTTTCCACTATAGAGAGATATGGAGGAGAGCAGAACAGCATGCGCGGTGTGGCTGCCCTCTGTGGCTGACAGTGGTGCTGCACTCTGTTATGGGAAAAGCAGAGGGGAAGAGCAGGGCCCAAAACGACTTTCCTCAATGCTCGATCCTCGATGCTTAGCAACTACAGCAGGTTCTTATCTCCTGTCTTGGGGCCTCCCTTCCCCTACAGCAGGACCCTCTCTGCAATCCCAATCGGCAGCTTATTTTGCACAGCATCTGTTGAAGACTCAAGGCACCACAACACCACAAGCAACTGTCAACTGTTCCCACACGTGTCCTCTACCTGCTGTGTAAACACTTGGGAGGCGCTTAGCTCTGACAATGAGCAGGAAGCACTTTTCTTTTTTTTTTTTTTTTTTTTTTTTTTTTTTAAGCCTGTCATGCCTGGTAGATCTTGCAAGCAGAACTGTGATCTGAATGCGTTGTTGTGCCAAACATATTTGCTATTTCAAGATGAGCTCTATAGGTTCTCAATAGGCTCTTCTTGTTGATGTTTTAACCCTTTATTTTATTTATCTGAGTTATTTTTCCACATACTATGTAACAGCCAGAGCTGACAGGCTGAAGAAGAGGAAAATAAAGAGAAGAAAAAGGGAGAGAGAAAGGGAGCAAAAAAAAAAAAAAAAAAAAGGGGAAAGAGCACAAGTCTATTAATCAGATAGTTCATCACTTTAACATATAAAAAAATACTATCAATACTTGCAAAAATAAATTTGTGTGTGAAAAACAAAACTAACAAAGCATGTTATGCACACCAACAATTTTGTTGAGTTGTGATTGAGTGGGTGTTTGTGTCTGTGTCATGTTTGTGTCTGTGTCATGGAACGTACTTACCAATGAGGGCAAAACGCTGCAGCTCCACCCATCAGAAGCCAGAGGCAGGTACGGAAAGCCCCCGGAAACCCAGGCCACCAGCAGCCCAACCAGGGCCAGGAAGACCCCCGGCCACGCAGTCCAAAGACAACCGCACACCCACCCCAGCAGACGGGAGAGGGTGGTCTCAGACAGAGCCCCCCCAGTCGAGGAGCGAGGGCTCCAGGGAACCCAAGGCGATGGGGAGCCAGCCCCCCCCAGCGGCCAGCCCCCTGCACTGGCCGGCGGCAGGGCCCCCGGGCCCACGGCACCCAAGGACCGCCCGACCCTCCACAGAGCCCCCCCCACGCCGAAGAAGCCAACGCAGCCCCGCACCGCACCCCCAAGGGGGGCAGGCCAGCACCCACGCCAGAACACCCAGCCCCACCCAGGAACCCCAAGGCACCCCCATCCCAGGGGGGCAGGGGGGAGGAGGCAACCAGCAAGGAGCGGCCAGGAGGCAAGGCACAAGGCCCAGACCCAGGTCCAGCCATACATACAAACACACCCAGACACCCGTGTACACATTTATACACAGATACTCATACATGCCCATACATACTTACCCACACACAGATATGCCATACATACACATTCACTCACCCCCCCATACTCACGGAGACGGTGACAAATACACAAAGACACACATTCATCCATAGCTACCCACCCTCTGAAGGCGGGGCAAGTGGAAACCACCCCAGGACGCCACCAGCCCGGTCCCCAAGGAACCACCCGACCCCTACCCCGGGCAAGACGCAAGAAATCGGGGTGTAAGATGACCCATCCACCCCTCCTCCTCCCCAACTTGTAGGTCTATGTGTTAATGTTTGTGAGTGAATGAGGTGTATAGGGTGCAGTTAAAATTGAGGGGACAGTTATGCCACAAGCGCCAACTGTTGGTCGTCAGTGCTTGCCCACACTGCCCCCCCAAAACCCTCCATGTCTAAAGTGCAAATAAAATTTGGAGACAGACAGTGACGAGGATCCGAGTGGGCAGGAAGCACTTTTCACTGTAGCACACATTTATAGGTAAATCTCATCTAAGGCACAGCACAGTATGATTAAAAATAAGACTCTGTGTGTTTTTATTCTGTTTTTCAAAGATTTAAGTATTATAAATGGACCAATTGTTCAAATTCAGAGTTGGAATTTGATTCAAATTTGTATTCTCTTTTATCAAAACTTTTACCAGACATCTGTTGCTCTGTACCTAAAAGACACATATTTAACAACAGAACATTCAGTGTTGATTTTTTACTAGTGTTGATATTCTGTGATTATCTTTACATTTCTACAGATAATCTTTGGTAACCACATCCTAGAACAGTCACAAAACATTTCCATGATAAACAGATTAGAGAAAGTACATACTGCACTTTTGTAGAAGGATATACACTGCATAATGTCTTTCTGTTCATATACTCTATAACAATAAACCAAATATAATCTATACTTACAGGTATTCACATCATATTATACTCGTGTGTACTGGAATATTACTACATAATGCACCCACGCTACATAATCTGCTGCTATCAATGCATTATGTAGAACATCACTATAATCATAAGGCATGTACAAAACATAATGCAACCATGCTGTTTACATTTGAGCAATAATACTGAGCAGTAGGTATGGCTTTAATATTGCTCAATGATGAGTCATAGTCTCTACTATTTATGGCCATGAGTCATCCCTGACCAATGCATTAGACAAGGCTCAGCCAATCAGATGTTGGCATCAGACACTAATCAATAAGGCTGTAGCCTAAAATTGATGCTACTATAAACATACTGGCTCTTTATCTTGAAATTTGGGATTCCCCAGTTTCTCATTATCTGGCTACTGCCAGCTGTTCAGTGACCTATATAAGTTGCTATATATGGGGAATCCCCCCCTTTCTCCATTTCAGTCAATAATGGTCAGGTAGGGACAGCCAATCACACAGCACAATATGATAACATGATTAGGGTAAGCCAATCAGGCATGAGAAAGAGGGTGCATATCATAAGCATATATTATCCCAGCATTAGCAGCCTGAAGTCCTTCATGCCAAATTTCATGGCTCAACTCCTTGCGGTTTTGGAGTCTATGGACTGGTATTTCACTGGGTCATTTCTTAGTCCCACTTTCTCTTTTTATTATAGGAATTTTTATTTTTCATCTTTCCAAAGGAAAATCCATGATAAAATAGACACAATGATTATTTCAGTGTTTGAAAAATGAAATGTATTCTTATGTATAAAAAAAAAATCATTGACATCCACTTTTGTCACTACCAAAACAATCAGGTCACAGCCATAACTTTGCCATATATTATGATTATGACTCTTTTCGTAGTGACAATTTTAGCTAATTCTTAACATAACTCAGCAACACTAGGCTAAAAATGACTAGCAATCACATATTTGAAAAGATGTTCATGAATACAAACATAGCCTATATCACTAAAAACAGTTACTACTACTACTATTACTAATTATCTACTTACTATACAGCCATTAGAGAGAGGAAGTCTGTCTTTATTGTTGGTGAAAGCTTGGGGAATGTGGCTGAAAAAAGGCTCCCCCTATGGACCATAACGCTTCTTGTTTCTGTGGTGAATGAAAACATAGGGCAGCTTTTTTGACATCTACTTCTTGAATTCATGACAAAACAGAATCATTTTGAATATTTAAACTTCCTTTTAAAATATATATATATATATAAAAAAAAAAAGGTCTAAAATACAATCAATTTTTTTTTTTTATTATTTAAATCATGTTTTAATTTATTTAAATTTAGACGTTAGCATTTGGGCCAGTTGCCGCCCAATGGAAAGTCACATAAAAAGGAGGATATCATATACAGTTAATTTAGCACTATCTGAACTAATGCTTTGAGATTAATTAAAATCACAACGACATTTATAAATATCAAGGGTCTGAATATTTGTTTTTTAAAATGTGTTCTTAAGTATGGGACTACAGTTTGAACCAATTTGGTAGAATAGCCCAAATGCATTTCAAATATCCGATTCGAAGTGCGTCCATGAAGGTGAAAGGGTAAATTTTTTGTATATATGGGTATATTGTTTTCCTCCATCACACCGAAGCTCTCCGGGTAGACACAGCATTTAAATAAAACCATTACCTGTTACTGACTAGCTGCAAATTGTGTCTAAAAATCTCGAAACAGAGTATTTTTCTATCCCTAAGAAGGACAAAGCTGTACAGGGTACATCAACTTGTTTCTTCATTTTATTCTTTAAAAAATGATTCAGTGGATGCCTGCCTACCTTCGAATGTTAAAGAGAACCAAACCTGGGCAGACAGCTGTCAAAAGCTGTCAGAAGGCAGAACAGCAGCTCCAGGCCTGCCTGCACCCAGCTTACTGAGACACATTTGGAGGTGTGAACAACTGTTTTGACATTCCCTTTTGTGAAGGTTTCTGAATATTATTAAAAACTGCACAACACAGACAACACCAAGAGCTCAGCTTATACATTGAGATGATTTGGATACGCTGATGCAGTCAGACAACATTTAGTAGAAAATTACTCATAATGTGCATATGATAAAGAGGTAGAGGTCAGACTACACATATTTCTTTGCCATTTTAAAGTGGAGACTAAATACTGGTTTCAGTTGCTACAGACCACTGCACAGGCTTCAGTTATATTAAAGTACACCAGGTCCTGCCCTGCCTCCTGCTGTTTGCCTGCAGCATGAACTACTCTGATGCTACCTACACAACCCTGTTCTAAACACTTTCATTCCTCTTGTTGTTATGTCAGACCCCTATGTAAAAATTATAGACATTTTTTAAATGAACTGCTCATGGATGGATTTTGGATTTCCTTTAGAGGCTTGTAGACAACGTCTGTATGTGAATACAAACTCTTACTAGTGCCTGAACAAGCTTCACATTCTCCTCTTGTTACCCCTGTAAGCAAATTACTGCACCTGCAGGGATCATTTAATCAAGCAAATAGCTCAACTTTGTGAACATTAGTCATGTAACACGCTGAGAAGATTGTGTACTGATCATTGATGTGTCACAACATTGTTCTCATCAGATTTAACAGTTCTACTTTGCTTTTTCCAGCTATGAGGACTGTCACTTATTTTATATCATATACCTGCCACAGGTCCATGAAACAGTGTAACTACTCCAGCAGCTAGAACTGGAAGACAGTTTGAGTGTACCACTATCACAACAGTAACTGCCACAGTAGTTTCTTTCCAACTGCCTCGTTTTTCACTCATTCCCAGAAGATCAATGCTGAACACACACGTACACGACACAGAAACACACACACACAAGTTTCAGGGGTTTTCCTACTCATAGTGGGCTTTTCAGGCTAACAATAAGCATAGGTGTGCAGGTAAAGTAAATAAGTCAGTGCTACCTTTTTTGACACAAGTCTGTGGATTTCATATTATTTCTGGCCATTGAATAACCAAAACTGTTTGTGAAACTCTTATAAATGAAATCCCAGATACCATAACTATGGGAAAAATAATATTTTACTACAGTGAGTTGGTGAAGGTGTCAAAAATTCCTCTGTTCAGGAAAATCTAAGCCTTGAGATGGCATGCAGTTTACTACGATCAGGATATAAGGCTGCTTAGGTTATTTACTAATCTAGCTGTAGTGTGCACATCTTGAAAATAAATTCTCTCTCTCTGTGTTTCAATTCAGTTCAGTTCAATGCAATTTTATTTACAGTGCAAGTCAAAAGTTTGGACACATCTTCTCATTCAATGTTTTTATTTATTTTTTCCTACATAGTAAATTAATACTGAAGTCATCCAGACTATGAAGAAACACATAAGGAATCATGTAGCAAACTTAATAGTGTTAAACAAACCAAAATGTGTTTCAGATTTTTGATTCTTCAAAGGAGGCTCCTTTTGCTTGATTACAGCTTTGCACACTCTTGGCATTCTCTCAATCAGCTTGATGAGGTAATCACCTGAAATGGTTTTCCAACAGTCTTGAAGGAGTTCCCAGAGGTTCAGAGCACTTGTTGGCTGCTTTGCCTTCACTCTGCGGTCCAACTCGTCTCAAACCATCTCAACTGGTTTTAGATCAGGTGATTGTGGAGGCAACACTCCATCACCCTCTTTCTTGGTCAAGTAGCCCTTACATAGCCTGGAGGTGTGTTTTGGGTCATTGTCATTGTTGAAAAACAAATGATAGTCCCACTAAGTGCAAACCAGATGGGATGGCATGTCGCTGCAGAATCCTGTGGTAGCCATGCTGTATAATTGTGTCTTGGATTTTGAATAAATCGCCAACAGCGTCACCTGCAAACCGCCCCCATACCATCACATTTCCACCTCCATACTTCACAGTTGGAACTACACATGTAGGAACCATCCGCTCACCTTTTTTGCGCATTACAAAGACATGGCATTTGGAACCAAAAATCTCAAATTTGGACTCATCAGACCAAAGGACAGATTTCCACTGGTCTAGTGTCCAATTCCTTGTGTTCCTTGGCCCAAGCCATTCTCTTCCTCTTGTTAGCTTCTTTGCAGCAATGTTAAGATGTGTGTGCTACTTGAACTCTGTGAAGCATTTAGGTGAGTTCTTATCTGGGGTGCTGTTAACTTGCAGTTTCTGAGGCTGGTAACTCTGATGAACTTATCCTGTGCAACAGAGAAAACTCTTGGTCCTCCTTTCCTGGGGCGATCCTGATGAGAGCCAGTTTCATCATAACGTTTGATCATCTTTGTGACTGCACTTGAGGATACTGTCAAAGTTCTTGAAATTTTTCAGATTGACTGACCTTCACTTCTTAAACTAATGATGAACTGTTGTTTTTCTTTACTTAGTTGAGTAGTTCTTCCCATAATATGGATTAGAACATTACTCAAATAGGGCTATTCACTGTATACCGACTCTACCGCTTCACAACACAACTGATGGTCTCAAACACATTAAAAGGGCAAGAAGTGTGAGAAACTCTTGACAAGGCACAGCTGTTAACTGAAAGCCATTCCAGGTGACGACCTCATAAAGCTGACTGAGAAAATGCCAAGATGTGCAAAGCTGTTATATATGGGGAATTCTTTCAATTTTATTTATATAGCACTACAGAGGTGCCTACTTTGAAGAATCTAAAATCTAAAACATATTCTAGTTTGTATTTTGTTTACTAAATAATTCCATATGTAATTCTTCATAGTTTGGATAACTCTAGTACTAATCTACAATTCTGACAATAAAAAAAACCCACTAAATTAAAAGCTGTGTCCAAACTTTTAAATGGTAAGCCAAAGAGATGTTGATGCAAGTGAAAAAGCCCATCAACAGGCTGAAAATCTAACATGAGCCTATCAGAAAGACATCAAAACCTTTAGGAGTGACCAACAACCTGGTTTATTCTTAAAAAAGAATGAGTACACTGGCCAGTTCAGCAACACCAAAAGTCCTGAAAAGCCACAGAAGACAACTAAAGCACCTAATGAAACACCCTTTACAACAACTAACAGAGTCAAGAACACTCTCAGAGAGGCAGGCGTGTTTGAAGGCAGCTGCAGTAAAAGACCTGGCAGAGCATCTCATGGGAGGAAATGCAGCATTTGATTATGTACATGGGTTCTAGATTTCAGAAGTCACTGACTGCAAAAGATTTTCATCCAAGTATTAAAAACAATATTTTTATTTAGAATTAGGTTAGTTTTACCAATTACTTTTTTTCTGAAAATGGGAGACTATAAATAAAAATGGCTGTAATTCCTAAACAGTTAATGTAATCCTTTAGTTAAAACCCTCTAATTTAAGCTGAAATCTACACTTTAATTACATCACATTGATTTTTAGCTCTTAATCCTATTGTGGTTTTGTAAAGAGGCAAAACTACAAAAAAAAATTTGTCCTTGTTCAAATACTTATGGATCTAACATTATCTAGAGTGTATTTATTGAGCAGCAAACACCACTTACATTGTTATATCTTGTTAACTTATTAGCTAATATATGAGATGAAACTATTACTATAAGGCACATATGGCTAAATTTGTTTATGATAGCCTCTGTGACAGTAAAGAGTCTTGTTTGAGGAGTGCATGATGAGGTCAGATTATGGCTGCAGACATCAACAAATGCTGACCCAGCCAGTGTCCAGACACTGTTAAATCAAAGCCTATTCATTGAAAGCTTAGCAACCAGCACACAGCACTCACCTTATCCGTGCCTCTCATCCAGCTGTTCTTCTTTGCTGCGGCTAACCTTTGCTTCTGGCTCCACACTACTTCCCGTTGAGACTGTCTCAGGAGTTTCTCCACCTTGCAAGTCTTATGACAACCCATTGTCCCCTGGGACATAGAAAAATAGATGTCAAGTTAAGCCTTGCATCAGTCACATTTCATCTCTCATTTGGTATAAGCAATAACCTACCATGACAGAACAGTTTGCATGCTTCCCCAAATGCTTGTCATGGTCAGCAGTGTCGGATGATGATCTCCAGCATGTTCAGATTATAAATATCTGTATTCAACAGAGTTACATAATAATGGATTTGGATTATTGTTAGTCCACACAGACAGAAAAGATGGCACAGCTGCCACAGGAAATGCAAAAAGCATAAAACTATAACTACACTTCAGTAATTAAAAACAGGCAATAGTGACTTTTTTATATGCATTTCTTCTCAAAGCATCTGATTTTGTTGCTAAGATTACAATATTATGTGCACCTAGAAAATGTTAAAGGCTGTTAATACTGTGGAAATCGTGAAAACTATAAGTTCTATTTTACTTTGTTAAACTCAAGTTTTTCATATGCATGACTAAAATCATTGTTTTTACATGTGAGACATTTGCAGTGTATGCTGGATCAGACTACAGTTTAAAATTCATGCTTTTATTGACATAAATTTGTGATTTATAGTAGCTGTGGGTCGTAATGTGACTACAGATTAAGTACACCCTACAAAATCAAATGGTCACAAGTTGCAATACAGTTCCACTGGGTCATCTAGGCCAGCATGTTCCAGACCCACAGAGTAGACTATTAGCTGCTGACTTTTCCCTCCCTGACAGCTCCACTTCCAGTTAAACAAAGCACTCTAATATCCTGTACTAATTTATATTTTGTGAGGAAAATGGGAAAAACATACAATGATTTATTGAAACATGCTAACACAACTGGCAATGCAGAGTTTGTACAGTTCTAACGAGTTTGAAAGTCAATATTTGGTACAAACACCTTAATTCCTTAATTAAAACACCAATATAGCCTGAACTCTCTAAGGCAGCTTTCTTCTTATTTCTTTAAGTAGTCTTCAGGAACAGTTCTCCAGGCTTCTAGTAGGACATTCAAAGCTCTTCTTTGGATGTTGGCTGTCTTTTGTTCAGTTCTCTGTCAAGATGATCCCACACTGCTTCAGTAATGTTGAGGTCCGGGCTCTGAGGAGGTCAGTCCATGACTGATAGAGTTCCACTGTGTGTTTTCCTGTCCAGGTATGCATTTACTGTACTGGCAATGTGTTTGGGATCATTGTCATGATGAAAAATGAAGCCACTGCCAATCAGCCACTTTCCAGATAGTATTGTACGGTGGATCAAAATCTGATGGTACTTTTCTGCATTCATAACTCCATCAATTTTGACAAGATCTCCATCACCACTGGCTGAAAAGCAGCCCCAAACCATGACAGAGCCTCCGCCATGTTTTACAGATGGATGTAGACACTCACTGTTGTGCCTCTACCCTGATCTCCTCCGTACATATTGATGATGATTGATGAGCCTTTTCTCCCTGTTTCTGTTCCTAAACAATGGCTTCTTGACAGCCACCCTTCTACTGAGACCATTTCTGATGAGGCTTCAGTGAACAGTAGATGGATCAACTGAAGGGCCAGATACATTTCTCAGGTCCTGTGTGAGATCTTTGCTAGATTTTTTTTCCTATTTCCTAAGGACAGAACTTTCAGATACTGTTCATCTGCTGTACATAGTTTTATAGGCCTGCCATTTCTTCTTTTGTCCTCCACTTGTCCAGTTACCTCAAATTTTTTTAAGGACACACTGCACTGCTCACCGTGCTGGGACACACCAAGTTTTGGTAAATAACTCTTTTGGACCTTTTTGGTGCAAAAATACTATTTGATACCTGTCCATATGTGTTATTTCTCATATGAACAGTTTTTGCAACAGGCAATTTAAATTATCCATAGATAGATAGATAGATAGATAGATAGATAGATAGATAGATAGATAGATAGATAGATAGATAGATAGATAGATAGATAGATAGATAGATAGATAGATAGATAGATAGATAGATAGATAGATAGATAGATAGATAGATAGATAGATAGATAGATAGATAGATAGATAGATAGATAGATAGATAGATTTTATTGTCATTGTACTAGAGTGCAATGAAATTGAGCAGCAATCCTTAAGGTGCCTAAACCCAATAAAAACATTCAATAACTTTAAGAACATTCAATAAACTGCAGATTATTGCACAGGGCCTAAGTAGCTTAAATAAATACTTAAATAAATAAATAAAATAAAATAAAAATTCATGTGGTGTGTTTGCAGTATTCAATTCCCGTACAGCGCTGGGGTAAAAGCTGTTTTTCAGTCTGTTTGTCCTGGATGTGACGGACCTGAAGCATTTTCCAGAGAGCAGCTGTTGGAGATCCATCCATCCATCCATCCATCCATCCATCCTCTTCTGCTTATCCTGTTCAGGGTCACAGGGGGGCTGGAGCCTATCCCAGCTGTCATAGGGTGAGAGGCAAGGTACACCCTGTACAGATCACCAGCCTGTCGCAGGGCTAACAGGCAATTTAAAATTGTTATTTGCATGGAAAAAACAACATCAAGACTACAACTTAAGATGGAGACTTTTGAAACAAAGTGGAGACCTATAACTAAATTCATACTGTAGCCTTGACACCTCTATCTATTTATTTAGTTATTCGTTTGTGTACTTTCTGAATTTATTTTGTACTATTATTATTCTGTAATTTTATTACCTTAATCTGTATTTCCACTATGTCTACTGTAGTCCCTGTCACTGAAATTATTGAGATGTATATATCCATGGATGTTGTTAATGAATATAGATCTCTCTTAATGGGACTAACATATATTTGAAGGAAATGTATCTCTGTTGGATCTGTCTCCTCCATCATTAATCCCTGGATAACTTTTGACAGAGCCGGAATTTAAATAGCCTGTTTGGTTGGTGTAGGTGAAATGTTCAAAACGGTCTGCGTAAATAAGATGTTAAGATGTGAAATGTGAGATGGGACAAAGGTGGACATGTATATGTTGATAAAATTGTTATTGAAAATAAAAAGTTCTAAAAAAAAAAAATTGTTATTTGCAAGGTTTCCTGTTATGTGTAGACAGCACTGTGACAGCACAGTGCCTTTTTTAATGCTTGAATAATTCATTGGTCAGTGTTAAGCATTTCTCTGAAAATGTCACATACAAAGACTGGATTGAAAATGAGTGGAAACAGCAGCCAACAGCCGAAGAAAAACTTTGCAAGACCTTCAGAAAGTCTGGAGAACTATTACTCAAGACCACTTTAAAAAAAATTACAAGTAATTCTGGCTCCTTAGAAGGTAAATACTATAACTAAATGAGGAGTGGGTCAAGACTTTTACAAGGTACTACATAATTCTTGCATACAGAATTTCATACAGTGAACACTAGTAAAATTCTTTCTGTAAAAGTAAAAGTACTCAAAAGCAAAATCAATTCAGTTAGAGTTGAGAAGAGCTAAGTACAATGGCAAAGGTGCACATAAGGTCAGAAACAAGGAGCATTGCTAGTTTTTAAGTGTGTGTTTAGTATTACGCTTGTTAGCATTAATATAACAGACACACTTGCAGCTTTGTCAGCTGAACTTCCACAGTGTTTGTGGGCATACTGACCTCAAACCAGCCCCGAGAGATGGAGTCTTCTGGCCACTGTAGCTTAAGCCAGGGCTTTGCCATCAATAGAGAAATTAGAATAGTGGCTAGAGTTGGATGACAAAGCCACATTATCTCCAGTAAGCTGCTTTAAAAAATATTCAAATGTCCTCAAAAAAGTTATTTAAGTAAATGTAACAGTATAAAGGATTACTATACACCTTCACACCTCCTGAACAAAATGCTAAGAGTATACAGTAATTATAGCATTTTTCCCAAGCTAGCTTAGCCAGATGTAATACCTTGCACTGGGCAAACAAGCTAGTTTAAGAAGAACCAATATTCATCTGCTGTACATAGTTTTTTAGGTCTGCCATTTCTTCTTTTGTCCTCCACTTGTCCAGTATCCTCAAAACTTTTTAAGGACACACTCCTCCTTAAAAAGGAGCAGCATTGCCTTTGAGCAGTAGCATTAGGTTAAGTCATTCTCCATTGTGCATATTGATTTCTATTTTGACTGATAATTCCAGCCTTCACTCAGGACAGAGGTCAAATGTCACTACTGTTGTTTTTTTAATCCCCCTTCCAATACTGCACTTTCATCACATCCAGTGGCTGGTGAATTGACACTATAAATAACACTGAAATTAAATAAATTCAGCCTATTCTAGCATTTTACTGTGCACATCGTTCATTTCTATTGTGTTCTCAGCAAAACTGTTTATTTAACAATTACAGTTTATTTGTTGATTGGCACAACCTATGAAATGCTGCAGTATTTTGGTTTGCTTATAATCCACTCATATTTCATATTAGCAGTGCCCCTCAAGCCTCACCTTCATCAAAATCAAGAAAAGTTGGTCTGGCAGGTGAGGATACCAGTTCCAGCCAATGGCTCCTCACTGTTCCAGTGATCTGCAGGTCATGCACCAAAAACTAGTAAGCACACTGAGACATAAGAAATGCAAAAAATTGAAAATTATTTTATGTGGAAAGTAATGAAGCTTAGGCATAAGTTCACTAAGGAAGATCTGAAATCCCTCATCTGCATGCCTACAGGTGTTTGGCTGATTATCCATTTTATTTCACTCCCACTTACCCACCCTGTCAAATTCAGTGCTGACGTCATCACTTCTAGTCTGATCATCTTTTTGCCCACCTTCCTTCAAGCCTCTGCTCAGCATGCTTTAAATATCACTGCTCATCTGTCATTCTCCCCTTTTCCACAACCCAAGAGCTCCTTCCAATTCTCCATCTTGGTCTCCACCACCACCAGCATCTAAACTCTTGGGAGTCCTGCTCTAATTCCTATCGCTACTGGGATTTGCTTCTGCTTTGATGGGCCATCTGAGTCTAATCACCAAGTAGCTAATGGTATTTCTTATCAATACATCATGTTCAGTTTCTCCTAATGAGCTCTCATTTAGCACAATTAAACGACACTGGTGAGTAACACTGACTAGCAGAGTATGGACTGAGTATCTTTAGCATGCTGACCAATGGTAGAAGATCTCTTATTTATGGTCCATGAAATGTTTCATTTTTTATAATTCCCCATTCAAACAGACTGATGGCTGCATTACAGTCCTCAGACTACTGTGTGGCTCATGGAAGATTTCCTTTTAATGACTAACAGTAGGCTATTATTCAAAATTAAAAAGATACTAATTCAAATGAACAATCATCCATATTCCTCAAAATATTGTTTGCACACTTGTTATCATTTACCATGCTTTAACTTCTCCATATTTCCACAGAAATTACTCATCCAAACAAACTGCTGTGGCCAAGTTAAATCACAGTTCATAATATCTCTTGATTTGACATGTGGGATCAGTACTTGAAACCATCCCTGTGTTCCTATTTAAGGACATTCACTGGTGTTTCATTAAAAGTGCACCTCTGAAAGAGCCTTTGATCTAACTCAAAGGAGAGGAAAGGGAGAAAAGACCTTGCCCTCCAGGGACTCACTTCCACTTTCCTAACTAATCTTGTTTGGTTGATTACACAGAAGACAAGTGCTTTGTGCAAAGTACTCATTAGGCCTGAAGTAAACAGCAGCCTCTGTTTCTTTCTGTTTCCTTTAAACAAACTGAACCTTCAAATGTTTGAAGTGTTCTTAGAGCAGGCAAATTACCTATAGTTTTGTCTTGAATATTCAGAGTTGTTTTGATTTTTTTTTAATTAAGAAAATAAACACAAACAAGTCTTTTCATTCAGGATTTTTATTTTTATTGTATTGCATTATTTTTCAGTATAAAATACAAAAAATAAAATAAAACAAACAAAAAGAGTCTCACAATGAAAACGTGTGTTCTTGAAATATTATTCCAAGAGTCTTACATTACCATATGACTCTTTTCACAACAATATTTCAGTCATCACACTCACTAGTTGTGACAAATACAGCTGAATAAGCTGAGGTTTCATATTAAAATCTCAAGAAGGCACATTTATAAGGTTGCCTTTTTAAGCAGTGAATGAGTTGCTGGATTCTAAGTGATTACACTGAAAATGTTTCTTTGTAACTGCGAAAAGTTACAGTGAATAATTTTTACTTTTCTATTCTTAAAGGTCTCCTGAGCTGTAGCAGCTTAACAAGAACATTGAAAAAAAAACACATACTTGAATATGTAAACACAAATTATGCCATCAGTGCTCAGAGAATTAAACAGCTCACATGTTTTACACTAAAGCAACAGTTTGACAAAATTTGTTGCATCAATCCATCCAGCTCCACTATCCAGTTCAGGGTACCAGGGTACCACACTGCACCACTGTGCTGCCCAAGAGTTCAAGTCATTTGCCAAAATGTCAAACTGTTCCTTTAGCACAAAAAAAGCTATCCAACATGAAAAAAAATGGCAGCAATCTAAGGCATCAGCAATCTGTATTGCATAGAAGTGCTCTACTATAGTGTAACATGAGGGCTAATGATGCTCATGCACGTTAAACCTACTTATAGGGGTTGACTGGTATGTTTTTGTTAAGGGATGATAATTATGAAGTTTTACAGTCAAGCAGAGAGACTGATATTTGGAACTGATATGCATTTGCAGTGAAAATATAAAATTTGGTGTCAAAATTAAGATTTACAAAAAAATGTTACCAAACAGACTACTACTAGTCCACCACTATGTGATCTTAAGCAATGTCCCACCCATGGCTCAATCACATCTGATTAGTTACAGGCAACATCTAACAACCAAGGCTATTCTGGCACAGTAAAGTACTGGACTGGAGCTGACCAGGTGAGCTAGACGAGCTGTGTTTGAAGGCAGAATAGGAAATATTCCTTAAGTTTCAATAAACATTGCAAGCTTTTCTTCAGACGGTTCACCCCCACAATCTTATGATCTACTTTTATTATGGCAAGCATGCCCACCTCTATACCTGCTTTATTGAATCAGCCCTCACCCTTGAAAGCCATCAAAAATAGCATCAAATTCCAGAGTGTTGTTAAGGTGTGCAGCAAAGTCGCTTGCACAGCCATGAATGACTTTTCCCATGTGTGTAACACTAAAGAAGGCCTGGTCACAAGCCATTCCTGATCAAGGAGTTCAAGTTGCTCCTTTCTGGTCTTAGACACAGCCTGCCAACATAGAGGGCAAACTATAAAATCATTTTGGTTTTAATATTTATTAGTGGTTCTCTCATCAAGATGTACAACCTTAATTCCACAGTAAAACATAGAAAACATATCAGATGTTTAAACTGAGACATTTTCCTTTTTCATGAAAATATTTGCTCATTTTCAATTTCAAGGCAGTAACATGTTTTAAAAAAGTTGGGACCGGGACAGCAAAAGGTATGAAGAGTAAGCAGTACTAAAAAGAAACAGCAACCAATTAGTTCAGTGACATAATTGGGTATAAAATGAACATCTTAGTGAGACCAAGTTTCCTAGAAGCATTAATCTGCAAAAAAAAAAAAAAACTCGTGGCCCACGGGTCGCATCCGGCCCCACCCCCTACTTCCGGTCTGCGATTTGATGTCAAAAATATAAGACAATTTGGCCCTTTAAGTTACTTTTTTGACATTTCGCTTTCCCCTCCAATTAAGAGGAGTTAGCGAAATGTCAAAAAAGTAACTCTCTGCAAGGACGAATGGCAAAGGATCCCCAAATCCAGGTGTGAAAAACTTGCTGCATCAATCCTAAGACGACTCATGGCTGTACTCGCTCAAAAGGGTGATTCTCCTCAATCCTGAGCAAAGGGTCTGAATACTTATGACCATGTGATATTTCAGTTTTTCTTTTTTAATAAATTTCTACATTTGTTTTTTTTCTGTGAAGATGGGGAGTTGAGTGTACATGAGAAATAAAATGAACTTTTTTGATTTTAGCAAATGGCTGCAATGAAACAAAGAGTGACAAATTTAAAGGGGTCTGAATACTTTCCGTACCCACTGTAATATCAAAAGATTCAGAGAATCTGGAGAAATCTCTGCAGAAGGGACAAGTCTGAAAATCCTCGTGATCTTCAGGCCCTCAGATGCCAATGCATTAAAAACAGGCATGATTCTGTCATGGAAATCAGTGCACGGGCTCAGGAACACTTCCAGAGATCACTGCCTGTGAACACAGCTCACAGTGCCATCCACAAATACAGGTTAAAGCTCCGTCATGCAAAGAAGAAGCCGTGTGTGAACATGATCCAGGCACGCAGTGGTCTTCTCTGAGCCAAAGATCATTTAAAATGGAAAACTTGGAAATTGGAAAACTGCTCTCTGGTCAGCCGATGACCATCCGCACTCAGTTCAAAAGCCTGCATCTCTGATGGTATGGGGGTGCATCAGTGCCTATGGAGTTGGCAGCTTTCACATCTGGAAAGACACCATCAGTGCTGAAAGGCATATACAGGTTTGAGAGTAACATGTGCTCCCATCCAGACATCCTTTTTAGAGAAGGCCTTGCACATTTCATCAAGACGCTACTAAACTTCATACTGTGCTGAACTGACCTGCCTGCAGTCCAGACCTTTCACCAACTGAAAATATTTGGCACACTATGAAATGAAGAACATGACCAAGAAGACCCAGTGCTGCCATCAAATTCAAAATGACCCTTTTTGTTCATTAAAATTGTACATTTTCTCAGTTTAAACATTTGATGTTTTCTATATTCTGTTGTGAATAAAATATTGGGATTTTGCACTTGTGAATCATTACGTTCTGCTTTTAGTTACTTTTTAGATTTCATAACAACTTCATTGGAATTGCTGGCTGTAAAATACCCTCAGGGATAACAAAGGCATCCCTGTCTCAAGCTGAGCATTTTTCACTGTTGCCATCTTGGTGTTTTGAGACCAGATGTGAGCTGTAAGACAGCACTAGCAGCTGAAGCCATATAAACCCATCAGGAAAGTGTTTACTGGGGTCATAGACTAAAGGAACCCAGGAATATTAGTCCCGCCAAATTCTGCAACCAACAGAGTCAGCCCCTGTTGGCCATGAGAAGGAATGCAGGTTTAAGGCACTTCTATTTCTACTGTTTAGACTTTGTTTTGTTTTTGATTGTTTTAATTTAAGAAAATTCATTCATTGATATGAACACTTAGGTCCATCATGTAAATATGCCAGATTTGGCCAAACTTTTTTTTCTTTTAATTTTCATACATGGTGAAATGATGTAAAAGATTTTTAACTGCAAATGTGTATCAATTCCAAACATCAGTTGTTGGTCGCCCTGTTATCAGGAGTTATTGTTAAAAAAAAATAACAACAATGGGGGGGAAATGCTGATCAAGAGATACTTCCTGCAACACTCTTGGAGAGACTGACAGTCTCATTATGAAGCTCATAAAACTTCTGACTGCTTTGGGACTGTGCACGATGAAATTCATTACTCGAAGATTCCAACTATTATGACGAGTAAAAGTATGAAACCTCCACACGTGGCAAGGTAGAGGAGTTTCTGTCAAAAACAGGAGAAAGGAGTTGTCAGAGAAACCGGCTGTACTTGAGAAAGTGCCATTTACAATTCCATCAAACCGTTTAGCAGATAAACGAAACAAGGATTAATAAATTAAGAGATGGATGCTCGGCTTAAGAAGTGGAAGTCGTGGGTGTGGAAGTGTTGTTACCTCACAGCAGGTCTCATGCAGGGGGTTTGGTTAGTCCGACAGACAGGCCAACAATTAGTGCAATAACAGCAAGCAGGATCAACAGAGCAAAGGCAAGGATAATGTATTTCTGGCAAGTGAAGAAGACGTTATTTGAAGTTTAGCTAAAAGTAAGAAACCATCAATAAAAATAACAAAGTATGAACAAATTTTAAGCTTTTCTAACGACTGTCACACAAACCTTAATCTTATATAATTTACCTTTACAAATGCTTGTATTTTTACCAGTGTATAAAGAAATAACTGGAAACTAACACATACCCTCCGGGATTTCTTTTGGTATCTCACTGCTTTTTTGGTCGCTTCCTTTGCACGACAAATGTATTCAGCTGCATTAGAGACGTTCTTCTCAATGTTGTTGACCATATCCCCCTGTAAATTAATGCAAATGCTTTCATTTATTGCATCTAATATTCATATTCTGCAAGCTCCATACTGATGTACCTAGTAGACACTATTAAATAGTAATTCTGCAAGTAATAGAGAGCAGTGTTTGCCTGTGAAAGTTTCCACTTAGATGAGGCCTTTACCTGAGTTTCTACCAGCATTGCCATGTCCATGAACATCGTGTGGAGCTCTCTGATGCTCGTCTCCAAACGCACGATGTCCTGGTGTCGCGACTCTATCTCGTTTAAGGCTTGGCGTGTGATTTGGGAGTCAGATATGATCTGAGGAAGAAAAATTGATTTACACCATCAAACTATTTGTCCAAAAAAAAAAAAAAAAACACCATATTAGGGCAAAGCCCCAACCCCAAAAGATTTACTCCTCAGCCACTAGATGGCAGTGGTGGCATTTTACCAGTCAATGCCTAAGAAATCATACATCAGAGGTGAAGATGGATGGATTTCCACTTTCTAACATGTCTTCTAGTTCTTCATTGGTGGTCACTCTTCCAGCTAGAATAAAAAAAAATGCATAAATACAAAGAATTAATATTATTGTGTGTTATTTGTATTTGATTCAAAGGTTTTGCCTTCCTTAATAAAAGTGACTATTTTGAACAATGTGTGTTTGCTACATTCCATGGACGTAATATGCTGCAGTTTGATGTTAATTCTCAATATGGAGGAGGATCCCTCTGTATATATTTAATTTCTTTTGCCCCATCTCATTCTGCTGCTTCTGGAAGTGCATTCATAGCTAAGGGTTGCATAAGAAGTATCTGAGGTACAAAGGAAATCCACGCACCTCCCAAAGCTCCTGAAACGATCTCTACAAACAGAGGGCTTTCTTTATCTGCAACCATGCCTCCTGTTGTACGGTAACCCCCTGGAGAGAGAGACCTCTGCGCAGGTGCTCACTGTATATCACACACCTTTTGGGGTGGTTGTTCCACAGAGAGACGCACAGAGCAGAGCGCACCACATGTGCAGCTCATCACCGCACATCAAGCACAAAGGGTGTTTACTTGTGTAAATTATTCGCGTTCTGTGACAGCACGGGCCGAGTTATGTCAAAGACAGGTGAGCTACTGTTGCATAGGCCGCTGAGTCCTCTGCCCGTATCCCGGGCAACACAAACACAGAGCAGCGTCTCCAGTATCAGGCTCACCCGCCTGCAGAACTAGAGCCTCTCATTAATGCCGGCCGCAGGGACTGTGGGAGACAATCCTATTTTTTTTTTTTTTTGCATTTCACTATTGTCTCATGTTACTCACAAGTGTATAATACAGGGGATCCGCCTGTTTGTCACTGTCATACTGAATAGAGACGACTAAGTATAATAAGCGGAAAGCATATGTGAAATATGAAGTTGTCTGATTTGACTCGAGTTACAACAAATATGATGATTCCATGGCTGTCATACCTACACAACTGTTTATATATTTATATGGAATATAATGAAACTATTTTACACACTGTTAATGCCATGACCATCTTCAGCACATTTTTCCCTCCAGGTTTGTTACATAACTGTTATAACATACCGTATTTTCCGGACTATAGAGCGCACCATACTATAAGCCGCACCTACAAATTTTTTGGAAAAAACTGGAAACGTACATATATAAGCCGCACCGGGCTATAAGCCGCTGGTATCTCCGCCGCTCTCGGTTTTCCACAATTACTCGGCACTCAGCAGAGGGGGACAGACAACCCCAAATTTGAGTTATAACAAGTCAATTCACCATTGATTCGTTCACGCCGAGCTTACGTGCAGCGGCTCTATTTCCCTCCTGTAGTGCCAGGTCGATAGCCCTCAACTTAAAAGCGGCATCATAGGAAGTTCTTTTTGTGGTTTCCATGATGAGGGAGTTTGAAAAAAATCTCTTTTGTGCCTGCTGCTAGCACTTGTTGGCGCTTTCTTCTTTGATTTCCAACTTTGACGTCCCATGATTCATATCCTGCTAAAGAGCCCCCTGGTGGTTAAAGAAAAATCCACAGAAACGCCGCACCGGGCTATAAGCCGCATGGTTCAAAACGTGGGAAAAAAGTAGCGGCTTATAGTCCGAAAAATACGGTAATTGTGTCTTTTTTAATCAGTTTGACTCTACAGTTTCTACTCATTTAAGTATTATCAAAACTCACAAAACACTGAAGATTTAGTGTCTGGATCTTGAAAAAAACCTGAAAAAAAAAACCCTTTTCTGTTGCAAGTGTCTGTTTATCAACATTAAGGCTGATGCCCAGAGAAGCAGAGAGGAAGCTGGTGTGATCTGTTTCCTGGATCCTGTCCTAACACGGCCTCGGGGTTTTACTTGTCACCTTTTTTATCTCGACATTTGTACATTTTTCCAAAGGACAAGTAATTAAATTCATGTCATGGATGATGATACATTCATAGGTATTACTTTAAAGCCTCAAAAATGTAGCCCATATTTTCTGGTGTTATACAGGTTCAGAAGATCAGTAATTTGTCACTTACTTATCTCCAGCTGTCTCTGGATTCTTCCTTTACTTCTTTCCCTAAAGGACACTTGAGTCTCATTGTACTGGGTCATGACCTCCACAAACTTCCTGGTTAACACGGTGTGCTGAGGACAAGTCAAAACACAAGGACAGAAAATGAGAATGTGCTGCGGACATTCCCGACTTCCACTTATCTGATTCAAGGTTGCAGGGGGGCTAGAGCCCATCCCAGCTGTCATAAGGCAAGCGACAGGTTACACCCTGGACAGGGCACCAGTCTGTTGCAGAGCTGACACATAGAGACAGAGAACCACTCACACCTACCACCTACGGGCAATTTAAAATCAGCCTAACCCCATGCATGTCTTTGGACTCATGGGAAGCCAGAGTGCCAAGAGAGGTCCCAGATTTAATACCTCATACCTCTGACGACTCTGCCGTAGTTGGCCTCATCACAGGTGAGGATGACTCAGAGTACAGACAGTGGACTCAGGACGTCGTGGACTGGTGCCAGCGGAACCACCTCCTGATCAACGCCACTAAAACCGAGGAGCTGGTGGTGGATTTCCGCAGGCACAGACCCACCACACGGACACCGGTGAACATCCAGGGAGTGGACATTGAGATAGTGGACTGGGTGTTCACCTGAACAATAAACTGGACTGGACTCATAACACTGATGCGCTCTACAGGAAGGGTCAGAGCAGACTCTACCTGCTGAGAAGGCTGAGGTCTTTTGGAGTGCAGGGGGCACTCCTGAAGACCTTCTATGACTCTGTAGTAGCATCAGCCATCTTCTATGCAGCAGTATGTTGGAGCAGCAGCTTATCTACAGCTGAGAGGAAGAGGATAGACAAGCTCATCAGAAAAGCCAGCTCTGTCCTAGGATGTCCTCTCGACTCAGTGCAGGTGGTGGGAGACAGAAGAACTCTGACCAAAATAACATCACTGATGGACAAGGTCTCCCACCCCATGCATGAAGCTGTTGCTGGGCTGGAGAGCTCCTTCAGTGACAGACTGCTGCATCCTAAATGCACAAAGGAGCATTATCGTAGATCCTTCCTCCCAGCAGCTGTAAGACTGTATAACCATCACTGCTCCCAACAAAACCACAATACCCTACACACTGTAGGATAATATATAGTATATTGTAAATAGTCCGGCCTGTTAAGGTTCAACACAGGCACATCATGTATATTGAATATAGTATTATTAGGCCTGAAGGCTTCTTTCTTCTTCTTCTTCTTCTTCATAGTGAAAGTGAAGTGAAGGTGCAGTTTAGTGATTATTACACTAACTCCTTTTATACTACAGAAATATTGCCAAAACCATCAAGTAAATGTAGAAGTGAAATTGAGATCATTCACCACTTTGTGTCCTGACCTGTGTTTTCTGAATCCTGAAGTCAACGGAGGCCCTGTTAGCAGCATCATCTTTGGGCATGCTCAGCTCCATGGCTGGAAAAATGTTAAAATGACATAATTGCACCGTTTCAGGCAATATGAAAGAAATGCAGATGACAGCTTAACTCACATTTTAGCTTGGTTCGCACCACATTGGCGTTCCCTCTGATATTGTTGGTCAGCGCAGCAAGTTGGTCCTTTGTTCCTTTTGCACACAAACAGGAAATGTGTTAGATTTGGGTTTGTTTAGGAGAAAGGTAGCCATCCAGACAATCCAAATATTTGATTTTCTCTGATTTCAGTTGGTCACTTGGTAACAACCCTTAGTCAATATCGAGGTCACAAAGTAAAAGATCATTTCCACGTCATGGGTACTGTGATCCATTACATTAACGATAATCACTGATGATTCCATGGCAGAGTAAACTAAGTCATTGTGGCCACATTTCCAGCTCACGCACTAAAGAAAGCTAGAAGCTGATTCTCAGAGGAGCGCTCCCTTAACGTGTCTTCAATTTATAGTTTCAAATCATTTGAAATTTTTAGAAATCATTTTTTTGTAAAACAGCATATTTAAGTCCCCGATTGGGTCCTGAATATCACAATAGTTTGTCAGGTTTGATACAAAATTTTGTGCCATTTCCTGCACAGGTTTCCGGTCAGCCGGCCATTCATTGCAGCTAAGGAAGGAAGACATCTGAAGCATGTTGACTCGGTGCCCAAAAAGTCTGTGTCTATCCATGCATTTCTAAAAATAAAGCAATAAAAAAAACCTAAAGGATGTTAACATCCTAAATCACCCAAACTTACTGTCATCTGGGTTGGGTGTTGACAGGATCATGCTGTGGATCTTCCTCACTTCTTCCACTTGGTAGGAGATCTTATCAATGAGTCCTCTAACTTCTTCCACCTACACCAGCCAACACACAAGAACTCAGCAGTGTCCTTAATTATCATTTCTTTTACCATTAATACACATCCTGGAAGTCACAGCAGTACACACCCTTCTGAAAAAGCTCTCCATGAATCCATCTTGGTTAACTGTGACTGCAACATCCTCTTGTGTTTGTGTGGTGCTCTGTGCGGATGGAAAGGAGAATGTAAAGAAAAGTAGTGGAAATGTGACTTTTTATGCAGCCGGAATATTTCGTGTCCATCGAGTTAAAGCTAAAACCAAACACTTACAGCGGTCAGTTCAGCCAGTCGATCCTTCATCACACCGATCAGCTCGTCTCCCGCTCAGGTAGCTCTACAACATTTGTTGGATCATCCCGTACATCTCCATGTGGACAGGAACATTGGGCCACCGTGCCGCGGAGTAAAGTCCAGATGACCGATAAAAACAGATCGTTTATCTTTGAAATACAGGCACTCGAGGTTATGAAACGACAGTCGCAGAAAAAGGACGCCAGTGCCTCAGGTCTAACAGTTGCTCTATCAAAACTGGGTCCAAAACGCAACTCAAAAATAAACCCAGAAGTGGGTGTTTCTAGTCTACTCTGTGCCGATGTTGCCCACTCACAAGTGCATCGGATCTGTAACACATCCACAATAAGTCTTTCCCTGAATACCCCCCCCCCCCCCCCCCCCCCCCCCCCCCCGCCTCTCTCTCTCTCTCTCTCTCTCTCTCTCTCTCTCAGCCTAATCTGGTGCTCCCTGAATCAAATTTGAACTTAATGATAAATAAATTAAATTAATACAATCCTAACACATTTCGAGAAGGCCTGAACCTAGAAAAAAGTAGAAATATTGTCCCAGTTAAAAGCTGTTTTAGGTACCACTGTGAGACAACACGTGAATCTTTTGTGGCTCATTTGAGTTTATTCAGATTTTTTTATTTTTACTATCATTATTATTTTTATTTTATTTTTTAGACAGCACGAACATCAATAGGCGGTTACATGAGAAGGTTTCGTAAATAATAGACGAGCCCGGCTGGACGACCGCTAAACTATTATTCTTCTGGCCACACAGTGGCGCTGTTTACCAGTGCATATTGACTTTGAGAGCTCTTGGGTGATGTGCCAAAAAGTGATCATATGCCAAAAAGTGATCTCCGGTATTTTAACTGTTGGCCTATAATCTCTCAAACATACGTCGGTCATGAATGATATCAAGTCATTTGGAGCCAGAAAGAACATTCTTGTCACAAGGTGGAAGCTGCAATCACTGTTTTGGCAAAGCCACTTTTATATATCATTTATTTATGCCACTGTCGTGAGACGTGTTTTCATGATACACGTGGCCACGAAGGAGGCAGAAACTGCATCAAATATAACATCATAGTTCTATGAAAAAAAAAAAAAGCCCAAAAAGGGCTGAATTGATTAAGTACAATAACGCAGAGTCATAAAGATACTTCCATAACAGGTCATTTCTTCATTTTATATATAAGCCTTTCATAAATCCTGTTGACTGAAGTCTGTTTATGAATATAAACAAATGTGTTACATATAGAAAAGGCACAGACACATCAGAAATAACTTTTTGGCACAACTCCTGATGACTCCCCACCTGTGGATACAATCTACACTTTCTAAATGCCGAAGTCTCATTAGGAATTTCACAAACTGAAATCACCGAACCAAAAGTCGAACAGGGGCCTACTTCTCACCTGACACACCATATGTCTTGTTTTATGTTTCTACTTGGAGTGTGGCGTTTTCTTATTTAATGCTAATCTTATTTACAGAACATTCCTTCTCTTTTGGTGTGGTTTAACTGTAATCCAATAAAAGTTTCAGCTCCTTTTCCAGATACCGTGGGCATATTGGTGCAATTTCACAGATTTATACACTGCAAAAAACAAATTAGTGCTCAACGTATTCCCGTTGTTCTTTGAAAGCTCGGGTAGCTGCAAGTTGTATACTAATACGAATATTTTGAATGCAAACTCAGATGTGCATCTGTGGATCACACGGTGCAACTCCTGATCTCATTCCCCGTGCAGTCTCCCATTACGCACAAGAAACGCCTTTTACGCACAAACTTTAACGCCCCTCCTTTGAAGATCCCAAAAAAAATGACATCACGTTTTGCAATTCCCACGTTCAGTCCAGCAACAGCCCAGTACGCCTCAACGGAGCTCCTGTACTTCATGAACTTCCCAGATGCAGGCACGGAAACACTAAGAAACAGCTACTTTTTGAATGTCGGGATATAGATTACGGATTATAATTTTCTGCGTGGAAGTTGGGCTTCAGTTTTTATCATGATAGGACAACTTTTCGAGTTTTTCGGCACAGCTCTAAATTGAATCCATTATTGTTTCAGTGGTCTTATTTATATTTATTTATATTTCCAACCTTGGACAAATGGACTTCATTCGTCATTCTTCTGGAACAATGAGCGGCTCTCATTGGATTCATCTTTATCCGGGGATTTAAGTGCTTTCAGAGAATTGGTGTTGTATTTAAAAAAAAAAAAAAACTATGGCATTTAGTTTGCGAATTCACCTTTTTACAGCTTTTGTCTCCTGTATTAAGGTAAACTCACGAAAAACGCATCATGCTGAAAGTTATTATCTCTTCCTCTCATAATTATACAGTCTTCATAAGTGCATTTTAATTTCTTAACAGGTTCATTCTCAAGTGGCGCAATCTCTGAAACATCCAGGTAGTAAGACATTCCTGGACTGACATCTTTCCTGTGCTTTCAGTTGCTAGATTAAATTTTGTATTGATCAAAATTATGTAATAATTTGTTAGAACCAGTTTTACTATCTTCTAATTTCCATGCCAGAGGATGTTATTGACTTGTTTACTTCTTCTCCTTAATCAGAATGGTCTGCTGCATAAACAACTTTTTTTTCCCCCAGTTGTTTGGTTCATTATTATCATCGCTGTCTTTTAATCCATCCTAAATCCAAAATGTGGTTCCAGGAAAGAAAATTTTGATTAACAAGGCTTGATTTGGATGAAAAGCCCTTTCTGGATGCTTGTTTACGTAAACTCTCCGTCCAGGCCTGCAGGTGTTGGCCACGGCCTCGCATTACTGGCCTCTGGATGCCGTGGAAGGAATCCACGAACTGTGGGATCAGATTGGAAACAGACCAGGTTATGTTAACGGAAGTAACATAAGTATGTGAATATGAAAACACCCGCGCTACCTACAGTAAATGTGTTTTTACCACTCACCTTCCAGCTAAAGCCATCGTGCTTTTGAATTTTATGTCAGATTTCTGACTGAAATTGCAGAACAAATCATCTTGCATGTGAACAATTAAAGGATTTGAGAGTGCTGCAGTATTTCATATACAGTAACCCACAGTTGGAGACAGTAAAAGATCTTTTCGGCTAATTTTTAAATAATTTGCAACAGTGTTGCTGAGAAATCATTGAGTGAAAGTTTTAAAAAGTTAAAGAGAGGGATCGGGTATAGACTTGAGCATGATGTGTGAAGTCACACTGAGCTTTCTTTGAGCGCTGCCGTTGTGCACGCTGGTCGCCATCACTCTGTCTCATACCTGTGCATCACGTCCCTCCCATCACCTTTCTTTCACTATTCTGTGTCTTCTGTTTTTGTCTGTATTGTTGTGAATCACTTTTTTTCTCTGTTGTCTTTGTCCAGCTATCAGAATCCACAACCACACTGTGCTCCCTTCTTCCCATAATTCTTCCTATGTGTATACCAATGATTCTGCCTACACTAACATTTCTGCAACACTAGGTGAGGATCCATCACTTTCCTCTGACTGATTTTCATTTGATTTTCATCACCCACTGCTCTTTGTTGTTCCCTCTGTATCGCCACACGGTTGAGCTGAGCCCTTCACACTTTTCTCCCTGTTCAGTCTTCGGTTCTTTGCAGCTTAAGGAAATCTTGGTATATTAATGATAAATGATTGTTCTTCAACGTTATAGTTCATTACACTTGTTGATTGGCTTTTGAGATGAAACAGAAAAAATCTTTATGTTCATCAGATGCAGGGTTATCAGATGTGACTAAAACATCACTAAACTGTCAAGACAATCTTCTGTTTTTGAGAGAAATTATGTCTATAAATTGTGCTTTGTCACAGACATTGTTGAAGGAATGGTCAACAAGGGAATCTTTCTGAATGGAGATAACGGCGGCACTTTTCTTCACTTTGGAAACTACCAGAACACGTGCATTAGTGACCCTACTTTATGTGGTCCTGAGGGTGAGTGCACTGTACTTAATTCACAATTGAACGTACTATCATTTACTGTTACTAATGGCTATTGATTTCTCATCATCCTCTAGGTATTACCTTCTCCTTTTTTTGGAAAAACCATGAGCGACAGTCTCGCTTTGCTGTAGCCTCTGGAGGAAAAGTTATCTCCAACGGCTTCTCGGTCTACACCAACCCCCATGGAGGATATGTGGAGTTTTACACTCGAGGCAACAACCACAGATGGAGGGTCAACATCGAAGTTCCAGGTACTGTGAATAAATTTCCCTTTGTATAGTTACATTTCCCAAGAGGAATGTATTTTGGTCTTGAAAACACCATAAATTGATGGTTATATAATTGCATTCATGGCTTGGTTAACTGAAACCAGATGCAGCTACGGACAGTTGATTTGGCAAGGTGAGGATGCATTTCTCAAATCTTTTGCTATAGCACTAAACATACAGTGATGGCAGTCATCTTCCATCTTGAAATCATGTTCGGTGTTTAGTTTTGGTGTCAAATTTGATGAGATATGAAATACAATAAAAGTCAGAGTATGACCAATATTTTGAATTCATTTCTGAAATGAAATTTCCTTTTTTTTCTTTTGTCATGAGAAGAACTGATACTGTAAACAGTTGACAAAATGGAATAAACTGTGCAAGATTCAACATTACGTGCAACCGATCGCTCTTTTCTTCTCAAATGACTTCTGTCATCTTTGTTTTCGCTGCAGTTACTCAAGGTCTTGGTCATAACTCAATTTTGATTTGAGTGTTCAGCTACAGAGACTTAAACATCATCTGGTTCTCATCCAGCGACACGTCGAGCCTCGGGGATATCATGTCAAAATATGTCACGTCTCTCTCCTAATTTGGGAGGAAACGTTTTTGTGGGTTGACAGAGTAAACCTTGAGGGGCTAAGTGTCCCAGTGTGTAATCGTAAGTGAAGGTTAAAAATATAAAATTTACATTTACATATGAATGAGAGAGTTGAAAGCTGAGCTTGGTCTTTTGGTACATCCAGTGCTGCTTACACTGTAACATGTGTTTTGGTGGTTATGCTCCTCTGGCATGTGTTACAGGGTATGCACTGTCTTTTGGGACTTCGCTATTGTTCATTAATTTCTCTGTTCTTGTGATGCAAAATTGACTGGAAATATTACCTGGAGTTTTTGTGGGCACAGATGATTTGCGCACATCATAAAGTCAAGCATTTGGAGCTGAAAGCGTTATAAATTATTTTATAAATTACTGGAAAAAAATCAAACATTTGAGTTCACAAACTTAATGTCGGTCGAGGTTTGGATCTTCGTCTGAGCTAGTGCCATCAGCTGGTCAAAATGTATAATTGTCTAGTGCTTTCAGATTCCTGTTAATTCCTGCTTTTCATTCTGGGTTTGTTAGGCTAGCTCAAAAAAATCCTTGTGTCTGTGTTCAGCCTCACAGAGCTGTTGGCACAGCCGCAGGCTCACGCTTAAGCGAAGACACGCACAAATTCTGTCAATATAAAGATATTTAAATTCTACAAAAATCAACTCAGTTCTCTTGTCATTTTATGTTTCCCTTATTAGGGCCATACTGGACCCACATCCTCTTCACATGGACTAACAAAGATGGCCTGAAGGTCTACATCAATGCAACCTTAACTGCTGAGAACAAAAATGCAAGCATCTCAGAAGAAGCCTATGGAGACCCCTACCCTGACCTAGTCATTGGAACTGGCAACAGCAAGGAATATGGTCATTATGTAACGGGGGCCTTTGATGAATTTGTCATCTGGGAAAGGGCCCTTTCACCTAAAGAGATCTCGCTCTACTACAGTGCAGCTATAGGTAGGACATCATATACTATTGGAAAATGCTTCCTGTCATTCTTGGACATGGCATGTGTATTAAAATGCTTCCTCCCCTTTGACTTTGCTCTGAGGAAATCAGGGGTTAAAAAGCAATTTCCGCCCTTATCCTTAGTACATTCCATCCCCAGAATTCATGCTTAACAAAAGGATTTCAAACCATGCAAATATGGCCTGCCGTCCCTGTCAAATGGCTGTTCTTGCAGAAAACACTTTCATGACCTTCAACCATACAAGTGCCATGGCTTACATCGTTCTGCCTTGTAAGTATTTATAAGAGTGCAATGGCTTGTTGAGTTGCAGGGGGCAAATCATTTTGATTTAATGTGACAAGTTACAGCACGCTAGGATGAAAGCCTCAGAGTCTTGTCTGTTTCGGTTCTTGTTACCTCCTTTGGTCAGTGGAGTGCCGTAAATGGACAAAAAAAGTGACATTTATGAGAATTTAGAAATATTAACTGCTTTGTGATCAAGCTTATTTGCAAATCTCATTTTAATGGGAAAATACTCAAAGCATGATGAAAGGTACTTTTTTAGCTGATAAGTTGAAGCACTTTTTATTGCGGATAAATCCTACTGAGCAGTGCAGTTGAACTCTGTGTGGTTCCTTGTGTGTGTGGTATTGGTACATGAAGGCGGTTACTGTGAACCAAGAGAGCTTTATCTGGTCACGGTGAAGCATAAAGTGCACAGAGTCTTAATTTCTTTAATACCAGACATGAAGAGCCTGACTGTTATGGTTACAGAAAAATATTTTTACCTCACCAGAGCATGCATATAAAATGTTACATTGAACCAAAGAAGAGTAGGCTGATATGCCTAATGTACATCCATATATGGCATTTTTCTGGTAGCTATTTAAAGCTGTTTTCATTCAGTGACAACAAAGATATTAAATGTGTCTAAGCCCTGTACAGAAACTAGTGTCAGAGTATTATGTGGTGGAGTATCCCAGTATCCCAGTGGAGGCTCCCCTCTCATGACCGGGCATTACACTCAAACTGTAAACTTGAAGGTGACAAAATCCAGCCGCATTACTGCAGCCTGACTTAGCCACATTCAACAAAGGCTCTAATAAAATAACAAAAAGGCAAGGCTAAAAGATGACCAGAGAGAGGAGTGATATACAGCTTTCCGTGCATGTCAACAGTGTGGTTCCCGATCCTATTTTAACCCTTTGTATTGTCTTTTCTAGGTCAGGCCATGGTTTCTGAAACAACACCTGAAATCTCCAGAGAAGTCGCCTCAACTACACCGATGGTCGTAAGTGTCTTGGGGTTCTTTGACCAACAAGAGCAAATATGACGCCTGGTAGAGAGGACAGTCTTTCCCATAGAATAGAACTGAAGACTGAAAGACCAGCAAATGGTTTTAGATGGTTAAACAGATTTTTGGGAGTTTGCTGGTTTGGAGCATTCAGGTGTGTTAGCACAATGCCACAATCTTTCCAGTTTGTTCAAAGTTGCATCTGAACAAACCACAAGAGTTCTGGAACAATATCCTTTGGATAGAGATCAAAGTGGAGATGTCTGGATGTTTCGAGAAAACCAAACAGATCATATCAGCACAAACATCTCATACTGTCAGCGTGGTGGTGGAGGGGTGATGATTTGGGCTTGTTTTGCAGCCACAAGACTGGAGGACCTTGCAATTATTGAGTCGACCATAAACTCCTCTTTATAACAAAGTATTCTAGAGTCAAAGGTGAGGCTATCTGTCGCACTTAAAACTTGGCCCAAATCGAGTACGACAATGATCCCAAGCAGAGCAACAAATCTACAACAGAATGGCTGAAAAGAATCAAAGCTGACAATCTCAACTCAAGAGAGCCGTCCACAAACGAATGCTCGTGAACCTCAATGAACTGAAGCAACACTGTGAAGAATAATGGGCCAAAACTGCTCCACAGAGATGTGAGAGACTGATAAAGTCATACAGAAAATAATTACTGCAATTTGTTGTCACTAAATGTGGTTCTACAAGCTACTGAATCATGGGTTGCACTTAGTTTTCCACAGGACTGCATAGTCTTATGAAAACTTCATGAAATATCTGTCTGTTTTAACTACTGTAACAAAGGAATTTCACAACTTTGAGATAAATTAAGAAGCTCTTAAATTAACTAAAAAATATAGTAGTCTGAAAATGTGGAGTTGATCATACCTCAGACTCAGTGTGAACTATTTGTGATGTTTCAAATATTACCAGAAAGTCTTTGAGCCAAAATACACATGAAAGTCATCACAGAGGTAACGATGAAGGACTTTTTCTCGAATCCACACCAGTAGTTTATTTCCTGTTGAGGCATTGTTTCCTTTTAAAGACAAATGGAAAAGCATATTGGTAACACATGTGAGTAGACTCAGCCTTTTTATCAAAGGGCTTTGGTTGTAGGAAATTAATAAAGAAATAGAAGTAGTGGACGGAGCTCCTCTGCACTACAGACTACAGCGCACTCATTGTTGGGCACTAATCTGAAAAAGACCACTGCTGAATCTCTTGTCCAGAGAGTTTTGTCTGAATTAAAGCTATCAGTCACTAAACATCCTGTGTATATTGGAACTTGCTGTTCCTGACAGTAAACTTCATTTGATGCCTGATGTGCTGTCTCCCCAGAGGGCCACTGATGCGAGTCCTCCTATCATCAGCAGTCATCAAGAGGAGATCCGAGGCCCTGAGTCCCTGCCAGTGGTGGGTTTCCTGAAGACACTGCCCAACAGGACCATTCCTCGTGACACTGCCAACAACCTCACACAGGTCTTGGAGCACGGTCCAATGCACATGTTACTGTTGCAAAACCAGTTCATACGCACAGACACATTGCCCACCCATATGCATGTGATGCAACAGTTCCGTGATGTCCATTTTCTTCCATCAGGCTTTTCTCAAAAGTGTGGAAGAAGTACTGTCCTCTCCTGGACTGCCAGAGGTAAATGGGTTCACTCTGTTGTTGTGCAATGTCCAAACATGACATAATGTAACGTATGCTATTTGGTAATTACGTAAATGTAAGACGCTTAAGACGTCCACAACTTTTTACACTGTACATTTTTGACACATATAGTGCCAGTAACAATAGTAGCGTTTAAAGCTGTATAAGACTCTCTGGTAAGAGGCCTCTGTTTCCTCCACTGTGCGATCATTATGACCAAATCACAAACATAAGAGAGCGGTTTCAGTACACTGGGTGTTCAGAACAAGTTTGCTTGTTTTTGTAAGAGCAAGCGGAAACAGATGTTCACATCAAACTTGGACAGTAGATACAGTATTCAGTGTACAGTTAGTCTGAGCCAATCGAGTTATCGAGTTTTTGTCAGGTTCACAGTGGAACTCTACACAGTGAAACTATCACCTGTTTTTATACTCTCTACGACAAACAAAGCAGTGTTTTATATTTGGATAAGAAATCCTGGATGCTCGAAAGAAAAACGTGACACCATTTAATAGGCCAACGTGAGTCATCGTTAGATGCTGAAAATCATCAACAATCAATTAGTTGTGAGCATTTTGATGCTGGGTCATTGTTCTCGAGCAGCAGTCCACACCTGTGGTCAGCGGTCTGATCAGGACAGTGGACAGAGTGATGGAACATATGGTAACTAACCTGGAGGACAGCCCGAACTCTCTCATATCCCTGGGTGGAACATCTTTTGTTGCAGGTCAGTAAAGTGTCAGCTCTACATAATGTAAGTCATTGTTTGTAGCTTTTGTGGACTCCGAGCCTCAGGTTGACATCATTAGTTTTGTAATCATGTCAGGCCAAATTTTGTTCAGATCTTTTCCTCTCTGGAGTGTTTTTTTTTTTTTTTCTCCTTGTATTTTTATTTTCTGTCTGTCTCCCAGGGGTGGTTTGATATCTGTGATCCACCCCTGACGAAGCAGATCTGTCTTGTCGCTTGCTCGTCACTTTGCTTTTCTCAACAGTCCTCCCTTTTCTTAACCTCTGACCTCCACAGATTACTCTCTGATGAAACTCCCACAGAATTTCAACCTGCCGCATTACCGCTTCCCCACAGAAGGCAAGAGCTACATCTCTGTGCCTGGAGAGGCATTCACAATGGAATGTAAGTGCTAATATTACACCCTGCGAGTGTTCGCTGACATGCTTTCATGTATGTACAAGGTGGAAGTTTCTCTGTGTAGAAAACAGTAGCTAGGTTGAGTGTGAATACCTCACATTAGTCGTGCACTGATTCTGCCAAGAGAAAATTGTCCAGCTGGGAGACTCTTGTTATTGGCTGGTAATTTATTATCATAAGATTTAGGACCGCTAACACAGTATACAGTTTAGGACAAGAGTGCCATGAGAGCTTTTGTGTGGCTTTATGGTGTACTGTAGAAATCCAGCTATGACTTTAATGTTGGCAGTTACCCTTTTATTCAGAACAGAAAGAATGAGAGAGAGCGCACTTTTTCTCCACTTTCCTCCACCATTAAAAGGAATGGAGCCACATAGTGGAGCGAGGGAGCGCAGTAATTACAGTGGGCATTAAACCTCTGTTTGTTTGACTTTGTGTTCAGGTCAGATTCTCTTGGCTCCACCTGGCTCCTGCATGCACTGAGTTGCCATTCAGAACGGACCCTTAATAATTCATTAAAGGGCTATTATCAGAAGTGAAATTCATGTTATTGCTTGACACATTAGAGCCAGGAGCAAATTAACTCTGAACACCAGGCTGTCTCAAGTGCTCCAAGGGCAGATTTTATATCCTAATTAAGAGCAGAAAATGCTGCATATTTTGCGTTATTTTTTCTTATTCTCACTTTTCCGTAGTAGAGTTATACAAACAAACTGACCTGGTCTCTTGTGAGACTTGCTGGGGGACATTTTTTTTTTTTTTCCAACACTCGAGCTTGTTTGATATCTGCAAGTTTTTGTTGTTCTAGACAGCAGGTCCTGAGTGGAAAGCCTTTGAAAGGAGGAACAGGGCCATTAACCGTTTGCTCCAATTTCATTGTTTATCTTGAAGCATTACGGTGGGACCAAGCTGAACAATGGGTCAGGTCAGGGGTGGGGGAGCAGACCCCCAGCTGTCCCAGTGAAGTCATTTAGAAGTTTCATAAGCTTTCCAACATCCACGTGGGTTAGGCGGCAATCTTCCTTTTCACCCCTGTGCGAGTGCAGGGTTGTCCCATTAGCCTGCCGGCGCCAGCGTGGGGTAGCGAGCCAACGTTAATTAACTTGCCTTCTTTGTGAGTGTTTTAGCAGCAATGCTTTACATTCCCAACCCTTTTGCTCATTTCTTTCACATTCAGTCTGTGTATGTTGTCGTCCTCTCCTCAGCTCAAACCACCATTGTTGGTCTCTTCTACCACAACATGCACAGCTACTACAAAGAGATCAGTCCTGTGAAGACCAGGTAAGATGGCACAGCATGCCACACAACAAGAAAAGTAAAATTTTGACTTTTTTTTTTTTTTGCTTTGAAGTCTAAGCACTCTAAACTAATAAACACACAAAAAGCAGGTCTCCGTCTTTGTACGTCCTGGGTGGGAATAGGGTCAGCTGGTGCCAAGGGACCCCTGCTTCCTGAATCACAGAACAGCTGATGCCTGGGGCCGAGGCCTTATCTGTTTTCCTCCCCTATCTTTCATCTCACCACTCATTCCCCTACTGACTGATACACCCTGCTATTAGCCCCTTCCTTTACTGACCCACCACTGGATCAGCATGTTCCAGCTTTTACCCTAATGTGACATAACAGTGATTAAGCAACTTGTTTTCCCCACTTTACATCCATCTAAATAAAGTCAGAAATGTTACGTGCGCTGTAGTACATTTGGAGATGTTTGTGACGGGCTGTCAGGCCTCCCTTTATATCGTAAGAGGGAGATGATGTTTGTGTGACCCCGATGTCAAATGTCAGATCATCTTGAAAAACTTGTGATGCAATACTTCTGGTAGTAAGTGTGATTCATTAAACAGGCAGATGGTCAAAGTCTCATCTAAATGTCACCGCTCTGGTCCCGCGTGTAACACTTATGTGGTGATGTTGGTTCCAGATTTGTGGCTATTGATGTTATTGTGAAATAAGAGATCTGGAGCACTTTTTTTAACCAACTATCTCTGTTCCTGCTTCTATTCCTTTCTTAAAATTTCCATGTCCGTTCTCCCTTTTTTGTCTCTTAGGATTAATGAAGCAGCTGAGTACAAGGATCACAAAATCACGGTAGCAAGCTCTCTCATTTCTTTGAAAGTGGAGCCTTTGCCTGCCCTGTCAGTCAACCTTTCCGGAGCGCCGCTCATAAAGATTGTGCTGACCCATGTTTTGGTAAGACTTGGCCCATAGCATGTCCCATTTCTTCTTTTCTGACCCATTTATTTATCAGTCATTTATTTTCTGGCTTGGTTAGTAATACTGGGAAAACAGAGAGATTTTCTGCTTGGCGGGCACAGTTGTTGTTTGGTGGAATCTTATCAGATGAGAAAGGTCTGCCTGCGGCTGCAGTAACGGATCTCTTCACATGAAATCCATCAGGTCTATTTTTGGTATTCTATTATGTAAGATGATGAGTGCCCATCACTGACTGACTGAGGTTTGTGCAGCTGGGCATTTACCAGCATAAAGAGTGAAGCCTAGTTTGGTTTTCATTAGACTGCCTGGCTTTTCCCTTATGGAGCATTTGGCTTCTAGAAAGCGAGCTGATTATGGGCATTTGAACTGCAAGCTCAGGGCACTTTAAAAGAGACAATAACTTTCTTTTATGACCAACATATTTTTCTTTGGTACTTTATGGCAGGGACAGTGCCAGCTTTCCATGGGAAATTCAGCCGAAACTGGAAATTAATTGGCTAATGTTCATTGCATTAGCTTGCTTTCCGGTAAAGTCAGAAATATGATGGCGCAATTCACAAATTTGTATTCGTTTTATCTAAATGAATTGTGTTATTAGGCTATTAGATTGTCGTACAATGGCATTAATGAGGCGGTTGACTTAACTCCACCACAGTGTAGTTCTGTTTAATTTATAAGTTCTGCGAGAATTATTGACTTTCTATTGAAGTGAATCAAGTCCACCACCACCCCCACTCATAAAAGCACAAAAGAAACTCATGCAGCTTTATGAAACCATGGTAATATTGTTTTGTTTGCCTTCATTTTCCCTGGTGAAATAAATGTTTATGCTGTAATTTATCTGGCCTGGTTTCTGTGACAATGATTGCTCTGTTTGTTTTAGCAGACACCAAGGGAGAGAGCTTAAAATTTCCTTTGTTATGGTAGTGCTGGAGATGCTCAACAGTTCTCTCCATTCTGTTTCTGTTTTAAGGTGTTTCTATTTTAGTTGGATTGCCCTCACCACTGATGTAAGGATAAATCAGGTTACTTACATTCTTTCCTCTCCATCCCGTTACAAATAAGCTGTTATACTTATTACTAATACATGTTGATCGGAACACGCCAAGCCAGCACATTTCTGTTGCGCATAGCTCAGACGATGATTTATGATGAGTAGGCGCATCGTAATTTGGCTCGCAGAACTTTTGGCTTTGGTTGCATCCAGAACAGGTTGTTTTTGCTAAAACTGCACAGACCTGTTGTTGGATTTAGTCAAAAAAAGAAACTATTTTGGTGGTTTTATTGTTTTTGGCAGTGTGCTGATACTTATCACCTCCCTAGCTTGAAGGCAGGGTGGGCTGCTCACACAGTATGTGGCAGACATTACCCGTCATTGTTTATGTTGGTCTTGACTGTCTGTGCTAAACCTCAAACATGTCTCCTCATGGCACCAGTTCACTGGGCTGGAGTAAGTGATTTCCATCTGAACTCTCTGTTTACCCCTGAGAATAGGTAAGAGCTCAGTGACTTCATTAAAACCCAGTGGGAGTGCTGAATGTGTCTAGAGCAGAAATATGTCAGTTCCCTCATTTGTCTTTTCATGTTGTCGTGACTACAGAAAGTCCTGTGTTTCATCTCTGGTACTGTACAGTCAACTACTATCCTGGCTCACACACAAACTCTCATTCATTTTCTCTATCTGACAATTGGAATGCTAAAACATGTGATATCACTGAGTGATGGAGTCACCAACCTGTAAATAACCTTGTGTCATGGCAGGTAGTGCTCATTCAAGTCAAGGTCAAAGTGAACTTGCACACTTGATTGATGCTCCGAGTTCAGTGAAATGGCACCATGAAGTCATGCCATTCCCACCTGACTCAGTAAGTGCCGCCACCACACTCTGTGGCATGGAGCAGGTCTGATACCCTGACAAGGTGTTATTGAGCCTGCTGGAGGCACATGGGCTTTCTCACGCCATTCAGCGGTGGTGGTGGTGATTGGACCCTGGCTCCTTCTGTGATTTATTATGGCTGTCTGACTCTGGTTCAGTTTGAGAGGGGTGACGAAGGAGAAGGAAAAAAAGGTGTGAAGCACTGGGGTCTGTAGTTAAACATTAATATATACCAAAAAAAAGGCTGGCACCTTCTCCTTATCCTCAACTGACATCAGAGCATCACACTGATGGTATGAAGTGAACAAATGGAAAGACTGATTTCATGAGTGAGATCTATTTATAGGGTCAAAACTGTGAGGATTTGAGAAACTGGTTTTGACAAGGACGCCTGAATTAATAGGCATATAAAGAAGTGTTAGCCTGGAGGATTTATAAGAAGGTCCAAAGTCACGGGTGGAATGACATGGCAGTAATTTGTTGGTAGTCTTTCAATTCACTTATATTTCACTTTATTTATAATATACAATTGTAGTCAGAAGTTTACATACACTCATTATGGGCATGAACGTCAGGGTAATTTGGGGCATTTAATGATTTCTTTCAACTGTTCTTTTCAGGGTGGAATGATCATACAGCATACAGTTTTAATGACTTTAAAAAACAAGAGGGCACCTGGGTGGCTTAGTGGTAAAAGCCGGCGACCACATACACATGCCGCTTTGCGGTGTGGGCGGCACGGGTTTGCATCCCGGCCCATTGCCAATTTGCCTGCGTTTCTTCCCCTGTATCTTTGCCCCATTTCCTGTCTCTCTCCACTGTCGATAAAAGCCGTTGTGGCCAAAAATGCAAAAAAACAAAACAAGAATTGGGTGCAAAGTTTTAATTTATTTTGGATTTTCTCTAATCCACACAGGGTTAAAAGTATACATACACCCCTACTAACAGTTTCTTAATTGTCCCTTAGCAAGTTTTACCTCGCCCAGACACCCATGGTAGCCATCAACAAGCTTCTGGAATAATTCTGGATGGATATTTGACCCACTCTTCTTGAAAGAACTGGTTGGTTTCCTGGCACGGGCCTGGCTTTTAAGGAAAGTCCACAATTTAGTTAGTTATTTTAGGCATGTAGACAGCCTGCTGGTGTTCAAACTGAGCATCAGAATGGAGAAGAAAGGTGAATATTGTTGCTTTGAACATGGCATGGTTGTTGGTGTCAGACAGACTGGTCTGAGTATTTCAGAAACTGCTAATTTACTGGGATTTTCCTGCACAACCATGTTTAGGGGTTATAGACATGGTTGTGCAGGAAAATCCCAGTAAGTCTGCTTTGTCAGACTGCTTCAATCTGATAGGAAGGCAACAGAAACTCAAATAACCGCTTGTTCCAACCAAGATATGCAGAAGAGCATCTCTGAACACACACCATGTCCAGCCTTAAAGCAGATGGTCTACAGAAGCAGAAGACCACATCAGGTGCCACTCCTGTCGGGCAGTAACAGGAAACTGAGGCTCACCAAAATTAGACAATAATTTGAAGATTGGAAAAACGCTGCCTGGTCTTATGACACTCGTTTTCAGCTGTGACAGTCAGATGGTAGGGTCATAATTTGATGTAAATAGCATGAAAGCATGTCTCCATCCTGCTCTTTATCAGTGGTTCAGGCTGCTGGTGGTGGACTAATAATGTTGGGGGTGTTTTGTTGGCCTTCTTTGGGCCCCACCACAGCACCTTGTTGAACATATGCCATGAAGAATTAAGGCAGTTCCAAAGGCAAAAGCGAGTTTAACATACTACTATCAGGGTGTACCTAGCAAAGTGTCCAGTGAGTGTATTATATAGAAGTGCAAAACTCCAAAAGGTAATACTACTGAAACACCTTATGCCCACTTCTACTTTACTCATAAGCAGTTCAAATATTCACCAAGTAACCACACAAAAATTCAGAGTGACTAAGTTTTCAATTTATTTTCATCCACTGGTTCCCGCCTATAATAAAGAACATGAGAGAGTTCAGTGGGAAGTACTAGTAATAAGGTCGGGGGGGGGGGGGGGGGGGGGGGGGGTGCTAGCTTGTGTGTGCAAAGGAGTCTAGACTTGTTAGAGCTTTCTATATATGTGGAAAATAATGGGGTGATTGTTCAGTATCATTCAAAATAAACACACAAAGGTTATTTAACACATGCTGATACCCACACTCTTATTCTTTTAATCACACAAGCCTTGCTGATCCCGATCAGACCTTTCTGCCACAATAGTTTATCTACTCTTTTTTCCTTTTTTTTTTTGCCAGTCTTTTTATAATTCCAGCACACGCCCAGCTAAAACCTTGTGGGCAAATCCTCGCTCTATCACTCTCTCTTACTCTCTCTCTCCAGATTTCCCAGCCACCCACACCCACCCGTACACTTGCACACACAAACACAGGATGTGTGAGCCAACTTGCTGATCAATCACAGATGGAGGTCTGGCTATTGCAGTTCTCACTGCAATAACCAGCTCCTCCCATTTAGCGCCCCCTTTCTGTCACCGCTCCAGCTTCGCGACCACCACCTCTCACTACGTGATATAAAGCAGAGCTTAAGACCCGAGCAAGCGAGAGTTTTCTGTGTGGGTATAAAGGATTTGGTGTTTGTGAAGTAATGTTCAAAAAGAATTTCATTGTCTTGTAGACGCAGTTTTATGTCAACCCTTTTAAACCCGCAGCAAAACTATGAAACAGCCATTCAAGTTTGTGAATGTGCAGAAAAAATTTATAGCTGTAGAAAAAATAAATCTTGCAAAGATAAAGACGAAACACAAAAAGCTGCTTTTATGGAATAAGTCAGTCTTTAAAAAGTCAAAGATGAATTTATTTCCCTCGAACAGGCTTTCCAGTTTAACAAATGGCTGAAATATCTTCCCTCCTGCATGACAAACATTACTGCTGTAGGCAATAATGTTTGTCATGCAGTGTCAGGGAATGATGATGATGATGATGATGATGATGATACTTTACTGATCCCACAATGGGAAATTACAATTAACGGAACACACATCCAAGAAGACAAACAAACAAACATGGGGAGCTAGGTGAACTGTGGCCATGCTGCCCCCCTTCTGGAGGCGCTGTCATTAAAAAGACAGAAACAACAGTGAAAACATATAGGGATGAGTGAGGGAAAAAAAAATAAATCATCTCATACTTTGTATACATACACACACACAGACATACACACACACAGACATAAAGTAAAACTGGGATCATTGTAACCGTGGATCGTGTACACAGGAGACAAGATTGTCAGTGTCACTGTAGCTGAGTAACAGGTATCATCATCATCATCACCATCATCAGAATATTCTTATAAGTACAAAATTAAAACTGGTGATTTGAAGATGTTACAGCAGGCTTTCTGTCTGTAACTGAGAAAAATTGTAATTCTTTACGATTTTGATATTTGCACATTAAAACAGTTCATTCATTGGTTAATTAAAGCAGATTCCTTGCTTTAAATAATCAGTACAGCCCTGATCCTGTTGGTTTCATGATATTTTCATAATTTAGCCAGTGTGGTATAAAATCATATTTTATATGTTATTAAAAAGATCTTCAGGAGTTCTAAATTTAACCCAGTGAACCGCTAAGTAATGGCAGACTTGTAATTCAAAAGCATTTTCATGAGTTACAATTAACTAGTCATCCCATCCATCCATCTATCCATCCATCCATCCATCCATCCATCCAGGTTACTCAGGTGGAGAAAAAACAAATGTTTGTTTCTGTGTATAACCTCTCCATCAATATGTTTAGAAGAGGTTATGTACCAGTATAAGTACAGGCTTTATCAGAGAACATCATCAGCTAAAAATCTTATTCATAGTTAAACTTCACTGCAAAGCCTCTAAATGCAGCCCTTATTTTAATGTGAATGTGTCACTTATCTGAAACAGACCAAAAAACATATTACAGTGGTTCCATGTGAAAGCCCTTTGGAAATAAACATATGAATCCATAGTTATAAAAGTGGGGGGAAGGGATCACTTTGTTCTTTTGAGTCCACTTGATATCAGTGTTACAGTATATCTGCAAATCAAAAACAACCCCCTAACTTTTAGAGCTGTTTAATTGTCCCCAGTTTTCCTCACACCCAGAACGACTATCAACACGTCTCGCTGTTTTCAATGTCTGCCTCAGAGACTGAGCTGAGACCACAGCTGCATGTCTTTTTTACATTTCCCCTGACAGCATGATCTCACTCATGGTCAGTTGTGCTATGCTGCATGGATTCAGATTGTTACTCCTTATGCTGTGTGTGGATCAACTTAAGTCCGGCCTCTGATTGAAAAGTTCTGTTACTCTAACGATACGACCTGCGCTCCATCACAGTCACACGTTGTGTAATGTTACAGTTTATACTGACCTTTAGGTAGCTGAGTAGAGTGGGGGGTTTTTTCCCCCCTCAGGCTGTGTGTGTGTGTGTGTGTGTGTGTGTGTGTGTGTGTGTGTGTGTGTGTGTGTGTGTGTGTGTGTGTGTGTGCGCGCGTTTGTGCGCATGTTGGACTGAGTAATGTTCCACCATACCTCTTTGTGCCTTACCCAGACATACTGCAATAAAATATTTCCTTCCCTTACTAAATTTAACAGCAGTCAGTGCAGCTTTCTAAGCTTATGCATGTACGGTCTTATTGTTTATATGCATAGCAGTTAAGCCATTGTCAAAACCCTGTTTAAGTCCAAGCCTCACAGGCCTGCTCTATAAAAAGTGAAGGTGATAGTAGTTTTAAATTATTCCTTCTAGTTTCTGTAAAACAAGATTAATTATGATTATTGTTTTTATGGGGTTTGCTGTAAAATTAATTTCTATACCAAATGCAGAAAGTGCAGCCCAAATTACACCTTGGCTCTCTGTGCTTCAAAACTATTTGGAACAGGAGACGATCGCTCCTTTTCTCTTCTCACGCTCACGCTGCTCTGTAATTTTTCTCTGGTTTTCAAATTTAGCACAACCAAAACTGCTCTTGTGGCTGCATATTGTTGTATCAGTGCTGGATGGATGGAATGAGTGGGTGGCAGGACTAACTTCAAGCTCTGGAAAACAGTAGTAGATACAGCAAAGAACGAGCACGTTTCGAGACGAAGGTCAAGATTGAAGTTAAGTTTGCTCAGATTCGACTTGTTTAATTGTTGTCACGGTTCCAGGGTTTTGTGCCATCTCTGAGTTTTGAATGCTTAGATAATATATGAGTTGGGTTGTTGTTTAGGTTCTCATTCTATACTGTTAAAAAAAATTAAAGGACTACCAATTAATCAGAGTACAGCATCAAGTCAGTTAAACTTCAGGGATATTGAACTGGTTGTTAATCAGTTTCAGCTGCTTTGGTGTTACTGAAATTAACAACAGGTGCACTGGAGGGGCAACAATGAGACAACCTCCAAAACAGGAATGGTTTTACAGGTGGAGGCTGCTGACATTTTTTTCCCCCTCATCTTTTCTAACTGTTTTTTCACTAGTTTTGCATTTCGCTAGTTTCAGTGTCACTACTGGTAGCATGAGGCGATACATGCACCCTACAGAGGTTGCACAGGTAGTCCAACTCCTCCAGGATGGCACATGCCAGAAGGTTTGCTGTCTCCCAGCACAGTCTCAAGAGCATAGAGGAGATTCTAGGAGAGCAGGACATTATTTATGTACTCAAATGCTGTTGGTGCAGTGAATCAGTTTGAGGGGTTTTCATCAACCACTGCAAGGTTCCAGCTTGCCACTCTATGGAAGGGCTGAAAGGCACCACAGAGGACAGACAGGCTTACATTTCTGTATAAATTACTGGGTTGTGTATGTCATAAAGATTTTGTGCTACATGTCATTTTCATTCCTCAAAAAGAGGGAGACACAGGACAGTGATCAAAAGCAAAAAGGATGAGACTTGGCAGCAGCCAGCAATTTATATACAAATGATCTACAAAAGACAATCTGTCATTTGATTGACGTCTTCTAATATCAGCAGAATGAAAAGATGAATATTACAGGCCCAAGCACTGATCCAACACCACCAACCCAAAAGCTGGAGTTTCATATTCAAGCCCTTGATAAATGGGTTCATGCAATGTTGATTAAGCCTTTTAGCACTCAGTAAATCTCTCTGGACTCCACAGAATACCTGAGTTTTAAGTCTGTAGTGATGTGCTGGTGCATCAGTGTGATGTATCACACTGGTGCACATAAATATTTTAGAGGAAAGTCTGACAAAGACAGCTATTACCAGCAAAGACAAATCCTATTTACACTGGTGTGGCATTTTCTTGTTGTAAATGTATTTCCCAGTGTTTGTGGAAATTCTCTCACTGCCAGAAGGTGGAGACAAAAGAGCCACTTTGCTGGTTTAATTCTTAATTCAAAATTCACAGACTTTATTGGGGTCATCAAATGAGCAAAGATTATTAGCTTCTTTTGACGTTCAAGTATTTCCAGGAGGAGAAACAAATCCCTTTGGGGTTGTGTCATGAAGGCCATCGGATGTAAAAAAAAAAAAAAAAAAAAATGGTGGTCACCATAGTGGATCATCTGCCTCCAGCTACCCTCTCTAGCATCCTCCTCTGTCACGCCAACCCTCTACATGTCCTCCTTCACTACTTCCATAAACCTTCTCCATGATCTTCCTCTTTTCCATCTTCTCCATCCTTTGCACAATGTATCCACTATCTCTTCTCTGCATATGTCCAAATCATCTCAGGCATGCCTCTCTTCTCCTCCAAAGCACTCAACCTGAGTTGTCCCTCTGACATATTAATTTCTAATCCTGTCCATCCCGGTCACTCCCACTGAACGTCTGAGCATCATCAGCTCTGTCTCCTGTCTTTTTATTAATGCCACCGCCACACCCAAATAACTTGGTGATTTTAAAAGAGTTGTATTGGAATTTAAAGTATACTTTTATACCCCTGTAGCTACAGCCAAGACTCATCCTGGCTGTTAGCTGTCAGTTGTTTCACACTTTAAAGGCCACTTCTTCGGTATTATATTTTATACACATGATACTGCACTGAATTTAGAGCTGTTGTTGCAATTCATGTTAAAGCTGCTGTGGGCAGAAATCTTAAAAAAAAAAAAAAGGGGGGAACAGCGGAATTTAAAAGTAGACCCTTCCAAAGAACAAGCAAGTGCAGACACATGTTTCATATCCTGAATGTTATATCAGTGCTGTAATAGCTTCCAACGGGACCTAAACCCTGCTCTCCCAAGTGATAATCCTCCGCTTAACCCGTTGCACCATCACATCCTATAGTACTCACGCAATCCAATCTGAGAAGACCTCCAATAGGCCAAAGTCTCATCACAGACTGTTTGTTTGGAGTTTGGTTCTCTCTTGAAATTCATGAATAACAATATACTGAAAGGTTGTTTTTGATTTCATGTCCAGTGATGGCAAAAATGTGTTGCCAGCTTTAAGATTTTTAAGATTTTACTAAGAAACTTATAAATAATGATCAATTGCTAAGAATGAATCAAGCTTGTGTGTCTGTTTTTTGTTTTTTTTTGGCTTCTAAGCCATTTTTCCACTGTGATGCATGAATACTTATAATTAAACAATATCATAATAGTTATTAAATTAGTTGTGTATGTAAGAATTGTATACAAGTAGTTTTTATATACATTAATCACATCTTATTGCTAAATCTATTGCACTCTTAAATAACTAAGGTTTTTTAAGAAGCTTTTTTCTCGTAATGGGATATTTTAAATGTTTTGCACTGTGATACTTTACCTCAGGCAGCTGCAGTAGGCACTGTAGTAAGGCACTGTAACAAAGAAGCACCAGAAACATCTTGTCTATCTATGATTTATCAGCCTCTCTCTCAGGCTCTTCTCCTTTATCAGCCTGTCACTCTGCATCACTCTCCTGTCACTAGCTTTCCCTCTCTCTTTTTCCTCACTCTTCTGCTCGCCTTACAAGGCTCAAAGTGACTTCCAGGGCGGTGTTTCCTGGCCTTCTGTTGTTAATAAAGACTTGGAGCGCCAGCTGCAGTCTTGGCTGGTAGATGCTGAGGCCCCGGGGCACTGGGGAAACAACAGCATGCTCTCAAAGTTCTACCAGATTTCTAAGTACATTTAAGCACTCACCAGTGACTTTCAGGGTTCTGCATCGCCCCTCAGATATCAGCTGGATATACCACAAAACAGTTGGAAGAGCAGAAGCATGGCCAAGAAGCCTACTCATAGTACATATGTGACGGTCTGCACAAAATGCACAAAAACCCCAGTTAGAGCAGATATGGCACTGTAATGGAAGACTTACAGTGGGCAAGTCTTAGTTTTTCTTATTTCCATCTGCTTTCATTTACACCCAGCAAGAGAAAAAAAGAACTTATTAGAGCCCACAGGAGACCAGTAAATTCATCCACGGGGTTTCTTGCAGAGCACCAAAGCTGGCCAGCTGCTGGTGATGACGGGGTACTTTCTAAGCGCTCTCATGGCTCTTGTCCTGCCTGCTGTAATGGGCCACATAAATAGCTAATTGTTAAATCCATCTCGGGGGTCACAATACATGATGACTAAGGAGCTGCATGTGCGAAACAGACAGAATGAGAACACGCAGTGAAATCTAGGTATTGTGCTACACTTTGTAATATGAATCACTGGGCCTATGGGCCAGGAAACAGACAGCCTGACTGTCAGTTTCACTCTCACTCTCACTTTTTCCAGAAGGAAATAGTGCAGACACATTCCATCTAATCATATAGTCTTTCAGTCTGAAAGAAAAGGCACAGGGTCCGCGAAGAGGTGTACAACACTTAGTGTTGTTTTCTTGAGATGACAGATTGAGGAGGGTAGTGGTTTGTCCTGAAACCAGGGCCAAGTCCCAATTACTGCATTCTTGCACTGTAGCCATTAGCTCAGTGTCTCTGGAGGCTCCAAATCTCATTTTAAGGAATGACACGGAAAAAGTGATTTATAATCGAATAAGATTCTTGAAGACAGCAGGGATTTTCGCTCAGTGGGTTAATCACCTTAGCTGAGTGACAATCTGCGTCTTGTCTTTCCTTGTGTATGAGCTCAGATGTCGTTAGCTGTCTTGTTTTACTCCGGCCATTTATGTGGCAGCAGAATTTATTATTGCTTTAATATTACTTAATGTGCATGTTAAACGCAGAGATAAAAAGATGGAAAAGTCAAACAGCCTCGCTGCAGTCTGAAATTTTCAGATTTTATGCACCCAAATAATCCACAAGCAAGCGTGTCCCCGTCTCACACACGTCCCTCTTTCTCATTTTATTTGACTTTTATTTTTCAGACTAAAGAACAGCAGGACCAAGTATTGAATCAGAGCAATAAAGTCTTCCTCTACTGTGCCTTCTTGGACTACAGGTGGGTCTGTGTTCATGATTTCGACATAGAACTTCTGAATTATCCATTCAGATCCAGCGCCAAAGGGATTTTATCCTGATTGTTCAGTCTTTGCATTTTTCTTGCTCTAGTCTTTAAGTCAGAATAAATTACTTGTGATTGGGAGAAGGTGGTGTATTTTCTTTTACCCTTTCAAATCAAAAACATCCAGTTTTACATGTGTTGCTGTTTCAGCTTGTTGAGCCCCAGCCCTCTGTGTAAAAAGAAAAAAAAACCTGAAGCTCTGATACATGGAGCCAAAACACTCTTTGGAAAGCATAAATCTTTTTAAAAAAGGGAGTGCGGTTAAGTTGGATACAGATGCATCCTTTTCCTACTCCACTTTGCCCTGAAGCTCAAGAAAAATGTGAATAATTGGGTTGCCCTGTCAGATTGCCCTAATAAAGTCAACTAATTCTCTGCGTGCCTCCCACAGGGGATTTTGGATTGTGCTGAGTGCACCCTCCCAGCAGTGTTCCTATGAAAATTGCCTTGTCTGTTTCTCTATATTCTGTTTGTTCTTTATGTTTGATCTTGCAGTAAATATATGTTCTCTGCTAACAGTACCTAATTGTCATTCCTTTCAGTTCTAAAGAGGGAGTATGGTCCAACGAAGGCTGTGTACGCGCAGATGGAAACATGACATATTCAGTGTGTTTGTGCAACCACCTTACCAACTTTGCCATCCTCATGCAAGTTGTGCCCTTAAAGGTATGGTGGGTTCTGGTTGCTCTTCAGAGCTGCTATAATTACTCAGGATATGAACAGTGGATTGCCATAGGTTGCTGCAAATGACTATGTTACTAGCTGTGGCATATCTGTGTGTGGTTGTATTTGCCAGATCTCATTTTCCGGATCTCAGTTCAACACAATTTGATGTTTGTAGCAGTCTTCAGCTTTGTATGTTTCTCCTCTTTGTGCAGAAGCGTCTAATCTCTCCAGGCCCCAGACTTTTATCAGTGCAGCGCCTAGTAGTTAGTAACTCATTCTTCTATTTTTCTTGTTTAGTGGTGGTTGGCAAACAGTTTTTAGGTGAATAACTGTGAGTTGTAGTGTTTAATATACTATCAGACTCCTGCAAGACAAAGGAGAACATGTGTTTTAAGACAAGAAATAGTTAAATAGTTGATTTTTTTTTTTCAATTCAACAGCAATTCAGAAATGTTAAAATCAAGGCAAATTATTACAGTTTAATAGAAGAGTAATAAGTGAAAGTGTAATATTTGTAAAACGTAAAATTGAAGTGAAGACAAAGCCAGTGGGACGCATCTTAATTGGCATGTGCAGAAGACGTGGACGCATGTCTGAAAGCCAGACACCTTGTTCAATGCACTCTGCAAGGGATTTTAATTCCAGTAAACGGGCAGCATCATTGAGTCCGGGGTTTAGTTTTACTTGGATACATAAATAGGAAGGAGACACTTTATTAGGAACACCTGCAATGCTATCTTGGTGCAACTGATTTGTTAAATGGCGTTCCTTCAGTCTAGCTGTGTTCAAAAGTGTTTCCCTCTCTCTACAATGAGCTGCTTCGATTGCAGGAAAGTAAGTGAACGGGAAGCAGTGGTTTACTGATGCCTTCTTATGCCATAGTTTGCCACACAGTGACCCATCAGCCAGACGACCCTACTGCAGGATTTGGACAATTAATCTTTCCTCCCTTTCAGCCAAACCTACACACTCACAATGTCAGTTTCAGTGCTGGTTATACAGAAGTGCTTTGGGCAACCATGATTAAGTGTGGTTGTTTTAGGTCACTGAATGGGTCAGTGGAGCATTCCTCAAAGTTAGAGGCTCTCAAGGGTCCAAAACAATTCCCTTTAAACCATCCTTCATCTAGTATTTCCTGTTCTCTCTTTTACATTTACATCATCTGCATGTGGAGCACTTAAAATCGCAAAACCTGTGTATATGATTTTGCCAGTCAACTCTAACTTACCCAAGAATATGCACCATGGGAATATGGTTAGCATCCACAATGGCTTCTTGAAATAGAAAAGCAGACTTCTTATTGCAGCTTAAGTGGGCCAGTGCTGTATTTAAGTCACAGAAGTCTATCTGATGCTATACTTTTCCTTTGCAAGTCTCTAATTAGTGGGTTGCCTCATCCCTCAGTTGCAAGGGAACATCTCACGTATCCCAGTTCTGGATGGCTGATACTCCTCTGCCCTTGTAATGACAAGGCACACAAGTAGACAGTTAATGGAGAATTAAACCCAAACACTCAAAATAGTCTGAACTCCAAAACAACATCAATGCACTGGGCTGGATATGCACTTCATGGATTATATACATTTTGCTTTTGCTCAAAATATAAAAATAGGTATTTGTTTAAATTTTTGCAGCAACTGCAAGAAAAAAAAATGGCCTCGAAAGCTTGTAAAGCATGTAAACAAAAGCAACAAAAAACACAGTCTTGGCATCAAGAAACATTTTAATTACAACGTTTGCGTTGAGCCCTTTCACATGAGAAGGTATAAACTTTTTGAGGTTATGAGACTGTGGCCGCTTGTGGAAGTACTAATGGACGTTAGGCTTGTGCTAACTCATAAACTCTACAGCTCCCTATGATTTTCCAGGATGCACTAGATTTGGATGTATGTGGAATGACACATGTAACACGGATCATGTGCTGAGTTGTTGTCTAAGTTGATTAGGTCATGTCTCTATTCACAGATTTCTACTGGCCACAAGGTGGCACTGTCAACCATTGGTTATGTGGGCTGCTCCATTTCCATCTTCTGCCTTGCCATCACGCTGGTCACCTTTGCAGTCTTGTCGTGAGTATTACTACTTACTTTTTACCAGCAAGTACATTTAGAAGAACTCTGTGAAATTAATTTAATATATGCTGTATTTATTTTATTTCATATGTGGTCGATAATCCTGCAACATGATGAGTCTTGTATCAAAAATGCAGCCACAATGTTTAAATACAACAAAGTTTTTTTTTTTTTATTACCATGGTACTGTAGGAATTTAGTGTGAAGTTTTCCTTTTTCTTCTTTGCAGGTCAGTGAGTACCATCCGTAACCAGCGCTACCACATCCACGCCAACCTCTCCTTCGCCATCCTGGTGGCTGAAATCTTACTGCTCATCAGCGCTCGCTTTGACCCTGGCACGGTACACACACCCTACAGTGACTTTCTCGGGATACATGATGGCGGTGACAATGATTAGCAGCATAATGATGACAGGACTGCTGACGGTGGTTATAATGATTATACAGCTGTTACTACGATGAGGATAGAAATGTGTCGTGATGAAAATATAGATGATTAAATCAGTACTGATGAGACTGATGTTAAATCTTAGGGTTTAAGAAAAAGAGTACACATTAAAGGGGATTGTTTTGATCTTGCACCAGCTGCCTTGCAAGGTTATGGCTGTCCTGCTTCACTTCTTCTTTCTGAGTGCGTTTGCCTGGATGCTGGTGGAGGGCCTTCATCTCTACAGTATGGTGGTCAAGGTGTTCGGCTCTGAGGACAGCAAACACTACTACTACTATGGCATTGGCTGGGGTAGGTCTGTCTTGCTATATATATTTTTTTTAATTCTTAGAATTAAAATTATTAAATTGTCAAAATTTTTAAAAAGGTAACTATTCAGTAATATTTTCCTCATTTCTGTCCTCTTATCATCTTATTTTATTGTCCTGAATCTGATCTAAAGGCTACCCCAGGCTATCTTATCTAAAGACAGTTTCTTCAAAGTTGAACTTTCCTTGTTAAATATAAAATAATCAACATCAAGGCTCTTGACTAATTTATCGTTCATTTCCTTCCTCTAAGTAAAAACGTCGTCCCAGTGTGCTCAAAACCTTCGGGCATGGGAAGCCAAGAGATCTAAGCAGTATAATAACAAGGCCTTTTTTCAGGGAAACAAACACTCAGCAACAAAGCAGAGAAATAAAAACCAATACAGGCAGTTTGTACAGGCCCAAGTCCTGCAGGGCTCACAGGCTCAACGTGTATGTAATTAAGGTTATCCTGTGGCGTTTTGACAACAAGGCAAAGAAAGGAAATGACAAGGGGAAAAGAATTCTGCTAGCGAGCACCCATGGATTTAAAGAAAAAGCATACTTAAAAGTATTTGTAGGCATTTCTCGGGCATTTTATCTAATGTAATGTACTCACATTTATATCATAATACTGCCCACTCAAAAAGCTTTAGACTACACGTCACATTTTAACCATACAGTCACACAGCTCTGCATTCCCTGCACTTCAAGCACCTTAGCTCTCATGCATGGCTAATTTAGAATCACCAGTTAGCCTAAACTGCATGTCTTTGAACTGAGTTTGTTTTTTTGTACCAGGCTCTCCACTGTTGATCTGTGTCGTGTCCATGACGTCAGCGCTTGACAGTTATGGTAAAGTTGACAAGTAAGTACGACCTGTGCATTAAAAAAAAATAAAAATGTTGGAAGGTCACTTTATTCCATGAAAGCTCTTTGCAGTTGCGTAAGAGTGACATCACCTGCGCAAGAAATTGCAAACAGAAATTGTTATTCGATAGCATCTGGTGTTGTTCCATGTTTGCATTGCAACATTATTACCCTTTTGTTGTGAGAGAACATCATGCAACATCTGAAGAAGGGCAAAATACTCTGCTCAGATTTAAATAAATGCAATGAGGCCTCCCTCTAAAGTTGATTTGATTAAATCACACTACCTAAACCTTATATCAAGGTCAGATAAAGTTTTACCCATTGGTTTGAACTTCACTGAAAGTACACTGAATGTTGCAATGAGCACATCCTGTTTAATTCTACAAATTGACATTTTAGAATTGCTTAATCACAAAAATATATGATTAATCTGCCCAACGACTCAACAAAAGTGGCGAATGTCCATGAGACCACAGTTTTTGCTGTGCTCGGTTGTTGATGGGTAATGTGCCGCCATGTGTCAGTTCAGTTTCATTTTATTTATTCATAAATCAGCTAGCATACAAATACCAAGTAGAATGATATAAAAATAACTATTTGTGAAATAGGACTCCCCCATAAGCTAATCCCAGCTTATAAGTAGGGGCCCAATTGATCGAACACGTGTATGTCCCTGGTCATACGTGCCTGAAATGTGCTGTGCTGCTCTAGAAAAAGTCTTAGCAGATAAACTATTTGAATATATGATGGCCTTTTACTCCTTTTACTTGTTAACAATTGAACTGTTAATTACAAAGCCTGGAGCTTCACCCCCTGTGTTCACTAGGCCCTGTGGGTGGATTTAATCATTTGGGGTGGGGGTGGGGGGGTGTCTTTGTGATAATGAATGGACTCTTTTCTGTAAGCACGAAGTACCGCAGCAATTTCCTAATGCTGTGAACCTGTTCACCCATATGGCAATAAAAACCTTCTGATTCTGATTCTGATTCTGATTCTGATTCTCTGTGTGCGTGTGTGTGTGTGTGTGTGTGTGTGTGTGTGTGTGTGTGTGTGTGTGTGTGTGTGTGTGTGTGTGTGTGTGTGTGTGTGGTCATCCTGGATCTACAAGAGAATAATACTGTATGATGTAAATTAAGTCCTAATTATATATGCACACGCTATATAAGCACTGTCTAAAATTTTTGAGGGGCTGGAATTTGATCATAAAATAATCGTCAGATTAAGGCTTTTCAATATTTCTGTCAGAACACTGTCTTGTTTTTGCTTTCTTTCTTTTTCAACAGTGCACTTTGTGTTTATTTCAGCTGCTGGCTGTCACTGCAGAACGGAGCCATTTGGGCATTTGTGGCACCGGCTCTTTTTGTGATTGTGGTGAGAGATTTACAAAAATTTGCATTCACTATTTTTCACGGGTCACAATTTGTTACCTAATTTATAACAAGTCTGAACTGTTCAAACATGTCTTTGTTTCAGGTGAACATAGGCATCCTGATATCCGTGACCAGGATCATATCTCGAATCAGCGGAGAGAATTACAAAGTTCATGGAGATGCCAATGCAGTCAAGTGAGGATTTATTCTTCTTTTTTTTTTCAGAACCAGGCTAATGCTCTTTTTATAATCAAATGCTGATATTTTATTAAAAACTCATAAGCATGTTATCTCTTGGTTTGTCTCCAGACTGACCGCAAAGGCAGTAGCTGTGCTTCTGCCTATACTAGGCATTTCCTGGATCTTTGGTGTTCTCGCCGTCAACACACACTCTTTGCCATTCCTTTATATATTTGCAGTATTCAACTCATTACAAGTAGGTTCTTCACGATGGGATCATGATTATATGTATATATTTTTTTAATGGTTGGCAGTCATTTGTAAAATCTTTTCTTTTAGGGGTTTTTTGTCTTCTTATTTCACTGTCTTCTCAACTCTGAGGTATGGTGCTAAATGTGTTTTCACTTCTCCACTCATGAGTTAAGCCTAAATAGCGAGGTCAGGGCAATGAATTCTGACTTTCTGCCTTATATTTATGGCTTTACTTCTCTCTGTAGGTCAGAGCTGCTTTCAAACACAAAACCAAAGTGTGGTCTCTTACCAGCAGCTCCATCCGAAACATTAATGTGAAGCCCTTCAACTCTGACATTGTGAGTCCTGATCATAAAAGATTTGATAAAGCAAAAATGGCTGCTTAAATCTAACAGTCTCTCTCCATATTTTTTGTATTATAGATGAATGGACACAAGGAGGGTGTAACTCCCACCAAGATGAACACATGGGACAAGAGCACCAACTCAGCCAACCGTATTGACCTCTCTGCCGTGTAGAACAACACATCGCTATTTCTGTCTGTGGTGGGAGAGCAGTCTGAAGCTCCCACTTTGTTATATACTGAATTGGACATTCACCTGCTTAAGTGTCACCAAAGGGAGGTGTTTTGTAGCTACATGATAGCTTTAAAGACAAGCAGACTCTTAGGACTGTGCCTTACTATCCACTCATAAAAACATGACATGTTACCAAAACCAAAATCAGGAACACCTAAGGGGGGGGGTCTGTGAAGTGACAGAGATCCATGAGCACCGTTGAGGGTCTGGTGATGACACTCTGAGTAACGCAGCATGTCAGTTTGTCTGTTTCCTGGTCTGTCTGCATACTGTACAGTGTTGCCAACTTTTCTCTAAGAAAAGTCACTGGTGGGTGTCTTAAGTCATTTAAAGTTGCTAAATCGTAGGGTGGGTCCCCCCTGTTTCCAAAAGTCGCCAAAATCACCGGGAAAAGTCGCTAGATGTGCCACTAGTCACTTTTTGAAAAAAAAAAAAAAAGATCGGGGGGGGGTCTGAAAAGTTGCTAAATCTAGCAGCAAAGTCGCTAAGTTGGCAACACTGATACTGTGCTGTACTGTATATAGGAGAGTTAGGGTTAGAGGACGCAGCTTTTATGTATGTTTAGTACAGTGAAAAAGTACATTGTTTCTGATGCCATGGGTGTACTGACTTTTCTCACTCAAGAGTAACGTCTATTAATAGTTTTGTTTAAAAAAAAATTGAAAATATTAACTTCATCTCTAATTTTCAAAAAGTTCAATTATTTATATTGGTTGCATCTATTTTTTTTTCCACAACTGCACCAAGTGAGCACCAGCATAGCCTAGCACAATAAAAAAATGTCCAAAATAGGAAGCTACCTAGCTTGGCCAAAGCTGACAAAATTCACCTACCAGGCACCACTGATGACCCTCATTTATTTAATACATACTAAAAAGAGAGTAAAACTTACAAATTGTATCTTTCCAGTCATGTGCCAGATTAGCTGTATCCTTCTTTTTGAAAAATGTATGCTCTGGCCAAACTAATCTGCTGCCGTTTAGCTGCAGACCTGAGCACTGGTGTGTTAGCAGTCTTTTTTTTATGGAACTTTTGGCAAGAAAGCAAATAAGTTTATTTTCCAAAATGTCAAACTGCGTATTTGAATCACATTGATGTGCTTATCGTAGCCTAAGTTGTCTGACGTGATAAAGTAGTGCAATTACATCCAATTTAGAAAATGAAACACAGTGATTAGTATTTTCAAGATATAGCTGAGTTAAAAAAAAAACAAAACATGGCCTTCGATAGAAAAAGACCAAGGAAAACTCTATTTTCCTTTGACGTAGTGTTATATTTATGCTTTAAAAACTATGACAAAGTGGTTTGACCAACAGGCAACAGAAATCATCATCATAAGGGACACATTGTAAATTTTATCTAGGTGACACCTTTTCTATATTCCTGTGATCCACACAGCTTTAATTCAGTTCTGGTGATGGCACACCGCAGTAACGGCGTAATAACCATGGATGATGTAATAGTGAATTAGAATCTCATAATGTATTTATTTATTTTGTGAATCCGAATTCTTTATCGTGTCTTCTGCAAAGTGTCACAGCTCAACAATCGGTATGTTCTTATGTTAAATTGTGTGTTTATTTGTGTTTAAACTGAAGACAAATAATTGACTGATATAGTTTCAGTACCTCACATCTTAGTAAGCTGCCATATGTTATTCTTTCTGTGGAACAGTGAAAACTAGCTGTGTATCGAACCCAGTTCTGTGAAATTTTAATTTGTGTTTAGCCTAGTCTGTTGCTATATCTTCTAAGTTTTCTTTCTTTTTTGTACAGAAAAATATGAACTATTTTCTATATCAGAGGGACTTGATAAGGCTGTTGCTTTTTTTTTCTTAACATACTGTGAGAATTAAGGGAGATGATATTACTTAAAGCATCATCGCTCTTACACTGAAACATCCATAAGGTTCCCAGAACAGGATTTACTGTAAGTCACTCTGCACTCACTTTTCAAATCAGATTTAAAATGAAATATTTCAATATTCCCAAGCATGTATGCGGCCTTTGATGATTGTCGTCTTATGGTACTATGGTTTGAGCTTTCAGTAATCTTTATTAAAAACTTTTTAGTATGAGAAATCAGTGTGTGTCTTTAATAAATGATTTTCACTGTTGCAATCACATTTCAATGAGCTTTGGTGGATACATGTGTGTTTTTGCATGTGCACACGCACGCACCTATCATTTACACTGTTATGAAATCTATTTTTGGCAAAGATGACTTTGAAGAATAACAACACCAGAAATTACTGTCACACTGACTGATACACACATCCTGAATTTCACAACAGCTAGAAGACAAACAGTTGAACAATGATGGTGATGCATTCTTAAATGTATTACAGAGTAGCTTAAAAGATGTTTTTTCTGTTGTGCACAATGGTAGTGATTTATCTAAAGGTAGTCTAATACCAGGCATTTAAAGCCCAAATTAGGGGGGGAAAAAATCCTCCAAAGTTGCAGCCAAAAAAACAACCAAAAAAAAGAAGAAAATCTGGACTAAAAGTGAAGATGCCTACTTGATTTGATTAAATCACACTACCAAAACCTTATATTAAGGGCAGATAAAATTTTACACATTGCTTTGAATTTAACTGAATTTACATTGAATGTTGCAATGAGCAAATCCTGTTTAATTCTGAAATGTGTTGTGTTACCCTAGAGAAACTTCATTTCAATGTGTGATGGCCTTTTGCTCCTTGTTAACAATTGAACTGCTAATTACAAAGCCCGGAGCTTAGCCCCCTGTGGTCACCATGCCCTGGGGTCGGGTTTAATCACTGGGGGTGTCAAGAGTCTATGTGATAATGAATGCATGTTAGTTGGGGGTGGAAAGAGGTGGATTTATCTCACTAACTAACACCAGCAGTCCTCAACAATGTAAAACTACTATTTGAAAAAATATTTTAATTAAATAAATTTTTTTTAATAATTAAAATACAGTAAGTCACATCGAACTGTATGGAAGGTCGTTTCCACAGCTGAAAAAAAAAAAAGGCTTGGCAGAGCTAAGTTGAAATTTTGGGTTATTGTCTCAAAATTTCTACGTAATAATTCAAAATTTCAAGTAATTTTCTCGGATGTTTGAGTTAGTAAATCGAAATTTTGAGATAATAACCCGAGATTTTGACTTATGGTTGGGAAAAAGTGTTCTGTTTTGTTTTTCAGTGGGAGAAACGAACCTCCGTAGAGAAGTGAAGTAACCGAATAACGTGTTTACGAGGTGTCCCTGAAGGCGACACCATGAAACAGCTGCCTTGCCTGTTTGCGCATGCTCACCATAAGACATGAATAACCCCTGGGTATATGGGTAGAAAGGTGAGCAGGAATACAATAAAGTCTAAACACACCGTGTGAGCACCAAGTGTTTTTACCAGCAGTTATTTGAACTTTTTTCCTGCAAAGAGACATGGACTAGTTAAACTCGCCAAATAAGCACAGTGCGCTGCTAATATTTTTGTTTACATACTGTTTACGACGAGGTTATTTCAACTTTTTGTGTTTACCGTAACTTCGTAATGTTTTGAATCGATATTTTCCACGAATACAAAGCTTGTTTCGTGCAAAAACTGTATTTTTCGTGAGTGGCATGGGATTTGCTAGCAGGAGAAAAGTGCCGTGGTACCGCGCGTCTGTTTCATTTGGAAAATCAACCACTTAAACACTCTCGGATATTTCAGCAGGTTTATTTTTAATATCCATGGAGTCTATTGGGAAGTTTGAGTTCAACAGCAAAGACATGATTGGTAATGGCGCATTTGCAGTTGTGTTCAAAGGCAGACATAAAGAGGTAACTTTCAAATCTGATATTTTTTTTTATTTATTTGGTCTTTGAGGATGTGTGGTTTGTTGTTGTGTTCACGGACTGCCTTTGTTTACTTCTCAAGAAACATGACTGGGAAGTTGCCGTGAAGTGTATCAACAAGAAAAACCTTGGCAAATCGCAGTTTTTGCTTGGGAAAGAAATCAAAATATTAAAGGTATGTATTTTTCAGAAGGTGCCGTGGCTTAGGTCTCCAAGTGTACCTTTAACAAATATATTTTCCCACACCTCTTCTAGGAACTCACACATGAGAACATCGTTCGGCTACTTGATTATCAGGTAAGAATGGTTTTTCCTCTCCCTTCCCCCTCCTCTCTCTCTCTCTCTCTCTCCACAGCACATGGACAGCAAAACAAACAGACTTGCGGTACTGTTGACTCTGTTGCCGCATGATGCAAATTTTGCCGAAACACTGGCAACCAGTTACATGTGGTGCAAACATGGCCAAGGCCCGAGCTTGATCTGGAAGCTTTAAGGGCCCTTTATTGCAAATAAATCATTATAAAGGACTTACAAGTAGCTATACGGCTGTTTTTCACTTCTGTTGTACAGTGCAAAATCTTTGATTGCTTTTAAATGCTAGATCCTAAATGCATTTTAAATTAGCAGGCGACTCTAGCACTGCACATTAATTTACCAGTGTGCGCGTTCCTCTTCTCAACTTACTGACACTCAGATAGCCAGGCAGGCAGACACGGCTGAGCTGATCTATTTCTGACAGATGGCAGGTTGCAGCCAGTCAGACAATGCCACAGAACCTGAGAAACACAGGAGAAACACCCCAACATGCAAACATAATGACTTCAGGTTACACAGGGAGAACAGAACATTTATGTGGGCATGAATGTGTGTAAATACCTAGCATCTATACAATCTAAACCCTCTGGTGTCTGTTATAACCAGTCCCCCAATGATTTTATTATTTCTCTTTTGTTGGTGGTGTTTTTTTATTTTGTTTTATAAATAATTGTAATCCTGTAATGTAGATGTAATAAGGTTTTAAAACTAAAAAACTTCATCACACCATAGTAGCCATGCGGTGTTTTATGTAATAGCACCGGTGGTAAACACTTCTGAAGTTTCAGTCCAGCACACAGAGAGCCCAGTGGCTTTAATTTGGTGTAATAAAAGCAAGACGCAGCTCGATTTCCCACTTGTTGCTTTCCATTGGAGTCAAGTGGGCCTCTTCTCCTGAAACATCTTCCATCTTTTTCCAGTGATATTAACAGGATACAGTTTCCCTGTGTTGAAGTGGGGGGAGGGGCAGTGAGTTTCTAGAAGCTTCTGCTGATGAGTCAAAAGACTCTAAGAAATGAGCTGATGTCAGTTGTTGTACATATTGCAACCCTGAAACACTGAAGATCCAATCCAGTGGATATATTAAAGTAATTTAAGTATTCATGGCTTTATTGACTCAAACATCAACTCAGTTATCAAGTAGCTGGTGCTCAATAATACCACATGTAGCTGCATTGTTAATCATTTGCATATCATCTGCTTTTATTAACAGGAGATTGGGGGATATGTGTATCTTGTCATGGAGGTGAGTTGTGCTTGAAATGGCTGTTCTTGTTTTCATGGGAAAAAATGCAAATCTCATCCACTATTCAGGCGGCAGTGTCAGCTGAGCTAACACTTGTCTTTCTTGTCTTTTCAGTACTGCAATGGAGGTGACCTGGCAGAGTACCTTCATTGTAAGTTTGCTGCATAACAAATGGCTTAAAGCTCAAAGTGCATACTGGGAAGTTTTTGCAAAAGCAAAAAAAGGAAAAAGGAAAAAAAGAGGACACTCACACCTTATCTTTCTGTTGCATGTCAATGCTTGTAAACATGTACTGGTGGGGCAGTGTGGCTTTTAAGAGGCTTAGTAAAGCTTTTTTGTAGTGTTTTGAAGGAATAATAGGATTCTGGCAGGGCAGCACAACCAAAGAAGTTCAGTGGGTGAATTATCACTAATACTACCAAGTACTTAACCTAGATAAAACCTGTTGATCTGAAGTTCCTTTCCAGTGTTTTCCTACAGTGTGGAAAATGGAGCAAAGTTGGAGACCAAAAATAAATCCCGGTTTTTATTTTACAATATGAGAATTAAAAAAAAAAAAAAAAAACTTATCTCACTTGAAAATTCCCCTGCTTCAAGTTTCAAGCCCTGTTTTAAATAATGATGACACATGGAGTTAATTTTTCCTCAGGCTAGGCTTGCCCCACTGGTGTGGAGCGTTGGTCTAATTCAGCCACAGTGCCAGTGGTTCTTATAGTTGAGAGCTGCCAATTCTGCTTGCCTGCCAAGGAGACGCATACAGCTATTTGCAGCGCAGCACTCATTTGGCAAGGTTATCGATGCACCCACATGACCTCACCCATCTGTCACTCCCTTATGCCCTGTCCTCTGGTGGAAAAACAAGACGGCAAGGGATACTGATGAGGGGCGGGGGGAGGTTGAGGGGAGCAGTAGGTGGTAATGGTGGTATTTGTGTGGGTGCTTTTATATCAGACAGCCTTGACCTTAATTTCTAATTGAAGCATTGTGAGCAAAATCTTCCTTCATGAAGCATAACAACAGTGATGCTGACACTGTACACAATATTTTTAAGTTAAGTGTGATGCCACACAAAGTAAACATTTATCTCACATGCTATATATTTATATCATAACACCCACAATATGTAAATCTTCAGATATTCGTCCAGATATCTGCTGGTAACTACAGCATTTCTGCACTTGGTGGTGCTTTCTTGGTGTGTTCTCACATTTTGAATCATTGTTTAAAGTCTCACATGAGTAAGCTCCTAATGCATTTGCATGCTAGCCGGTATAGTGAATGTTCTTTGAGCTCTCACACTGACTTTCTTCTGTATCGACAGCTAAAGGCACCCTGAGTGAAGACACCATCCGTGGATTCCTGCAGCAGATAGCACGGGCCATGAGGGTCTTATATAGCAAAGGCATCCTCCATAGAGACCTCAAACCCCAGAACATTTTACTATGCCATGCAGGGGGGCGAAAAGCCAGTTCCATCAATACCACCATTAAGATAGGTAATGACTTCCACCAGCGTTGTTTTAGATGATCTGAATGTAGAATAAGTCAAAATGGGTTTCTGTAGATTTAAAAGGCTGACATACTTTAAAAAAAAACAAAAAAAAAACATTGCTATATGCCCCTCACCTGTTTCTGTCATCCTCCAGCTGACTTTGGGTTTGCGCGTCATCTCCAGACAAACACTATGGCAGCCACACTGTGTGGCTCTCCCATGTATATGGTAAGCATTAAGGCAGCTCACTCCGGTTTCCTATACCAACCAAGTGTAATGCACTGCGCCTCTTAAGCTGTTTCTCTTTTTTTTTTTCTTTTTTTTTTTTTGGCCACAGGCTCCTGAGGTCATGATGTCCAGGTGCTATAATGCCAAGGCTGATCTGTGGAGCATCGGTACCATCGTGTATCAGTGTCTGACCGGCAAAGCACCATTTTATGTGAGTAGCACTTAAAAAAGGACAGCACACATGCAAATACTAACAAGGACTTGCTAAGGTCCCTTACATAATCACAAACAGCCATGAAACTGTTTTGCCTAAGTTCAGACAAAGGGCAAATTAATTAACGTCAAAGTGTAACATGATGCATCTCTTTCATAACCTAAAAGGAAAAACATGATTCACAACACAACCACCTGCCTGCTGGGTGATAATTTTCAACATCTCCAGTGTTGTTAGTTGGAAAATGCTGGGACAGCTTGTTAGAAATGAGTTTTGTTTACGTATGATGGGTTGATGGGGGAGGTAGCTGGAAATTACTATGAGCCATTTCTCTGAACCCAGAGTAAATGCTGTTTCACAACCCTAGCTATTACTTTCCCCTGTTCACGTGGCTGCTCAGATGCCACTCTTGAACTGTTATTTGCAAGCTGCCTCAGCTGTGATTTATATATATAGACACATGCCAATGTTTTACCTCTTCTTTGGTCACTTGTTTAGTACTAAAGTTGCCCCTTTTATACCCATATAGAGAGAAAAACATTGTTTTTGACCTGTTCTGCTGTGGTATCTCTTATATTGTAGTTTATTTTCTCTGACAGTAAAAGGGAAGGTTGCCTTCTATTTCTGCCGGGCAGGTCAATGAGTTAAGTCCAAAGGTTAGCGTGAGGTGAGGCGCTACTGCTGCTGCCTCTGAGAATGATGTTTATTTGGTTTTGCTGGCAAACATTCATTACACTTTGACATTTGTGAAAACCTGATACTGTTTATGCTTGGACTGTATACACTTCCGCACAGCAATGCATTCACTATTTATTTAGTGCTAATTAATGACAACAGTCAGCTCAAGGTCCTTTATTTTGTAAGATAAATACCACACAGTCCTTCACTAGCAAGCACTTGGCAACAGTGGGAAGGAAGAACTCCCCTGTATCCGAAGAGACCTCCAGCAGTGCTAGGCTCAGGTTATGGAGTGAAGGGAAAGAGAAGAGAAAAAATGCAGAGCATAGAGAGATCAAAATTTACATTTGTAAAGATGTAGGCCAGAAAATCACTTATTCAAATGCTTGTTTATAAAAGCCAGACTCATTCATTTGCATTGTTTGGGCCTGTGGGTGGTCATCTCCAAGTGTTACTCTTGTCTTTGTTTCTTTTGTACACAGGCCAGCACACCGCACAAGCTTCGTCTCTTCTATGAAAGTAACAGGACCCTGTTACCCAAGTGAGTATGAGCTGCTTTCAAACAACCACTCCAGCCCTGAGCTGTTTTAGACATTACCCAGCAGGTATACACGAGCATGCAAATGTCCAATGCAGCTAGACTGGACATTAAACAGTTTTTAATCCTCACTAGTTAATGTTTGTGTGATGTCTCATTGCACCAATAGCAAGTGGACATACTAGCACTGCCTTCTCCAAGCTCATGCCATGCAGTGCTGCATTACACAGCAAAACTTCATTTTTTTTCCCAAAGGGAAAAAAAAGACTAAGTTTAGATTTAAGATGGGACTGGAACATTGCAACACACATAATACACAGAGGAAGATGATAGGAAGGCAGTGTCAACTGCCACTCATGCACCCTGGATCCTGATAATGTTTGTCCATAAATGTAAGTTTGTGTCTATATGAATGGTATTCGATATATATTTGGATGCTTTAACAAATACATGCGAGCACCCAGACACATGTACACACATATATAATTAGCTCTGAGTAAAGAAGTCCCACACCACTTCTAAGAATAGTCCTGTTGTGGAAAAAAGTCATACATACACCTGTCATCGATCATCTAGAACGTTCAACGTCACCAATTTATATTTTAGAATTACAAACAGCAGTGAGGAAATATAGAGAACTGCACCATCCTGTGAATGGTTTAATTTTCTAAATAAGATTGTCTCTGCTTTTTTATCAGTGTGTACAGAGGCCTTAACAGTCAGGCCTCGTAGCTATTTACAGTCATTTTGAACACAGCTTCTCTGATGTTCAGAATTTGGACTTGGAAAGCGTTCAGAGGGATTTATGGATTGTTTGTCCGCTGCTTTCATGGTGTACTTTGCCAGCCTGTGCATGGCTCAAAGCCATGTTTATCTTTTTCAGTGATAAAGCTGGGAGATAAGAGAGGCTCTGTGTGTGTGTGTGTGTGTGTGTGTGTGTGTGTGTGTGTGTGTGTGTGTGTGTGTGTGTGTGTGTGTGTGTGTGTGTGTGTGTGTGTGTGTGTGTGTGAGAGAGAGAGAGAGAGAGAGAGTGTGAAGGAACAGTTTGTTGTTTTCTTCTGATTCTATATATAGCCTGCTCTGTAGGTCAAGCTACCGGCCTGTATGGCTATCACTTTCCATGTGATTCGCATAGCTCAACACAGACATAAACACACACTGTGATACCTTGAGGTTTTGCAGTGAAGCCATAAATTAAATTATTTTACACTTCACGGTAGCAATCCCATTTTTTTAAAGCCATAAATATTTGCAAAATCAATGCAAACACAGTGAACACACTGAAGCCACAAGGTCAAAATATTAGCATGATCTATCAAAGTAAAGGCTACTCTGCACTTTATAATATTGCAGAGATGAAACAATCCCCAACTTTCTCCTTATTAAAATTACTAGAATAATTCAATAATCTGTGATTCCCATTCTTATCAGTGTTCTTACTGATGCAAGTTTTAATAGAAAGTCTTCGTGTTTTGTCAGCATCCCAAAAGAGACTTCTGATAATCTAAGACACCTGCTGGTAGGGCTGCTCCAGAGAAACCACAAAAAACGGATCAGCTTTGGTAAGCCTGTACCTTTTTTATTATTAAAAAAAATAAATTTCTTATGTCTTTATCTTTTTTTTCTGTGCTTTGATTTGTTTTGGGTTTTTCTTTTTTGCAGAGGAATTTTTTCACCATCCTTTCCTGGAAACAAGCTCAACAAAGAAATGTAAGCACTGCTTTGTTGTTAGGGCAGCTTAGTATCAGGGAAGGTGCTGTAGCTGAGGTCCTAACACAAGCACCTTTGTTTTTTGACAGGCTCATCAGCCCCGATGCTTTCCTACCCCAGCTCTGGCTCCGGCAGCTCCTCCAGCAGCTCCTCCACATCCCAGCTGGCCTCACCTCAAGTATGTGCAATGTGCTCTTGTAAAATGAAGTGAACTGAAATCGACTGGAAAAATATATGTGAAATGTAAAATTATATTTTCAGGGAAACTCTAATGGTGTTTTGCTGCAGTTAGTATTAGGTAAAGTTAATTGTTTCTTTATCTTCTCTCTGTCAGCATTCCGATGGAGAGATGCAGCAACCTCAGCCCAGTCTGCCTTACACCCCTACACAGGACAAGCCTGGTTTCCTGCAGAAAGACATAGCCAGTCAAGATGATAGAAATACCCAATCTTACATGGAAGATTATGTCGTGGTGCCTGCCCAGTCTCCCAGTAAGACCTCTGAGCATCACTCCTTATATATCGGGATGGTTTTTAGTGTGTTGTTTTGTCACATTAGCACAAAAGGTCTGACTGTTTCTGTTTTGCTGCTTTGCAGATGAGCATACATGTGAAGTAAACATTGGGTCACCCCTTGAAAGTTGCCTGATAGACTGTGGGTGAGTGTTACCTTCTTGGGATGAACACTATCTGTGTTCAGTAATGTTTGAAGTGTTATTAATTTATGTAGGAATAATTAATTAATGTGTTTGTATAGGAGCTCACTGCTGGCTGAAAGGGGTTCTGGACCCACTGGAAAGACACCCCCACGCTCTCCTATGCTTTGCTCGCCCCCCAAGACTGTTAGGTAAGAGAAAGTCAGACAGGTTTAGGTTTCAGCTGGTGGAAAATGAAAGTGGTCTAAGATGGATAATTAAATTGAGTGTGAACGTAGATCCAACAGTATTTATATTCGTGGTATACAGGACATGAGAAATTGTGATTTCATAATATGTTTATTCAACTGCTGTTTATAATTGATTTATAAAATCAACTGCCCACTCATCTGTGTTTCCTCTTTTAACCACGCAGCAAGCCTACTGAAATAGTTGGCGGTAAATGCAGCCCCTCTCTTCCCATTCCAGTCCCAACTCAGATCCAAAACTACCAGCGTATGCAGTCTGCCAGCTCTCATGGCTCCACCAGGCAAGTCCAGCCATTTATCCGTACCCCCAGCGCACCTCAGATTCTTACTCTTATATATTCTCTGCTTCCTTTGTCTTAACAACACCTCATCTCGTTCAGGGTCACGTTATACGGTGCTAGCAGCAGCAGCAGCAATGAAAGCCCGCCACAGTATGAAGAATGTAGATCTCCCAGTCCAGGCTTTGCCCTCAACTCTGGAGGAGGCCAACCTCTACAGTCTTCCCCATTGGGTAATGATCTCAGTTGGCCTCTGTATTAACTACGGAGCCCTTTTCAGATTTGGGATGTGTAATATTGCAGTATTCATGAGGCCGTGAGAGTGATTGCTTTGTGTCATACTGAAAACCCAACTTTTAAATTAATCCCAGTCAACTGTGCTTTGTTATAAACGCGGTTTACTGGACATTGGAAGTACACTGAGAAACTGCTGCTCAGATGCTTATTATTGTAAGAAGGTTACAGAAATAGTTATTTATTATTCAGAGACCGACATTTATGTTGCCATCGGATTGATTTTCATGTCTGAAAGGGGCTTTTGTTAAGCAGAGCTGTTCCATTGCATCTCTTTCTCTATAACATTCCAGCAGCAAAACACACGCTCTCAATTCGGGCATTGAAAAAACTTCCACCGTGTCACACAAACACACAACATGAATTTAAATAATATTCCTTTAGTGAATATTATGGGATTTGTTTCAAGGTGAAATGCTGGTATTTGATTTTCTCTGTAGCATCTCTTCTGCTTTTCATTTTAAACTCGTGGAGCATGTGCGTGAGCTTGTCTCATTCAGCATGGGTGATAAAGTTGTGAATGCCTTAACAAAAATATCATGTGCTTTTTAAAAAATAATGGTTTAATATTTGTTATGTTCTCTAGTGGGAACGAGCCCAAAGACTCCCCCACTCAGCACAGGAACCGGACTGCTTGCTGGTTCTCCTGACATGCAGGACAGACCCAAGGTCAGCTTCTGCCTGCATTACAGAAACAGTACATCTAAAAATGAATATGAAGTCATTCATTCTACTTTGCCGATCTATTTCTGACATTCCTTTCACCTCTCTTTAAAACAGCACATTTTTACATTTCCCGTGATGTGAGAGAATAATTTTTTTAAAAATCTGGTAACACAGTAGAAGATGTTTCAACAGTTTCATTTCCTTTTCAGCAGCAACTTCAGCCAAGAATGCCAAACCGAACCAGGACAGTCCCAAACCTGCAATCCCTTGATCCTGCATCCCAGGCCAGCCTCAGCCGGAAATCAGCCATTAAAAAGGGTCCTTTTAAAAGGTATAATACTCTCATACTCATTACTGATATTATCATTATAAATAAATGGTTAAATTATTATAAAGTTTTGTGACAGTATATTAAGCAGATGGAATGAAATGTGACATTAATATTCCACATCTAATTAAGAGTCCGTATGAAAACCTGCCACTAAGAGATGCCACACAGTAAAACATATGCTGTCTGATCAATTATTAAATGCTCACAAGGGTGTCTGTGGATATATTACATGTGCAGATCAATCAGCACAGGAAGGTTATCTGACATGCTTCTGAAGGCGGCCCTTGGAGTTCAGCTCTTTGAAGAAAGAGGAGACGAGAGCCTCAGCAGCGAGAAAAGCATGGATATAACAGGTATCAGTGCAAAGTGCGAAAAAGTAAAACCAGTCAAATGATTTCTACTGGCACAGCTTTTGTTTTCTGTACGAATAATCCAGTTCATAAGAACACTGCCTTAAAGTCATGCAAAGGAAAGGTTTTACAAAAATAAAATCATTGCACATGTAGGGCAATGTGACGCATCTAATTCAATTACAATGTACATTTACTGTTCATTTACAGTTCAAGTGGACTACCTTACCAGTTCTTCTTACTTGTTCCTACAGCTCCACCTGCTGGCTATCATGGAGTTTTCCGGTGCTCGGACAGCCCAGTTCCTGTGATCTTCACTGTGGGTTCTCCTTCCAGTGGAAACTCTCCTCCTGATACCATGTTAATGAGGAGGTTCTCAGGTAGGTGTTCTAGCTTCTTTCACTCTTGGGTATTTATTTTGAACTATCATTTCAGTTTTGCTTGAAGGAATGTTTTTAAGAAGTCTCTTAATTTGGCACATTTATGAGTGATCCAGTGAGGCTTTTATTAAGTATTGCTTTCTTGAGTTTGGAGATCATTTAGACCGTTAACACAAATTAAAAATGGTGTGATTATCGGAGGGAAACCATTAAATGTTTATGTTTTAAATGATTATTTTAAAGCTGAAACATGTTATTAGTGAATCCTGTGCATCTTCATTATTCATGTATCAGCTGTATGGGTTAAAGGTAACTTTGTCTTTTGTTCTAAATGCAGACACTCCCAGCTACAATAACTCAGGCTGGCATCTCCAAAGAGGACACCGTAGGCACAGTGACACTGAAGCCATGAATGCTATTCCACGCAGCGGTCTGATTTTTCATCCTCCAGAGCTCCCTGAAGACACACTAATGGAGGTACAGTCAAACACTGATGGTGTTCCACAGTGATCATCAGTAATGGATATTTGCAGATCCCACGTGAAAAGCTTCCACATTGAGAGTATTTCATACGCTCTTTTCACAGGAGCCACACACAGATGCTCTGAGTGACTTGCAGTTCACTTTGGCTTTTGTCCAGTGCGTCATGGAATTGGCTTCCTTTAAGGAGCCGGGGCTGGATTCCATCAGCTGTCCTGATGTTTCCTTACTAGAGCAGAGCTTGGTGACAGATCAGATCAGCCTTCTGAGTAGAGAGTGGAGGTAAGAGGCATTAAATTTTCTCAAAATGTGGACTAGCTCTCTTTGTTTAAAAAAACATCTTAAAAATAACTTCTTATGCTTCTTATGTAATGCTCCAGCTATGCAGAGCAGTTGGTGTTGTACATGAAGGCTGAAGAGTTTCTGTCATCGGCGCTGCACGGTGCCAAAGAAAATATTAAGAATGGCCAGCTGTTTCCATCCACTACAGTCAAACAAGGTGAGACAAGGGACCGCTCGCTTTGAGTAATCAAGCATTCACTTTTGTAGATTTCTAAGGTAAATGTTAAATGTTCATAGTTTGAAATTCTTCAGAAACATTTATCAGTGATTACCATAGACACTATACAAGATGGACTTAACTTCCGAGTCTGAAAAGGGAAGCCAGCAGGGATGGGACTTAAACCTGCGTGCTGTTTAAAGCCGCCAGAAGGGCAATCTGTGGTTGCAAAAAGCCTTCTGTTCCTATAGACGTCTGTGGGAAAGCTGCCCTCAGCCCTGACCTCTGTAAACACTTTACTGATGAATTTATGTGCACAGTCACTTCTCTCAGGTCATCCTGAATAAACCATTAAGTCCATTTTGTACATTTTTATTATTCTGATGTTGGCCATAAGTTTGTCAAAATCCATCAGTAATTTACCAAACTCCTGTTGTATGAGCACAACCAAACAGGCAGAAAGGTTATGTGTGTGTGTTTACAGTTAAAAGTAAAAAAGGTTTTTGTATTTAATTTTTTTTGCAGTGATCAGGAAGCTCAATGAAGTGTATAAGACCTGCGTGACCTACTGTCGCTCCCTCAGCGATCAGCTGCAGACCTTCTTGGTTGACAAGCAGAAACTTATGGACAACTTCAATGCACTCACAGCAGAGAAGCTCATCTACAACCACACTGTGCACATGGTGAGCTCATTTCAATGCAGGATATTGGTATTCATTCCAGTTAGAGCCAACCCTGTATATACTGGGTATGTATCTTTAGCTTAGCTCTTTTAATGTGTGTATGTGTGTATCCCCCCCCCCCCCCCCCCTCCCCCTCCCATTCAGGTAAAGTCTGCTGCTTTAGATGAGATGTTCCACCACGGCACCATGTCAGTCCAGCGCTACCATAAAGCCCTTCTGCTCATGGAGGGTCTGTCCCGAATCCTCACAGAGCAAGAGGACATCAACAGCATAGATAAATGTATGTGGAAGCACTGTGACACACAAACCAATAAAGAGAAACTTTAAATATTAGAAGTAGTGTATGAAGGAATTTTCCATGTGTTCACTGGGTTTTTTTCCTTTATCTTTTTAGGTAAGCAGTGCATTGAGAGACGCCTCTCAACTCTGCACACACAGCAGTATTTATGAGCTTCACGACTACATCCAGAGCAACTGCATTATCCATCCGTCATCACTGTAGATGGATCCTCCAAGACTGTCCGCACTTTGATCTCTCCTAAGGGAAACGACCACTGGAGCATCTGCTCTCATTTCTTCACCCAGCCTGTAATCTTAGTCTAAATGCACAGAAAAGACTGGAAGTCCAGCTTTGGATACGTTCTTGAAAACAGATTGTGTTATGAATGTTTAACAGCTATGATCAGGTAAATCGTTCTCAGTATTTGTTTTGTTACAAACCGTACGTGTCAGTGCGTTTAAGTGCTTTGCACATAGAATGATCAATTACATTAAGAACTGACTGCAAGTGTTTTATACTTGAAACAAAGATTACCTTGTGGTTTTATGTGTTTGAAATATTTCTGTTATGTATCTGGTGAATGTTCACCAGCCTATGGGACTCTGAAGAGTTTGGATGAGATGACCAAATATTGTCATTATGTAAACCTGTGCCAATTTTTCCTTTTTTTTTCTTTGTAGCAGAAGAGTGAATATGAATGTACTGAAAGTGTGCGCTAACCTAACACGCAATAATTGCCTTATGACTGCCTGTCTTATGGCCATACACTGTAGAGTGCAATAAATATTTTTGACATTTGAATGAGATTTTAGTTTTACACATGATCCAGAAATCCTCTTTTGGGTGAGTGATGTACTCAGCTACGAGGTACTCGAGTGACTTTTTCTTCTTGCCGTATAAACTAATGCTGTTTGTGTGTACCTGTGCATTTTTGTTTTATGTGTGTGTGTTTTGGGCTTTTTTTTTTTTTAGGTTTTGAACTTTGCTCATTTTGATTTTAGAGATATAGGTTTGCATTCAATCAATGTACAAATTCATTGTGCATGGATTCCCTGCAATGACGCTAGGTTATTTTGTGTAACTGAAGTTTGTTTACCAAATTGCCTTTTGTATTATTTTAAGACTGCCTGTCAATTTTGCCAAAAGAAGTTGTTATATGGTGTGTGATCAAAATAAATATTTATTATAAGAACTGTGGATTTGCTTAAACATAAATCAATTTCAGTGTTCTTACTTAAATGTCCACCTTTGTCACAGCTGCTCTTTAACTCCAAGCCACAAATATTTTACAATTTTACTACAGTCTATTTTTTTGTCCTTCAAACTTTATTCAGTGTCATAGGCAAAGAGCAAACAGGTACCTACACATCATATACATAGCATATTGAACAAGCTATATTTCTTATTACATTTTGTTCTGAATAAAATAAAATATTACATCAAACATATTTAAGATAAGATAATACTTTAATGATCCCACGACGGGGAAATTTGCGCATTACAGCAGCTCAGTATAGAGAAAAAAGAAAAGGATGAGTAAAAAACAAATTTACTAAATAGAATAGAAAATAAAATAGAATAGAAAAAAACTATACACATACATAAGCACTATTTACATAAAATATATATATATCAATGTCATAATGTCATATATATCAATATTTATCTCAACATTCCTTCTATATTCCTTAGAAAGTATACTGTGAATGTATAGTATACAATGGGAAAATAGATGAGACATGCTTTCACTTTCCAGTCCACAGAAATTATGTTTATAATCCATATGCATTTTTAGGTAGATTCTATGTAATATCTTCCTTAAACCTGCTTTTAATACAGTATCACAAGTTTTCAGTGCTTCCTCCCACTGTATATCATTAAATAAAGAACATCAGAAGTATGTAGATACACAGATTATTTCAATATATAGCTTGACCAATATACAGCTGTCATTAAAATCTTCAAAATTAAATACTAGATCGGCAACAGAGAGTTTTGTAATAGGACACTTTTTGATACAGCATCAAAAACTATAGCATTTTCTTTTGGTTTTATAGATATTTTGAATTTATCAAGAAATTCTTTGTATGATAAAGAGAAATCAAAACATTTTAATAAAGCAGCTGACCCTTCATCAAACGATGTGTGATAGAAGTCTTATTTTCATAGTGGATGTCCTTATTGTTCCATATTAAGCACCTTTGCGGGGAGAAGTTATATTTACAAGATAATAACCAAGCTGCCAGTGCTTGCATTTTAATCTGATATCACCAGCAGTCATCCAGACTACGGCGTGAACCCTCATATTTTAGATTACGTCATATTTTCGCTTCCTTGGATCCAGAACGACATCCGGGTTGCACAGCGGGTTGCCGCGGTCGCCATGTTGCTGAATGAAATTAACTTAGCTTCAAAACAGTGAATAGCAGCTAACGATATCAAGATTTTACTGTTCGCGAAACAGCACTTGTTGCAATATGGGACCTATTGTAAATATGACTTAAGATTTATGAAACTACTACAAAAGCCCCGTTCCCTGTAAGTAACGCCTCTGAAGGAATAACTGTATTTATTCATTGGTAGCTGGCCTGCTAGCAAAAACAAGCTAAGCAGTAGCATCGGCTAGCACGCGTTATGTAGCGCAGGTTATTGTAATCGCCCCAGGGCTATATGTAGTGTTGTAAGAATTACGGTTTAATATTTACATTCCAGTTTATTTTTTTTTTTTTTATGTGGCTCAACTATCGTCCCGGACATGAATATTCTGATAATTGTATATGTTATGTCTCACTGCAGCTAACGTAAGCGAACGTTACGCCCCGCAGAAATTGTAGACGGGTGAAGCTAATGTCGCAACAAGCGCTGCAAATTGAAGCCAGTACTAAGAAACGACTGCTCTTCGCCTGTCGATTGTAAATGTTGGCTGTAAATGGGATGTTCCTGTTACGGTGTTAAAACGACGGGATTTTAGCTAAGTAGTAGCGCTGTTAACAAGCTGTCGTTGTCAGCCGACGATCGCAGTACATCGGTAGCGTTAAGGTACATCACCTTTGTTTTAAAAGCTCGTTCCTTTGGCTGAATCATTATCAAACTACATCAGCTGTATCATTTTCATCACGGGGCAATATGTAAATGCTACCTGGCGCTCATCAGTAAGTGCAAACAGATGTAAAAATAACGTGTAGCTGCACTTCGTTACAGATGCTCTATTAAGACCTGCTTCTGAATAATTAAGAGGTATATGTAGGTAACAGATTAACAGTCCTTAAATTTCTTGAGCACAATCTCTAACTTCAGTGACATTTGAAATGAGATGGGATATACTGATGACAGTCATTGATGTTTCCTGTGTTTCACTTCGATTTAATAAGATAATGTTTATTTGTCATATGCACAGTTATGCACAGTACAATGCACGGTGAAATGTATTTTGTACCTGCAGCCATATATATACACACACACACACATATATATAAATAAGAAGAATAAAAATAAGTAATTCACACTATACATGGAATTATAGAATATTATAATAATTTACATTATACAATGATAGTCCAGTTTAGGGCTCAGAGTTGAGCAGACGGATGGCTTGTGGGTAAAAACTCTTCTTCAACCTTTTAGTCTTAGTCCTCAGGCAGCGGTATTGCTGGCCTAATGGGAGCAGGGAGAAGAGAGAGTGTCTGTGGTGGCTGGGCTGTTTTAGGATCTTCATAGCCCTCAGCCTGCACTGCTTGGTGTAAATGTCCTGCAGGTTGGGGAGGGTGGTTCTGATGGTCCGTTCAGCTGAACGAACCACCCTTTTTAGGGCCATGAAGTCCTGCTTAGTGCAGTTTCCCATCCAGGTGGTGATGCTCCCGTGCATGATGCTCTCGATGGTGCAGGTGTTAAAGTTCCTGAGTACCTTGAGTGGGAGCTTGAAGTCTCTCAGCCGCCTGAGGAGGTAGAGACGCTGTCTGGCCTTCTTCACAGTGATGTTAATGTGATGAGTCCAGGACAGGTCCTGTGAGATGGTCACTCCCAGGTATTTGAAAGTGTCCACTCTTTCCACCTCAGCACTACTGATGAGAAGTGGATGGTAGTCCCTCTGCTGCTCACTAAATGTTCAGATAGTGTATGGAGAAGCCAAAAGACTGTTTGGGGTTTTTTTTTTTTTTGGTTTTGTTGGTAGACGTTTCTTGGTTATGGCTATCAGGGTGGCAAGTTCACCACAGGAATTAGTTATTATAGCAACAATCCTTGTAGGGCTGCAACTATCGATTATTTTAGTAAATGAGTATTCTATCGATTATTCCATCGATTATTCAAGTAATCAGATAAGAAATACTTTTTTCGTATTAACAGTTCATCTGCTTATTAACTTCCGAACTGCAGTTTTTCTTTATGTGAAACAAACAGGTGGATGGAGCAGCTACAAAGTTCTCCTTTCTTCACTTGCTAATGAAGGACCTCCAGCTGTTTCCCAGTAAACGTTTAATGGCGGACAGGAAAAAAGCTTCTGTTTTGGATGCTTGAAAAACCTTTCCTTTTGCTCCACCTGAGCTCATCGTCTCTATAACGGCTTCGCCTCTTTGCGCTTTCGTAGACAGATTGCTCGTGAAACAGCTACCTACTGCTGTTGCGTTATCAGTGTTTTTATTGAAAAACTGGGGGCTACAAGAGCGTAATGTTGGAATGCTTTGTATTCACAAGCATTCCCCTAAATACGTTTCTACTGCAGGTCTGTTTTTAGTCAATAACCAGGGATTAAAGTATAAAAAATATTTTGACGGGGAAGGGGTCCTTCCGGTACAGAACGATCACTAGTGCTAACAGCGGCACTCGCTAGCAATATAGTTAAAGCGATCCGTTCTGGGAGCTTAAGTAGAGAAAAAATAACAGCTGAAATTCTCAGCACAGCGAGCGCAACACACAAACACGACAGCGAGCAGTGGAGGCGTGGAAAAACATGTCAGCGATGATCCAATTAGTGTTAAAGGGAATCCGTCGCAGCGACGGGGAACTTATTAGAATCTGAGGGTTTTTTTTCTAACTCCTGATCCACACTCCAGTCCAGTAGGTGGCGGTAATGCAGCTCTAAGCTAGTTTGCCCACCGCCATTAAACCCACAAGAAGAAGACAACGACCGAGAACTGTAACGCTAATGTGGGTGAAATGCTCCACTTACACGGAGACACCCTAGGGCTGCAGAGTTTAAACGAAGCGTCGAAGCAACAAATTTGCTTCGAGGGTTTTTTATAATCGAATTTTTCGAGTTACTTGAGGAATCGTTGCAGCCCTAAATCCTTGGTCCTAATTTATCTAATTTCTCATGAAGTTGTTGATATGTTGACATGATATGGTTAATTTTCAGCTATGTGAACTAAGATTATAGGTTGAATACCCAGACAGAAATTTCTCTTTTAATTTAATGAAAACCAGTGGAGGGGAAATGTATTTAGAAGAATTAATTATTGTGAAAATGCCATTCATTAACCAGCTCAATAAGTTGCTGTTATAGTCAGTATCTTATATAGTTGGCTTACCCAACAGATGAGGCACACTTTATTTCTGCATCACATAGTCAATAAAAATGTATTTAGTATTATTACTTTAACCCTTTATTTAGCATTTATACTTTATGTGTGACCTTTCCACAGATTATTGTGCTAAACATTGTAACCGTATCACGCAATGCACCATGGAAGTGGATCACAGAATATGCAACGACAGCTTCAGAGATCAAAGTCTGTCAGCGGGTCAGAAACGGAGGAGCAACAGTCGCAATCGACCATGGCAGCTACTCAGCAGCAAGCTACAGTTAACCATCCTCAATCCCCTGTGACCCCTTTTTCCTCTGCTGCCAGTCCCTCAGCCCCCCAGTCACCTAATTATCAGATAATCATGAGTCGTAGCCCAGTCACTGGCCAGAACATGAACATCACATTACAAAATGTGGGGCAGATGGTTACTGCGAACCAGCAAATAACCCTAACACCACTCCCCATCCAGAACCCAGCATCCCCAGGCTTCCAGCATACTACATCTCAGTGGAGGTTTGAGCATCCACCATCCTCCTACATCCAGGTCACCTCACCTGTGCCCCAGCCCATACAACCTCAGAGTCCCACCCAACATAGTCCAGTTCCTCTGCAGGGTGTAACGAGGCCAGCAGCTCCTGCAACAGCATTGGGTGTACATGGACAGAGTCCAACACGTTTTGTTGACGCTGGTATGATAGTGAGGCAAATCAGTTTAGGTAGTCCATCGGGTAGTGGCCACTTTGTTTACCAAGAGGGAACAGGATTGGCCCAGATTGCCCCAGCCACACCTGGCCAGGTACAGCTGGCCTCTCCAGGAGCAGGATCTGTGAGGGAACGACGGCTTTCTCAGCCTCATTCACAGACTGGCGGCACCATCCACCACCACGCACCTCAGAGTCCTGTAGCCACCACACTTTCAACTCTGGGCAGCCCTGGTCACATCACCACTTCAAACCTACCTCCACAGATCAGCAGTATCATTCAAGGACAGCTTGCACGTCCTATGATATTTGAGAAGACTGCACAGGGTGTGGTCTCTGGAGTAGGAACAACAGCCACAACATTCAGTATACCCTCTTCCATCCCACCCTCTAGTCCATCCCTCACCAGTCCACCCCAAGGGATCCCCAGTAATTCCCTTGCACCCACCAGCATGACTGTGGGCACTGTGAAGAAGCAAGCTGCCAAGAAATTAGAGGAAATTGCTCCTTCTACACCAGAGATTGCCCAGCTGAGAAAACAGTGCTTGGAGCACCACACAAAGAAGATGGAGAACCTGAAAGAAGTGTTCAAAGAATATCTTATTGAACTTTTTTTCCTGCAACACCTCCAAGGGAACATGATGGACTATCTAGCTTTTAAGAAGAAGCCTTGTGTTCCCTTGTATACTTATTTGAGACAGAATGACTTGGATCTTGAAGACGAAGAGGAGGAAGAAGAGCAGTCCGAGGTCATCAATGATGAGGTATTACATTGGCTGGCTCTTGGTCTGAGATCAAATATGGATTTTTCTGTTAATCCATTGAGTATTGTGCCTCTTTCAATTGTGTGCCTTTTTCAGGTAAAGGTTGTTACTGGAAAGGATGGCCAAGCAGTGACACCAGTTGCCATAGCAACACAGCTTCCTCCCAATGTTTCTGCAGCTTTCTCTGCCCAGCAGCAGTTTCAGGTGTTAGCGGCGGCACTTTTTTAAACCACTTATTACAATGAAATGATGTATGATGTCTTACTTAGAGTCTGTTGAGAATATCTCACTGATTCCATTAGAGGTTGTTTTTTTCAGGGACACCAAGGGGCTGCTTCTGGCACCATTGCAAACCCTGGAGACATGGATGCCTTTAAAAGGCAACAGGCTATGGTGCAGGCAGGTAGGGCAAAGATCGTAGACTCCTGTCTTATGTTGCTTTGTTTTCTCCCCGTTTGCTTTGTTTTCTGTTTGTTTTCTTTTCTCCCTCTAATTGCTTCTGCTTTTAGATATTTGGCATCCTCTACTAGCGCTCTGTGTTGAAGTCTTAAACCGAGGAAGGAGAGGTGACCTGTAAGGTCTTCAGAAGGTCATTGCTGTGTGCCGAGTGCTTTTTTTTGCGTTATGAGGGTATTGTGTGTTTTAAATCCCAGATCAGGCTAAGAGGCCCCGGATTGACGTTGGTCGCCATGGGCTGATTTTCCAGCATCCTGGTGTAGCTCCTTTAGGATCACCTGGCGTTCCACTCCAGCAGCTTATGCCAACTGCGCAAGGTAGGAGTGCTTCTACCAGGCCGTTCTGTGTTCTGTTCGATGCTGCTGGACCTATGCCCTTTCCTCATACTAAGGAGATGTTAAAAAGGGAATCACAACATTCATCTTCTACAAACAAACTCCAAGCAGCATCAACAAACAGCTCTTCCATCTGCTGGATTTCTCAGCAGTCCTCAGGAAGTTCAGGCTTAAGCTCTCTCTGTCAGGATAAATGGGGAAGAAGACAATCCAAGTCTGAAGAATGAGTAGCCACTCAATGGGAAGATGCCATGTCTTATGATTTTCTTTTTTTGTTTTAACTATCGATCACCTGTCGTCATCCATCTCTTCTTTTCTGAAGTTTGTTCCTGTTTGTCGTCTTTATTTGGAAAGGCCTTCCCGTGCTGATGGATTTTCATCTTATCTGGCGGTGGATCACAGAAAGTGGGAACCCTGTGGGAATGAATTCACTTTCCAATGGGTTTTGCTTGTTTTCCCATTTTATGAATCCACTTCATTTTTCCCTTTGGTTTCCCATCGTCATTCCTTCACACGTCTCTCCCTCTTCAATTGTACGTCTTTGCGTGAGCCATCAACAGGAACTCAGAATCATCAATCATCAGTCTTCAAGATTATTTTTATTTATCTCATGTCCACGTTTAGTTTATTTCCTTCCATGTTTTTTCATGACATTTTGTTCTGACTTGGCTTCTTTCCCTCAGTCTAAGTAGGAGGGGAATCATTTGGAGGAGTTGAGTTCACGGCACAGGTTTTTGCGATTGTGGTGGTGTGGGTGTGTCAGGGCCAGGTGTTGATGGCGTCTAGGCAAGGTGGTGTGACGTGCAGGGAGGTAAGGCAGGTGATGCTTTAGTGTGCACAGCTCCGCTCAGGCCTGCTATCTGCAAGACCCCATGTGTGTCCTTTTGCTCACCTCTGTGCTTTGTCGCTATGTGAGGCATCCAGATGCCTTGGTTACGGCTAGAATGACATTGCTTCATGCATGCCAAACATACAGTGTTTTTGTAAGTGTCCGCTTTAGTTTTACTTCCCCTTACCTCTCCCTGTCTCTGTATCTTCAGAAGTTCTGTTTTCATGTTTCTTTGTTACATTTCTTTTTTCTTTCTAAAACCTCTCTTCTTGCATGAATAATTTTTAATGTTTTTAACCACATTCTCTCAACATTTAAAATGCAATGTTTTAGTTTTGCATTAATCAAAGTAGTATTTTATTTGAGAGACATGTAGATTCTCATATTGATTTCATTTCCTCTGTAATCATTTTGCTGTATGAGTTTCATTAGTTTCTGCTCTGATCACCAGGTAGTCGTAGACTACTGTTAAGTACATCTAGTTCATAAAGAGAAGGTTCTGAGGAGCTCTTATAGCTGAAACTCAAACAGATGTTTAATAGTTAAAAGTTAAATTTCATTATCTACCTGTTAGATTCAAAATATATAACTTCTTTAAGGGGGTCTCTCAAATGAATATTAAGGGAAAGCTGCCGAACACTTAACGGCATCTATTAATCTTTATTCTAGGAGCACAAAAGCATTTATTTAACAAAAAAAAAAAGAAACACTGCATATTGGACAGTAGCATTAACAACTCATTTTTTTACCATTTGTCTTTGTGTCACTACTACCCTTTTATCCTATACTTTGGTTACCATGTATACAGGCGGGATGCCGCCTACTCCTCAAGCAGTCCAGATCGCAGGACAGAAGCAGAACCAGCAACAGTACGACCCATCCAAAGGACCTCCAGTGCAGAATGCAGCCAGCCTGCACACCCCGCCTCCTCAGCTACCTGGCAGGTTGCCACAAGGTGCCCTCCCTATGACAGGCCTGACTATGGCCCTCTCTCAGCAGGCTCAGTTAGTGGAGAATCCAACTCAGCCAGGTGGCCAGCTCCAGGCACAGGTGAAAGTGCAGACAGGTGGTCCTGTCCTGGCCACAGTGAACCCTCACACACAGCTCCAGGCCCAGCTGCAGCAGCAGATGCAGTCGGGTCTTCATCTCCAGTTGCAGCCCCAGCAGCAACAATCCCAGGCCATTCTGCAGTCAGGACAAGCGGTCAGTCTGTGTGAAGCAGTCAGTCTGCATGCTAGCGACTAAATGATGACGATACCATAAACTTCATATTCTCAATGTTTTCTTTGCTCTACAGACGGTGGCACTTGCTCGCCCCGGCACAGAGCCAAACCAGCCAGTTCAGAGGATTTTGACCAACTCAGTATCAATAACATCTGTGTCTCCTGCTCCACTCTCTGCTCCCAACTCTGTTCCAACCCCCCATACTGCAAGCCCCCTTCGTCCTGTTGGTTCTAATGTCAACCCAAGCAATCAGTCAAAGCTGACTGGAAGCAATGGCATATCAGCAGTCAAAATAGGCAGCTTTGGTCAAAGCACAACCATGCAGTCTTCACAGGATGGTTCTCAAGATAAGCAGGTGGAGCAGGCCAAATTGGTGAGTTCCTTAAGAACCCTTAGTTTGCACACAGATGTCAGCAGGTGATTAAAAGCCTTACCTGGAAAAGATTTGGGACCTTTTAATGTTGTCATTGGACATTTTTGTTCTTTTTTAAGTTTATTTTTATTTTATTTCATAGTTAGTTATAATAAAGCTATTGACAGTTCCTGTCCCACTTTTTTGCAGTGTCATAAAAACGCTATTGAATCAAAAACATAAGAATGACTATTCCTGATTAACCTTCTGATGTCACATGCTGTTTCTGATTGCCAGGAGAGTCAAGTGCATCAACGCATATCTGAGCTAAGGAAGGAGGGCCAGTGGTCTGCCAGTAGGCTTCCTAAGCTTGTGGAAGCCTCACGTCCGAAGTCCCACTGGGACTATCTCCTGGAGGAAATGCAGTGGATGGCAGCTGACTTTGCACAGGAAAGGAGATGGAAGGAGGCTGCTGCAAAGAAGGTATGGCAAACATAATTAACAGGGGGGGGGATACAGATTGGCACAAAAGCAAAAGGAGGAAGCCCTCAAAGACAAACTCATGTGTTGTGTGTCTCCACCACAGCTTGTTCGCACATGTGCCCGTTATCATCAAGAGCAGAAGAAAAGTGAAGAGCGAGCAAAGAAAGAAAGGGAAATTCATCTTCGTCATATTGCCAGCACAATCGCTCGAGAGGTAGAATTCTTCTGGTCAAACATTGAGCAGGTGTGTTTGTTTATTCTTATTCTTGAAAGTTTCAGGATTTATAAAGAACTCTTTTTAGTAGCATAAATCCGATCTTTTCCTCTCAGGTTGTAGAAATTAAACTCCAGTTTGAAATTTATGAGAAGAGGCTCAAAGCACTTGGCTTACAAAAAGCCAGAGGTATGTCCCATCGATCACCTACTGAAAATAAGAGACAAAATATTTGCTCTGTATAATGAGCTTTTACTTTCTGTTGCTCCTGGTTCCAAGCTAATATGTGCCAGATTATCTGACCTGTGATAGTTCTGTTTGTATTGAACTTGCCTCACTTGCTCTACAGTATCTGGTCAGTCAGCAGGAGAGAAGGCTGATAAAGAGGTAAGTGTTGCACTGGCATACCAATTAATAGTGTAAAAGCACATTTTGCACCTAAGATATTTTTACAGTTATAAATTTCATTTTATAGCAGGTGGCCACTTCAGTTAGAAAACGAAAGGCAAGTTTGTCCTTGGTTGATGAAGATGGTAAGTGTCAAATAATCAATGTTCATTTGATTAAAAACAGAAGAAATAAATAACATGGACTTATAAAGACTGCCTTCACTTTTAGTTACAGATGAAGAGAGCACCATCGAGGAACAGGAGGGCCTCGAAGGGGAAACGGACCACAAAGCAGAGTTGGTTGACCTTGCCAAAGATGGTACTTATTTTAATATCTCTCTGTAACCATACTGTATTTGCAGAGGCAGGATTAAGGAAGCGAAATGAATAGTATGATTTTCTCTTGCTACTGCTGTGTAGTTTATTCAGTTAAATGAGTTTTCGATGTAATCTAGTGGCATTTTAGCAGTGAAAATGGTGCTTGAAGGGGCAGACCTGCATGGAGACTAAACTCATCTATTGCTGCGTTTCCATTAGTACCTACTCAGCGCTGGTCGACTTGATTCGGTATAGTTTTGTTTTGTTTCTGTTACAATTAAGGACCACCTCAGTGTGGCTGGAGTCGATAGAGCAATGCGGGCAGAAGTCTTGTGATGTAATTTGTACGCGCTTTAATGTGTGTTAGTTTTTGTCTACACTGCTGTGTTGTGCGATGGTACTCATGAGCAGCAATTAGCTCAGAGACCTCATGATAAACTTTCTCATTTCTCATCTCCCACCAAGCACAGAAATGTCTGCACCTCCTCATTTGAACACTGTGTTGGTTTGCGTGCCTCCAGTTTCTTGTTGTCGGTTTTAAAAAAATGGCGCAGTTGATTCTGGAGAAGGAGTCGCTCTCGTGACTCCGCCAGTGACGACACTTCCTGGCCACTCAGTGGCATGTTGTTCTTCGATCTCACATTTTCGGATCGCTTGGAACCCCGGCTGAGTGGGTACTAAAAAAGTACCTGGTACCAGGTACTAATGGAAATGCCTACAAACCGCGCTGAGTCGAGTCGAGCTGATTAGGTACTAATGGAATCGCGGCATATGAGCTGCTTTGAGACACAACATGACATGTCATGCAAGTTGCTGAAACTTGTGGCACTGGCTCAATTAAGAAACTTTAGTATGTTGGTTAGAGGAACTTGTAAACACCCATAACCACACAACTTGCTTGGAGAACTGTTGCTGAGGTAGTAGTTTACTCCTGAGGTGTCTAAACAAATGCAAATTTTTTGTTATTTGGGGAATATGCGCAGAGTCAACTTTTCCTCAATTCTTCCTTGTTAGTTTTTATTGGCCCCACATTACAGTTCACAGTCGTCAGACCAATGAATTAGAAGTTGACTCACCACAGCATCAAACCTCTATAAATTTTGATGCGGTTGAGCTGGTATGCAGATTGAGAGGCAGAAAGTTGTCAGGTACTTTTATACCAAATGTGATTAGACAGTTAATATAAAATTCTGACGTTCCACTTTTCACAAATTATGCATTCTGTTTTACAGGGAAGCATCACCTCTGTTGTAGATCCATAGCGATATTATTGAATTTTCATAATTTTGTCATGGAGGAAACAGCCTTGTAATTAGCAGTTCTTGTTTGGCCACAAGATGGTGCTGAAACATGGCAGTGGTTATATAGATGGATTTACCAGTGCACATTAATACACAATTTTGAGTTTTTTGCCATTTAGTTAAGACCAACAGCTATGAAAATGACTTGTCTTTGTTTCTTTTTTTAAAAATGAAATGCTTTTGTATTTGTCTTGCAGCTGAGATGCCCCTGGATGCGTTGATGAAACAATATGCCGGTGCCTATGCTGACACCTTTGAGTGGCCTCAGCCTAGTCCTCATAGTGATGAGGATGAAATGGAAGAGCCTGAAGGTACTTTTGTAATCATAAAGTTAAACTGTCAAGATAAGTAGAATTTTATTTGGCCTTTTGTGAATGATGAGATTCCAAAATACTTCTTACTTTTTATTTCCTAGAAACGGAATGTGTAGCAGGCAGTCCACCTGAGGCCGTGCTGATTGACTCCCTGCTGAGTGTGGACCAGTACCGCAGTGCTGACAAAGCTGCTTCCTCTGACTCTGGGAAACCCTGCAGAGACATAGCTGAAGTAGCTGCAGCCACAGAGCTCATCCTGCCAAAGGGCAGCTTCAGAACCACTTCATCAGTACGACACATTCAGATACTCTCGCACATTTAAACAAAAAACATGTTATAATGGTTTTGTTTTGTTTTTAAAACACGTTTTTCATTGTTGTTATTTATTTTTACTAGACTCGCAGCGCAGCTCCTTTTCTGTTGCATGGGTCTCTGCGGGAGTATCAGCAAATTGGCGTGGACTGGCTTGTAACCCTTTACAAGAAACACCTGAATGGCATCTTGGCTGATGAGACGGGGCTTGGCAAGACTGTACAGACAGTTGCTTACATGGCCCACTTGGCTGGGCAAGAGGGTATGCTTCTTTTTTTTTTTTTTTTTTTTAATAGTGAACTTTTTTCCCTTAATTTTATAAAGTTTGACTGACATAAAGACATGATCCTTTTTTTGTCTGCAGGCATCTGGGGGCCCCATCTTGTTGTGGTAAGAACATGCAAGTTGCTAAGTTGGGAGGTGGAGTTCAAACGTTGGTGTCCTGGCCTTAAGGTCCTCCTTTACCTTGGCAACAGAAGGGAACGGAGATCTAGGAGGAGGGTAATTTGTTATTTTTAAATACAATATCGTATAGCATTTTGAGTTAGCTGCTGTAAATGTAGTAACTACCGTATGGTCATTGATCTACAGTGGTGGGGGGAAGCCAACAGCTTCCATGTATGTCTGACCTCTTACAAGCTCCTGATGAAAGACCAGAGCCACTTCCTAAAGAGAAGGTGGAGGCACCTAGTCCTGGATGAGGTGCAACTCCTCAAAAACATGACGGAGAAACACTGGGAAACTGTTTTTGCTCTGAGAAGGTGAGCTGTGTGATAAATGTTATTTATACTGTATAATGCAATAATAATAGCTGTTAGGGAGCAACAGAAATGCATGTGCATGTTGTTTTTGGTGAGTCACTTCACTGATGAGATTAATTCCATATGAGGGACTTTTGGTCTGTCTCCAAGAAATTGCCTAATATTTTGCTGGATCCTTAAAATAAGGCTCAGCTGACTGAATGACCGAGATATTTCTGTGCATTTTCCAGTGAGCAGCGGATTCTCCTCATCAGCACTCCTCTACAGAACACTCTGAAGGAGCTGTGGACCATGATCCACTTCCTTTTGCCAGGAATCACCAGGCCTTACTCTGATTTTCCTGTTAAGGCAGGCACAGACCAGAACCAGGACTACTGCCACAAACTGGTTATCCGCCTACACAGGGTGGGTATAGCACCTGCAGATGTCCTCTTCCATGAATCTCTTACCTGTGTGTAATCCTTAAATTAAATATGAAACCTTCTTAACTGTAGATGATTCAACCTTTCATCCTGAGGCGCTCCAAAAGGGATGTGGAGAAACAGCTACCCAAGAAGTACGAGCACATCCTAAAATGCCGTCTATCCAACAGACAGAAGAGCCTTTATGAGGATATCCTCACTCAACCAGGGTAAAATATTTACCTCTCTTACAGTTTTTTTTCCTGACACACACTGCAGTGCAGTGTTTGATATAATAAAGTTTGATTTGGAAAAATATAAAAAGCTTATCATGAACAGTAATTGAATTACTTTAATTTCTATTGCAGTGTATTTTGCGTCCATGCGACATAATTTATTTTGACCAAACTATCTTTTTTTCTTCATTTGTTTTAACTGGAAATATGTTTATTTTGTGGGTTCTTTGAAAAACAAACAAACAAGCAGTATTTATTGTGTCAAGGGATACGTGTTCTGCACATATGTTGTTTGTTGTTATAATTATTTTCTCTGTGTGGCTGTGTTCCCCCAGAGCTCAGGAGGCGCTGAAAACAGGTCATTTTGTCAGCGTGCTGCAGGTTTTGATGCAGTTGCAGCGAGTGTGTAACCACCCTGAGCTGGTGGCACCCAGAGAGACCAGTAGCTCCTATTTCTGTTCTTCTCTAGAATATAATGTACCGTCATTGGTGCTGGGAGCTCTTCAGACTGACTCGAGCAAGGTACGTGTTGTAGTATAGCCCTAGCAAATGTTGTGAATGTAAATGGTAATGCAATTAATCAGTAAGTAGAGCAAGAGAAAATCAATCCGTGACCATTTTGATTAATGAGTAATCTCAGTCACGCTGCACTGTTCCACTTCTGCTGCTTTACCTTGTCTTAACTGATTATGCCCCTAGATTGCAAGCCTGTCCATATTCGATCTGATCAATAATGAGAACAGACTGACTCGGTATCAGACCGAAGAGGCAGTACCCAAACTAAAGGTCACGCAGCAGCTCATAGAAGAAATCTACAGCAGTCCAGATCCACCGCCAAGACCCAAACCATGTCTGATAAAACCCATGAGGTCTGCAATATTATCTTCAAATGCCCATATATCATGAAATGATCTATGTAAAGATCTTTAGAAGTTTTCAAATAAAATGCAGCCTCAGGATCATGGTGTATTGAAATCCTCTGCTTTTTATTTTTGTCTGATTAGATTGTTCCAGCCAGTGCAGTATGGTACAAAGCCAGAAGGTCGCCTGGCCGTCTTTGCGAATGCAGCAGGTCAGCGTCCTCCAACGAGCTCCCCTGCTACTGGCGCCTCTCCTTCCACCACCAGCCAGGTGGGCCAGACAAGGGGCAAATCCCCAGTCACCACTTCGACTGCAGCCACTCCTCATGGTAAGATCATTTCAGGGGCAGTATCCAGTAAAGGACAGGAAAGTTGGTTTTCACATTAACTAAAGGATTCCTGGTGGTGTACACATCAGACTTTTAACAGTACATCTCACCTCCCATATATTTAGTTTTCGTTTTTGTGCTTTCACATAGTGTTCTTATACTAGTTTTAAGCATGTGATGTGTGCAGTGTTATTTTGCATAACTTGGAATTTAAATGAGCCAAATATATTTTGTCATACTTTAAGAAAAATATTAACACTTAGCTTTACAGTCATGCGTTAGTGTTTGTGATTCATTGTTAAAACTCTGTACTGTCTACACATATTTTATGCATATTGCTGCAATTTGAAAAATTGAGGTCTTCATCCTGCAACTGTTCTGGAGAAGTTTGTTATACTTTCACTAACAAGTTTTGCTTTAAGGTTTCATATATTTACACTTCCATGCAGCAGTGGTGGGTTGGCAACATCGTTTTCTCCTACAGCGGTGCAGCCATGAGTGCAGAGCTGCTACAAGTTTCTGCCATGAGTAGATACTCATTGAGGTTTAATTAAAAAATAAATGCAAGTTGTCATATTTCAACTGAGGATACAATGAAAAAAGTAATAATAATTGTAAACAAGTCAGATGAAGCGATGGAGGCAAAAGTCACTCAGTGCAGCTTAGGCTGCCACTGAATACACCTTCACAGATGGAGCTGACAGTCTAAAGATACACATTCCCCCATCACCACCAACCTTGTTCATTTTAAGGTAGTAATACTTTGCAGGGATTTAGTCAGTATTTACCTGAGTTTTCAGTTATGTTTCATAGCAGTAAACAAATGCAATGCTTACATTGACATGTTTTTCATTTGTTTTGAAAAACAAACATTCAAGTTTGACTATAACTCATAATCTAATAATTCAGGTTCTCAGATGCTCCATACTGCCAACATTAAAAGTCTTTGACCCATGTACTGCCAAAAATAAAATATATTAGGTAATGTTAATGTCCATTAAGACAAGTACACCATATGCATAATTACTCAAGTGTATGTCAACACTGAGGACACAGCCATCTGTTTGATTATGTGTGGGCTCCATATGGCAGCCAGTTAAATGACCAGTACAGTGTGAGCGGAGAAGACCCAGTTTTATGCCATGAAGGCAAGACTTGTATAGTGTTCAGATTCATACATTAAACAAGATTCATTGAAGTTGTGCACCATCTTCCATGTTTCTGTGCAAACTCTGTTGAGAGCTGGTGAAGTGTCAAATAGTTACATCTGAAAGTTACACCCTACTACTCGGTATACCAAACTGAAGTCTCACTCAGTCTATTCATTTTTCTGTACTGAATGGTTGAAACAAATCCACATATTGTTAACACTCATATTTTGAATCAAACTGTTAGCAGTGATTATCATTGACATAACACCCATAATAGTCCTTGCTGAGTTGGCCCACCACTGCTGAATGAAGTTATGGAGAAACTGTTTGATCATACTGATTTGACTAAATATTGGGTTACCCCTAACATGGAGTCCCATACCACATTGCCTTGTACTTCACAGTGGTTGGAACAGCAACTCAGAGAGCCCAGGCTACCACTCCTGTCAGCAGCAGCAACAGCACTGCAACCTCCACTGTAGCCTCCTCTGGGAATGGTGGCATTGGACAGCATGTGTTGGGGGCTGCCCCTGTGGCCTTAGGCCAGAGCTTAGCTGGCACAGTTGTGGGATCCGTTGCTTCCAACAGCCAGCCTGGATTAACACAGGTCCCCAGGGCAGCTTTAGCCCCCAGCCATGCCATCCAGCCCAGCTTATTGTCCCAGAGGCTGGTTCTTACATCCCAGGCCCAGGCACGGTTGCCTAGTAAGTGGCCTGCCTTCCCCTCTGTCTCAGCATTTTTCCCTCCACCTCTGGCACCGCAGTACTGGCTGCTCTTCACTGAAGCCTTGAGGCACTGCTGATATGTGTTCACTCTTTGCATCTGTAGAGAAATGGTTTTGTACATGCAATTGTAGCAGTGCAGGAATTCTAGTTAAATATCCTGTATAAATTGTGGTGGGGGGAAAAAGTCCTTTAAAATTAGATCTGTAGCATATCAGCAGCATCTCCACAGCCACAGCATTCCCCAGTCTCTTTCTTAAAACCTGCATGTACACTATGAATATACAACACTGCACTATTTAACTTGGTTACAATATCCTCCCACTTCTTTTTTTTAATATTTTTTCTCCCACTTACTAATATTCTTTTCTCTTGCATCAGCCCATCTGCAGGAGGAAATCCCAAAGCTTTGTTGTTGTTCTTTTATTTTATTTTCCTATTATTGTTTTAATCTGAACTTTAGCATGACTTCTAAGCATGAAAATGACCCCACAGACATGAACTGGAAAACCACAGTATTTGAATTTTATTTAAAAAATAAAAACATAATTAAAAACTAGCTTTTTTTTTTCTTTATATCCATCTTAGCACTTTTGAGAATGCAGCACTCGGAGAGGTTTTCTGAAACCATTTGAATTTGGTTATTTTAGTAAATGTTTTAGGTGCAATTTTATCCCTGCATTTGTAAATGTCATCAAGATTTGTACATGCTGTAGATCTCAGATGAATTCAACTTAAGGATTCATGCACATTTTATGCCCATTAACTAGCAGTGTCTGACATATAAACGCAAAGTTGAGAGTAGAAATGTCACAGGTTCAAACAGCAGGCAATCAGGAAAGGGAAGGGGATGCTTTCTTATTATCAGCACTACTTCAAACAAGGCCCTTGACCACAATGGCTTCATTGGAGCTGCTCAATGGCCAGCAGGTCAGGCTGTACTGGTTATACTGGGCAGAGGGAATCCTTCTCAGTGACTCAACCTGCAAACATAACAAAAAGAGGCCAGGCTGAGGGGTGTTCATCCATTTATATGGTCTTGGTATTAGCTCAAATCTAGGGAGTGTGGTTTGTTTTAAGCCTTAACTGTAGTACAATTACATGAGACATATTAAGTAAGAAGAGAAGACGGACAATAAATGCTAATAAATTTTCTTTCTGAGGAAAGAGGCTTCAGTGCTTCCTTTTTATTTCTTTTAGAACAGGATGCACCAGGCCATCCTTTACAAAAGAACAGCAGATAAAGTTTTCCCACAATTCCTTAAAACAAAACCATTCAGTACTTATATATCTAGCTATATTGTCAGAATTGTCTACATTCACATAGCCTGCATGAAACAACATGGTAAGAATGCAGCTAAGTATCTGAGACATGCTTTTAGTAATCCATTCTTGTAGTTTAACCACATCATCCGGATGTGCTGTGGCTTTTGAGAGCATTCTCCACCACAATCATCAAATGAGGAAATATCTTTTTGGAGAATGGTGTTCCATTCATGAGTAAACTTTGAGATTCATTATCAAGGTGCGGTGAAACTGTTCTGAAGACACGACAACTCCTGAAATACTTTATGTTGGATTTTCCTTTAATTTGTCCTTATAGGCATTTTCTTCCCTTTCTGTTGCAGTGAGGAGCTGTGCTCGTTCCACTGATTAATCCACCCTGATTCTGCATGTTTTGTCTCTTTTTCACCCTTTAACTAACTCAGTATATTGTTTTGGAACTGTAAAAAAAAACAAAAACAAACATACTTATTAGGGCTGCCCTTGTTAAAGTGTTTGTTCTTCCTTTCTGTTAAAGGTGGAGATGTGGTGAAGATTACTCAGCTGGCTAACATAGCAGGTCAAAATCGAATCTCCCAGCCGGAGACACCTGTCACTCTTCAGTTTCAGGGCAACAAGTTTACTTTGTCCCCAAGTCAGCTCCGTCAGCTCACTACTGGGCAGCCCTTGCAGCTCCAAGGTACACTCGGTAATGTACATCCCATTGTCACACTTTTTTTCCCTCTCCTCATTGTTTTGTGTGCTTTTGACTCACCCATGTAATTCTGTTGCCTTTTTTTTTTTAATTGTCAGCACAGGTTTTGTCAATCAGTTTGCGTAAGACTGTTACCACATATTGGCAACATCGTTGGTCTGGTTCTAGTGGGAGACCTCTTCTCTCGCCTATCAACCAGCTGTCAAACTAGTTTAGCAGTTAAAAATGTGTTGAATATAGCTGCATCTTATTTTTTATATGTTAATCATATCATTTATATTTTTGTTTACTGTTAGCATTTTGCTTTAATTCCCATCTATGTGCTCATAAAATCCTTCAATCTGACTTCTTGCCTGTTTTGTTTTCTGTGAAGGCATCACTTCATTAGTTTCTCAATGTCTCATGCATTTAGGCAACATCCTGCAGATTGTGTCAGCTCCAGGGCAGCAGATTATTAGGCCCCAGGGATCCATGGTAATGCAGACAATGCCTCAAGCTGTTCCCGCCTCCAGTGCCTCAGCTACTCCTGGCACACCTCATCCTGCAGTGTCAACAGCTCAGCAAGGTGACTTGGACACAGGGAATGTTTTGCATTGTTGTCTCTGCCTCTTAATCAGTTATTTTGATAACAGCTGCCATCATCTCTCATTATAATTCTGACAGTTGTGTGTGACATAATATACCAGATTGTCCACATAATTGCACATCTTTTCCTCTGTTCCTTCTGTTGACACTGTGTATTTCTTCTTAAGCGGTGGGTACAACTGTAAATGCCACATCAGCCCCCACAAAGCCTCCTACTGCAACTCACGGTGGTTCTCAGGTCAGTACATCACTTTGCAGAAAAATCCTGTTTACAGTTTCTGTTTTCTTTTTAATAAAGTTCTTTTAGTCCAGTCACATTACAGGAAAAGCAATTGTGATTGTTTGTGCTGTCTGTCACTGTAATATCCAGGAGTCTTCAGAAGAAAAGACTCAACTGATGAAGGAACGATTAAGTCGCCTGTTTGATGCAAATGAGCATCGCTGCAGGCGCAGAGTGTTGTATGGGTCAGACCTGCTACAAGCATGCACTTTAGGCTCAGAGCCTGGTCACTCTGCCCTGACTGCTGGAGGCTGGAGCTGGGTGGGCAGAGAGAGCTGTATCAGGGCTCAGAGAACCTGCGTAGCTACCACCTCTGCACTGCAGTCCTCTCTGCTCTCTGTGGAGGACCGCCTGGAGGCTGCCAACAGCCTTATCAAAAGGTACTTGAACAACACCTTTGCAGAGCTTTGTTTGTTCTGTACTTCTAATGTTATTATAAATCCATTCACTGTGGTTATGTCACTTGGTAGTCATGTTAATTGATGTGAATTGGTTTTGAAAACCAAATATTTTTATCCAAATAAATTGCAAAATTGTTTAAAAAAAAAAAAATGAGCCCTGGCAAATGTAACTTGCAAACTTTAGATGTTTTCAATGTGTGTGTTTTTAAAAAAAAATAATAATTTTATCATTTATCTTTGCATTCTGTTTCAATTTGCATTTTACACTGTGTCCCCACTTTTTTACAAATTGTTACAGCTCTACAACTGTAAATAAAAAATTTTAAATTACCAGCTAAGGTTTTATCGTTTTATCACAAGTCAGTTTCTAATGTTTCATTTCTTAATCTAAATGACTGATGCACATATATTATCTTTTAGGCTTGTATGTTTGGTGCCTCCAGCTGTGGCTTCACCTCCTCACGTTTACGCAGCCAATCCCCCAGTTCCCTACAGCCTCGAGCAGAAGTCCCTTCACCGTCAGCTACAGGAGGCCTCTGCCCCTCATAGTGCAGACATCCACCACTTAACATCCAGACATCTCTTCTGTTGTCCTGATTTGCAGTTAATGCAGATGGACTCAGGTTAGTCCAGTATCAGCTGTAGCCTGATTAATTATGGTTTTGAGTTGTTTGTGCATCCCTTTCTTGTGCACATTGATATCACAGGAGGAATATTGCCTTTAAATTTGACAGAAGTGTTCAGTTGGACTTAAAGATGAACGTATTAGATTTTGGTGGTCCAAAGTCATGTTGTCCTCATTTTAACAACATTTCATATAAATGAAGTTCAGGCTGTTGGTAGGGAAACTCATGCAAGGCTTAAAAAAATCTACAGTTCCTGGAGTATGTTTGATAAAACAAATTTTCTAACTAGAAGTTCTAGAAGTTGTATTTATAACTACAAAAAATTAGAAAATCAAGAAACCACCACGACAATTAACAGAAGTGACATATTCTGTCTCTTCCTCCTCGTTTCAGTACAGTCATGTCCCTGCGCCTACACAGGCATTACTGTGACCTGAGTTATTGATGACTTAGATTTAAAATGCATCCAGAGTACACAAACAAGAAATCTAGTAACTTTAGTGAAAGTGAAAAATGGATACATAGATTACACAGAGAGCATTTACAGATTTTAATAGTGATAAAGGAGGTACCAGATCCAAATAAATAGGTGTCTGATGCTTTACTCAACCTGTGATGACAGTCAACCATCAGAGACAAGCAAGCTAGGACTAATCTGTACTAACATCATCTGTCTGATCAGTCTTAACTGCTCAAATCCAGTATTCTCAGTCTACGTAAATATGTAAAAACTTTGTTACTCTTGCTATAGAAATAAGATTAACCGCACTGCAGCTAAAGTCAAACTCCAGAAACAGAAGCATCTGGCAGAGGTTTGGATAATAACATGATATTTTTCTTTCCCAGGTAAGCTGGAAGCTCTTGCCATCCTACTGCAGAAGCTCAAGTCAGAGAGTCGCCGTGTCCTCATCTTTACACAGATGCTGAAGATGTTAGACATCCTGGAGGCCTTCCTAGATTATAGGCAGCTCACTTATGTGCGCATTGACGAAAGCTTCAGTTGTGATGAAAGACAGGTAAAAGTCACACCACCATTTAAATTGTTTAATTTAAAAATTTTAACTTGATAGTCAGAACTGTCAAGTTAAAAAAAAAATATGTGCTGTGACATTCGAAATAAAACGTATAATTAAACTAGTAACTGCTGTCAGTTAACCAGTAATGAGCAAGCATGTACCACAAAGACTTAACGGTAGATGTGGGTTAGCTGTCTTTTCTCTTCATGATTCTACAAATTTCTTAATACTTGATGTCATTTTTAAGGCAAGTGAAGCTCCTTGAACTCCATCCTCTTTGTTATAAGTTAGACCCAATAATATAGAAGATTGAGACACACACTAGAGATAAATCAATGCTGACTTATTAGAATAGAATCTGGAAATTTTCACGAGACAAGATTGGTTAGCAATAAGATAAAGCTGCAGGGAACTATACAGCAACAGCAGTCTCATAAAAATAAACAAGGAAGATAAAATTTCTTGAAACATCAGTTTCATAGACATAGGAATTGTTTGTTAATTTACGTGGAAAAATTGATTAGAAACCACTGAGATAAGTGAAGCAAATGCATGAATGTGTGGCATTTTAACACAAAACTATGTTGTCAACAACTTCTTCCTCAACATTTCTCCAACTCTGCTCATGTGTTGTGTGCCTGCAGGAAAATATGAAGAAGTTCAACAGGAACAGGCAGGTGTTTTGCAGCATCCTGACCAACCGCTGCTGCTCTGCAGTTGGGACTGTGTTTGACGCAGACACCATCATCTTCTACGACACAGACCTCAATCCCAGCATGGACGCACGTACCCAGGAGTGGTGTGACAAAATAGGGCGTTCCAAGGATATACACATATACAGGTGATATTATTAAAAACTTCCTTAATCCACCCCCTGTGGAACAAGATAAAAAATATTTTGCCTCCTGAACTGGGATAATGAAGGACTGTTGTTTAATTTTGTTTGTCCTAAGATTGGAGAGTGGGAATTCTATTGAAGAGAAGCTCCTGAAGAATGGTACCAAGGACCTAATAAGAGAGGTGGCTGCTCAGGGTACTGACTACACCTTGGCTTTCCTCACTCAAGTAAGATAAACTCTCAATGAAGCTTCTTAAAATTATATGAAAGTTTTTGCTACAGAAATTAGTTAAATTGTCTTTTGGGCTTAAAAGTCATTATTATTTAGTTCAACCCCAGACATGAAATAACTGACATGATATTGTGTGTTTATAGCGGACAATCCAGGATTTGTTTGAAGTAGAGGCAGGCTCGGGAGAGAAGGTGGAGGAGTTTGTCGTCCTTCACCAGGAGCCTTCAGCCTCTGAGTCAATCTCTCCCAGAGTAGCTAGACCCTACATCCAGGCTCTCCAGAGCATAAACCTGGATGCCGGTCCAGAGGATGAGCAGCAGCAGGAGGGTGAGTTGCCAGACCGGGAGTCAACAGAGGAGGACCGGGAATTGGAAAGCCAAGCTAAAGAAGAACCTGCTCAGATAGAGGAGCTAAATGCAGTCATGGAACAAGTAGGTTTGATTTTCTTAACATACAATTTGAAAAGTGGTGCAAGCAAAAATAAATAACGGTAAAATTAAATGCTGTTTTGTATTTACCTGTCCTTGAAACAGCTTACACCTATTGAAAGATATGCCATGCATTATTTGGAGTATCTCCACATCAGTGAAGATGAAAGAGCTCTCAAGGTAATGTAATTTTAAATAAAATAAAAGATTAAATCACTTTCATAGATTTGAGGTGCGTCTTTACAGATTTACAGGCATTTGCAAATATAGATGTGAAAATCAGTTCATTAACAGTTTCTTGTGTGTTTTGTGTTTATGTTCCTCAGGAGCAGTTGCAGTGTTCAAAGAGAAGCTGGGAGCTGCAGCAGTTGCAAAGGTTGAAGGAGGAGGAGGAGCAGCAGCATATGATGGAGGGAGATGAAGATCTCTTCACCTACACTAGAGAGGATGCCTACAACATGGTGGGTGGATAGTTTGATCTCTGCTAATCAAGCAAGTGGTGTATGGATTATTGTGCTGTAGTTGACATCACCTTTTTCTCTGTACTTCAACAGGAGTATGTGTTTGATGCAGAGGACGGCCACACAGAAATTATGCCCGTAAGATGTCAAATGTGACCTTATCTATAAATGTTTACACGGCGTCTTGAGTAATGTGGGGAATTGTATAGAATTTAAATATCTTCTTAATTAAATGTATTTATCTTGAGCCACAACATGAAATCCTGCTTTGCCTTTTGACACTTTTTTGACTTGTGATTTTCCACCATAGCTTTGGACTCCACCCACACCACCACAGGATGACAATGACATTTACATTGATTCTGTAATGATGTTGATGTATGACACCACACCCATGCCAGAGTCCAAGCTGCCTCCTGTCTACATTCGCAAGGAGCATAAGAGACTGAAGATGGACCCCTCAGGTAAAGAGATTTGTTAATAAGGTGTTCCTGTGCTATTTGCATATTCAGTTCTCCACAGCCTCTGAATATTTTTTTAGATACATGTACATCAGAAGGAATTGTTGTAAATGTGTCTTTTAAGGGAAAGAGTGTGTAAATGACCATAAGAATAGACAAATGCTGAAGTGTCATTCTAAGTTTTAGTTTTTGTCCCCTAACTTAAGTATGTTTCTTCAGCAGCAGCCAGAAAGAAGAAGAAGGGCCACGGGGAGGCGGTCATTCCTCCACGTTCCCTTTTTGAAAAAGCCAGCATGCTCAAAGTTCGCCGCGAGGGGAAGGACCAGAAAAAGAATTTCTCCCTCAAGCAGCAGGCACCGTTTGCCAAGCCCCTACCCTCGCTGGTTAAACCTGCCATGGAGGCTGGGCAGGACAATCCAGAGTGGCTGATCAGTGAGGACTGGGCCCTGCTTCAGGTACTGGCTTTACTTGTGCCTCTTTTCCACTAGTACCTACTCCGCGTGAGTCGACTCGGCACAGTCTTGTTTTGTTTTCTTTACAATTGTGTACCACCTCAATGTGGGTGGAGTTGATATAACAACGCGGGCAGAAGTCACTTGATGAAATGTGTATGCAACTCAAACGCAGAGCAGCAGAACTGAGCGGCAATGGTGGAGGAGCACAGCTAAAAAGTTTGACTTTATGTGACACAAAATAAACTTTTAAGATGTTTTCAGGCGAGAATGCAGAAGCGTAAACCTCAGTTTATCAAGATATCGCTTAATTACAAAAGTGCTTCAATGTTTATGGAGATGTCCGTTCCTGCTGCTCTAAACAGCCAGCTGTCCGCTCGCCGGGCGGTTGAGGCTCGCCATGCCCGGAGAGCACACCTGACTCCCGGCGCATCCTTTTCAAACCCCTGCTGGTTTTTGCTGTTGAGTAGAAGTTAAACACAGATGTAATTCACTCAGATCGTCTCTTAACAGCTGATGTTTGGTTTATTTCAGTGTTTCATTTGTTTTTGAACAAATCGGTTTTGCTAAGATTAAATTTTTTTTTTTTTTTTTGTCCTGAGATTAAAGTTAAGCTTCATAACTGGATAGTTTCAACTTTAATGTCTTACTAGAGCTGTCAGTATATTTGGAAATTAATCATTCGCTCATTAATCCTTGATGTAGAAATATATTATACTTGTTTTAACAGCTTATTTTCAATTCAAGTCAACTTTAAATAACTCCGCCCACACTCTCACACACACACACACACACACACACACACACACACACACACACACACACACACACACACACACAAGTCAGCTCCATTTTTATCACCTTCTTTTCCATAGCTATTCTTCACGCTGTCACAGTTGCTAGGTGACAGGAGCTATGCTGAGGTGAGGGCGTGTGACGCACATATGAAGGCTAGCTCGTCCAGTTTCACATCCCCTCATTTCCGGCTTTTGTGGGCTTCAAAGGACCCAGCTTATGTAGACAAAGTCCTTCGAAGGATGCAGCCTCTGAATTTGGACACAGCTGTCCTGGACCTTATCGTTGGACCACAGTGTTGGTTTGTGTGCCTCCATTTCTCCTGCTGTCAGGTTTTAAAAAATGACGCGTTTGATTCTGGTGAAGGCATTGTTCTCATGGCTCAGCTAGTGATGACACTTCCTGGCCAGTCAGTGGCATGCTGTTCTTCAACATCACATTTTCAGATTGCTTGGAACCACGGCAGAGGGGTGCTAAAAAAGTACTTGGTACCACGACCTAATGCAAACCGTGCCGAGTTGAGTTGTGCTGAGTAGGTACTAGTGGAAACGCAGCATTAGTGCTGCCGCCATGATGATCTTTATTTCAAAGCACAGTTCATAAAATTGGTACGTGTTGGGTTAAGTTGTCATTGCTATGTGTCTGTTAGGCTGTAAAGCAGCTGCTGGAGTTGCCGCTCAACCTGACAATCGTGTCTCCTGCGCACACACCTAACTGGGATCTGGTGAGTGATGTGGTGAACTCCTGCAGCCGCATCTACCGCTCACCCAAACAGTGTCGCAACCGCTACGAGAATGTCATCATTCCCAGAGAAGAGGGCAAGGTACTGAATACAGAGTCACTTTACTTTACTGTAAAACTGTCTTTTACACATTGTGCTTATTTGTCTCAACAATTACTTTTTTTTTTTTTTAAGTTGGTTTATGAAGCAAACCCCAAGAAGAAAACCAAGAGTATATACAAGGTACCCTGTCCTGCCTGGTCTTTGCATGTGATATGATAAATGCTTATTTGTTCTGGCCTCATTTTTACTTTTTTTTTTTTTTTTTTATATATATAAAATGTATCTACGTTCAGTCTAAGAACAGCCGTCCTCTAAGGACCTGTCAAATCTACACACAAGATGACAATGCCACTCACATCCAGCTCTACAACAGCCGCTTTGAACTTATGAAGATCATTGCCAGTAAGAGAAGCCCACCAATCAAACCACTGTAAGTACTGATCAAGGAGAGAGAAATATGAACCCCTCCCCACCCCCCCAAAAAAAGAATCTAAAATTGTGAAATTCTGTTCATATAAGGTATGTCCATTTAAATGCAATTTTATACTGCTTACAGACTCGGCATGAATCCATTTCAGAAGAACCCCAAACATGCGTCTGTCTTGGCAGAAAGGTGTGTCTTTATTTTGTATTCACTGGAAATCAAGCCCCAAAATCTTTAAAGAGAAGTGTAAGGTGTTATTAATTTTCTCATCTTCAGTGGGATCAGCTACGACAAGCCCCTACCTCCCATCCAAGTAGCATCTCAACGTGCTGAAAGGATTGCCAAAGAAAAAAAGGTGCTTATCAGCAGCGTTCCACTGCTTGTGCTTATTTATCCAGGTGCTATTCTATGCTTGGAGAATGTTAGTTTAATTTCAACAAAGGAATTTTGGTATGAATATTTCTGTAGCTGTTGAGAGAAATCTGGTTTATATAGTTTTCACGTGTCAGAACAACCTTCAAACTTGTGATGCACAATAGTAGGGGGTAGTTGTCTGCACACTGCAGCTGTTAGGCTGGTATCTCCAATTACTTGTAAAATCCAAGAAGAGGGATGCTCACTTAAAATGTTTTCTAGTACAATAATTATAAAGCAAGAGTAAAGAATTTAAAACATGGCTGTCACATATCAGTTAAACTCAAGTTTTCTTCCATCTGTGCAAATATGTTTGCTTTTGTGTTGGCTCCTATGCATTGTTTGTGCATGTGTGTCTGCAGGCCCTTGCAGAGCAGCAGAAGGCTCAGCAGTTGGCCCAGCAGCAGACTGGAGCCCCCCAGGCCCAGGCTGCACCTGGCCAAGCCCAGGCTTCTGCTTCTGGCCAGGCCCAAGTCCCTCAGGCTGCCACGGTAGGCGGAGCTACCGCTGTGCCTAATGCAGCTGTACTGGTGAGACTCAGAAGCTGAGCTACATGTTTTTACGTATAGTCATCTCCAAAACAAGCCAGTCGAAGGTTTAAACACACTTTTTGTGTTTCACAGGCTGGGGCCATAAAAAATGCCACTGTGGGCACAACCATTCAGGCTGGTACGTGAACACATGCACAGTTTAGATTACAGTGCAGCTTGTGTTCCAGTAGTTAATTCCTTTCACTCTATTTCTTCTAGCCACTGTAGGGGGGAATGTGATTGTCAACACAATACCTGGAGTTCCTCCAAGTCCCTTCCAGGCCAACAAACGCCTTGCATCTCCAGTCATATCAGGAACTCTGTCTGTGAGTCATACTTGCTTTTCACTGCTGCTCTGGCATCATTAATTTACAGTGACAGTATTTGGATTGGAGTGCAGTGCTAAACTCAGTACAGAGAAAAGGTCGTTACAAGCATCAAAGCCTTTGTTCATGTTGTTGTGCTTTTTGTCATTGTTAATATAGCCTGCAGGTACAGCTGGAACGCAGGTGGTCCACACACAACAGAGGACTGTGACAGCTACTGCCGCCCCTGCCGAGGTGGTTGCTATAGCAACAGGTCCAGGTGTTAGAGCAGTTACCCCAGTGACAGCTTCTGCAGTAGTTTCTACCACTCTGAGTCCCGTGCAGTCACAGACCCGCCCACTGGTCACTCAGGTCACACCAGGTAATAAGCTTAGCGTGGGCTTTTCATAAGTACGCATTACATTACATTGTTTGACAGACATGACCTGTCCTCTGTCCTTTTTCCAGCCTCGGGTATGATGCCACAAACCACAAAGTCTATCTCCCCGGCCCATCTCCAGATACTCCGACAGCAGCAGCTGCAGCAGCAACAACAGGCTACATCCCCTCAGCTCAAAACTGTTGGCAAACCCCAGGTATACCATTGTTATACACTAACTACACCAATTACTAATTTAGTCTGTTTTGGATGAGTTAGATTTGCAGTTTTAACTGATCGTGATTACGCTGATTACAGTATTTCAGTTTTACCCAGTAAACAATACAGGGCACTGTTGCAATGACAACATGTGTATAACTTATCTGTATGACTTATAAGTTAATTTATGTGGTAATCTCCATGGGGTTTTCTTGTTTTTTTGTTTGTCTGTTTTAAAAAGATCCACAAGCATAAGCTGCAGCAACCACAGCAGCAGGTGGCAGCAGCCGCAGCAGCCCAGGGCCAGCAGGCTGCAGGGGCCCAGCAGGCCACACAGGTGCCAGCTGCACAGGCTGCTCAAGCTAATCCTCAGCTAGCAGCTGTGACAACACCAAGAACTGGAGCTGTGCTGACGACCAGCCTGCCAATGGCCAGATTGGTAAGATTAGGGAAATATTGATTTACATATTGATGCAGAATTTGCAACAAAATTAGTAGTTATGGATGTCACTGAGAAATCTTTTTTTTAGAGAATATAATGAGATAAATGCTATTATTAACAGCCTATCTACAGAAATCAAAAAGGTGTAACAACATCAGATTGATGATTTAATGAGAGGAAACTAATAACATCCACCACCGGATCCACAGAAACGCTGTCCTTTGTACACTCTTGCTCTGAGGTTGGGCCACCTTTCATACTAATCTTTCTTTTCACAGACTGCGCGGGTGCCCACTCAGGGCCAGATTCAGGCCCAGGCAGGACAGACAGCTCAGGTGACCCTGACCAAGCCTCCTGTAGTTTCTATGCCAGCTGTGGTCTCATCAGCTGGTGTCACTACACTGCCGGTCACTGTAGCAGGCATTAGTGTGGCTATTGGTCAGCCACAGAAAACAGGTGTGTTGAAATTCTTGGATTACATGCTTCAAAAGATGCAACAGTATTGCTGATTGTGTCTGCATCATGTGGTTTGGAAACCTTTATATGGCAATCTTCTAATACGTCTTTTAATCCATTGCTCTTTCTCTGTTCTGTCAGGTGGCCCTGTGCTGGCATCATCCTTCCCACAGATGCAGGTCCAGCAGCTGATTCAGATGAAGAAACAGCACCAAGCAACAGTTCAGGTGGCAGCTGCACCCCAGCAGAAGGCAGGGCAGCCTCAGCCAGGACAGGCCACTGTACAGCAAAAGGTAAACCCACAGTGCCTTTACTTATGTATGTAATTTATGTTTTTATTAAGAAGTAATAGGTTACTAGTAATCTTACTGTATTGGGAAGATCCAGTCACAGTATTTATTGTAATTTAATTTCACTTAGATCGGTGCACAGCAGGTGACAGTGCAGGCTGCCCAGCCAGCTCAGCAGCCACATCAAAAGGTGACCTATGCTGCCACCACCCAACTCCAACCGGGACTCAAGACCCAGTTCTTTGGGATCACCCCGGCCCAGAAAACCACTGGACCCCAGCAACTCCAGGTGCATCATTAGTGACAGCCAATGCAACAAAATACCTGCAGTGAAACTGGTTTTGTGTGTTAATGACATTTTCTTGCTTACTGCTTATATCAGATGACTAAGATCCCATCAATAGTGCAGCAGCAACCGACCGTGGCCAATATTCAACAAATTGTGTCGTCTTCTCAGCAGGTGAGAGTTTTAGACTGAGCAGTGCTCATGAGAGTGCTGTTTTTTTTTTTTCTTTTTTTTTTAACAAATGCCTCAAATCTTCAGTCTGAAACTTGACATTACAGACATTAGAATAAACACCACTGCAGGCTTTTAGGTGTGCTACCTTTATCAAATATTAAATTATTTATTTATATTTATAAATAAATAATTTATAATGCTCTGTTATGTCCTCCCTGGTGAGGCATTGGGTTTTCAAGCTGTCCGTGCCATTCATCTTCTCATGAACACAAGATATCAGGAGCACCTCGAGGTGAATTTTATTACATCTGACACAAATGTTATCTTACAAATGAATGAACTGATAAAAGTATGTATGTCAGAAGTAAAGATCAGTGTGACCTTACGAAACACATTTGGCCACAACTCAAGGATTTGTCCACTAATTAAAGGGTTTAAAGTTCTCTGGTGCTCTGCCAGAATTCCAGCTCAAGGCCAATTTTACATTCATAAATTGCTAATTGTGGTTGAAAGGATTTTTTTTTTTTTTGTCACTTAGCAAGAATATAGCTGTCTTATGTATACAGCAATAAACAGACTGTTCATTCACTGCACACAATGTTTAGATGTCGACGGAGGAGCATTAAAAGTTTGAAAGATTGGCATGTTTTGTTCTTTGAGGCTTTGAAAGTTGGGCTTGGATTTGAAACAGTTACACTCGTTTTCAGCTGAAAGGAACGGTGAGTAGTTGTATTGTTTGAAGCGAGGATTCACGTTTAGAGAACAAACAGTTCTTGTCTTTGTGAATGGCGTCGTGCTTTGTGTTACAGCTGTCATCCATCGGGCTTATAGTCTGCTGCACTAGGCTGTTTTTATTTGACGTCTACATGTTAGAAAAACTTTACCCACAAATCGGTGCATTTGACCAGAATACCGAAGTTAAAGTGTCAGATGAAATTTCTGTGCGATCACTTTGTTCTGCTGTCTTCATCATACCTAAAACTATGTTCATTTTTTATTTCTGATTTTAAATGATTCATCACAGACTTTGTTAGTGTTTTGTTCAGGTCTCATAAAGCTTTTATGTGCAGTGGATTGCATCAAATCTCTGAAACAGGATAGAAATATTTAGTTTGTGTTGTTTCTCGTCAGATCCAGGCTCAGCCTCAGACTGTGACTCTGACCCAGGCTACCACATCAGCTCCCACTCAGGTGCAGATGATTCCCGCTGGTACAGCGACAGCCCAGGTGGTCCAGCAGAAGATCATCCAGCAGCAGGTGGTGACTGCAACCGCCTCCCCCCAGATCCAGACACCTCCTCCGCACAGCCCCGCCCAGCAGCCTGCTGCAACCACTACGGCCGAGTCCCCGGCGCAGCAGCCCTCTCAGCCGCAGCAGGCCACCAAGGGTCAGGCTCGCCAGGGGGGCATCAGAGCCAAAACCCCTGCCAAGCCTAGTGGGGGGGGCAGTTAGAGATACACACTAATGAGACTGTATGTACCGAGCGTTTTCCTGCAGGACAGTGATGAGGTTGTTGTGCTTTCTTATGATTTCTGCAACAACAAACTAACTCCAGCCTCTCTAATCTTGTGTTCAACATAGTTTCAGTGCTCGTACCTAAACCAGTTTTGAAGATCAGTCACGATGCTTCTGCGCGTAATTCTGGTGGAATCCATAACAATCTGTCACCAGATCAGTGATGTTCTGCTCTTCATTTGTTTTGAGATGTGGAATGTTTCTTGATATTACACCTTTAACAATTTCTCCCACAACTACTGCACAATCCACCGTATGACAGCCACAGCAGTCATGCCTTCTGCACAGTGATTAAATGACTCAAGGTAACTGAGGCTGAGGATTATGGGTGTTTATTGCATTGGGAAATTAGCTCTCTATTAGAATAAGTGTATTCATAAATAGTCTGTTTTATGTCCGAATCTCTTGTTGTCTATAGATACTGAATGGAGAATAATGCACGTTCCTTTAGTCTTTTTTTTTTTTTTTTTTTTTTTTTTTTTTAAATTTCAGCAAATACACTGTAAACATGTACTTTAGTATTTTGTTTCCTCATAAATTCTCCTTTTTTTTTTTATTGATGTTAAAGGAAAAAAAAAAATGTAAATATCAACAGCGGACATTTGTACTTGTAAAGTAGTTGTGTTTTCATTGGATTTTTCAGCCCAATTGTAATAAAGTGTTTTGTTTTTATACACAAATTCATCTTTTCCTTTCATTAAATTGTTGTAAGTACTTTTAGTCTTGTGGCTTCTTACATCTCATTCCAGCACACAGTCTTGTTTGTACAGCTTTGTATATCGTGGAAATAAAACACTTGATTTGAAGAGATAAGACTAGAAAAAAATATGTTTATCTGCAAGCCCAGTAACATAACATTTGGTACGATTTCTTCAAAGACCCGAGCTACAAAACCAAATAATCCTGCTGCTCTCTCAGAACCTTTAAACCTCAGAGGTTCTACAGAGTGCTTTATGTTTTTCAGTTTCACCCCTTTAAACACAAATGACAGTGGAGCAGCAAACCCAACACTTTGGGATGTGGAGGGAGCCCGGCATCAAACCCGCTTCACCACTGAAACCACAGCTGTCCCACTCTGACACGCATCAGATTTGAGCTAAGCCACTGTCTTCTCAGCCATTCTCCAAACCAATCTTCAAGGTTTTTAAACATCACTTGTGAACCGTAATCATCATTTTAAACCTTGTCGAAGTAAAATGTCCCATTTTTGCACATGTACCATAGCGAGGGTCAGATTTTTGGTACTACAGGATTAATCTGAAGTGTCTGATTACTGTTGAATATCAGCTTTATCAGGCTCTGGGTTTTAATCATTTAGTGTATGTTTCTCTAGCTTCTTTCACTCAGCCAGCAGAGCTGATAGAAAAGCTCATCTTCCATCTTGTTATCCAGTTAAAAAAAAAAAATGTTTTGATAAAATGTAACATTATGATCTCCCTGCACTTAAAATAGAAATAGCAACCATCACTGGGTCAGGTCTGGTCTAATAATACTGACTTGTTGCTGTTCTGCAAAATAAAGGGTTCATGTTGACACCGCCCCACTATTCGGAATAATAAGGCGACAGCCAATCCTGAGTGGGATACAGGAAGCTGACAGTGGGCTAAAACACATGCAGCCTCAACTAGTATCTGTGAGTAAAATAACTACATTTAACAATTTATTACTCTCTAAGACTTTATAGCTAAATATGCAGAATTTCCTTAGTTCTTCATGGCATCGATTCAACAAGGTGCTGAAAGCGTTCCTCACAGATTTTGGTCCATATTGACGTGATTGCATCACAGTTGCTGCTGATTTGTTGGCTGCTCATCCATGACGAGAATCTCCTGTTCCACCCCTTTAAAGAGTTTTTGCTGGTTACTATAACCATGTCAGGAGGCTGCACTAAATTATGGTGTTTCTATTCCTTTTTGTCACATATCAATTAAAAAAAAAAAAAAAACTGGAAAAATGCAGGTAAAACAGCTCTGTGAGCCCCTGAGCAAAAAATGAAGGGCCAAAGTTCTACTTAGCATTCAATATTGAACTTACCGCCTTTGCACACTGACTTAGTGAATTAAGAAAACTGGTTCATTCCTGCTAATTTGCTTCTAAAAGTCATGCAAATGCAGATTTGTGATTCTCCAGAAGGTGTCACTATTGTATCAGTGTCACCTTCACCTGCTTCCTGAAGGAGGTCCCACTACTATTCCAGATTTTCCAGCTCATTGATATTTCCCATCTGCTCCTCAGTGCATTCCCTGTGTCTCTCTTTTCTCCTCTGGCACTCGGTGGCCGGCCCACATTCACCACTAAATAAGTGAGACAAGAGAGGTGAGGTGGAAGAGAGGACTCAGAGATGAACAGATGGACAAAGCCGGTTCCTTTGGCCGGGACATCATTCAATCCCTGAGCTCAACCTCTGTTTTTTTATACTAGAAAAGTTGTCCCGTTTTAAACGGCATGAAACTCAGAAATAAAGAGCTGTATTCTGCTCTGAAGGAAGGAAAAGCTCTCAGACACCTGAGCTTGCAAATGGCAGTGATGTGTTGACGGAGAGCTTATAAATGCACATTCAAGAGCTGCTCACCTGTTTTTTAGATGCTAGTTTACAGCAAAGAGAGACAGGATTAAATGAAACTTTCATGTTCCAGTGTAAACATAAAAATGAAGAGCATTTCTACTTTGACTTTAAACCAAAGCAACAACACAGGCTCTGTGATCCAGGGACTGAGAGTGACACATTTACAGCAACAAGCTATGTTTGCAGAGTCCTCACAGCAGCAGGTTGTTATTTTGATATTTTCTTTTCCAATGAGAAAGTTATGCATTAGGAGGGGTGCAGGATAAGCAGTGTGGCATAAAGGCTGCTGAGTGCTGTCAGTTGCTTTTATCTTCTTGCTCAGACACTAGCCACCCACCAAGTGAGTGTTTATCTCAGCAGGGTCTTTAAAGCCTCTGAAGAGTGTCAAATGCGTGAGGGAGAAATAAGGGCTGCTCTTTCACTGTTGTGTGTGTGTTTTATTGTTTTTTTGTTTTTTCTGCATTTGCACAGAGCCGTGAACAAGAGCCCCTAAAGCATGTGGAAGAGCAGAGGAGCCCGTTTGAATGGCAGCCTCTGGAAAAGCGGGATGATACAATCATTACATGTGTTGACACAGCTCCAGTGAAGAGATCAACACGGCAATGGCTTTGTTGTTGCCTAAGAAACAAGCAGAGCTGAAGGCAACGCATGCAGAAGCAAGCTCAGCACGCCGGTAGGGCGGGCCAAAACTGCTTAAATAAATTTGTAAAAATTAAAATAAATGACCAAACAAATAAAATCAGGGAGACATTATGAAGCATCATAAATGTAAGCTTGGCAATATAAAACGTAAATTAAAATGATGTTTTTGTTTGCTTTCACTTCCATTTACAATTGTGCTACTTTCCCATTTACTTCCCTGATTTGTTTGTTAAGTTCAGACATTTATGTACATATTACCCCCCCCCCCCCACCCACCCACCCACCCCCACTCTGTATTCATTTACAGTTCTCCTGGTACACAGCTGAGGGCTGTCAGTCAAAGTGGGTCACGGGTTCAGCTTTGCACCTGTTGGTTGATCGAAACAGGATTACAACACAAATGGTTGCCTCATTGTGGGAAGTTGCTAGAGAAGTGAGGTTAAATAACCCAACTGAAAATAACACTGTCAGTCAGTACTGTGCTATGAAAGCATAAACAAACTGGGGAATTTATGCAAAAGCGAATAAATATATAAAAAACATTAAAACAGAAACACCAATTTAAGTCACATTTTATTAAATTAATAAACACATTTATTTTTATATTTTTGATACCTTTAATTAATATCACGAATTACTATTATAGATAGATAGATAGATAGATAGATAGATAGATAGATAGATAGATAGATAGATAGATAGATAGATAGATAGATTGAGTGAATCATGTATCAGGGAGTGAGCTCTGCTTCACCCTGCAGATGGTGAAGGCCAAATCCTCTGTCTCCACACTCTCTAATGTTCTGGCCAGGCACTGATCACACAGCCCCGGGGGCTCTGTGCTAATGATGCTCCTTCAATGATGCTGATGATCACCGCCGCTGGAAAAGGAGCAGGCTATCTATACTGAAAGGTTGCCATGGCAACCAACTGTGACCCCCTTTAGTGCAAATCACAGGGCTGGTGGAACAATGGTTTATGTAGCACACACTGGCAGCACAGCCCTTCAAGCTTCTCAGACATGTCTTGCTTTGGTTTTGTGTGTGTGTGTGTGTGTGTGTGTGTGTGTGTGTGTGTGTGTGTGTGTGTGTGTGTGTGTGTGTGTGTGTGTGTGTGTGTGTGTGTGTGTGTGTGTGTTTTCTGTATCACATTAGGAACATGCCATATCGTGCTGTCCAAATGCCCTTAAGTGAGGTATTTAAGTTTCCATCACAGGTATTGGAGCTTCTCTGCACCAAACAGTGGAACGTCGACACTTTCTAGGTTTAGAAAAAAAAAAAAAGCTTTTGAATCCCATTACAAGCCTGCTTTTCTGATCCATACTAATACAGATAAAAGCTGATATGAGAGGTGATTTCTGCGACATCCTCCCCTCTATAATGAGACAACTTTGCTTCATTTAGTCATCTCCCCGTGCTCCTTAAGCCTCCTACAAGCTGTGAGACTCCTGAGGCCAAAGCAGGACAGGCCTATTACTCCAACTGATGAGTCACAGGTCTGCTAGCTGATTTCACTGAATTGCAGGGGGGATAATGGTGGTGTTGGGTTGAGGGTGGGTGGGGTGGGGTGGTGGGGTGTGCCAGTGGTAATTGCTCTGCATGTAAGATGCAGGGAGAGAGCTCACTGGAGTATGACACGCTCCACTTCCCTCACCACAGTGATAGGAAGTGTCATTCAGCACTTTGAAAACATACCACGTAGATCCACAATATAAGTCTGCCACTCTCTGCTCCCACCTCCCACTCATTTCCTCTGAATCCCTCTCTCTGTCTCCCTGGGCTTCTCTTTCTTACCTCCGTGCCTCTTGCTTCTTCCTCTCTGTCTGCTTCTGTCAGCTCACTATGCTCGGCTGCTCTCATCTTCCACGCAAATGTCTTGTGGTATGACAGTCATGTAAGTGAGTGGCTGTGAACCACAAAGAGGATCTCTGTCTTCTACCCGAGCCTTGGCGATAACCTTGGCTGAAGTGTGGCCCCGCTCTCCTCAACGCACAAGCCACTCTTCAGACTGTCAAAATGCCCGGCGTTTGTGTGCGCGTGTGGTTTGTGTGCTACAGCTAGGTCCATATACTTTGAACACTGATACAATTATTGTTTTGTTTTTTTCCCCAAGTACACCCAAGACACACAGCGTTTGCGAGTGACAGTTAAAATACAGACTCTCGGCTTTAATTTGAGGTTATTCTCATCCAAATTGCAGGAAGGGTTTTGGAATTACAACTCTTTAATGTGTAGCCCCGTCTTTTTCAAGGGATCAAATATAATTGAACAATTTACTGAAAAGCTATTTCACGGAGTGGGCTGTTCTTTCAGGAATTTGTTCAGGAGCAGCATTTTTTTTTTTTTTTTTCAAGACATGCCAGAATTGTGGAAGAAAAAAAGAAGGCACAAAGAAGGCACAGTGTGTGATGTGATGCGTGAGCATGGTGTTTGCTGATGATGTGACAGAAGAAAGTTTAGGTTTATAGGGATGCACTGTCTGCCCAGATTCATCCACGTTCAGTAAAATCGACTGGACGGTGTTTCACAGTACAGATGGATCCATTCCAAAACAGACTGAGAAAACAAACCAGAGTTTATTTAACAGCTGAGTCAATCACCTGATCTCAGTCCACCTAAGACCCATGAACAAACATCTGAAAGGCGGAAACCCATTCTCTGGTGATGTCCACGGATTCATGACTTCAGGCGTTCATTACCCGCAAAAGATTCTTGACCGACTTTAAAAAACACGTAATTTCTGACAATGTCTGATTACATTTGAGCCCCTGAAAATAGAAAGGAAGTCTCCCGATCTCAGTTGCATTCTTACTTTGGAGTTCCTTGTTTCCAGGCGCATGGCAAATTCCACGATATGGAGCATAAAACATAATCTCCTCTTTTTAGTATTCATGTGCAGATTAAAATGTGTCACAACCGTAGGCTGCCAGTTCTTCCATATTGTGATATAGTTTCAGAATTTTAGGAGCAATGTGCAGGATTTAGCCTACAGCCACTCACGCTGAGAGAAATGTGTCACACTGGCCCCATTTTGTACACAGTTTACAGATTAAAGGGTCACGCCAGCTATTAAGAATTTTATATTTAAAAGAAAGACAGTAGCAAGTGACAGACTGAGTGTTTAGTATTAGCCTTGGCCTGCTTAAAATAATGTTTAAAATATTATCTTTGCTAAAATGTGAGTGAAATTGCAAATGCTTGGACAGCGGTTGTGATGCCAGAAATTTAACTGGCTTCAAGGGGACTTCAAGTGGCAGGACTGTATCCAGACTGAAGGGAGACGACAAGCTCTTTCTCTTCTTCCTGACTTCTGTGGAGCACAACTCAAAGTGGCTAATGTTTAAACCACCCAGCTCTCGTACTGAAAGCACAGCCCAGAACCTCATGGTGGTCTGGGAGTAAGATAGAACAGTGTTTGGGGAGGGAGGGGGTGGTGCACTGGAAGGGAGATGATGGGAAGAACATCCACCACACACACACACACACTCACGCACGCACGCACGCACGCGCACACACACACACACACACACACACACACACACACACACACACACACACACACTCTCCATCCCTGTGTCTGTCCCCCTCTCATCCGCTCGGCACGAACCCCCTAAACAAACTCACACACATGCTGAAAGATGAATGTCCAACAAATGGAGGCAAGAGGTGAGTGAGGGCCCCGTATGAGAGGCGTATTGTGCAGCCGGGGCCTCCACCCCCATCTCCTGTCTGAGAGGCCAGTAATCAAGGGGGCACAGTCGACAAGGGCCAAGGGGGTTATGGGTGGAACGGGGTGATTGCTGCTGAAGGAGGGGTCGCTGTCTCACTAGGATGTTATTTATTGGCCTACTTTGAATCTCCTGCTGCCTCCTGCATTCCCTGTCACTCCCACTGATCTTGTCCTGATCCACCCCCACGGATGGCCCTGCAGGCTGTCCTCTACCTCTCTTCCGCACATGAAGCATATTGTTTAAGAACTTTCTGTTGAATATCTAGGAATCAAGAGTTATCTATCACATGTTAACATAATCATAGCTCCATAACAGCTGAAATCAAGTACCAGCTACCAATGATCGTGCAGGACCAAACAGACAAAGATGAATGTATTAAGAGCATCACCTCTGGATGTGTAATATCCTCAGGTGAAAGTTTTGATACTTTTCAACAACTGAGAGACACTTCTCACATAGAGAAACTCCATTTTAGTCAATATTTTGAAATAAACCACAGAGAAGAATGGATGGAATTTATATTTATTGGCACATATAAATAGAAAACTGGTATCTAGGATTTACTAACAGTTAGAGATCTAACTAGCAGTCATTCATTTATGCACAGCTGTGTTAAGCTGTGTTAAGGTTGAGATCTGGACTTTAACTGGGAAATTGCAACATCAGCCATACTTGTTCAGTCTTTTTCTAACTGTACCGTCATGAAGTTTAACATTTAATATGATAACTGAAGCCTGAAGAGTCTGAGCTGCAGCTCTTGATTTTTTACAGTGTCTCTGAGAATCGCACAGTATTACCTTGGGATGGATCTTCTGGGACAGCCACTCCTGAAACGATTGCAGCATCTTCTTTTTTACAAACCTGATTTATTTATTTACATATTCTTTTTTTTGTGGAGGAAGCAAGAGAACACATCTCTGAATGTGTAATCTACCCACAAATGTGACTCTCAAGGACTTTTTGAATATAAAGGACAAAAAAAGAGAGAGAGAGAGAGAAAAAAAAGCTAATTGACATTCAGTTTGTATGATTTATTTGTTCAGTTTTTTTTGTTGAAGAATTACAAAAATGAAATTTAAAAATATCTTTCTGCTCCCCAGCTGATATCCAGAGAGACTGGACAAAGTGCTTTCACATAATTCCAGCCCTTTGAACTCCAGCTGTGTTTACACACTTCGCAAATAGAGGTGTCATGATGACCTCTATTTGAGCTGAGCTATGAGGAAAATATGAGCCTGCATGTAGGTAAATAAACATCAAAAACTTCTAATGTCTGTGTGTTGTTCACTTGTTTACACCCATGTTAAAGACTCAATAAAATGAACCAAACATTTCAGCATAAACCTACAAATATGAAGTGCCCCACAGAGGTTAAGGTTCTGATCATGAACCAGCCTCTCTATTAAATGCATAAAATGACCCCAAAAGTCCTCACCCGTCTGTTGTCTAAAACTAAAAATGAAAAACCAAAGTGCAAAGTAACACAAGTAACTAGTAAGAGATCACACGTGGCAGCTTTTTTATTTGTTGCAAAAATAAAATCCCTTACTGTGCTTTTTGCTTTTGTTTCAGCTTCTCTGTTGGAGGCAATGGGTGTACATTAGAGGGATCCCAGAAACTACAAAAATAATCTTCTCCTGCACAAATGTTCCCAAGTTGCTGGCAGAAGAAACTGCAATGTGGCAGAAAAGATCCCACGCAATTTGTTTGCCTTCCATGGTTCTTCGTCATGGGAGGTGACTGTTAGCGCGGTCGCTTCACAGCACAGAAGGTCCAACCCTCCCGGTCAGCCGGAGCCTCTCTGTGTCGAGTCTGCATGTTCTGCTTTCTGCCTGTGTGGGCTTCCTCCAGCTGCTCTGGCTTCCTCCCACAGTCCAAAGACATGCGTGCCAGGTTGATTGGTGATTCTAAATTGATTTTAGGTGTGGAAACGAGTGTGTGTTCTTGTCTGTCTCTGTGTTGGACCGGTAACCCATTGGAGAGGGGGGGGTGTGTGCCTGGGATAGGTTCCAGCTCCCAAACGATGCTAAGGTGGATAAGTGGTGAAGAAAATGGATGGACAGCTCTTTACTGTGTGACTTTGCTGGTGCTTTTAGCTACAACCCTGGCGTCAGCATTTTTAAAATGCTGCTTCCTCGTGACACATTTGCTAACCTGCAGATCTACTGATGGTGCAGCATAAAAATCAGAGAATCACTATGACTGTCTGTGCTGAACAAACCAATAGACCAACTAATCAATACAACCATTAAAAAAACACACATACACCACAGCAGCAGTGTGGTGCTGTGAATGTAACCAATGACCCACTGTAGGACTTTGGGACATCCTAAAGTAACACATCATCTTTACAGCTGGAGCCTTTCCTGCATGTAGACAAAAGATGTTTTAGTCAGACCCAAAGAAAAATCATGAGCCTCATGATTAATTTTTTTTAAACCAGTTCTTTTTATTGGGGTGACAATTTCAGCCAGATAAAGCCCTGAGCTTCTCTACTGGGTTCTTGATTTATATAATATATACTGTGTGTATTCATTTCTATATTTTATTAAGCTGAACAAATAAAAATCTCAATTCTTTTTGACTTTCTGTGCTTGGTACATGATTGATCTCTTTTTTAATTTGTGGAATGTTTGGAATGCCCCCCCACCACCACCACCACCACCACCACCATGATAGGAAACGTGTGTTAGATGAAGAAGTCGGTTGATTGGTTAGTGGGAAATAATGAGATAATGGAATTTACTTTCCCGTGGAGCCTACAGTACAGTGGAGTAGACACATGATCCAAATACATGCATTCCAGCCACAAACACTTGTGAAACTTAACACAGTGAGTTTGAGCAATGCAGAGGAATAGGAGTCATTAATCTGAGGATTGTTATTCTGGTCTGGCCGGGTCCACAAATCTCCCTTTGCCCTCCTGGACAGCCACCAGTCTGAGGATTCGGGCATTCAGACAAACTATATCTTATAACATTCCTGTTTCAAAATAGCTGTAAGGCTTGCACATGCAGCCAAAGTGCTTCAGGCTAGGTGGGGTTTGGCTTTAGCAGATTAACAACCAGCTTCTTCTTTTTTTTTTAAACCTCAGAGATGCGGGGACTCTAGTGACAGCAATTCCACTCAGCTTTGGTCCAGACTGAAATATCTCAGCAACTCTAGGCTAGAATACCACATTCATTTTTTTCTGTTTCTATTTATATCATTTCTGTTCCGCTGAGAATAAATTCCCTGGTGATCCCTTGATTTCTTTTTTCTCTCTGACACCATTAGCAGGTCAGTCCAATGTAATATCTCAAACTGCCAGATGGATGTGTTCTAAATCCATTCATGGTCATCAGAAGATGCATCCTGGGGATTTCGGCACTAATGATCAGATGTTAACATGTGAAAATGAGATGCTCTGCATGGGCACAGAGTTTTTGTTAACTCATTGCGTGCCGCATTGAGAATTCATAAAACGCAACTATGGCCATTACAACCTCACTTCTCCTCCAGCCGCACATACTGTAAATGTGCTTTGCTTGAATCAGTGCACATCGTTTCGCTGCGGAGGTCCTTTTTGAATTTGGATGTGCTACTGTGCATGGTATTATAGCTGATCCATAAAGCACTCGATCATCACCCATGGCTGTTGTGAGGCAGAGGCTGCACTGATTTAGCAGGAGCTGTTGTGGTGCCCGCAACTTCCAGCCTGCGAGCACGTCGATAACGAGCAGCATGCCTCCCTGACAGAATCGTTTATACCCCGGAGGGGCTGGAGACGAAAGTGGTGCGTGCATGCCTGCCTCTAACCTACTTAAGCCTCTCGCTGCACAAATGGAAGTGTTGATATGCAACATGAGATCTCCCGGTGAATTCTTCCCTGCAAGTTGACTGACCAGAATAAATGTGCAAGATTAATGCCAGAGGAAGCACTGATGCGGTTACTGTGCGTGCATGCTTGCCTTTTTTTCCCTTGCTTGTGTCAGCATGTGAGTGTGTAAGCATAATATTTATTTGTATCATATTTCAGGGTATTTAGCGAACAGTGCTGACCAAAACTGTGATCAATTCCTCTCTCCATTTATGCAGCACTGTTATGTAAAAAAGGTATGAGGAAAAACAAAGAGGGGGAGTGCTCACTGTCTTGGGCGTGTACTCCTGCTGTCAGCTGAGGACCTATAGCATAGTTTCAGCTCCTTAATTCTATTTGCCTCTCAGGGGACACCCCCCCCCCCCCCCCCCCCCCCCAAAAAAAAAAACCCTCTGACACACATTTTTAGAGAGCTTTGTTGGGCAATTGGGGGAGAAGGGGGGTGAGGTGGAGTGTAGGGGTGGGGTGGAGTGAAGTGGCAGTGTACTTCCAGCTCTTACTGAGTCTGGAGAAGACACATAAATCACACACACAGACACGCGTACGTGCACAAGTACTGCTATTTCATGAGGCGATGGAGTCCAATATCTTGGTCAGGGGCCTCTCTTCTTGCCTGAAATGTTGGAAAAGGCGGAAAGTAAAGTGGGAAGAAGAAGGAAGGGAGAAGGGCAAGACATGTTGTCATCTTCTGAGTGCTGTTGCTGGGTGTTGTGGTTTCCAGGACTGAGTTACAGTTTTTGTGTGTAATTACAAGGACATTGTGATGACTGTGCTTATGCACTTATCTCAGTCATGTGTGTGTGTGTGTGTGTGGGGGGGGGGGGGGGGGGGGGGGGGGGGGGGGGGGGGGTATATTTTGGTCACTCCTTTTTTAGCTCAGCTTAACTTGGTTTTCATATAACTTTTCTACAGTTATCCAGCTGTATTCCAACATTCATCCTGCTTTAATTTAATAGATGCACTAAATCCTTCATTTAAATCAGCAGTATCCATATTCCTGTTCCTTTCTCTCTGCGCTGACTACATGAGTTCTGACTTTAACCTGATAGATGCTTTTAGAGTGGTTACCCTTCAGTTAAATAGTTCAGTTTCTTCTCCAACAGACACAAAAGCTATTTACATACAAACTGCATATTTCTCTTTGGTACACGTTACTGCAACACACAGTGCCCCTATTGTCTTTCCACTCTGTTATAACTGTCAACCTTGCATTACTAAATGCACCTACAAAACCACTGTGCGGAGGTGTCAACATTACTTTGCAGAGAAATACTGATTATTTCAAACAGCATTTCCCAAAGTTTCAATGACTGAGTGCCAATTTAGGGAGCCAGCTCATGACTGAGGGCCAGACAGGAAAAATGCGCACACATACACCTATCATTAGTGTTTATAATGTGTCTGTTTAAGGGGTTATGTCAGGTAATGGTAATTTTTGCGCTGCTTTAGTAATATATGCCTTGACACCAGCTGTATTTGTCAGTGTTAGGAAGTCTTCGTTTGCTACGATGGCTGGAACAGGACAGTAGAAGTTAAAGAGAAATGCTCCTGTGGTCTCGTTAAATTGTTTGCTTCAAATTCTGATAAGACTCGAGTGAGCAACATTGATTCATTGGAGGCAGAGGTGGCAGAACAGGAAAAGCTATAGTCAAATTCTGCGAAACCACACACACACACACACACACACACACACACACACACACACACACACACACACACACACACACACAAAACATTCAGGTCATATGCATACTTGAATTTAACTGCCTTTGTGGATGCAGAGCGCCATTTCTTATTGAAAGGACTAAAACAAGTTGTTTCTGAGGACCTGGGTCCAAATGATCATGACATAAAGATTCATAATTGAAAGACCACATACATATGCCACATTGCAGTGCAGGCGACGCGGGTTCAAGTCCCGGCCCGTCGCCAGCTTGCCCTGTATCTTTCTCCCAATTTCCTGTCTCTCTCCACTGCCCATAAAAACCCACTGTGGCCAAAAATGCAAAAAAAAAAAAAGAAAGAGCGGTGAATGCTGCAGGAGGACTAACCAATTCTCCTAAAGCAAACCTTAGACAAAGGCATAGGTGGATCCTTTTTGTGCTCCTTCCTTAAACTGGAAGGATTTTGATTAGTTGCAGGCCTCCATTTCTCTCGATAAAGTGTGTTTGTATGAATAAAAATTCTACTAATTTGACTGAATATGCATCATTCCAGCCTAATTATTATCTCTTTCACTTAAGCTATAAAATGACAAAAGGAGATGGGGTACGTTTTTTTTTTTTTTTTGGGTGAGTTTTATTCCAGTGTGATACCTCTGTAACCCTATAAAAGCTGTTGAGGCAGGTCTTTTTTCAAAATTATTTCGACGTGTCCACGTTTCCACCTGTCAGCACTAAAACATGGCACACTAGAAAGAGGACCAGTTGCCTTTAACTTGATATGTGTCTTTTATCAAGTTTTATAACAGGCTACACGGGACAAAGATCTAGTATTTGCTGGACTAATCACTCTACATCTTAACTGGGCACTGTAATATCGTTTATCAGTTTGGCACACAGTGGAGAAAGCTGCTCATTCTCACACCCACAGTCCTACTTTTCATTATAGGGCGCTCATGGCTGGAGGAGTTTCTTTTACTTTCACTTTTACTTAGTGAAGAAAAAAAATGGATCCAGTCTCTGATATCTGTGAAGTGGAATGTCTTAGAAACATTCAGTGACTTGCGTATGTAATTCAAATTACCCACCTCTTCACGTTCCCTCTTGCCCACAAGTTAGATCTTCCATGAATGTTCGCTGTGTAGCCCTGAGAACTCCTTTCATGCATCCATGAATTCCATATTTTTTACTAGACGTGGCTGCTCAGACTAGTGGTTTGGTCTCTAAGCTCTAATACTGAACTTTTCATTAGCTTTCATTAGCAGACTGTATCGATCTAAAGGTGTGGATCTAAAGCCTGTCAACTTGCAGAGGGTATCTATAGCCAAATGGAGGCGGGGTCCAAAGTATGTGGTCCAGCCAGTCTGTGGGCTACTCTTGCTTATGCTGCTGTTGGTCTGTCAGCCAGTCGAGGAGAAGAGCAAAGTTCTAACATACAAAGAGCTGAAGTCTTAAAAACAATGAAAATGTCCACTGAAGCCACTGCCTGAACCTTTCCTGCTGTATTTTTTGATCTGCTCCCGTCCCTGTTCCAGCCCAGTTGCTTACCTACCAAATGCCTACCAATCAGCATTCAACCAACGCACAACATCATCCACGTCGAGCAACGTGCAGCTGAGATTTTGGAGGACTGCACCGGAGCACATTTGCGTTGGTTGAAAACCCCTTTCACGTAGGCTCTCTGTAGGCAAATACCTACACAAGTGGACACAATCACTGAACCATAAATGAAGCATCAGCCACAAGCCGACAGACCAGCCCCTGAAACTGCTGAGAAGAAAGACTGGAGGGGAAAGTGGAGCAATTATAGTGAGGGAGGTGAAGTGAGGAGGCGAAAGAACATATTTGAGCTGAGCTGCAGTAGTTGATTTTTGATGGGTATAAATCACTGGCTAAAGTGTTGATGTGTCAGAGTTTGATCTGTTTCTTCAGTCTCTGAATTACATGTTTTTTTCCTAACATTCAGATTCAGTCTTGGTGAATTCATTATTCTAACTGGGCTGGTTTCTTGCTGCTTCTAGTATTCTTCCAGTTGTCCGCCCTTTACGTGTATTACTAATATCACTCTGCAGTTGCAGAAATAAGATGTTAGTTATTTCATTATTCAGTTTGCTGGATTAAATGTCACAGTATAAACACGTGAAATGACTTCAAATTTTGAGGTAAACACAGTCCAAATGATTTCATCAATCGCCCTTCACTGCTTTCAGTGTTTGCACATCAACAGACTCATTTGTAACTACTTAACCAAAACATTAATTCACTTGAAGTTATCACACCTCAGCTGTCACTTCCAGCCCGGTTTATCATCCTTACACAATTGTTAATTGCTGTTTCCTCACAGTGCTGGAATTTCAGCGGAATATTTAGCTCCATTCAGCGCTTTGCTGAACAAATACTTCAGCTTGTCTCAGCATTTACACCAAAATGGATACTTTTCAGCACTTTGCCATTTCAGCTTTTCTTCTTGTGTGGCAATACTGATTACTACTAATACTACTACTAAATATTTTCCATAAATAAATGCAGCACAGCAGTGGATTGTTCTTAAATGTGTCTCCAGGTCCCCAGAGGATAAACCATATTGGTCGTTTTCCTCTATTGGGAATTTTCTCTTCCTTTCAACAACTGTTGGTTGAATTCATGAAATTTAGCACCTTTCAAACAAACAAAACAAACACACAAAGATACAAATAAATAAAGCTTTATGTGTATAGCACTTTTCAAAACATTAGTACTTTGCAGAACACAATCAAATAGATTGCACTAAAAAATCAAAAAGAAACGTAAACAGTTAAAACTAGAAGGAACAAAAACATGGCATGAAAGAGTGAATAATACAACAGGTAAGATAAACATATACAATTGAAATAAATAAATAGATGAATAAAAATAGTAGACTGGAAATAAGAACTGTTGTTTAGGAGTGTTTTCTAAAATCAGTTCTTCTAGTAAAGACTTCCACAGCTCGGAGGGTCAGAAGTGAGGAATGCAACTCAGTTCACGAGGTCTGATCAAATCTATAATGCAGGTAGGAGCCCATGTAAGGCTTTAAAAGTAATAATAATAGAAGTTTAAAATCAATTCTATATCTAACAGGTAGCAAGCAGAGTGTAGCAAAGATGGGAGTGATGTGGAGTTTTGAAAGATCTGGATGGAGGTGACAGTCTTGACTGAGACCCGAGTATAGAGGAAACTGCAAGAGTCCAAATGTGATGAGATGAAGCCATGGATGGCTGTTTTGGGGTCTACTTGAAATAGAATTTTTTTTTTTACTTTTTCAACATTTCTTAACACACACACACACACACAATTCTGTGGCCTCCCCTCCACGGCACACAGAGTCATAAATCCGGTCACAGCTCCCGGGCAATGACAAGCCTGGCCTTTGCCTGTCTTCTCTATCACTCTGACTCATCCAATGTACACAACACTGGGGTTCAGCCCAAACTCTCCAGCGCTCTCTTCTTCTAATGTCAGTTGGGGATGGTGTGTAAGAAAATGTAAACATTTGATTAAATATGTATAAGCTGGGGTGCTGACAGTCCTCTGGGTAGATCCTCTGCGTTTGTGAATGTGTTTGAGTGAGCAGCTTGATCAGGGCAACATGAGGAGAAAGGAGAGAGAGAGAATGGACTGACATTTCGCCTGCTGGCGCAAACACTGATGGGATGATATGTGTGAGATAGCATATTTACATTTTACAGACTGAATATACACTGATTCTCACTGAAGAAAACATTTGCACTCAGGAAGTGATCTAATTTGCCTGTCACATGACGTGTTTCGTGCGTTCAGGTCTTGTGTGTGATATTCTTGGGATGACTTGAACATGTGTGAGGTGTTAACCAGCTCTCGGATCTTCCAGTGGCGGCTGACGCCACCTCAAAAGAGCATCATTAATTAACATGCCATTATCAGAGTTGAATGCTGGCTGGGGGAGATTAATGCTGAAAGGAGCTGCTAGTGGATTAAAGGTCACATCCTGTATGTTAATCACCCAGCACCCCTGACCCCTGGAAGGAAACACAGTAGAATGGGCACATTATTGCCACCTGGCTGGGCACCAATCATTACCAGGATCAAAATGAGGGCTGCTCCTCTGGGCAGACACAGTGAATGGATGGGAGGCAGAAGAGTAAAAGAAAGAGAGATAGGAATCTGCAAGGGTGATAGTTACAGTGTTGCACTTGCAGTGGTTGAGTTAATGCTTTTAGTAGAGCAAAGGTCACTGAGTGCTGCTCAGAGGCAGCGAGTGTAACTGGTGTTGTAAAGCTACACAGCTGCACAGAGGCGTGATTACAAGTTTAGAATATCACTATCACAGTTTTTTTTTTTTTTTTTCAAAACAAAAGATTCAGTGTGCATCTTACACATGCTCTTTGGCATATACAGTGTAGTTTTTCCCTCCTTTACAGTCTCCTCTCAGTCCCTTATGGACATAAACACACAAAGACCCTGTTTGAGTCTGTTACTAATACGTTGCATCCTCAGTGTGAAAAGCCTTGAGGACTTTCCAAGGTGGATGGATTAATTTCTGGGTGTTCAAGAGAGAATGCTAGCGGACTGGATTGGCCCTTCTATATCATATTTCTGCAGCCCACACACACACACACACACACACACACACACACACACACACACACACACACACACACACACACACACACACACCTCCCACTCTCCCACATCTGACACGATTCTCAGATCGGATGTGACTCACTAGCTCTGGCAGTGTAAGACTAAATTTTTCTTCTATTACTCTTTTATAATGTCCACTCAGCTCTTTCCACTGCCTTTATTATTTTTTTCCTCTTGTAGTCACCCACAGCGGACTTACGCATTGTTTTACAGGAATTCACACACAGTCAGAGTGAGGTTTTGATTATATTTGCATGAACGCCGTTTGGCAGCTGCGGTGCATTTAATGAAATCCCTAAATCTACTAAATTCCTTTTCATTCAGAAGAAGATGACAAAAGGCATTTCTGCAGACAGGAACTTGAGGGTTTTGCATCTGTGCTAAAGGACAAAAATTGAGGTCATGTGCAAAACGGATACACACTGTGGATGCGCAGGGAGCGATGTAGATGCTTACAGAGCAGCATCTATTCTCAGAGGGCTCGGTATTCCTGCATCAACGGTTTCCACGATGCGAGTGCTTGGTTCATTGCTCATTTGATGGACTATTTTCCCTCCTTCCTACGCAGGGCTGTGTACATTTTGACCTTGATGTCAGCACAACCAAACAGAAGCTGCTGAATAGGATATCAGCCTCTTCCTCAAAGACATATATAGTGACTTGCTCCTTTGTTTGTGTATCTGTGTGTCTTTTTCTTTTCCTGATCATTTTGTAAACGAATACTGGGATGACTGGCATGTGTGTTATGTGCATATTCATCTATTCTGTGCACACTGTCCTTTTGTAAAATACTGTTTGGGTGTTTGCTTGTTTTTTCTTATACCATATATGTAAGCATGTAAAGTAATACGCGAAGTTAAGATTTTTAAATGCTGCTGTTTTGATCCAAACTGAAATACTCAAACAGCTGTTAGATGGATTTCCTCTGTCACCAATAAGAAGCTGTTTTTGTTGTTGCTGTTGTTGTTGTTGCTGTTGTTGCTGTTGTGTGCTTCGGAGTGTTTGCTAATTAGGAGATATAAGCATATTAGCACAACTCCTGATCATTAGTCTGTGTCATATTTGCCAATATTAACATGTAGTTTAAAGCACCATTGTGCATAAGTGTATCCTCACAGTGCCACTAGCATGGTTATAGACTCTGTGGTGACAGCACCACATGCATTACTTATACAGTACCATTAAAATGGAATATCCAGTGAACTGCCACCCAGCCATGCAGTTCCTAATTTCTATATATTGAACACATGAAATGGTGTTCAATATATAAATATTTATATATTGAACACTATTCAATGCATTGTTGTGGTTTTCTGGCCAACTTCACTATTTGAATTTCCTCTCAGAGTTGGTGTAGCTGAAAAAAACACTTCTCTAAAGCCTGTTGCACACAGCCTGCCCAGCACCAAGCAACACAGAGACTGCGTTATCAACAAGCTGATGTAATAGAGGCCCTAAAGGAGGGCAGGTATCAAAACCAGAGAAAGAAAAAATGGATACTGAATTTGACCTTTTTACTACTTGAACACTACTGTTGCTAAAGTTAGCGTGCAATGTGTTGAATAATCAGGCCCCCAAATCATTATCTATTATTAATCTCTGTCTCTCTTCCAAAGCGTATCTTTTGTCCTGTCTCCATCACCTAAGCCCCCAAACAGTCGAGGCAGATGGCCGCCCCTACTTGAGCCTGGTTCTGCTGGAGGTTTCTTCCTCTTAAAAGGGAGTTTTTAATTCCCACTGTCACCAAGTGCTTGCTCATAGGCAGTCGGCTGATTGTTGGAGTTTTCTCTGTATTGTTCTATGGTCTTTACCTTATAATATAAAGCACCTTGAAGTGACTGTTATTGTGATTTGGTGCTATATAAATAAAACTGAATTGAATTGAATGTTGCTAGTGAAAATAGTCAGTAGACTGATTGTTAAGACATGAACAACCATGTTAGGATACAGAATGAGGTGCATACACTGAGTTACTGTTTGTTTGCACTGCCACAGGCCGAAATCTCAGTTAGTTCCTGAGAACACCTCACAGATTAGTGTTTTTCATTCAATCTGAAAGCAAAAAAAACTATTTTATACTTGGTTTTTATCATATATGACAGTCCAATAACGTTCAAGTGTTGAGTGATTAGACATGAATCTATCTTTATCTCTCTTGTTGTGTTTGGCAGACAAGATAAAAATAAAAGGAAGGAAAGCAACTAATCTGCAGGGAGGCACGCTATAGGCACCTACAGCTGGGAGCAGAACTGTTAATTCTGTGTAAGCTGTGTGGAACAGCTTAAAAATAGCTCAGTCTTCCACTGGCCTGTCAGGGCCTGAGTCCTGCCGCATTTCCCAGGAGAGCTAAATCCACATGTCTGGAGACACTCTTTACTTTTTTTTCATTTGTCTGTTAAAAGAAATGACCCCTGAGGCTCACTCTATAGTATATTACAGCACAGGGGAGGTAGAGTAATATAACAGAGAAAAGTGTTGAGGTTTAGCTTTGAGGAGTGAAATTCAGTAAATGCCATTCTCTGTAAAGTTAGAGTTGCTTTCCCAGTGCAAACACCTCAAGCCAATAGGATATGTTCCTGGGAAAGTTCTCCTAGGTCAATTCTCAATTCTTGACTTGACACAGGGAGTGAAATCCTCAAATTTATGATCAAAGTCCAACGTTTACTTAGCTGACACTGGAACAGCTGAGAGGGGGGAAAAAAATAAAGGCGATTTTATTCTGTGTTTTTCTGTGGTTTGCGTGTCGAACTTCCTCCTTTCAGCCACGCTGCTAAAAAGCTTCTCCCTCAGGGCGACTTACTCAGCCTGCGCAGACACCGCCAGTATCTTGTGATCTCACAGCAAAAAGCACATGAAAGATATACACGCACACACATGCACAGTGAGAGGGATGTGTGTCAGAGATTACTTCAGTCACAGTATCTACTATTGCACTCTATTCTTATCTCTGCACTGTTATCAACTCCCTCTAGACCATAAGCTCTGTTAACATTTCACCTCATTTCTGGCAGTAAAAGACTTCCAAGCCTTATTATCATTGTCACATGCCTTTTTCTAATTCCAAAACTCTCCATTAGATTAAATAACTATTTGCTATGGCTTCACATTTTCAGTCCACCCTCTGGGATCATTTAAAATCCCTGCACTGTTTATAGTACAGCGTGATCCTGGGCATGAGCAAACCTGCGCTCTTCCAGTTTATCACCAGCGTTGCTTATGAATTAGGTGAACCTTATCAATCATTTACGAGGCTGCCTGTTGTCATTTTCTTAGAAGCTAGCTTCCAGCGTCATCTTACTCAGAGCGCTACCTTTCACTGTCGACACACATAAAAAGATCAAAGCCGCTCCATGTGGAAATGCCAAAAGAGTCCATTTCCAAAATGCATATGATCATGAGTTGAAGCAATGTGCTGAGTGTGTTCTGTGTTGTATATTGAGCAACCCCCCCCCCCCCCCCCCCCCCCCACACACACACACACACACAGCTCTCTGAAGTAACCCATCCCCCAGCTGAGACATTATGTGACTACATTACAGCAACGTCCCATCCCCCCACTAAGTGAGCTTTTCTGAGCAGGTCCCTGGGGTGGGTGTCAGTGTGGAAAGCAGACCTTTTTCCCTGTCCATGGGATGTTATTGATGAGGTAAGGTAATGGATCCCCCCCGCTGTGCTCACAGGGACTCTGAAGATAAATCAGACAGTGGGTAAGACCCAACCAGCCATTCCACCTATCTCCACACTGAACTGCCATTTCATTAGCTTTATTTATGGGGGTTTTGCACTCTTCTGAATCCCTCCCCTTTCTGTCCTCCCACTGAAAATGCTGCTATTTCTCTTCCTCCTTCAGTGCTATGGCAACCTATATGCAACCCCCCCCCCCCTTTTTTTTTTCCATCGAAATAGTAGTCTTCAACCTCCCACACATATTTCCTGGAACTACAGCTAGCCTCAGTCTAGTTCATGTAAAAGTCAGCCTGCTGTCCGTTATCTAGCAGTGGACAAAGGACTGGATGGAAAGTGATGTGCTCTGAAGTACTGAAGGACATGCTGGGCTTTTAACATTAGATCCAAGTCCATCCAGCTCAGCACTTCCTGCAGAGCTATTTGAGTTGGCTGATCAGCAGCAATTCACCTCTGGGCTTACAGCTCGCCATGTAACAACAAGAAAAAGCAGCCACTTGAAAAAAGAGAAGAAATTTCTTTTTGGACCTTACTGGAAAGGACTAGTTGAACTCATATTATCGCCACAGATCAAATGTTATTTTTTTATTTTTTCTGTCAGAAATTGTGTCCATTACTGGAAAGCAAACAAGATTCAGTCTGCTTGAACTGAGCGAGTTCACTTCTACGCCCGTGCCAGCAGAATATTACACTGATTCTTTGTAGCTCTTTCATCACTCTTGCCTTAGCTGCCAAAGTTTATCACACAACTTTGATAACATACTGAGGAAAGTCCACAGCACTGTGAGCTCATTGCATCTGTACAAGGCATCAGTGTTATCAGTGTTACTGCTATCTGTTGATGTTGTAGCATCCAATCAGAAAGCAGCTATCAATGCTGACTGATATTTCTGACAAGCTTTACAAATGCCAAACCTCCGTCCGTATATAAATGTTGATATGCATATATAATATATGCAGCACCATTTGCCCATATCCTATTTATTGAAAGTAGTGAATCAAGGCAGTGAATCATAGCCTCATCATATTCGTTTTCCATTAGAAAGAAATTTCTTTTTCTTCCTTTAATGGTGAATGTTGATGTCATGACAATCCTGCTGGAACATGTCCATACAAGGTCCACTTTAGTGTACTCCACATGAATCTATGCAGTCTGACAGATGGTAGACTGAGCAAAGCTCCAGCAACGCTGTGCTACTGCCAGTTCCATCGGTTAACTTGGACATTGGACAAGTGTGAATGTGTCTGTCACGCCCACAGCAGCCAGTGACACAGAGGAAATTCAAGCACGATTTGTCCCATGAAAATAGAGAACGCATAGTATACATATAGAACAGTGTGTGGCGATTGATTATTTCAGTTGCCGCACATTTAAACTGGCTTCAAACCATTATCTGTAATAAAAAAGAAAAAGCTTCTAAATTACATGGATGCATGATGCAACAATGACACAGAGCACTATTCAACTTGTGTTACATGTGGGCGAGGCTGGAAAAGACTCATATTATGTCTCAGCAGTAAGATTTAGTCTACACATGATCTTGATAAAAGGCAGGAAAGGAAAAAAAAAAATGGGAGAAAAGCGTGTGCTGGCAGTCGGCCAGGTGCGGACAGACTCAGGAAGTTAAGCCGGAATTCCAACAATGCAGGCAGTCGTTAGAGTCTTCAGTGAGGTGCTGCCATTTCTGCTCTCAGTGCCGTCTTTGTTGTGGCAACGAGGAGGCAGTTAGGTGAAATGCTGTGGCTGCGAATAAATTTCAGCCCTTGCCCTGAATTGTAAACCACGACTGATGTGTGAATGATACAAAGTAAATAGTGTCATCAAATCAGGCTCCTCTCTTGCGCTCCCGTCCACATCCACACAGAAGGATCATTTTCCCAGGCTGTCTGACTCGAGCCCAGTCGTGACAATAATCAATGCCAGCAGTGACAGAATGAATGATGTCTCAGCTAAAAATGTACATCATAGGAATAGGAAGAAGCTGGCATGTAATTACACTAGAGATATAAATAGCAACATGTGCCACAAAGTATCCATCACCTTCATCTAAAAATCACATTAGAAATGGCACACTCGATTTCAATTACAAATTTTTTTTTTTTAATTCTATTTATTACAACGTGCACATTTCCTGGATTAACTGTGCTTGAATCCAATTAGTTTAAGCCTAAGTGAACATTCCTTAAACACTACCCATGAATGCAATCAAAACCCAAGAATGCCAGAGTGTAATAATGTGTTTCTAATCGGCCACAGCTTTGAAGGATGGCACCATGCAGCACGAGAGTATTTGAATTTGTAATCAAAGCTGATCATTCAGAAAGGGGAGCTCCATTAATCTGGCAGACTCCGGATGGCAGCCCATCTTTTAAGAAGTGTTGTTTTGATGAGGATTTTCCCTCCAGCCTCCTCTCAGTTCTAAAAGGCTTTCTGCCGCCGCTGCTGCAGCAGCAGCAACATGGCTGGTGTTGTTTTCACCTTGTGTGTCTCTATTTGGGTTTTTGTGTGTCTCAGTGTGCCAGCAATCCAAAATGTGCTCCTAGCTGAAGGTGTGTAGCTGAAATTAAGCAGCAGGTCAGATTCTAAGATAAATGTGGTGCGATACATACAAAAGCGAGACCTGGAACTGGCCACTACACACATATATTACTCCTTATTTGCAGAATTTTTATCTGGTGATTGAAGGATGTGGTCTGAGAACTCACTGGCGTTGCAGCTGGTGTAATCTCACATAAGGATGGTCTTTAGCTGATCTTTTATTTTATAGCTGTAATAGGTGTCTGTGGTGTATCTGTCAACTGATGGCCTTTAAAATCTCTAAAGTCTGTTTAGCTGATGCAGTCACCTCCTTGGTGGTGCCTTTCATGTGGGCTCTGGATCTACTAAAGCAATCCTTTAGTTGCACGAATAACTTGTAGGAGAGATACCCCAGACGATCCTCCAAAAGTGGGCTGCAAAATTAGTTTTCCATTCAGGAAACAAAGGGTATTCTATCCAGATTTACTAGTTGTGAGAATTTAGAGAGCAAGACAAAGAGAGTTCTGTCCATTTGGGCTTTGTCTGAAGCTTTGTTTAACATCATGCGGAATCTGGCTGCAGATGAAACACAGCTGTTGACATCAAAACTGGCAAGTGAGAAACATTTGCGCTTTATCAACAAGCTGATAAATTGGGCATTGCAGATCTGGGATAGATTGTTTAGACATATGCTTAGGCTCAGAAAACCCAGCTGAAATAAATGGTTATCTCTCCTGCTCTGTGATGGCTGAATGAAGAGGTGGTGGTTATACTGATGGTTAGAGGGGGTCTCCCAAACCACAGAGCAGAAAGAAAAACACAGGGAAGAAAAAAAAAAACAATCCCAACTGACATCATAGGAAAAGCTGCTGCTTAAATTTAGGTCAAGATAAAGCCTGCCTGGAGTGTGCCAGATAGTTATATGGCAAATACAGGTTGCCAAGGCCTTGTCCAAGTGGAATAACACAATACATAATCATGACTCTACGGTATAAAATTAACTGAAACTTATTACCATAAAAACCAGGATTATATTGTAGCAGATTTTTTTTTCTTTAATGAGCTCCGCTTACTGAACGTAAAACAAACAAAAAACAAAAAACAAAAACAAAAAAATAACAAGGCAGACAGACATTTTTTCACAAAATCCTCTCTGTGAGTGAAGTAGGTTCAGCACAGGTGGTGATTTTAGAAGCCCCTGTGTGTGGTAAAGAAAGTAGTCTCAGATCACTTGAACTTAGTTGATGGCTCAAGCAGAGTCATCAACTAAGTTCACAGCATGGCATGTTGTGATCTCCCAAGTACTATCCTTCAATGTTAAGTCAGTGTATTCACAGCTTGTACTTCTCCACGGGAATCAGGCAGCACAGATGTAGACTTCCTGGAGTTTTAATGCTCGAGCTGACCCTTTTTGGAATCTCTGGGTTCATAAAGGAGCAAAGAGGGGAGGGAGCGGGCTGTAGCTCGAGAGGGACAGAGTTTGAGTCTAAAGTGTATCAATAAGTCCATGATAAGATAGAAATTCTTGTGGACTGTTTATGGAGTGTGTTATACTATAATGAAAATATGAGCAGCTGTACAGTGTATGCTTTATACATTACAAATCTATATTTGAAAATCAAACATAACCTTTTATTTACCAATTAAAATGAGACATGCCAAATTACTATATTGCTAAATATATTGTGGGCATGGGAAATGTGCAGCGCTTGAGTAAAGAGGAGGAGCGAGAGAGCTTGCGGACCTATTGAGAAAGAGAGAGGCGGTTCAGCCCTGCTATGGTCTCGGCAGCAGCAGCAGCAGCAGCTCCAGCTCAGGGAGTAGTACTAGACCACTGTGTTGTGCAGGAACAGGCACGACGTATCCGAAAACCGCTAGCGGAATAAATGAAAACGAGAACTACTCTTTCATGTGGATTAATCCAGGAGAGAGACGTTCAGTCGAAGTGGGAAGATCTTAAAGCGAAATTGGACCGACTGACGAAGATTGTGACGGTAGTTACAGAGCGATAATACCACCGAATGGTTTCTTTTGCCCCGCCGCTAAGGTTAGTTAGCTTTCATTGCTGGCTGTCCATTGGATTTGGGGGGGTCTGCTCTGCCGTTGGATGACGGGGTCCGACTATTCTTTGGAGGAGAAACATAGCCGTATTGACCTTTTCGAGTCTATACGTTGTGCTGTAGTTACACGATCCGACAGACCTGTATGAAATTAAATGTTTAACCCCTGTTCGACTAGCTGGCTACCCATCTCACAACGGTACTGTTAGTTGGCTGGTTATTGCCAGCTAGTTAATTATTTTATAAATCCGGAACACGTGCTACATGGCTAGGCTAGTCTGGCTAATGGCTAACGGGGGTTAGCTACCCAATCTGGCTGTCAGAGTGACCGAGTAGCCAGCGCCAGTTTTATCGAGCTGAATTAGTCGGACGCTGGTGGCGGCTCTTTAACGACGTTATTCCACATATTTTTCGACCAATATCCAACAATATTAACGATTGTCAACTTCTTTTTTTTACTATGTAGTACCAGAAAAGGGTTTCAAGCTAGGTCGTTTAGCCTGCTAACTTGGCTGTGCACAATAGCGCCCGGTTTGCGTTTGTAAACATTGGTTTTACATGAAGTGAACTTAATGTGTTGTATCGGCGGCTAACTTTAGCGGAGACGCATTGGTTTGTTGTCAGATGGCTGATAAGCTATAATCGGCGTACACAGTAGTTCTCTAAGCAGCTTGATGCCAAGTCTCTAAAAACAAAAGTAAAGAGGGACGGTGGTGAGTTAGCGTTAATGTTTGGTTGTCAAGAGATTGATACATTGCTATTGAGAGAATATACTTGCTGGAGTTGGACCGGGGTTTTGGACCTTTGTGTGTTTTTCGGTAGGCTGCTTTTCGTGTGCAGTGATGGTCTGTGATGGAAACATTCAAATTTAGGTTGTTCTAAGTAGTTAATCTGCCATTGAGAAATATCTCGGTGTTAATTCTGTAAAGCTCAGGCTTAAACACTTTGGTCGGATACTTAAGGTAATGAGGTACAAATGGTTTACCTAATATTGAGTACCAGGGTGGGACTTTAAGTTTGATCAGTGTCCCTGTTGTTTGAAGTGTTTTATTTTGTAGAGGAATTCTTGGTTTGTGTATCTGGGACTCTTGTAACACCTACTGTAGATAGGTGTTTATCAGCAATGAAGTAACTGAGTGATTTGGAAGTCCTGTAAGATTTGTTGTTGCTGTGATTTTTCTCTAAAACACAGAAACATATTTTTTGTCTCTTTCCGGATCTAACAATTTAGTTTTAAGAGCCCACGTCTGAAATATGTACCATCACAGAAGTAAAAGGGTGTGGTATGGTTAAAAACGTACATACATTTAACTATAACTTTCTGCATATCTAGAATTATATATTTAGTGACTTTGGTGACCTGAGGGTTTCCCCCCAGGCCATAGTTTAACCAAGCTGGTAAGCACCTTTGACCCAGTTTGTGACTGATGACCAAAGAGTCTATGCATTTTTTTCTGTTTCCATTAGTACATAGATTACACACAAGTCGTGCGTGATTAAAAATAGTGACCTGTGGCCTGTAAGTGGGAGAGCTAATAAAAGGAACTGCACAACAATGTGACGAATGACCATGTGTGTAAAGCAGGCATTGGCCATAAGTTGGCTATAACAAGTGAATAAAACATTTATTGAACTCATTATCAATCATTATTAAACATGAGCCATATATTATTTTGAATGTCCAGGTGTAAAGCTATTCCATTGCTTTATAACACTTGTGTGATGGGTGACAGAGAACTAAACTGATTGCTTTAGAGTACTTCCTGCCAACTGAAACATCTGAGTGTATCAGGAGGAAGTTGCCCTTTAAACATCTGATAGAATGCACATCTCATTGTTAAACTGGGACAAGATATCCAAAGATGATTGGAGCATAAATGAAGAAAAAAAACATTGATTTATTTCCAGTTCACTCTGATATTTAAACATTAGAGCCACCCCTCCCCCAAGACTAGCATGGTTTAACAACCCGTTAACCACCTACTGCTCCACATTACTAATTAGCATAAGCAAGGTGAGCTCATAAATAGTTAGCATATTATGACGCATGCACATTACCGAAGCTATTTTTATGCACATGATGTTTATGCCAACAAGGAGGGTGTTTCCTAACAGAAAAATGGCTAAACCACAGCTGCTTAGTTCAATGCCATATTTCACCACTAAGATTGGCTAACGTACAAATATTGTTTCTGCAGTTTGCAACAGCAATGAAGCAATCCCTCAGTTTCTCTGCCTTAGCATTTATGAAATCCTATGGTTGTCTCATTCATGTTGTCATCCTTGTTTCTCTGTATTTGCATTCATACTGCAGCATATGGGCAACTTCATTAGTAAAGTAATGGCAGCAGTGGCTGTAGCAGCAGGTCAGGTGGGGGGAATATTGTGCTGGAACTGCATCATGAGACCATAATACGTTATATTCTGGGGGCTTAATGTCAGGTATTATTAGAAACAAATATTATTTTCCTAAGCTGCAGCTCTGAACTTTTTGTGACAGGTACATATTAAAATCAGTTGGACTAGACATAAAATTGCCCTAACCTGCCATGTCCCTGGTACAAACTCTGATGTTCAATTGCGCAGGTTATTTAGTGCATGAGTGTAAAATAATTAGGTGTTACAAGCAGTCATAGTACTTGTAGACTCTGTGTGTCTGAGGCAGTCTGAAAAGCTTTGAAATCTCCTAATAATCCATAATGATATGAAATTTCTCACTTGAATTCGCCGAACTGAAGTCTGTGTAGTACGGTGTCAGGATTGCAAAGAGTTAAATCAGAGTGAGGAGACATCTCCCCCTTTTCCAGAAGGGTAATGGGGGCAGGAGATAATCCCGTGCTCTGCATGGAGCCTCAGGGAGACCGTTACACCGCTAGTTCAATTTCTCCTCTTATTATGAAACACAACAGAGTTATGAAACTGGAAAGGGGAAGTTCTTGCTCACTTCATTTTATTCCATTGTGAAAGATGAATCCTTACAGTAAATTCTTGTGGGCAGACAAAGCACATTGCATCATCATAAATCAAAGAGTTCCATTAAAATTCCAAATGTCTCTCTTTCATAATAATAAATGTCACAAGTTCTTTTTTTCATTATTATTTATGTCACCATTAGGTGCTGGTGATGTAGCAGCTAGTCTTCCACAAACAACAAAAAAATCCCATATACAGGAATAAAACATCTAACACATCTAACAGCATATTCAAGACAAGTGAAACATGATTTAAAAAATCCTCCTTTTCTCATTGCATTTGAACTATCAGATCAGTTTTAGGGTTTTTATTACAGTCCTAAACCCTCGAATATATGCCCGGCATAGACATGTCGGCTGGTGACCCGATGTTCGAGCAGTCTTTCCTCTTATACTGCTGGGGCGCAGGCGTAGATGATGCATTGTAGTGTGAATTTTCCGTGGACAATTCTGTGCGGTCGCAAAGAGAAAAGCAGATACATGGACATCCGCACAGAGCCTGTCGATCAAATTCAGGGCTCGAGTGAACTCGTGGACGCGGAAAGTATAATCAAGGCTTTAGACTTGTGCAGCGCCTAAGTATGTTTTTAATTTTGGGGGGGGCTGTCAATACATGACATTCTGTCAGTAGGTTTAGTGGATTACCTTCAGCTCGATTGTTTTGAGCAGCAGGTGGACAAGGAAGAGATGTATAAATATTTTTGTTCTTTGTTTTTAAAATTTACTGTTTTCTCACATCATGAATGTCATTTTTTAAAATTGACTGTTTCTATTATGTTTATATAGTGATTTTGATCCTATAAATATTACCCTTTTTCTACTTGAAATGACAGTTTTATTTGACTCCAGCCTTTTTCTATTTTCTTTTGTAAAATAAGAAATAATATCTAAATATCTTAATTAATGGAGACAAAGCAGTAAGATACATTTATACCCACAGCTGGGTAATGGCCTCTATGAAAAATATGTTGATATACTGCCCACCGCTTAAATTAGGTGAATATGGCCAGTTGTTGAACAGATATGTAGGTGAGAGGATTTTTCTTGCTTCGCCCTCTGCTGAGTATCCTTAGTGATTCCTACCATTCTATGTCCCATAAGGGTTTTATTAAAATTTTAGCAATGGTTTTGAGTAGTTTGTGACATTTGAACGACACTTGCTTTGTGCTTGGACTCTGTAAGGCAGTGTCAAACAATGCATGCACATTCTTAATCAGATGTTAACAGCTCACTAGATCCAGTGACATTGGTCCACATGTAAGCCAAGTCAACCTGTCTGGTTAGTGTGTCAGGGCTATAAGGATTGTTTTATATCAGATGTAGCCTTGGTTCAAATCTCTACTGAATCTTAGTTGTTGACAGGCCGGTTGGATGGCAAATTAAATCACAAGTTCACATCATCCCTAACCTTATAATGTAACAAATCCAATCAGATGTGACTTTTCCAACATTTAGCACTTGACATGGCAAATTAAATGTATATTTACTCTAATTGCAGCACATAATAGAGTTATTATAGGGAAACTGCACAAGTTTACGTGGTGCACTTGATGAACCCTCCAGTTTACATTGTAGAAACCTAAGAGAGAAATATGAGGCAGTCTCTGTAAAACTGCCTCACAGGCTCTTTCCCTCCTCCAGCCCAGTTTCCTTCTCACTGGATGAGTAACTGCAGCTGTCTAGCATTTCTTGCTCACTAGTGGACTGCACCTGGTAGGTTTTGTGTGTGGAGAATGTTATGCATGACTCAGTGTGATAGAATATTATGATCAAGCACAGCTGGTCTGTTGCTCTGCTTCAGATTACAATCTAAGTGCCATTGAACTGGACAATGTGCCACCCCAGCTCTTGTGGCTACATGGGGGGGCTAAAGTTAAACAGCTGTGCTATTTTCTATGATTGCAAATGGAAAAACTTGTTGTGACATGTTGTTCAAAGAAAATTGGCCAGTGCAGACAGTGAAAGTTTACATTATCCTGCAACCTCCGATTTCTGCCCTTATCACAAGTAATCTAATTTTCACATTTAGGATGCAGTTTAGGGAAATCCAGTTGTGGATGGGAGGAGGTCTGCTGGTCATGGGGTTAATGGGGTATGGAGGCCAGGCTGATTGTGTGTCCGTTACCTTGCGGAGTTCAAAAAGAAGTGGTTTATCCTTCAATCAGGAATTTGCGTTGCTTGCAAGAGCAGGTTAGGTTAGGTTTCCAGTAGGATGATGTGAGAGAGAATATAGGTGCCTGTTCATGTGTACTTTTTATGAGCCGTTTCATAACTTGATTGTAAACTAGTCAGTTCTTAAAACATTGGCATCAACTTGTGTTTCGCTTTTGTGTGTTTGTCTTGCACAGCCTGTGGCCAGAGTGTACTTTCAGAATAATTTTGTGGTAAACAGGCTGCAGATGATGTTGACAGTTGGCATGGTGCTCTGTCACTGCGTTAATGTGCTACTCGTTCCTGCTGATGACAAAAACTGTATAAACAGCAGTCCAAGCAGCTACTATTGTGTGTTTGCAGATTGTGACATTATGTGTTTCTATTGTTTTTAGTATGTGGACAAACCTTTAAAAAAATTTTTTATATATATATATAAAAGCTCGCACTTTATCATAACACATCTGAATGTTTGGTGTTTAAAAATGCCTGTTACTGGCCTAACTTCACTTCCTTTTCTTATAATTATTTATTAAAAGCATCTGGTGTCTTGTCCTTTTTTGGTTAGCTCGCTCCTTTTTAAGAAGTGTATTGAGTTTCTTTTGTAGTCAGTGTCTTTGGAGATTAGCTGCGACTGCATTTTAAAAACGTCAGAATAGGATCAGATGTTTAATGTTAAGTTACTTAATAATTTTTTTTGTGTGTTTCATTGATACAATTCCGAAGAATTATTTGGTCAGAAAAGATACTTCGCAGTCCTCACTGTGCTTCAAAACACCTTCGAAACCTCTTGTAATACACCTTTGTTTGGATGCTGTTATTGGAGGTGTTGGAGCTGTTATTAGCAGTTAGTCACTTATTATTCATGAGGTGTTCTGTTTTGATTTCCCTAGCTATGAAATATTCTTGCTATTAAAACCAGTCACCCATATTTAAACGCCATAAAAGAGAGCCAGACAGCGGATTATCAAAGATTAGAAATGGCTCTGTGGTAAGCGATTCACTTGACTCAGTTACGCAACACAGATGACAGCATGGTAAAGGGCATTACTCTTGTTTGTGTGTAGGCTACCAGTGTGGGTAGTGTTGTATTTGCCTCTCTGATTAGCCTTGCTTTTCTACTAGGAATGTGTGTTACAGCATAGTTATTTTTTTTTCCCCCCTTAAAGCAAGTTAGTCAGCCAACCTGGGAGTTGATGACTATATATCAGCTGTATTTTCACTGTAGAACTGAGAGGTATGAAGGCGTAATTACCGGTTGTGTGTGCTTGTGTGAGAGGATTGAGCTCCTGTCTTGGCATGTACCTTGGATCCATGACAGTGCAGTTTGGAACAAATTAGTCCTTTTGAATGTGCCTGTTCGTCAAGCCATTGATGTGACATCTGGTCTCTGTTTTGTAATGTGTGGATTTATTCCCTGCTTAAATTGCTCCCTGACTATAATTAATTCAACCTCATGTATCATATTTAGGAGGGGTGCATTGTTTATGCCATCTGTGTAAATAACAGAGGCATGTATGGACTTTAGTATTTGGTAGTGTACACATATGCACACTGCCACAGTGTACATGCACAGCCACCCTTATATGCTTAACTGGAAGCTCTGTGAAGCTGCTATCATGAGGGGCAAACAGAGGCACTCGGGTTTCATGCTGCCATACAGAAGAACATTTCAAAGTTCTTGAATAATTAAGCAGCAGTGCGGGGGACGTGGGTCAGCTCAGCAGACAAGTGCACTCCTCACTTTTATTTCCTGCTGCTCAGAATTGAGAGCTGAATGTCAGGTGGACTTTAAGAGCCAGCGGAGAATAAAGAGGGATGCATGAGTTGAGGCCTCATGCAGTTGCTTCCTACACAGCTGAGAAACAATTTTATGTGTCAATAACAAACACACCAAATTGTTGTGTAATTTGTACCCTACTAGTAACAGCTGTAACAAAACTGAAGTGTTAAACTACCAGATGAACTGTTCCTTATCTTTACTTCAATGAGTATAAAGGTGCAGTTGGTGTATTGGGCGTTTTCTGACCTAATTGAATAAGGCTGACTTTGCATATCTAGACAGATTGATTTTTCATAGGTGTTTATAGGAAAAGCTTTCTGATTTGACCTCTGTAAACAATATCCTGCCAGAGGTGTTGATAATTCACTACCCATGTCTAGGGCAGACATGCATGTTTGAAGACTTGAGTTTATATACCTTGGCCTGTTTATTTTGCAAATATGCAAATGAATAATATAATTTCACATGGTGACAGAGAACCGCAGATTTCAGTGGTTTCATTTACCTACTTACCACTGAATGTCATTAATAGTTAAATTTTGTCCAATAAAATCTGGACAAACAAAATGATGTAATGGTTAAGCTCTACTGCACTGATTCAGAAACAGTATGTGATAATAAAACACTTGGAAGAGAGTGAAAGTACTGGAACTCTGAATGTTCATTATATTTATAAGGGGCAAAAAACGAACAATAAAATTGGCAACAAGCCATTGAGACAAACAGCAGCAGTAACAATATATAGAACTGGGTGAGGACCTGTGGTCACCTGGTTCAAAGGTCTGTCTTTTTTGCCCTCTAATAAATACAGTGAAGTACATTCGGTTTCAGACTGTGCATCCTGTAGGTCTTCAAGCCAATGTGGAAGTTTCTCCAACTTACAGTGTATCTGAAGGCCCTCAGATGGTGATAGCTGTGGGTACAAAAAGACCCCCTGTCCTATAGAAGTCTATAGGAAAAGCTTTCTGATTTGACCTCTGTAAACAATATCCTGCTGAGTTTACGGTCTGATTCGATTGTTTTGGTTCATATTGAAAAAGTCAATTTGTAAATCTTGGTCTCACAGTTTCGAAAGTTAAACAATGAGGATACCACAAATTATTACAAGCCAAACACGCACATACAGCAGTTAAAGGGGTGAAGGAACAAGGATGGTATAGGTAGAAAAAGACAGTCCGCACACGGAACGCTCCTGGGAAAAAATTTTATTACGATAGTGCCTTCAAAGCATAGTAATGTTTGGGGCATCCATGCCCTTCTTCAGACCTAAGTTACTATGCTTTGAAGGCACTATCGTAATAAAATTTTTTCCCAGGAGCGTTCCGTGTGCGGACTGTCTTTTTCTACTGATACCACAAATTATTCTAATGACTTGTGCCTGACAAAACTGTTAGCCAGTCAGCAAGTGATTTCACAGTCAAATCTGCCCCTTAAGGCTTCAAAACAGGACTTTAGAAACCAATGAATGATGCCACATTAGCCACATTCATCTTTAAAACTGTCAATGGTCTTTACGTGACAGCTCGCACTTTTCAGTACCACAGATTGTACATAACCTGTTGGTTTCAGAGTCTACATTTTGAAGCCTCAACCATAGCAATTTGGCTGCTGCCGTGTTGCTTTTTTTGGCGCCAGAAGTGGCCATACTTGGAAAGGGTAGAGTGCTGAGTTAATCAGCTTATGCTGCCAAGGCTTGGTTAGTGAGCTGCACTTATAAAGACACTGCTAATTAGTGCTAACAGATTATTAAAGTGCTACTGGAGAGGTCCAGTTCAGTGACTTGAATTAGCAGAGGGGAGGCCTTGTGACATTGGCTTTGATGCCCTCTCCTAGCACACCTGTCAGGCAAAGTGGTCACGCCACTAACTTTAAGTCTCAGCAGTGTCCATGTAGATATCCAGAGAGTTACCATCTCTTGAGTTGCTAAGAAGAGGGAAATAAATATCATTGGCGCACTAAAATGCTTTTGTACCAGGCTCTTAACATGTTATTCAGTTGTGGATTTTAGTATGGGAGTCTATGGGGATTGACTCTCTTTGGAGCCAACCTCAAGCCTCAGCATGGTATTTATGGCTGCAGGGATCTCTGAATCACCACCATAGATGTACTGATGGTGGCCACCATCTTTGTCCATTTGGCTGTCAGCCTGTTTTTCCTGATGTCAGTTATGATTGCACCACCCCAGCTGACACATGGAGTCACGCAAAGCATTTGACCAGTTTGCTGGTTGTGGCTTATGGTGTTAGAGGTCATAGGAGGAGCTTGAACAACTGGATCACACTGCATCTGTGTTGGACTAGAAGCTCAGGAGAAATACTGTCAGTTCTTTAGGCTGTGTTGAGTACAGTGTGTATCGATATTTGCTATTGAACCAGTTTTCCAAATACTCTGCATTCTCACTTTGTGGTTTCATGTGTTTTGCATGTAGGTGTATTCCTGAAGACTCATTCTTAGATATTTGTTGAGATTTTTGTTGCCATAATGGATTTACCAGAGAAATTACGTAAAATGTGCTTCCCTGGTGTCAGCATGTGTCAGTGAACAGAAGGAGTATCTTTTAGATCCTCAAGTGTGTTTTGGTTGAGTGGCTTTGCCTGCATGATTACAGGGAGTCATAGTTGGCAGTGTGTGAAGGCCCACTACACTGGCCAGCAGGGAGGGGGCAGGGCGAGCCTTATGTAATTTCACACAGTGTTGCTGAGGCGGCCAGTAGCGAGGGAACAGAGAGGAAATCCAATAATGGCTCTACTGTACACCATAGACACAGCTGGATGACCACATCTGGAGGTACAGGACAACCAATCACTGACTTGTTCATCTCTCACCTCCTTCTGGCTAGCCCCTTCCTGTCAGATCAGTCCATTTTAAAATCTGTATGAAACAGTGACAATGATGCATGCACCCCCCCCCCCCCCCCCCCCCCCCCCCCCCTTCTTCGTGGTCTCACATTTTTTTTTACCCTTTTATGTCTGACATGGGTAAACCAGTTGATTACTGAGACCAGTTATCTTTTTCTTTTGGTTCTTTCTTGTGGGTATAACAATAGATGAGTCATATATATATCTATATAACATAAGCAAGCATAACATTATATTCACCTGCCTAATATTGTGTTGCTCTCCCTTTTGCTGTCAAAACAGCCCTGACCAGTTGAAGCATGGACTCCAGTAGGCCCCTGAAGGTGTGCTGTGGTATCTGGCACCAAGATGTTAGCAGCAGATCCTTTAAGTCCTGTAAGTTCTGAGGTGGGCCCTCCATGGATCAGAATTGTTTGTCCAGCACATCCCACAGACGCTCAGTTGGACTGAGATCTGGGGAATTGGGAGGCCAAGTCAACACCTCAAACTCTGTCTTGTTCTCCTCAAACCATTCCTGAACCATTTTTGCTTTATGGCAGGATGAATTATCCTGAATGCTGTTTCCATGAAAGGGTGTACATGGTCTGCAGTGATGCTTAGGTAGGTGGTACATGTCAATGTAACATCCACATGGATGGCAGGACCCAAGGTCTCCCAGCAGGTTTCCAAAGCATCACACTGTCTCTGCTGGTTTGCCTTCTTTCCATAGTGCGTCCTCATGCCAGATGTTCCCCAGGTGAGCGACGCACACGCACCCAGCCACATGATGCGAAAGAAAACGTGATTCATAAAACCAGGCCACCGTTGATGCTCGTGTGCCCGTTGTTGATGCTTTTAGTGGGTGACAGGGGTCAGCATAGGCACCCTGACTAGTCTCTGACTATGTAGCCCCATACACAACAAACTCAAATCCTTATGCTTGCCCATTTTTCCTGCTACCACATCAACTTTGAGGACAAAATGATCACTTGCTCCCTAATACAGCCTACCTACCAACAGGTGCCATGATGAAGAGATAATCAGTGTTATCCACTTCACCAGTCAGTGGTCATAATGTTATGCCTGATCAGAAGTGTGTGTGTTGTAAATTAATACGTTTTTGTTTGTTTTTTTAACTACACATTAATACTGATTGTTTTTTCACTTTAATAGCAATGATTCAGAACTGTTCTAAGGGGAAACTGCTATGAGGTACTAAAGTTTGCTGCAAAGCTGCTTCCCAACACTAAACTACTATAACAGCTTAGTGTTAAAGCACAAGTAAACGACTGATACTTGGGCTTTAATGACTCATTCTTTGATTTTAAAAAAATGGTATAATGGAAAAAAAAGACTTAAGTTATGTCTGTGTTTAAGGTCAGAAAGTAAATAGATGAGTCATATTGTGAGCTACCTAGTATTTTTTTTTTTTAAGCGACTAGCTGAGAGTAGTGTTTATGCTGAAACTTTCCTTACAAAAACAAGATGAATCAAATTACCACCGTCACCATTTATCTACCTATCTTTCAAAGCCTCTGAAACTCTTGCTTATTTTTCCTCTGTGGCCTGTGGTTTGTTGATCTGATTGGCTAAAGCGTATGGTAGACATTGCCAAGAGGTTTTTGAAAGTATGTACCCCTTTTCCAAACAGTTCTCAGGGCTGACTTCCCAGATGGTTCTTTGTAACAAGCCATCTAGTTCTTCAGTTAACTCTTGGACCGTGGCCATGAAACATCTATGCTTAAGGGCCAGCTCTAAATTGGCAGCAGCACTAAGCCTTGTATCCACCAAACCTAAAAGTCTTAAGAATTGTGAGAGTTCTGCACTTGCGTTTTCTTATGAGAACACAATGTTGGTTTACATTTTGGCACTACAGCCTGAATTAGATATCTGAACAGCATTAAATGCTATTAATTGTAAAATATATCTGATTGATTTGAAACGAATTAGGTGACTGACTTTTGACACCTTGCTTTTCAGTGCATAAAATATGAAGTCTGTGAAGTGCCACAGAAATCATATGGCAGTGGTTATTTTTTATTTATTTTTTTTTTTTTTGTATTTTACATTTTAAACTAAATGGCAAAGTAGGTTTGTGTCCTATTGAGCCTCATTTAGGCAGCGTTACATTGGTTTTTACCTAAAAAGAGACATATCAGTAAAGCTTCCTGTGCTGTTTATGCTTCAATACTTCGTTTCATTTTCAGTCATAGTCTCGAATATATTTGGGTTTTTTTTTTTTTTTTGCTCGTTTTTGTCATGGCTGCAGGTGTCTTTTGCTTCTAATCATGCTGCTGTTGGTGTGATAGGTGGTGGCGTTCACTCAGATTTAAAATGAAAGGTCTGTCAGGCTGTGGTTAAGGGTCATTGTACCTCTTTCTATCAGACAAATTACAGCTGTGTCAAAGTTGGCTGTGGGTGTTCACACTTTTTTGCGCAATGGCTTCAGTTGCTGACTGTGTGTTGTGACCGCAGATTTCCTGTGTGAAAGTTAAGCAAGGGTGTGCTGCAGGGTTTGGGTAACTAGGGTAACTGCCTTCATAGGTGACAGCTAGCTGTGTTATCATTGGAAAGCTTCGAGCGTTTTTTTGCCGCTATCGCCAGGTTATGGTTGAGTGCATACAAAAAAACCAAACACAGATTCTCACCTGACTTTCAGATTCTTGAAAGTCGATATCTATCTGTCTGTCTTTGTATGTTATCTCTAGATTAACCAAATTTGCTGCAGTGTGTGACGTGTACTTCACCTCTTAGCCTTTTTTGGTCTGGTGATTTTTAAGTAGACATAGAGATGTACCAATACTGGCTTTCTAACTTTATTTCAAGCTGGAAATACTGAGCAGTCTTTCTGTTTTTATGACGCAGGAAGGCTTTACATACCCCTTGGTCTGGGTGGAGCAGCTGCTGCTGCTGTAGCTGGTGAAGCTGTGGGTGGATATGCCTGTTATAAATCATTATTACCCCAAACATATTGAAATATGCCAATTCTGATTTACACTTAAAGCCGAAATATTAAACACAAATGTTGGCAGAGCATCCCAGGAGAGACAAGTCACGTGGTGTTTTTCAGTAATATTCCATGTTAGTAGTTGAGCTGTGAAATGCAAACTGATGCACAGCTTACACTCATCCTGTAAGTCGGCTTTTTGTTTTTGTGAATTCAAACCCCACCGCTGACTGCTTCGAGATGGTGTTGAGTCGTTTGGAGCTCACTCGCAGTAAAAGTTAAGTAAATGTAAACTTCCTAATAAAAAATGCTTGCAGTTATCAGTAGGTTTGGGTGAGTCCACTGTGAGTCCACTGTCACGAAAAAGCTGGAGTGTTTTTCACAGGTGCTCTGTCCCCCCTGCTGCCAAAAAAGATAATTGAAAGGCTACTGATGTAGCACTTGTCTCCTTATGAAAGCAACACCTGCAATTGTCTAATGGGAACCAGAGCAGCCTGTGACTACATCTCTAATATTTAATTAATGCATTAGCACACCAGGCAAATATCCTCTTTATTGGCAAGATGCCGATTACACTGATCGTCTGTCACACGGGTTGTCTGACACAAACCTTGCTTGTATTTGTGTTTTTGACCTATGGCTTAGATTATGCATGTACTCACAAAAAGGATATCTTGCATCATGACCTGTTCACTGCCCTTTTTTCTTTCGTACTTCGTCCTCTTCGTGGCGTTTCTGTTCAAAACACAGGCAGATTGGAATGAATTATTTAAGCAGTCAACTCAGGCAAAGTCGTACTCTTGGACTCTGGGAGATGTCCGCATCAAGATAAGCTTTTTCTATTTTTTAATATAAAACAAAAAGTTAATGAGCTCACTTGGAAATGGTGTAATTATTTCCACTGTGTCATCTTAAGATGGGCATTCACCTTCTTTTTGCACCATGACCTTAAAAGCGCTCTTTGGGCCCAGTTCTTAAGCTTCAGTGGATTAATTGCAAGAGCTCTGTTTCCATGCTAAATTAGGGTGGATGGGGAAGGTGGAAAAGTGTGGGAGTAGAACAGGCAGCAATTAAACATGAATTTTTAAGACAGGGCTAAAGTTTCTCCAGATTTGGCTGTAAGACTGCAGGTTGCTCCTCCAGAAAAAAGACTAAATGTGTGTAGGTGGGAAGGAACACCTGAGATGAAAAATATTAGTTATGACTTCTGTAGGGTGTTAGGGGTGTCCAGTGACATTAAGCAGACCTCTCTAAGACCACCTGATATGTCTGGGCAGTTTGTACATTAGAAATGTATTTTGCCCCAAACCAGTCAGTGCTTTAAAAACAAACAGTAGAAGTTGAACAGGAAGTGGCTACAAAGATGTGAGAATAGACTGTTTTGGTCCACTTTCTGAACCAGTTTCAGAATGGTAAAGAAAAACACAGGAACACACTTTCTAAGTCCTGTTGAAACTTAAAGCTTACAGCATTTCCTATTTGGAGAAAAGTGGTATAAGTGTGGGTTTTAGTACCTGTAAGAAATGGCCTTATAGTACAAAAGCATTGATACATTTTCAGAAAAACCAGTGCCATGTAATTAAAAAGCCTACAAGCAGAACATCAAGGCAGCAGGAGAAGGATTTTAGGTTATATTCATAATAGAATCTACTGTGTCATGTTAATCGAATTGTTTAAAATGAACACAAACAACAGGACAACAGTACAGAGCTTATATCTCATTAGGAGGGACTTGCAACTTTTAAAGGTGCAACATTTGGAACCTCTGGGTGTGTCATGAGATCACCAGACTCTCAGACAAAAACAAATTGGTGCAGTGGCCGCATTTTTCCTGTCACTTAGCTGAATGCTGCTTTCACTCACATTTCTTTAAAACGTGGGGAGGTCCAAGAGAGGCACTCACATTTGTGAGGGTCTGGGCAGGGTAGTACACATCTCTGGCTGTGTGTGCAGCAGCCTCACCTACTTGCTGTTTACAAGTGGCAGCCAATCACAAGAAAGTTAGCATAAAGGAAAGGGGGAAGGGAGCTAAAGTGGTTTGTTACAGATAGTGGATGAACTGAGGGGCTGCACCAAGACCCAGTTTAGGATAACCGCAGATTACTTTGAACTGTGAATCGTGCAAAGCTACTTCAGTGGAGTCTTAGGAATAAAAATATGGAGCTGGTAGTGAGCATGCTAGGTCCCTGTTAAGGATGCAATTACCGCTCTGTATCTTTACATGGCAGAAAGTTGTTTGCTTCTATTTTAGTATTTAAAATCATGTATATAAAACCTTTAATTTTGCCAGGAATGAGGCCATTCCATTGTACTCTCTTTTAGAGCTTGACAGTCGCGTTACAATGTCTGAGCAGAGATTTGAATAACTGTTTGTCAGTAGAATGAAACTGTTGTTTGAAGTCTGCCTCCTGCTCCACTAGCAGGCAGCAAGCCGTCTGTGTGCTCTGGGCTAGTATTTCTACAGCCATTCCTAAAATGGTGGGGGTGGGGGGTAAGAGGATGAAATATTGGCTTGCACTGCTGAAGGTTGAGGCCCACTCTACTATGTGGAAAAGACAAGAGCAAAAGAGTGAGTGGGGAAGGAAGGCACGCTAGAGCGAGAGAGTAAGGTGACTGAGTTCATTTGCAGTGTTGGCAGCAAGCCAGCGACTTGCCTGTGGGTGTCTGTAGCAGTGCCAGCGCATGTGTTTAGCCCGTCGTCTGGAAGGCCCCTTTCGCTTCAGAGTTTATGTCAAAGATCACTCATTGTGTTGGTTCTCTCATCTTGATTGAGGTTTTTTGTCCTCCGCCGATCTGGTGACTGGCTTCAGACTTGTTTTCTCCCTTCTCAGGGGAATCTCTCTGAACATGACAGTCATCAAAGAGAGGTTTCTGCGTGGGAAGACTCTCTTGCCCTCTTCCTGGACTCCTTTTTTTTTTTCTCTTTAAACCTTTTATTGAGAATAGTACACATTCTGTCAATATAGCAAGAATTTCTTAAACTATTTAAGGGTTTGTTTCTGCTAAAGGACTTTCCCTGATGTGGTCTGTTTACTGTCTGACCAAACAATGACTTTGCACTAGTTTTGTGAAAATACTTGAAGCCACAGTTTAGACTACTAGACACAAAGGCACAGTCTCTAGTTGGTTTGAGACTTTAAGCAGTGTTTTCCCATCTTGTGGCCTCTATGAGTCTATGTTTACAGAGCTCCTCTGTTTCTTACAGTCAGCCATGTTCAGCCTTTCGTAATGGAGGCCTTTGCGTAACTGAAATCAAATGACACTTTGTGTTTGTGACAGTTGAACAGGAAGGAAGGGTAGATAATGCCCCTCTTTGTGCTGCAAAAAAAAAAAAAAAAAAAAAGTCAAAACCATAGTCAGACAATGGAGACTGGCACACTAGTACTCTTCCCAAAGTTATGCTGTTATTTGGTCTCTGGTTCATAGTGCTATAAAAAGTTCTAGTTTATTACCAGTTGCAAAGATTATTACTCAGCCTGTCCAACTGGAAGACTTGAATGGAACTCACCATGACCAACTATGGCCAACAATTGAGGTTTGTCGTGTGATGTCATGGGCACAATGCTCATGAGTCGTCCACCATATTGGATGTGATGCAGCCACCGGTTACTAGGGAAAAAGTGTCCGCCCCAACCGTTTGGGAGTGGTTTCTGGCTGCTGTTGAATGAAATTGGTTACAAAGAAAGTGCTGCACCAAAAACCTCCTGGTGATATCTTTGGTTGTGAACCGATTGCCAGGGTTGCCTGTACTTTTTATTGTTTGTCTGTAGTAGTCACTAACAACTAGCCCAGCAGTAGTAAAACTTGAAAAAGTGTGAAGCACACCGGAAATGGAGAAGTTTGGCCTTAGAGTGAAAGTAAAAGTTGTGCCTCAGTGCTGCAGCCGACATGTTTCAAAAGGTGCAACTTTTACTTTGAAGTCAAGCCTTCTCCATTTCTGGTTTGCATCGCACTTCACAATTTCACTACAGCTCAGAGAGTAGCTGGCCAGCGTTTGTAGACAAGTCTGTCACTTCCATTCAAACTACCACTGCAGCAATATGCTAGCAACCAAAACAATCAGTAATTTGCCAGCTGACTGGCAAATTACTGAAAGGTCTGTTGGCCTGTGTGATTAGGGCTTTAGCAATGATCCCTGCAACTGCCATCAACTTCTAGCAACCACTAGGAACCAGTCGAGGAATTCTCATTTTTCCCTCCTGACCAGTGGTTGCCGGATGGTCATGGACCAGTCTCCAGGCATGTGTGACTGGAACCTTATTTGCTTGATCCTACATTGTCACCATGATTATTATTATTATTACTAGTTTTCAAACAAGATTAATTGTTTCCCATACTTGGATGTATTTTTTGTAAATTTCTGGAGCAGCCCAGCACAACAGTACTGCCACTTTCTATGTTTCTCTATAAAATGGTGATTTATATTTTGCTGTACTGCTGAACAGCGCATTCATTTTTTTCACAGCACCTGTTCTTTAATAATTTAAATATAAAATATTAGTCTAATCTCAGTGCTGACAAAGTACTTCTCTTCCTAGAGAAATTTGAGTTGCTTGAATTGATAGTCCACAACTAAAGAAATTAGGTTAATGCTGCTGGGCTCACATTCTGCTTTATGTTGTTGGCACTGATGATGGCCACTCGCCTGTTAGTTGGATTGGTGAAGGCATTCGTTGCTTTTCCAAGCTGTTGTACAGAAAGTGAATTAAAAGCTCTCACTGCTTTTAGTTTGCTGTTTAGTTATGGTTCCTACTCTTGAGTATTAACGCGCTCCATAACGGCCATGTAGATTTCCACACTCCACATTGAAAACCGACACAATAAACAAATGCCAACAAATACCAAAATAGCCAGTAGAACTTAAGGCCCCTTAACATTATCTATTTATATTGTACAGTAAATAGAGGGGCTCTATGAAGGATCTACGACAAGTTTTTCATATGTATATGTATATGAAGTACCCAAATGAAACAGCTCTGATTTGGGTTGCAACAGGATTTGTATTTTTAGTGGTTATTCTGATATTAATTAAGTCAATAAACATTATTACACATTAAAGTGTAATATCTATTTACTATTTCTTATTTCTTATGTTTAATAACTACTTAGGTTTGTTAGATCTAAGTAGACCTTACAGTGTTTTTTGGACTAAAGTGAGAAATTACCCAGTGTCCTGTCTCATTGTCGTCTGGCATTGAAATGCATTTGGACTTCTTTTGAGCAGTTGGCGCAGTGACAGTAGCTTTCCCGTTCAGTTTGCAAAATTGGGGTGCACTTAAAGCACTTTGCTGTCTTGTCAAGATTTCAATCATTGCCCATGTTGAGTTGCCATATTTCACCATGCCTCTTGTTGTGTGCCGCACATAGCACTTTTTCAGCGTGTGTTCTAATTTGCATGGTTGCTGTAATGAGAATAAGACAGTTCTTCCCAGTTTATTTTCAAGCAGCTTTAAAACCAAGTGCAGGGTTTTGACCAGTGTATTGCAAGTATGGCATGCTGCCACCAGTTCTAAGCATTTGCATTGCAATTAGCATGTTGTTAGATGGTTCTTGCTTTTTGTAAGACTGCGTTGTGCATAAAAGGCACTCTCAAGCACTCCCTTTCAAAGGATATGTAATAATTGATTGGATGAACTATCCAGGTGCAGCCTTATTGGCCAGTAGTTGCTTATAGGAGGCCAGTTGATCTGAACTAACTGGTAAACACACAGCTTGAAGCCTAGAAAGATGGAATATCTTATGATTTTTTTTTTTTTTTTTTTGATGTTGTGAATCTCACATCATCAATCCAGCTGCCTTGCAAGGTTTGAACTTAGTCTTCTGAAATGTATGGCTAGAATTATGCATTATGATAGACACCTATTACCCATAAGTAACCTGTCGTCTTCACTTCAACTGGTTGCAGAAGGTGCCTGAGGTCCATATATCTTAATAATAACAATAATTAAAGTTATCATGGGTCTGTGAAGTAAGTATAAGTCAGGCCTACCAGTAATTCATCCTGTAGCTTTTACACAGGGGTTATAGGTAGAGGTGTGTTACAGCTTAGGGCGGTTTTTACTTATATCTGCTTTTCTGGTCTGTGTATGGCATACTCCTCATGGATGATACCACTCTGGTTTACATAACATCATCTGCAGTTAAAATCCAGTGGCCTGACTCCTGAGACCTACATCTCTATCTGGAAATGAGTTATTTATGTTGGTTCTAAAACCCCATTGCACTTGGAGTATTTTTACTGGCTAGTTGCTTGTCTTGGCTGGTGTCTGTCTGTGAGTCCTCAGTGTGAGGACAGTGGGCCATTCAGTAAGCTGTGAAGCAGGGGTTGAGTCTAGCAGGTGCAGGGATTCTCACTCCTTTACTAGGCGCTATGAAGGGTGGAGCAGCTGTGGTAGGGAGGTGATGACATTCTAAGATCTCTAGCTTATCTGGATGTATTATCCAGAAAGCATCAAAGAGCTGTGTATAAGACCTGTTTTGTGATTATTCTATGCATGTGAAAAAAGTGTTGAGCAATTCCACTGAGGCCACCTAACTTTCAAAACGTCTCATGTGTCCTTTTTTTCCTCCTTGTCACAGGTTGCAGGCTAAAATAAACGGCCGATAATGTGCGGCATGTGCTCTACAGCAACAAGCACTTCCTGTCTTTAGAGGAAGCGGCTGTGCCAGCATGTCCTCTCATCCCCAGACTGTGCCGCCGGGCCGGAGGACTGTGGACACACGGCACCTGCCAAACCCCGCCACTCTACCACTGCAGCTGCAACGGGCACACACGGTAAGGAGCCTGACACACAATGACTTTATTGGAACCACCTGTAGTGCCTCAGCCTTTTGTTTTTTTTTTAAGGGAAAACCCTTTTGAGAGATGATAACCATAGTTGTGGCCTGGCTCTGCCTACTCAGTGGCTATTTAGTAAACAGAGAGTTAATAAGAACTACTGGAAAAGGCCTAACCCCAGAGGCCCCCCACAGGTATCTTTCCAGATCACAATGGTGTAAACCCAGAATGGTCCCCTCATTAGATGTTTGAGTTGAAAGTTCATGTTTTCTTGTGGAGTCGGCATCAAAGGCTTCCGCATGATTTCCACCCACATCTCCTAATTATCGAGATTATGTTCTTCCACGCGTCAGGGACAAAGCTGTCTGCGCTTGAAAGAAGAGGCCTCTGGCTGATGTAAAAGTTCATTCAATGACCTTCGGTGTTTGCAAGGCTTGAATGGGAGGAAGGTCCAAGACTTACCCCCCCACAATCCCCATAGCTGCACCTTTAGTGTAACCCTACCACTCCTTTGTGTCATCATATTCACTGGAAGATGAAGGTTGATGGACTGTGTTATGCATTCCCTGATTGGCTTAGGTGCAAGTTTAGAGTAGTTGTAATGTTTTACTCTGCTTTTCTGAGAAACAAATTGGAAGGAAGTGATATGAGAGCTGAAGAAAAGATGAGACATTACAGGAGAACCATGGCAGGAAATTAGGGTGGGGGGTGTTAGTGTTTTTGTTACTATGGGTTGTTCTTATAATTCTTAAGAGGGGATGATTTAATGCAAGATTTGTTGTTTCTTTTGTAGGAAGTGGGTCTGGTTGACTATCACTCTCATCATAGTCGGGACTACAGCTCCCACCTCGCTCAGCCCCATCGCCGTCGACCTTCCTTACTGTCAGAGTTCCAGCCTGGGAGTGAAAGGTAAGAGCCCAATATTCATGAATATGGTCGATTCTCTCCTGAGGAACATTTTCCCATAATTTCGAAAGGCATTGTTAAGATTACTTGTGCTTTTATTTATTGCATTGCCGTTTTCACTCTACCTACTGAATGCTATTGAATGTATGTGTACATACAAAATTGGTGTTAGTGAATGTCCAAAAATATATCATGCTAACATAATTATAGCTTTTACTGAAAAAATGTATTGTTAGAAATCATTTCAGCATCCACTGCTGGTTTAGTTTTGTTGCTGACACCATATTTTATACTAGATGCACACTTTGGTTAAAAAAAATAATTATGATAATTTGTGCAATTTTAGAAATGCATGTCTTTGAGCAGTAGAAGTAGATGAAAGTCAGAGAATATAGGGCAAATGGGGAAGATGCCATGCATCAAGAGAGTGGCCTCTTGGGATGCTAGCTCCGGATGTTGTGCTTATGTGGCATTCTAGTATTGCCCCCTTTAATGAATTTGCCCTTGTTGATTGCTAGCCAGAGCATGCTCAGTGGAAGCCTCTTGCAGGCTGCATTTTTATGCAGTATTATTCTGCTAAAGCCTGTGGCTGTTAACCCTCCCCCAGCGTAATCCTTATGTAATTGACATCTGCAAGCCGTTCTTCTGTAATGTTGTATTAAACGGCTCTGCTGGGCAGTGGAGCTTGCAGAGGTTTTTTACTTTTCCAATCGTCCAAACAGCAAGTCGGGCAAAGCATTGTGTGAATAGTACTTTGTCTCTGGAGATGCAGGTCTTGTACCTGCTAATGGACTTTATTATTTATATTGCCATTCTCTTTTTGAGGATGAAATTTGATGAGTACTTATAAATAATTTATATGCATGATATGAATTTTGCACGATGCACAAGAAATCCCCCCCCCCCCCAGTTGTTTTGCAGATTTTCTTGCATATATTAAAACATGCATGGAATACAAAATGTAGGCAGACTTTACTAGAAATCAGCTGACAGATATTACATACACAGTAAGTCAAGAGTAGACTGGGGTCTGTCTTTCACTATATAAATCATCTTGTGTGTCTGACACGACAGACAGCAGATGGCAAAATGATTCTGTAGCAGTGTGGGGTTTTGCATATTTTTTTGGCTTATTTAAGTGTCAATCTGCTAGGATTATGGTCTTCATTGTAAAACAAAGAGCTGTGCACTGGCCCCGTTTAACAGTTATTAGCTTAGCCTGCAGTGTGGGAACATTGGGTCATGGTTTGATAAACAGATAAACACTGCACAGTTTGAATGCTTCCCACTAGCTCCTGATTTTCTGATACTCTTCATTCAGTCACTTGGCAATCTATCGGAGTTGACCCACTTGTAACTTGTGCAACTTTTACAATGGCAATGAATTATTATTTTTTTTAAGCACACACACACAAAAAAAATAACCACCATATCAGAAGGAGAGATTATAGACAGGTAGCCCACATTTCTTTGTGGAAACTGTGAAATAAACCAGTGGTTTGCTGGCAGGCGTCTGGGGGTGGGGAAGCTTTCAGCTGAATATTTCAGGCCTTCAGCATTCCTTTAGAGATCTCAGAATTCAGCCTGAAGCCCATTCAGAGTCTGAATAGTGTAATTCTGGCCTTTGCGATCCTTCAATCTATTCTCTGCTGTGTGCCTGTCTTTTCAGAAGTCTCAGTAATTCTGCACACCATGTTTGCATTTGTAGAAAGCTCAAGGTTGTTACTGTTCTGAGAGAAAATGCGAGCACTAATATGGCCTTTAGAAACTGTGCCATTCTGCAGAGATCTGTCATACTGAGAAACAGTGTGACAGATCAGTGTATTCTCTTTAGTCTGGACTCAAGGCAGGCGGAAATGTGTTATTTTAACCTAATTACAGGTCACAAAACCGTTGCACTGTAAGCACTTTTGAACCACTGTACTAAATGTTTGTTTCTTTTTTTTTTTACTCCATGCAGTACCTCAGTCCCTCCCCCTCTTCCCGTCTGTGTGAGATCATCCCGGTTTCTTGAGAAAGGGAGCGAATGCATTTTATAGCAAACATAACAAGACACTGAAGCCACTTAACACTTTATTTCCTGGTCCAAACAGTGTGCGAACATGGAAAATTAGTTTGCACCATAGCTGGGATTATTCTTGTAATATTCTATGAAAGTAATATTCTAAGTCTTCTGGGATTTGTGTAAGTGCAGTCTGGCAGTTTTCACAAATTTTTTTTTGTAATTAATCCTTTGTGTTGCGACTATTTTAATACCTAGTTATTCCAATTTTTCTTTTATTCAAATGCATTTTTCATTTGTAATTGTAATGCAGCCTTTTTTGATTAAGGCCGTTTAATGTGCTGAATTACTTATTACAGTGCATTATTTCACTAGATTTTTCTGCCTCCGCCTGCATTTCACACATTGATTTTGAAAAAACAGATCTTTTAAGTTTTTGAAATAAATGTGGTTGCTATGATATTTTGTAAATATTCTCCAGTGTTTTTGGCCACTTGGGCAATGTGTTCTTTATTCAGTAATGTGAACAGAAAAGTCAATGGCTTGCACATTTTGCATGAAGTTTTTGGACTCCACCCGCTGTCCCTTCTCTACTGTGCATTATCTCACTTTCATTCATCCCAGCTGTGGTGCATTTAGCCAGGCGTCTCTCTCTGTTAGCCTTCCCTGCGCCGTGCACAGCTGCGTAGCTGCTCCTCTGGGGAGCGACGAAGAGATTGGCAGCCACACAAACGCCGTAGTGCTTTCACAACAGCAGGCTGCGATCAGCATACACGAGCTCTGTTCTTGGCATAATGGGGCCCAAGCCAGTAAGAAAGTAATGGAGCTGTTGTGGGGTGTTGTGTTACCCCTTCCCTCGCTCTCCCACACACTCTCAGCCCACCACCACCACCACCACCTTCACACACATCTCTTTCTCTCATCCTTCAGATAAATCCTCCCTAGCGAACAGATTATTCTGCACGCTCACAAGAGAGAGAGGGGGGGGGGGGGGGGGGGGGGAGTAGAAGAAAAGGATGGAGGGAGGGAGAGAGAGAGAGAAGGGGGTGGGCTAGAGCTTGATGATGTGATTATGTAAGTGCCAATCCTCTATGGAGAGGAAGTATTCAACTGAATGAGTGAGAAAATTGTGTCCGGGGGAGAAATCACACAATCACACACCATCTGGGTAATATTTTTGCCCCACTATTTATTTATTTATTTGATGTGTAGTCCATGATCTTTTAGACTAATCTTTAAGTGGAATCGGGTAGAAAGATATCGGCATTTTAAAACAAATCCATTTTGAGTTGTGATTGCGGAGTATTTAGATTGAAAACTGCAAAAAATAAGATAAACATCCACAATCCGTTTCTTTCCTTGATTTCACATCACAACAGGTTTAGTCCAGCACATTACATGCATTATAACATTTTTCTCTTCTGTTAATGTCTTGATTGTTACACCACCCTTTCAGACAGAGATGGGCTCCATGCGCTTTGGCACATAGAGAAACCTCACACTAGGCCATTGTGGGCTTGGACCAGCAATTATGGTTGTGTTTTCTCTCTCCTCTTCAGAAGCCACTTCCATTTTCACACTGGCAGCAAAGTCACTGACATTCTGGCATCTGCCTTCAGGGTAGATTTGAGAAAACTGCTCCCTTAGTAAGAACAGAGAGCCATTTACTACTGGGCTAATAAAATTTCCCAGATCTAAGTAGCGAGTGCAGTTAACATGTGGAAGCTGTCATTCGACTACACACCAAGAACCTCTTTTACTGGTTTGCTCAATTTTCCCCTGTGCACTATTGAATTTAATGAATGTGACAAGTATGATTTATACTGGCACCGCACATGCAGCATATCATGATTAGATCACATTGCATGATGTGTTTGTGTAATTATTGGCACTCTCAGCCATCCAGACCCATTGTAGTTTTGGTGTACAGTATAAGGAGTGTCACAGTTTCTTCAGCAGCTTTAAACAAAGCCTTTTATGACTTTATATGTGTGGCCACTGCATACAAAACCCCACAAAAGAACTACTTCGGCATATGCTGCGGTAAATGTTAGTGTTACGGTGAGTCACCATTTCCAATTTTCTTGCTTCCTTTTCTTTCCACTCACCAGTGCTGGGTAACCAATTGCTGCTATTTTATAGCAAAAAGGGGGAAAAAAAAAAAAAAGCCTTCAGTAATCATTTGATGATGATTCTGTTTGAACCAAACCAAGCCTTCTGACGTTTGAGTATGCCTTGAACACAACAGTAAAGATTTAGGCCAGCCTGCTCGCAGGCTGTGACTGTCATCTTGTGTACACATGTCTTTTTGTTAAATGTGGTCTGTATAAATGGGATTTAATTAGGTCATCATGATAAAACAAGCTTGCACTGAGCCTTGTCTCTAGCTCAGAGGATTAGTTTTGTCCGCTCAGATTAGTTAACTCATTTTGACTTGACACGTAAAATTTAATTAATTTTTTTTTTCTGTCTACTGTACATTGAGTTTAATTGACTTAGTTTGTCCCAGTGTTCCCTTAAATATGGTTGGGAAGTGTTTGTTCAAGTCTGATCTAGCAGCTGAGGTCAAAAAAGATTAAGGTGCATGGTTCCTAATGTTAGTTAGTTAGTTGGACTAGTCTCTCCTACAACTTGCCTCTGCTTGAACTCGCCTACCTCAGATCCACCTGAGCTAGGCTGCACCTTGAGCTGAGTGCTATTATACGCTAACCTGTTCAGTCACTGTGTACACAATTGTGCACATCTCTTTCTATAGTTGTATATCATACTGTAATATTCATTTTCTGACGTAAAAATATTATGTAGGCTTATGCAAGATTAAGTTCTTTCCACCCAAATTCCTGTATGGTGACCAAAGAGGCTAATATAACAAAACACCATGACCTACCTTTGATAGTGTTGAGCATAATATTTTAATAGGCTTCTGACAGGTATCTTTAGCTCTGTGACTGGTTTTCCTACAACCAAGTTCTCTTCTACCATTGCTTCCTTCAGTCCGGGGCTTCTTATTATTGTCTTTCTACGTTCTTCTTTAGCAGATATCATTCACTCTTTTTATGACATCTTTATGCCGATGACGTCCAGCTGTATATGTTTAAACCTCCCCAGCTCTAAAGGGTGTCCACACTAGTTCACTGTTTATATTGGATAAGTGTCTGGCTTTTCAACAACTTTCTATAAATTCCAACAAAGCTGAGACAATGATTGCTGTTGCACGCATTGTGCACTGGCTTAGATAAATCATGTCTTTCGTACTGAAGACAAAATGCTGCAGTCAGACTACTAATGTGTTGTAGTAAACAAGCTCATATTACTCCTATTTTATACTCTTTATATTGGCTCCCTGTGGATTTTAGAATTTGTTTTAAAATACTTGCATACAGACCACTAAATGAACAAGCTCCAGTCGATTGCATCATCTTTTAAAACACAATACTGCTCATACACTTCAATTGCAGGTTTAAGCTTTGATTATACTGTTTTGGACATATACACAGGCAGCTGGAGACACCACGGTTGAGTAGTCATTCCTATTATACTTCTTTGAAGTCTGCCACTTGGGGCCCATGTGTAGTTAGTGCATTGTTATGTAAATTCTCTGCCGTCACAATAAAATTGGTAGGCTTGTGGATGGTCCACACTGGCCCCTCACACTTACAGTCTAATGATGAAATTTGTCACTTGGGACCAGGTGGACCCTGGTGGACTTGTAGACATGGGAAGTATAATCAAGACTTTAGAGTTGAAGCTGAGGAGGGACAGAGCCTTCAGTCTGTTTTGTTTTACAGCACTTTATGACTGTATGCCTGTGAAAAGTGCTTTATAAATAAACTGTACTTACTTAGCACAAACCCAACAAGGCATGAAATCACCAAGACATCTTTAAGTGCCCATTGGTATCTGGCACCAGGACTTTAGCAGATCTCTTTGGTCCTGTGAGTTGCAAGTTGGGAGTCCCCATGTCTGTCTCTTCTCAGCTTCTACAATATATGGACAAGATATCAGGGAAAATGCTGCTCTTCCTCAGTCTTATTTTTCTTTCAGTAGCATTCTGTACTTTTTTTTTTCTTATCTGCTATGTTTGTATTTTTTTTTCTTTTGCAGAGGACAAGAACAGCATCTCCGCTATGAGCACATCTACCTACCAGAGCCCAGTGGCCAATCAGAGGTGGAATATGCGGAAATCAAACGGCCTCGTTTAGAGATGGGACCAGAGTCTGTGATGAGGCCTTCATCTCACCGCCCGCCATTGCCTCTGGTAGGGGCTGAGGATATGACAAAGGTCAGTAATTGGTATGAATTACAGCGTATCATGTTGACAGTTTGGAGTATAGTACAGTAAAAGGGTCAGCAAGCAAATAAAAAAGCATTAGTTGAACACACAGTTCGACAAATCTATTCTAAATGCAGACTTCAGGGCTAGATGCACCCACAGAGTTTTGCAATTAACGCGATCTGTATTTTGGGAGATCGCTGCATTACCAAAATGATTTTCAGCAATTATGGTTCATCATGTAAAAATGATAACCATTTTCCTTGAAAAGAAAAAAAAAAATTATAAACCCATCCTAGAAATCTGTTGTTTTTTATTTGCCTCCTTCTGAGCCCCAGAGGATGTTATTAGACACACAGCAGAAGTTGTAGAGCGAGATTCAGCATTGTAGCTAAGCTGGCTCTCTGTGAGCAGCAGTAGGAAGGCTGAGGGAGTTGTGAAACAGCAATTAATAAATAATAGAGCTGACCTAGATTTCAAAAGACTGAGCACGAAACTGTGTGAACTGCAGATCAAAACGACTTGCTTGTGTGTAGAGCTGCTGATGGGGAGGTGTTCCTGATTTTACACAGAGTGCTTCGAACTGCCAAGGGAGGCAGCCAGCTAAGGAATGGTAAATAGATACAACAATAACAGACGGTACAGGGGGAAAAAAAAAATAGACTCTTAAGCTAGCAGGGAAATATTCAGGAATGCCAGCAATTCCCCCTTAGACCGGCAAGGGCTGGAAACCCATTATATAAGTGATGTCAGATGCAGTCACTGTGTGGAACAAGTGTACCTAATGATAGTAGGCTAGAAAGGGAGATGCAGCTGAAATGAGGCAAAGGGCAAATGTAGGGAAGTACAGATAAAGGGTCATAAGGGAAAAGAGGAGTAAAAGACCAACAGTAAAAAGGGAGTAGGCCAGTAGTATCAGACAAAGCTGATGCTTACAGCATGACTCACATAGACTGGGAATCCGAGGGACAAAGGCAGCATGTTGATACAGTAAACCATTGTGCAGTCATCCTGAATTTGTGGCTTTAGAAAGAAAATGAAATATAAAGGAGCATAAGAATGACACACTAGGAGTGTTCTTCTTTACAAGGGTGGTCTCAAAGAATTGTTCTCTGGCCTTATATGGCTGAAAACTGAGAATTGCCGTTGAAGTTATGAAATATTGATGGTGTTATAGGAATTCACGTGTGACAAACCTGACTAATGCACTCTCCTGTCAGCTTCTTTCTCCCTGTCTCTCGCTTGCTCTTTTTATTTTATATTTATATATTTTTTTCTCTAAGAAAATCCTGAATGGCAGCCGTTCTCTCCTGGCAGATTAACACCTGTTGTGGTGCTTTTATTGCGCTCTCAGTAATATGACAAGATGTCTTCACCTTGAGTAACTTCATCATCATTTTACCGCTCTCTCCTTGGTGCTGAGGTTGTGTATAACACAGAGGTGCAGCGCGTGTGCTTTGGTTGTCGCAGTGGGAGCATTTAGCGACTTTACTTGAGGTCTTGACAGCACATGGACAGGAAAAGCAGTGTCATTGCTCTATATATTGTTTTCTTAAGGAATACTGGGTAATGGAATAATTAGTTTGAATATTTTTTTTTAAAGGTTCCTTGTTGCTGTTGCATGGGTGCAATCCTTTAATCTCAGCTTTATCATACATAACAGTATTGTGTTGGTTAGCTTAACTCATCTCTGATAACTGGGGTTGCTTTGAAGAGGGAGGGATTGGTACAATTTGTTGTACGCATGTGGTGTGGCTGTGAGGATTGCGTTTGTGGGCTGTACTGTACTCTAAGCATTACTAGGATCTGTGAGCGGCTAGTTCCTGGTGCTTCCAATTAAAAACAAGCGCTGTCTGGCTTTGGTGTTTTTCCCTTATAAGGATGTGATGTCAGGTGAAAAGTATTGTACTGACGTTCACCTCAAATTGTGTTTCAGTCACATCAGTGTCAGTGGGTTTGTGCAGCCGTTGATGCATACTCCTTTGTAGAAACCAAAGAAACTACTTTGAACTTAATACGAGAACAGGATCTCTAAGTCTTTATTTAACTGTTGTCTGGAATGCAGACATTTGCAATGCCAAAAAGTGTACCCCCACATCATGCAGGAAAATATGATCGAGTTAAGCTACAAGCTATACTGGGCCTGGCCTTAGCTATTGAACTGTGACCTTTTCACACAATGTCATGGTTGTAGAAACTGTAGATGTGTGCTGGTTAACCAAACAAAGGATAGTGTATGGAACAAGATCAGAGAGAGAACTTGATTTGGAAAATGTGTAGAGTGGTTTTGACTTCATAGTTTTGTCGTACCACCAAATCCCATCTGGATAAACAAGGTCTCTTAACTGATATCCTGTATCTTAAGTGGTATTGAGTTTGCAGCTGATGAAAGTCGTTATAGTTGAGGGATGTTATTTTAGACAATGTGACGGTATCCATTATTTTTCTCTTCCTATGTGGTGAATGCTTTGTTAGGGTTTCATCATTAAGGACAGCCCCTCAGCAGCCTCTGGCACTGACATTTTCAGTCACAGCATGTCTGCAGGGCTGTAATGCCGGCTGCCTGGTCCAGATTAGCCCACTTATGTAACCTTCATTTCAAACGTTTAAAAATAACGCAGGACAAAACCCAGGCTTATGTACAACAGTTTTTTTTTCTTCATGCATTTTAGACAGTAAACAAATGAATTCCTCTTGTTCTCAGGTGGTTATTTTAGTTCCAGTATGTACAAAGGTGCCTGTCCGCATACCCACAACTGTAGTGTAAAGACCACATGAGTTTGTTTGTATGTGCACAGAGAATAAAAGTTGACTGTTTTCCCCAAGTGAATTTTTTTTTTCTTCCCTAGTTTTTTTTCATTAGGACACGGTGTTTCCATTACGACAGAAAGCCAGAGGAGAAACAGTACTGACATACTGTCTGTGTAAATAACAATAAACTAATATCATTAACATAACGTACTTAACTCTGTCAGTTGAGTGTCAAGTGGTTTTCTAGTGTAGTGACTTCAGACAAGCTTTCACAGTAGCGTGCCGCACTCAGCCCTGTGGGATGCTAATATTAGCTGCTTGTGCTGTTTGAAAGACAATCTCTGGTTAAAACAGAAAACAGTGACTGTGAGTGATCATGTAAACCTCCCACTGTGGCTTCAACCATTAATCTCATATATAAACAAAGTTGCACAATCGAAAATGTAAGATGGTGTCATCAGATCTGAGAAGAGCATACCAGCTTTTCAAGAAAATACGAATGTGTAAAATGGTAAAAGCAAATTTGTCCACATATAATGAAGTCAAAGTAATGATTTCTTTTAAATATCTTGGATACCAGAATGAAGTGTGGAGCATTAATTTTTTTTTTTTTTTGTCTGTGCTTATCATCCATGCTATTTTGATCTTTGGCTGTTATTTTCTTCTTAAGTTCTGGTGGGTGGCAGCACACTGGTGTGTGTCTGTAGCTTCTGTGTTGAATTCCCACAATCCCAGTCGCTTTGTATAGCCAAAGAGCTACAGAAATGGATACCAGTGCAGGGCCACAAACCCCGCATAAGGCTGCTCAGTTAATGGAGAAATCTCTGTGTTTTTGACTCGAATGACACACACACACCGTTTCTGCTTTCGTGGTTAATAAGCATCGCCAGAATTTACACCACCCGCACATCTACTGCCCATCTGATTTCTCCCAAAACGTCGTCACAGCAACAAAAATGAAGTGATTTTTGTATTTTAAACAGTCACTATTATGCCTAATTCTGGTGAGAAAAGCTGTGTGAGCTCATATTCACAAGTGTGTTCATGGAGCCAATATGCTGGCTTTTATTCACTGGCATGTGTTACTGTCTCAAAGGGTATACACACACACAGTTTGGATGTTTTGTTTTTTTTTCTTATAGAGTAAGTTTCAGAAATTGCAGTCATGGGAAGAAACGTACAAGGTCATTCGCTGTGAAGAGGTTCTAGCAATAGCTTGTATGCTTAGTGTTTGTGAGGGCCCATCTTCTGACCTCCTGGCTATAAAGTTGTGTACACCACATAGTTTAAACAAAAAAAAAAAAAAATCCTCTTTGATTCAGTCTTGCATTTTTTATATGTAAAATCGAATCTAATCATGGCAGTCTCCTCTGTGTTGTGCTTCTGTAGGATCGTGGAAGTGCCATTGGGAAGCTGGAGCCCATCTCCCCAGTAAGCCCTGTCCATATGGACCCTGACTTGGAACTGGTTCCAGCTCGCTTCTCCAAGGAAGAGCTGATCCAGAACATGGACCGGGTGGACAGGGAGATCAGCATGGTGGAGCAGCAGATTTGCAAGCTTCGCAAAAAACAGGTGTGTGTACGTATAGTTCTGGCCTTAACTTTCAGATTATGCTGGCTGCGGAAAGTTGCCGTCTTCTGATTGTGGGAATCAGTGGGAACATGTGTTCCACAAATGTCTTTGCAAACTAGGTTGCAAAACAGTTCATCTTGTACTGAAATGAAGAAAAAAGTGCACATTCTTTTCCCTTTGCAGTCAGGAGGTCATTTTCCCAGGTGCTTATTTATTGTTGCCTTCCTAGATTATATAATATAGTTTTATTGAACATAGAATTAACCAATAAATAATTATGCAGGGTTTCCCACAGAACTAGATTCTGTTTGTGATGGTAGCTGGTGGGTGGGCGTGTGCATGTCAATGTTACCTGCTCTTCTAGCTTTCGAAGCAGCATATTAGGCTGTTGTCGTCGTCCTCCTCCTCCTCCTCCTAACCTACTTATCTTTCTTCATTAGCTATCTCTTTCGGACCCTCTTTTGTGGCTTCAGCTGCCACAGCAATGCTGGAAATATTTTAAGCATATTAGTTGGCCACATAATCTCATGGGTCAGACTGTTCAGCTTTGCTGCATTTATTTTATGAAGTTTCTAAAAACCTTTATAGATCTTGGGAAAACTCCTAATGAGTCTTTAAAATTTTCACTGTTCACGTGAATTAAGTTATACATTCCACACAAGCCTTAAAGAGTTAACAGTGTTGTCCATTTGCATGAGCAGGTTATTTGAGGAAATCACTCTGAATATTCTGTAATCAGCTGCGGAGCACAAGCACTGCTCGACATGCAGCATGAGATATTTTGTGTGCAGCCTGTGACAAGTGAAGAAAGTTGAGTAGAAACTGCTGTGTGATGTCATTCATGCGCAGTCACCCTACATTCATGCCAATAAAGCTGAAATTAGGGCAGGAAAAAAGTAGAGAACTGTTTGTCATGGTTGTCGAAAACTTTGCCAGTACTGGCATGCATCTGTGTTGAATTTTCTTAGTGTACTGTTGTGTTTGTTTGAAATAATTGCTTTTCCAGTGTGACTTTCCCTGCCAGGCTTCAGTTGGCATCAAAGCAATAAAGTCTTAAATAGTCTTTGCTGTGTTGTAATCACCACATTTGAGCTTGTAGCATTTATTTATTTATTTTTTTGCTCGGTGTGCACTGATTATGTACACAAACTACACCAGGTGTCTGCATTCTCTTTAGCCTTTAATTTAGGAGAAAAGTAAGATAAAAATGTATGGAGCTATAAATAATAGCTGCTCTGTAGCGGAGGAGGAGTGGAATTATGGTGGAGGTTTTGTGTCTGTGCTGAACTGCTCATATGCTGGCCACACTGTTTCCCCCTTTGGCCTCCTTCCATGTTCAGTAAAGGAACTGTACGGACAAGCTTGCTCTCTTTACCCAAATGATTCCTTCAGCATGCATGTGATAGTTAGTGTGGCTGTTACTGTTTGTGAATGTGTGTCACATGTGGTCCTGGACACACCTGCTGTAAAGAGAACTACCACAAAGGAGGTTTTGAGTACTTTGCCAGATGTTTATATGTTTGCCTGTCTGTGGACAGCTTTGTCAACACAGTTGTGTCACATCTGTTTGCAGTACTGTGCAAAACTTTTTAGCCACCCCTCATTTCTTAATATTCTGGTAAAAAAAAAAGAAAAGATGTGGGGTGATTTATTGAAACATGAAAAGTATATAAGGCAAAAACAGTCTGTACAATTCTAACAAGCTTGAAAGTCAATATTTGGTATGACCTTTTTTCTTCAACACAGCCTGGACTCTCTTAGGCAGCTGTCTTGTAATTTCTTTAAGTAGTCTTCAGGAATAGTTCTGCAGGCTTCTTGAAGGACGGTCAAAGCTCTTCTTTGGATCTTGGCTGCCTTTTCACTTGAGTTTTCACTTAATGCTTGGTGGTGTAAAAAATTGTATTTTATGTCTGTCAGACTGTGTTATCTTAGATTCATAGATTCAACTAAAGAAATGGGAACAAATGATTTGTTTTGTGACAGGCTGCTAGTAACAAAGTGCTTAAAGATGCAGTTTAAGATTGGTTCTTTGCTAAGTTATCTGTTACGTGTAGACACAACACTGGTTCATTCCTTGAGTTAGGTCCCTTGTTTATGCTTGAATGATTCACGGGTCAGTGTTAAGTGGTTAAAAAAATTCCTTTGAAAATGGGCAAGAAAGGACCGGACTGAAAATGAGCGAAAAAGCAGCCAATTTAAAAAAAAAGGAGAAAAAAGAAAACCCAACAACAACTTTGAAAGACTTTCAGAAAGTCTGGAGAACTATTGTTTAAGACCAGTTTATAAAAAGAACAGGAAATTCTGGGTTCTTGGATATAAAATATAAAGAAAGGGGTGGCTTAAGATTTTTGCATGACACTGTAAAGCTCTGACTTCAGAGATGGGGGTGGTCTGAGAGCTCACTGGTGTCACAGCTGATGTGATCATGGTCTTAAGTTTGTCCTGTTTTCACCACACTAACATGAATTGGCTATAGCTGTATAGCTTTTTTTTTTTTTTTTTTTTTTTTTTAAAGAAGTACTAAAGTGAAGCTGGCTATTTGATTTCAACTTTGGTGTCAAACCTTTTGAATGATGGAGAACCTAAACTGTGCTGCTCACAAACATAAATCAAGATCCCTCCCTTCATCGTCCCTTAATACACACAGTGTTTTTATGGATATTTTTACAGTCCAGCTCTCTCAGAGCATTAAACCATCTGGACTAATTAAGTGGCATGCTAAAACTTTATTGAAGAGTTTTGGCAGAGTTAGTGAATAGGTTGTGGTTAAGGCTTAGGCTACAGCCAGCATGATTCATGTCAGCCAAGCTTAGGATGGCTGATTTATTTTATTTTACTCCATGATGGGTTTGAACAGGGAAGAGGGTGCTCTGCAGGAATGACTGTTTGCCTCACCAGATTCTTATCCAAGGCTATAATGGCGCAAGATGATCCATCTTAGAGTCCTTTCATGTAGATCCTCTGGAGGCTGCCTTTCCCCTCTCTGAAGCCCCTGTCAGGAGATGAGAAGGTGGGGTGGCTGTGGCTGCCTTAACTGGTAGATCAACTGTATGCTCAGCCACACTTGGTCTAGTTCTCCAGTAGGTAGTTATAGCTGAATATGCTCTGCTTCTGTCTCTAACTTACAGCTCATATTCTGTATTTAATTGAAATAAGCTAAACAGGAAGTGAAATCTCTTTTGTGTATTTTATATACTCGACACCTCTTCAAGAGGGTGTCAGAAATTTTAGATTTTGCTGGCTGCTGAAAAAAGTGAAAAGATGTTTTTCCTTCCAGGACTTATCTAATGCTGTTACGTTTGGTGCTGATAGTTTTGTAATATTTGTCAAGGTATTGCACACATAGTGTCTGAGTTGCATTTTTCCTTTTTAGCTGGAGATGGATAGCTCCATTATTATTGTGTGTGTGTGTGTGTGTGTGTGTGGGGTGGGGACCTTGATGACTTTAATAAGCGGAGTTTATTGTTAAACACCAGAAGATACTTGCTGCTGAATTAGATTTTTATCAAGCTTTTACTGAAAGTCAGTCCTTGGCTCTGGCTCTTTTTAATGTAACAATTGAAAAGAAACAGTAAATTAAACTTAACAGTCTCTGTAATAACGGTCCCCTTTCAAACCTCACTCGGTGTCTCACTATGGGAAGCACCCTCTGGCGTGACCAATCATGGAAGCTCCACTTACCACCATGTCTGTCCTAGACAGACCAATCACTTCAAGGGCACGGGGTCCCCCAACCCCCTTATAACAGCCCCCTGGCCCCACACCAGGTATTTTTGCTTTCTTCCCCGTGAAGATCATTATAAGCTCCTCAGTGGTCCTGGACCAGGACTATCCACTTAACTGTTTGCTGACGCAGCCATCAAGGTAGTCCCTGAATGTGGGTTTTTCTGGTTACAGGAATAGCGTTTTATTACGTTTTAGTCATATTTTTGTCATGAAAATATTTCTGTCTTATAGCGGTTGTTGCGTTGCTGCATATCCTCGTGTTTGAAGGAGCATGTCAAGTTTGTATTTTGTGAAGCTATTGCTAGTTGTCAAAGTTGAGCATTAGTATTATGTCTACCACTGGATCCTCTCAGGGGAACGCTGGTGGTAGTGGGGTTAAGGATGTCATGTCCCGCCCTTGCCCAGCCGCTGTGGGTTGACCATCTCGGGGAAAGACCCCTGTCCCCTCTGCGTTGCCTGTATGGGTGTCAAGGACGCACAGGCATTGCTGGCCTACCCTGACTCCTGCGAACACTGCCGCGCTATGCCCAGTAGAATCTGGGAGAAGTGTTTCCGAGTGTCGGCGGCCTCAAAAGCAGATCCGCGTCTTTCTGACACTATGGAGAAGCCCAGCGATAAATCCAGCTCAGGTTCTGCTTGCTGGGGGGGCATGGTCGAGGACCTGGAGGTAGAATTTCCTCCTCTCTTCAACCGGCTCCTTGACTCCGAAGAGGAGCGCGGAGATGACGCGGAAGATGATATTAACATGGATATCCTTGGAGAGGATAACGATGAGGATGAGGAGGATGCAATTCTCCCTCCTGCCCAAGCGTCGCGGCCTGGCAGCTCCACCTACGGGGAGAGTCAGCCCTCTCCATCAGCCCGTGAAGTCGATATACATGAGATGTGTAGGCGTGCGGCAGCCAGGCTGTCCATTAGCTGGCCTGCAGCGCAGTATGACAAGGGGGAGGAGAGGGACCTGTACGACGGGATGCTCGTCAGGCACCTGCCAAGCACCTCATGCCCGCTGTCCAGCCATGTACCAGAAGGTGTATAAGTCGGCAGCTCAGTCTATAAAAAAATTTAATGTTGTCACCCTGCTCACAGCATACCAGGCTGAACTGTTTCAGGACATGGGCCATCTGCTGGATAAAGGTACCCCCAGTACGACGGTTTGGGAGGAGATATGTATCATTATGTGGGGTCTGTTCAGAGCAAGAGGTATTTGTGGTTCCAAGCAAAAAAAGCACTTCACATGGGTTTTCAATAAAAACACCACTGTCGCAGCCAGGCATAAAGCCGAGGGCCCAGTGTGTTCAAAAAACAGGAATTTAGTAAATTTAGTGATTTTGACCATTAAAGTGTTGAAATAATTCATAAAACAGTTTTATAGAACACTCTCTTATCATTGTTGGTATTTTACTTGCCATGATGCCATCATGGCATCATGACTTGGAACAAGTCACACAGAGCCACAGCATAAGGATGAAAGAGCCGCGGGTTGCCGACCCCTGCCATAGTGAGATACCTCACTCTATTTTCAGAGAACTGGGGTTACTCCAGTAACCAAACGATTTTTCACCACTTTGCTTCACTTCCGTTGATATCACAGATCTCATTCAGATCGCTGTTCTTACGGTTTAGTACTTTAGTGTTCATAATTTTTCTTGTTCAAACACTACCTAACATACCTCACAAGAAGGACTGAGGGAAACTGAAGTTTGATTTAATCAGGTAATTTTTAATTTTTTGGACTTCAAGAACAGGTAAATAGCCACTGTCTTGCTAGCTAACAAATCACTGTCAGGCACAGACTTCGATGACTCACACTACTGAATAATAAGCAGCGTAAATGTATTATTGCTCATAGATAAATACTACATATACAGTAGGACTGATGTCATCTTTAAAAATGTATGTGTTAAAGCTCCAGTCACATTAAAGTATTAAGTGTATAAATAATTTAAATGTTTAAATAGGCTTTGGCTCATTATCGCCTTCTGTTTTCAAAGTCAGAAGGAATTGGCTGCTTCCACATGCTGCATATTGGTGTCGTAAAGTGTGGGCGGATTAATGGCCCTGACTGATGCATTTACCCCCATCCACATCTGGGTAGAATGCACAGTTGGAAAGCAGTCTCGGTCTGAAGCCCTTCGTTGCATTTTCACTTTGCTTTTTCAATGTGTGAACTCTGTTTTTCTTTTATAAACTGATGCACAGTAGTTTCCGTAAGTCCTCTGGTCCTGGAGTATAATCACAAGTAAAGGTTGATCATATGCCAGGATGACTAGTAGGTTAAAGAACTTCCGCTGTTCCAGTGTTTGTCTGGTGTTGTTTTTCATATTTCCATGTCATTATTTTCCTCTTTCCTGTCTCTTTTTTGGTCTCTGTTTTTATCTGTCATTGGATGTTCAAGCTACACAGCAGGCATTGGCTCTATTTGTCTATTTATTTGGCTCTATTTATCTCTATCTGTTGTGGTAACTCTTTGATTAACTAGACCCTAGGGAGCTAATAGCTATTACAGTAAATAGGACTGTTGGTGCTGTCCCTGTTGGAGCGCTAGAGAAAGACAGCTGATCTAATTGACACTGTCTAACCTCACAGCAGAAACCCGTGAGCCACAGGTCTCCCTTGAATTTCAAGGCCCTTTTAGACTTGTTAAGCATTAACTGTCATTTTTGTTTATATGTACCTTAACAGCAACAGCTGGAGGAGGAGGCCGCAAAGCCCCACGAGCCAGAGCGACCCATCTCTCCGCCACCCAGTGAGGCCAAGCACCGCAGCCTGGTGCAAATCATCTACGATGAGAACAGGGTCAGTAGACTGCACCTACACACAAACACGCACACACAGTCTGTTCAGTCTGACCTTGCATTTGAATTTAGTTTTTCATTTACATTTTGACTGCATTTATTAGCACAAGTAAATGTAGGAGGAGAGCACAAGTTTCCAATGCCAGATAACCATCTAAACTAAGTCATGCTGTTATGTCCTCTGAATGTTCTCTGATGCATGGTATGCTAATTTTGCTCTAATGTCCGAGATAAGGGAGCTTGCTCAGTGTTTGAGATAATGTCTGTAAGTTTAAATAAATTGCACAGCAGGTGCAGCTTTGAAGAAACCGCGTTTATTTTACTGCATAACATACCAATAGTCTGTAGCACTTAATTTTTGTCCATCAATACATTTGATGGACACCTTAATCAAAGCGTGTGTTGCTCATGCTTTGGTTACACAGTCTCTGAAGAGCGAAGAATGTTTTTTTCATACTGATCTGTCATTTTCAAATACCTTGTTTGATTAAATTTGTGGGGAAAAAAACCCCCCAACTAAATATTGTAACAAAGACTGAGAGTCACAGTATTCATCTCATAGATGACCCTCCCAGTCTTTACTGTCAGGAAAGGCACAGCTCTTGTCTAACAGAATGAGTCCCTAAAGGTCAACATAGCAAGCATGATGAATCACGTGTACACATTTAAAAACATGCACACATTAGAAAATGACACAAGTGCACACTGACACAAACCTGGCTTTTGTGCAGGTCTGTTTGTTCAAATTGTCATTTCTTTCAAAAAAGAAGAATGAAGGAAAAATGAAAAAAATAATTATTCCATTTAGAAAAGGAAGTCAGTCATTTAAAAAAAATAAAAAGGTTGTAGCCAAAGCAATAATTATGTGCTGCAGAGAATTATGTGCTGTGCACAGAGGCCTGTAATGGAATGATTCTCTGTGCTCTCAGTCCCTCTAGTGGCTAGAAGCATTAGCATCCTTTTTTTTTTTTTTTTTTTTAAATTGAAGTCTGCATTTTAAGCAGGGGAGTCCTATTTTCATTTTATTAAGAGAAAAGAGCTTTTTAATGTTGTGAACATTTCTCTGACACATTTAAGACACCAAAAATGAAGAATTTGATTTAAACTGTTTTGAAAGGTTTAAAATTTTAACCCTGGTTAAATTTCATCTAAAAAGATCACCAGTTCTAGGACCCTTGGCTCTAACTTTGTTTGTTTTGAAACGGGCATGTCACTGTAGTTTGTGTTCTCTCATTGTTATTCAAGGCAGAGTGTGTACTAAAGCTCCAGCAGTACATAGTGACATGTTAGTCATAGCCCACATCTTTTACAGCTACATTTTATGTCCTTGCCTTTAGCTAAAGGCAGTATGTTAGTCCATTACACAAAAATCAACCGACAAATCTCAGTATTCTGTTTCCTGGCTATGACTACGGAGCACAGCGTTTTTGCATCATTTGTTTGCCTTGAGGTTTTGTTTTTGTACAGAGGCTGGGGTTTTAAAGAACTATAATTTTCTGCCAGTTCATGGCCAAAAATGGCATTAAAAGCTCTTTTAAGAGAACCAGGGTTGTCCTTCACAACTATTACTGTCATCATTCACAGCTAACTCGAAACAGTTCTGTGAAACAGCAGGACATTGCTTAAGAGTTATCTGGATGTGTATGGATGGCTCAATTGCAGTGTTACCTCTGTAACACTTCCCACTTCCCTCTGACTGACATGATGTACTTTGGCCTACTGCCGACCCCCTCCAACTTTGCTTTCTCTGTCTTTAGATTTACAAACTAGCTTCTTTTCTAGTTTTACATTTACTCTTCCCCTCTTTTGTATTATTATTATATTACCTTGAGATATTAATAAGAATAATACTGTTATATTGCAGCCCCTTAAATAGAAAACACAAAAGAGTGGTGATGTTAAAAAAAATAAGTAAATTGAATATGAACCTGTAAGGAGATTATATATAAAATGAAGGCAGGTTTTGTGGTATGAGGTAGTAGTGATATCTATTTGCCAGATCAAAGAAAATGCAGTTGTATCATCTTGGTTTTAAGTGACACATACAAATGAGTGCCAACCCTACTCAAGACCAGAGCTAATTATTCACTTGAAGGTGTACGATCATCCCTAGAAATGTCAGTCTTATAATAACTTGTACACGTCTGCCTTTTATTGCAGACAACAATTAGCAACAGAAAATGGCCTGCTTTAGACAGACCTGGCAATATCTGGCTTAAATGCTTCCTGAACACATTTATTTTTTTATTTACTTATTCTAAATTGTGTTGAATTGTCTATTTGGAAATAAGTACAATTTATTAGGGTCAAGCTACTGGACATATATACTGGATATCGGCAGTCAAATTCATTGCTGGTTTTTGGGAGTCTATTAATTCTATTTTGTAGATTTAGTTATCTGCCACCTTTTTGAAAATTAAGTAACTAATTTATAAAGCAGAATTGCTTAATAGCACCTCACAGTGATGTCACCTTTGTGTTTGTGTATATAGATACCTATTGAGACCCTTATTAAGTGTCACTAGTGAATGTAGAGCTGTGGAGACCTGTTCTTGTGTGGTCGATGTTCAGCACTATGGAACATCGCACTAATACGGAGGTCTCTGTGTTTGTGTCTAATAGTTTTCTGAGCCTGTTGAGTCCTTTTTGGTTAAGCTGGACATGTGTTAGTAGTTAGTCACTGCACTACTATAATTTATAGGTTATGCACCCTAATTATTTAATAGCATATGTTATGCCCAAGTGTTTGCTGCTTTTAGAGGCTGCAAGATGTCCTACATCTTTATGTCCGCCAGCTTTGGTGTTAGGCCTGGGTTAAAGCAAAAATAATCACTTGTAGGTGTGCTGTACTCCGCTGCGAATATATATTTTAATTTATGTTGACACACATAGATATATGTATTTAAGCACCTGCCTATAATTACTTCATCCTCCGCACACCCTTTTGAGGTTGTGTCTTTGTGTTGTCATCTATTCCTTCTGCGCTCTGTGCCACCAGCTTTCTCAGGCTGGGTTACAGCCACATTTCTGCTGACAGCCCCATTATCAAACCCTGGGGAAGCTCAGCTCAGCTTCACTCTTCTCATATTTAAAACATGGGCACAAAACACAACAGAAAACAGCTCCATTATTACACTGGTTAATCAAAATTCTGTTGAGCTATAGAACTATTCTATATTAAGATTGCCCTCTAGGCCTTACTTTCTTTTTGTGCTTCTTTTTGCGTTCTTTCCCATTTCCCCTAGTGGGAGTTTCACAGGTCTGGTCACATAAGAAACCATGCTGTTGTAGTTTTAGTTTGAGCTTGTGACCTGCTGGAGAAAACAGTTTGCTGTACAACTGTAGTATTGTTCAGATCACACCTTATTATGCTGCCGGTAGAGTAGAAGGCCAGTATGCGACCAGAGGTGTGTGATTTTAAATATTGGAGCCGGAGCCTCTGTTTGGGGTGTGTGTGTGTGTGTGTGTGTGTGTCTATGTGGTAAAGATGGATTGAGAGAGCAGCTATTAAAAGCATCAGTCCTCCCTCATTAAATACTCTGCGCAGCTTCCTTTCGCATCTCATCTGTCCCCTTCTCTTTATTTCTAGACGTGTCATCTCTAGTATTTTTGTCTGAATGTGTCTTTCAAGAGGTTTGAGGTCAGAACTCGTGCAGTCTTGTTCTCAAATTTTGCTTCAAGTGTCACAGCCAGGAAATGAATATAAATCCTTGAGTCTCCATACTCCCCGAGGATGAAAGGCTGCTTTTAATAATTGCTGCTCATTAGCTGCTTCTGTAGTGAGCAAGCTCTCTGAGGCAACACTCTGCAGCCTGTTACACCTACTCACTGGTGAGGAGCAACAGGAATGAGGAAAACTCTAATCACTCTGAAGGAAGAATAACAATATCATGATACTGTATTTGCATTTTAAAGATATGTATACTAAAAATATGTAAAGCATCAGTACTTCCTCTTGTGTGATATAGCAGGATAAATACACAGTCATTTTAAAGGTAGGAGCCGTGTCTCATGGCTTCTCTCTCAGCTGACCTACTTGTAAGCCTGTGTTGACTAAAGTTGAGCTGTGTGCATGAGCTTCTCTGGAGTCTCACTTTCAAGTCTGTTAGTGTGAGTCTTGTATAAACTTAGGAGAAGGTCCCCAAACACCTCCTTTGTTACCTCTACAGTGAAGAAACATGGTGGGAGGTGAAGAGTGTAGACTTCCATCACATACCCACCCACTTCTCCCACATGCTCCTCTCCATCCGTGTACTTCCATCCTGTCTGTAAGCGTCTCAGCCGAGTCAGTAAGACTGGTCATGGAGGGAAGTAAAATGAGATGTGAAACAATAGAGTAAGCGGTGTGCCACCATGGAGGGTCTGCTTGATCAAGCTCACATAGTGGAATAAGGAAAAGCGTGACGCAAGCATTGAGAGGAGCAGTCTGGGCCACCGCTTGCAACATTTGTCTAGTGGTGGGAGTTAATATAAATGTATGGAGGAGCAGAGCAGCAGAGATCATCCAGAGATTGTTTATTTTATTTTTTTTAATTGCCCAACTTCATGCCCCAACACGTCTCCTTTCTTTTTTCTTTTTTTTTTAAATGGTCCCTGCCAACATGTTTGGTTTTTAGAGGCTGATGGCTGTAGGTAGCCCAGTACGAGCGCTTTCTCTGTCTTTCATCAGATGTCTCTTATTAGATAAGCACCAAAGCCTTATAGCCCCCACCCCTCCTCGTTCCTTGTCCACTCTTTCTCTCTCCCACTCACTTTTTGTTCCACTCCCACTTGCTTTCCTGCCCACCTGCTCTTTTCTCTCTCTTACCTCTCTCTGCTCAGGGGTGGTGAGTAATCTTTTTTATTTTTTTTTATCTGAGCAAAAGAGAGAGGAGCGGGTGCTGAGGCAAGGAGCTGTGGCCCAGCTTCAGTTAAAAGCTCTAATAATAGTCAGTGCATCCATCTCTCCATCCAGCCGGCAAGCAGCGGTGTAGCCTTAGTGATCAAGTTAGCATGTTCACTGCGTTGCCTTGGTGATGGCAGGGGTGCAGGCGGCCGGCTAATGTTCTGCTTGTGTTTATCTTTGCTCACCAGAAAAAGGCAGAAGAAGCTCACAGGATACTGGAGGGACTGGGACCCAGAGTAGAACTGGTGAGTAGCTTTATTTTATCTCACAATTCAGTTTTTGGACCCCCCCCCCCCACTCCTGTGTTTTCACAAGGTCACATTAGAGGGATAAAGGATGCTTAGAGAGGAATGAGCTTGATCACATGATGCCCTCAGTTCTGAGGTTAAAAATGATTAAGTGAATACATTTGATTGCTATCTTAGAGCTGCATTAGGTGATAGTTTTAATATTTCATTTTAAATAAAATGACTCACATGTTGCTTGTTCCAGCAGCTACTTTGAAAATTAGGACTTCTGCTCCAGTACAAATTTCCCAACTACTTTTGTTTGCAGTTATATATATTTTTTCGCATGCTTTTGTCCAATAAGTGCTGCCTTACTATGTGTTCATTTTGCTGTCCATACATCTTACTCCCACATGCCAGAGTAGCACACTCAGTGTGACCGCTTGGCTCTTCTTAAATGAACCTGTGCAAGAGCCTACACAAAACCCTATCCCTGAGGTTATTCATTTCATTTCACGAGTTCTTTGGATCAAATTAGATCATGTTATTGGTTTTCTCTCAGCCAGCTTTGTGTCATTCCTGTCAATTCATGACCATATATTTATTTGCTACAATGTAAGAATCATATTCATGTTGGAAGAAAATGTGACACATGACCTTCATTTTATCTGCTGTTTAATAAATGTTGCACAATTGAGGGGGGAAAAAAGGTTCTTTGTTCATCAGTTTTTTTCTTTCTTTTCCAATCCAGCCTCTGTACAACCAGCCTTCTGACACCAAGCAGTACCATGAAAACATCAAAATGTGAGTCTGTTATCACATATGCCTACATACTCTCTCATCTCTAAGTCTTTTATACACAGCCACTAAAATTTAAAGTATAACCTTCTGAAGAAGTTAATTGACATGTATTGGTTCAGTAAGATATTGACAGTGATGTCACCATTGATATCTTTATGGCCATCTCTTTTTATATAAATTAATTACAAAACACTAAATCCACTGACAGATTAACTTAATAACATTGATCTTTTTGTTGCAATGGCACGTGTAAAGTGATGGAATAAATTAAGCAGTGAGTGAACATTTACTGGGGTTAGGTTAATTGGCTAATCTAAATTGCCCATAGGTGTGAATGAGAGCATGAATGTGAGTGTGAAAGGTCGTCTGTCCCTCTGTGTTGGCCCTGCAACAGGCTGGCGACTTGTTCAGGGTGTACCCTGCCTCTCGCCCTATGACAGCTGGGATAGGCTCCAGCCCCCCCGCGACCCTTAACAGGATGTGCGGAAGCGAATGGATGGATGGATGGATGAACATTTAGTTTTTGAAGCTGGTGTGTTGGAAGGGGGGGAAAAAAGAGGCAACTTTAAAGATCTGAGTGATTTTTGCCAAACGCTGCCCACCAAAAGTGGTCCAGCAACTGGTGAATTGGTGATAAGGTCATCAGTTCTCAGTGTGTGTTGATGCACACTTTGGGGAGTGAAGAGCTACTGTTGCTGACTCCAGTCCACTTCAAGAAGTACCTGCACTGTGAACATGGATGTCAACAGTGGAAAAATCTGATCTCTCCTAATTAATGATTTCTTTTACATCATGTGGATCTCTGGGGGCACTTGTGTTTTTTTTTTAACCCGTTGAAGAGATGGGAAGGAGGAGACCCGGTGGGAGCAACGTTCCTCTGGGGAAAACTGTGTTTTACTTTGACACCTGCGTAAACATTAGATGCTTTCAGACCAGAGAAACTTACCCATTTGTTCTAAAAACCATTGACAGAATTTCCCTCTTTTTTTCCCGTGTGTGTGTGTGTGTGTGTGTGTGTGTGTGTGTGTGTGTGTGTGTGTGTGTGTGTGTGTGTGTGTGTGTGTGTGTGTGTGTGTGTGTGGACTTGATGCAAGAATAAGTTGATTGATGCCGCTCTGGCACAACCATGGTTTAAAAAAAAAAAAAAAATCTCATTCAAGCATTAGCAGAGACTTTATAGGATATTCTTTTGTAAATAACATGACTCTAAAAATGGAACATAACACAGAAATATAGACTGACAGTAAAGTCCAGGTTTTATACTATGGAGGAAATATATTGCAAATTTGACTTGTCAAGAGATAAAAACATTTGCTAGCATTTCCTGTCAGCTCGCAGCCTTTGGTAACCACACACACAGTGACACAATGTACCAAGAAAATGATGACGCTGAACCTGAATTACAAGAAAGTGAAAGGACACAGACCAGAGCAAAGGGATCTAAATTGGTATGGTTTACTGGCCTCTATCTTTGGCCTTAGGCTGGCATATACTGGTAATGTAGGCACAAAGGATTCATTATTCAAGCTTCTGGAAGCTTTCATCAGTGGCACCAGGAGCTGCAGTTTTCTGGAGGAGACATCTGTCTGGGGTTAATGGCTCCCTTTATACTTAATAACATATAAAGAAAATAGTTACTTGTAAAGTTATGTACAAATTGAGTGCTTTAAACCACATACGTAGTGTCAATTCATACTTCTCCTTTCCAGAGCTATTCTTATGAAACTTATGACAAGCAACTCCAATCATAGTGTCCTCTATTTTGTTGTTCTAGTTGTTGCAATGCCAGCTGCTAACTGGTTAGCATTTCACCCTGCTAGCCCCACTGGTGTTGCAACTGTAAACTGAAAAGAAGCCCTCAAAAGTGCCTGATTCTTAGGGCATTGTCCTAGCATGTAGTTACACCAGGGAGTCCCCGTCTGAAAGTGCCACATTTTCATCTATGGAGAGCCCATCTTGCAGCTTGTATCTCTCCATCTGCTGCTGACATCTTGTTGCTCAATACTACAGGACCCCTTCAGGGGTCTTGTGGAGTCCTTCCCTTCACATGTCAGAACTGTTTTGGCAGCACGAGGGGAAAGGTGCACAAAATCAGGAGCTAGTTTTAATGTCTAATTAGTGCGTAATCAGTCTAAGTAGGGCATTTGAAACCATGATAATGACCTTAAAAATGGAATGCCAGAAACCAGATTGTAGAGGATCATTTTAAAACATGTCAAATGTTAAGAGCACATGTTATTGTCTCCATAATATAACTGTACAATTCCTGTTATTTTCTGTTAAGGTGTCCTTGTTTTTATAATTCTGGAAATTGAAACTGGGTGACCTTAGCAGCCATTAATCTCTGTCCTGGTTTTATATTACTCCAGTGAGAGAACCTAACCATTTTTGACCACCCCCATATTTCCACTCTCCCTTCCCCCTTTGGCAGACCACAAAGACTGGCATTTCATAGGGGGATGTGAAATTGTCATTATGTAAACTAAGTAATGAAACTTACTGCAATGAACATGTTACAAGGGAACCTAAAGGGTTAAAAAAAAACAAAAAACAAAACAAGCACACACACACACACACACACACACACACACACACACACACACACACACACACACACACACACACACACACACACACACACACACACACACACAAAAAGCAAATGCCTACTAGAATAAGACAAGAGTAGAAAGTATACAATACTGTGTGGCACTGCCATGTCTGTCAATGCAGCTTATGTCTGTCTATAATCTTTTAAGGACTGTAATTCACAGAGGCACATCAAAAGACTCCACGAGAGTGTAATGGCTCGCCTGCACCGTTGGCACTGTAGTTTGGGCACAGTGGCATACCACAAGATGCGTCTGACCTATTAGCCCCACACTGCTGTCTTCACCCCTTTTGATGCCTCCATCGTTTGATCAGTATTATTGCCTCAAAGCAATTAACTGAAAACTGTCCTCTCTCTCTTCGTGTTTGTTATTAAATACCAGTGAGTCGCTTTAAGCCTGCACAATTGACTTCTTTGTTATGTTAACCGGTTTGATAACCTTGGCATTCATCCCTATTGGGGTAGATGACTAGCAGTATCTCTGTGGAGCTCTGTCTTCATCCTAGCTCATCTCCTCAGTGTATCATCACATAGTAGTCGAGTACCACAAAGGATATTTACCAGTATGCTTTTGTGTATGCAGAATACTGTAAAGACATATTCTATGTATGAAGTTTTCTTTTTTTCCTGTGCGGCAGCACCACTGGAGAACATCTGTCACAATTATGCATATGAGTCTTTCAGCAGGCATGTTTTAGAGGTATAATGCCAAATTACAGTGGTCTCCGATATCTCAGAAATGGCACCGGCTTACAGCAGGACAAAGGAAACCTTTTGTAGGGGTTCAGGGCTGCTAATCTTTCCCTTTGCCATCTGGTGTCTAGAGGACAATGCCATCTCTGTCCTTAAAGAGCTTAATCTATCAGTCCTGTTTTTGCCATAGCAAGTTAGTTCTCATCCATTATAGGCCACACTGTGTGGACATCTACACTATCTAGCTGGATTTGGCAGCTTTTATCTTTCCTGCTGCAATGGCTCAGCTCAACATGTGTCTGTGTTTGTGTGTGCGTGTGGGACTGTTTATGTAGGTTGAGGGGAGTTGAGGGTGTGTAGATTTCACATGGTTTTGGTACTGCTGGGAATGTGAACGGGCCATTGTAGGCATTTATATCTACTTACTGAATGATATCGTGCTATCTTTAAATTTTCACAAGAGTCATACACCCCTTGTAGCCCACTTCCTAGTTTTCCGTCCTTGTCCATGACCTGAAGGACCCTGCGGCTCAGCTGAAGTGACTAATGTAGAATAAGATTACATTAATCAGTGGGGAACGTGACCTTACAAGTGACAGATTAAGTGTCAGGAATAAAACTCTGTCTTGCAGCAAAGAAAGAGACAAACTGAGTGGCTGCCTAAGGAGATTACTGGCCCTGACCTTTATTTGAAGCTCTGTGGCTGGCTGTTCCCAGCACAGACAAGTTTTATAAGTTTGGCTCCCCTCGCTGTCCTTTCCACCCAGAAGTAAGTTTGAGTTTATCGAGCGGTGGCATACAAGGACAGGCATTGTTTCTGTTTATGTGAGTGTGTTTTATGTATTGAGCAAAGAAGTGCTGCAGAGAAGCTGTAGAAATAATAGAAAATGTACCTGAGGATCTGGAGGACATCATAGACTTGGGTCCATTATGTGACCAAAGTGATGAAAGCCAGAGCGCCGTCTGATAATGAGCTTTTTTTCCCCCTATACGTTCTCACCTTTCTCTTTTATTCCTGTCCTCCTGCCCCACTGTTTTCTTTTGTTTTCTTCTACCCTCTTAGAAACCAGGCGATGAGGAAGAAGCTCATCTTATACTTCAAAAGGAGAAATCATGCTCGTAAGCAGTGGGTAAGTAGAGAACTCCACATTTTTTGACTCTCTGCTGGACTTGGCCCATGATGGATGACTAGTATGAAACGGGGCCAGCTGCTCCTTGAAGTGCGTGGCCATTTCAGGCATACCACAGAAGAAAAGTGATGTGGGTATGATCTGTTGTCAGTAGTCGTACTGTGCTCCTCGGAAACAATTGCTTTCAAAAACAAAACAAGAAAAAAAAGCTCATGGTGTCATCTGCAAGTATCATTTTGAATTCACTGTCAGCCAGTCACTATAATGAGCACTGTACAGGCGTATTCCATGCTCCAGCCTGCCAGGGCCTGAGTAAGACTGAGCAAAAGAGCATGACTATAAATAAAGCTGAGATCAATGGGGTGAGCTCTGATGCTAAGGCCAGGCAGCCACTGTAAAATCAGCTGAATTGACAGGAAATCATTATTTTACTATGACATTTGCGTGCATCCAAAAGTAGAAAATATAGATGATAACGTAGCTTCTAATCTCTGTCAGTGCCAGAAGGAGCTCTGCCACAGCATGTTAGGTATTGTACGTTTATGTAAGGCAAAAATTGTTCAAATGTAGCACTTCATCAGAGTTGGGGTGTCCACTCTTCTGTTATGCGATCTAAGTGAGGAGCTTCTTGGGGGCAAAGTGAGGGGAAATGTTAACTTGTAATTTATGAGCCCGCCGAGGGTCGTGTCTCCACCAGGGTTAATGGTCTGCTTTACAGCCTGGCTGTGAGGACGCTGGCAAAAACAGTGGGCTGCCGTCTGTTGGAGTTTTGGCTCAAGGCTAGACTCCCCATAGAATACCAACATGTCAGTGTGGCCCCTCTGAGCACATGGGGGTGCATGGTAGGATACACCCAAGGGAGGTGGCACGCAAAAAAAAAAAAAAAAGTCTATTCTTTGAGGGCTTTCTGGTTACCTGTCAGATCTTCAGGAAATGTAATAGTCCATTACTTTAAATCCAGTACTGTAAGGGAGAATAAAAGGCATAAGGATGTTATTTAAATTCTGTATTAGACTGAGCTTGCTCTGTTTCTATGATTGTTCAGGAACAGAAGTTTTGCCAGCGCTATGACCAGCTAATGGAAGCTTGGGAGAAGAAGGTGGAGCGCATTGAAAACAACCCGCGGCGCAGAGCCAAGGAGAGCAAGGTGCGGGAGTACTACGAGAAACAGTTCCCAGAGATCCGCAAGCAAAGAGAGCTGCAGGAGCGAATGCAGAGGTGGGATGATTTGTCTCCCCTCCCGGTACAACAGACACTGTTAATTTCTGCAACCAGACTCAATCACTTTGATTTGTTACCTTATTACTGCTGCTCTTGTAAAGAGCTGCTGTGGATTTGTTTCATCGTGCGATGTGGGTGGCTCACTGACAGTAATGTGTGGGTAGATTTGAATGAAGGGTCATCTGAATTTTTCTTTTTTTTTTCTTTCTTTCTTTCTTTTTTTGCAGCCGTGTTGGGCAACGAGGGGGTGGGCTGACCTCATCTGCAGCTCGCAGTGAACATGAAGTCTCTGAAATCATTGATGGAATATCAGAGCATGAGGTGAGCTCTTCTGTTAAAGTGCCTGTACCCCTACACTTGCTCTTAGGATCCATCTTGCATTTGAAAGTGCAGCTCAGGCCATATATTAATGTGATGTTTAGGTTTACTGCACTTTGTATTTCAAGTGGCACTTTTGAAGTTTTTAGTGCTGGTTGATTTGGTGACACTTGTAGTTAGTGTAGCAGCACTGAAACCAGTTGAATACTGTAGCTCACACAGTTGCAGGTGTAGCGAAGGAGGGAGAAAAAAAAAATCAGATATCAGGCAATAATTGGCCTTTCCCCCCATCATTCTGTGAGCAGCTATAATCTGATTATGTGCAGCACATGGCATGAGTCTGAATAGAAACCTGCTGTAAAAATGAAAGTTGGTTACCTTGCTAAGCAGTCAGAGGTGTGCTGTTGCCTGCAGCATTTTCTCTGAACACATCACTTTGGCTGTTCCTTCCTGTTTCCTTACTCCTTGCAATGATTCAAACTGATTCACTGACAGAAAATTCTGGGAAATGGACATCGTCTTGTTTGGTAGAATGTTTTGATGAACGGTGCCAGAAGATGCTAAGCTCCTGACACAAAGAGATTCATTTCCTCTGACTTAATTTTAAAAGTCAGCTTGTGTTTTGTTAGTTAAATTCTTCTAATGTGAAGTTGCTACAGTGGGAAATGTTTGGTTTGCTTAGCATTAATGTAATACAGTTTTTGTTTTTTTTCAATGAATGTAAATGTATCGAAAGATGGTGACTTAACAGACGAGGGAAAATCTTTGAGGTTGCTACTTTAATAAACTGTCTATAGTGCTCTTTTTGGAACATAACCTCATGTTTTTTGTGCTTTACTTTTGTACTAATAATATATACAGTATATTGCAAATGGCTGTTATAACGGAAATATCACACAGACACTATGCAGACCCTTTTACAGAGTACTGAGTTGAATCACCTTTTGGCAGTGATAACAGGCTTTTTGTAAATTACTGAAACATGGCTTCATGTCAAAGACATATGGCACTCGATGCTGGCATACAGTACAGCTGCTATACAGATGGTATGGAATGTCAGTGGAATATTAGTAGTCCTTAAGCTATCGGGGGCAATCCGAAGCAAAGCAGTAGCTCTTTAAGACCACCACAACCCAGAGGCTAGCACAGCTGCTTTTAGTTGGAATGCTCTCAAAGCTTTGGTAGTGTCTGGCAGTTTTTACTGCCTGTCTCACTTTGTCTTCCCTCGTTTCTCTTTGCTTTATGTACTGTGTAATCTGCACAGTCGACCCACAGCTTTAGCTACAGTAATCATAGTCCATGCACTCTTCCACTGTGTAATTGTTCTGTGATGAATCTAAAAACCTTCAGGCAGAGAATGGGGAACTTTTTTCAACATGGACCTCAAAAATCAACTGCCTGGAGATTTGCAGGTTTTGGAAAAGTTTCAGCATTAAAAATATTAAGATATTTTTAGCAATCTGATGCAGGTTATATGATTAAAATTCAGCTGGATAGACATCAGACATACCAGACAAGGTTGCAATAGGCAAAAAAAAAAAAGCTAATAATTAACACATTTCAAGTCCAATAGAAACGAGATACAGTTGCCCCCAGTGTGTTTCTTCTCTAGAAATTGTCTTTGAAAATATCACAGTGCCTTTCATTTACAACCCAGTCCTTAGTTGTTGTTTTTTTTTTGTTTCCCTTTTGTTAGGTTGCAAATTAAAGAGTGATAGGAAATAAGTCTGTGAAGGAGAGCTGCTATTGGACGTGCACCGTAACTGAGCCTGATGAGTCACCAAAGCAGACTCAAATTTTGTCCTTGTTTTTTTGGTGCTCTTCAAACATTGTCTTGCCACACTAGTTTCAGGATAGTGCATGCCTGTATTAGCACTGTGCTGTAAGTTTCTCTGTGGAGACCAGCCCACTCACTCCAGGATGTTGATTTCTGTGTCTTGTGTGGGTTTGTGGCACGTGCGGACACCAGAACACAGAGAAGCAAATGCGACAGCTGGCAGTCATCCCTCCTATGCTGTTTGACGCTGAGCAGCAACGCATCAAATTCATCAACATGAATGGATTGATGGATGACCCCATGAAGGTGTACAAGGACCGGCAGGTTATGAATATGTGGAGCGAACAGGAGAAGGACACTTTCAGAGAGAAGTAAGCTCATTCTTATTTCCTAGCAGCTAGATGGAGTTTCCTTTGCCAATAACACACCTAGAAACAGATTTTTTTTTCCTTTTCAGGTGCCTTATTAACTTTCAGTTTGGCTCTTATTTTCATTATACATCCTGGGATTTTTTTTTTTTAAATAATACGGTGAAGTACGTCTCTTACTCCCTGTGAAATGTGTGTGACCGAGAAAGGGTCAGGGAGCTGTTGATAAGGAAGTGAATCTTCCTCTTTCGTGAGAATTGAGAAGAGGCTGTTCGAGCTGCCAAATCAAACCCGTGCAGTAAAATCGGTAGCTTTAAAGTTCGGCCACATACGAGCTTCAGTTTCTTTTTCTAACAGCACTGATCTAAAAGAAATACTAAGTAACTGGTATTATTAATTTATTTAAATGTATTTATCTGTGTAATAGAGTTAAAGGAGTGGGCTTTTTTCCCTGTCCTTTCCTTTTCTTTCCTTTTTGTTTTTGTGTTTTTTTTTTTTTTTAGGTCAGCTGAGTCATAAATTGTAATGTTCTTTCTGTGTGATTGCTGACGTCACCCCACTACCAATCACTCTCTTCGTGGTATTTTGTGATGTTCCAGAAATAACTGGTAATTTTGAGTCATTCTGTTGGCTTTGTTGCGCTCTCACAGGTTCATCCAGCACCCCAAAAACTTTGGTCTGATTGCATCTTTTCTGGAAAGAAAGGTATTGTTTCTCACTTTTTTTCTCCCTGCTTTTTGAGCGATCCTGTTTGCTCAGGGCATGAAAAAAGTGGCATTTCTTTCATGTTTCAGACGGTGGCAGAGTGTGTGCTTTTTTACTACCTGACCAAAAAGAATGAGAACTACAAGAACATTGTGAGAAGGAACTACCGGCGCAGAGGAAGAAGCCAGGTATTTTCATCTTTCAAGCTTACGCGTCTGATAGAATCTCCGCATTGTGATTCAGTCAATAACATTGTGTCTATGTCGAGCACATCGGGTACCTTGTGTGACAATTCTACACACCGAAAGATTTCCGTCCCTTAAAAACTACTCAAAATGAGGGTGAAAATAAGATAAGATAAAACTTTAATGATCCCACGACGGGGAAATTTGCGCATTACAAATGTGTCCATGTGTCATAATCTCACTACCTTAAACCATTTTTTTGTAGTGGTGTGAGGTTACTTCTACTCCTAATGATCTCTCTTATAACATATCTGCAGATCAGGTGCTAGCTGTTAAACTTCATGGTGGTGGGCACTAATGAAATGGCACAACCGGTGACCTTTTCCTGTGTTTATGAGCATGGCATCTCATTTTTCCTGAAGAAACTGCTCGTTAGCGGGCGGTTTTCTCCATAACTCTTGAGCAGCAGCTAGCACTTATAGCTCACAGTCACAGAGGGAGGCATCTATAGAGGAGGAACAGAAAGTGCATCGCTATACATCAGTATGACTGCAAATGCTAACTGATTCTTTTTTGAGAGAGGAGAAAATATAATAGGAAGTTGCTAAATATAAATGTTAATGTCTTTCCAGCTTTACTGAGTCCAGTTTGTAGTGTGTTGAGCTCACTAATAATTTCAAAGCGAAGGGGAGGAATTAGCGATGATGTGCAAATGGGGGAAAAAAAAAAAGAATTGGCTTCTCTGTGAAAGGTGCTTTTTAAATTTGCTCTTCTCTCCTCCTGCTTACTTGGCAATTGTTGTTGGCTTGCCAGGAGCAACATGTAGAGTGTGTGTGTGTGTGTCTGTGTGTGTGTGTGTGTGTGTTTGTGTGTGTGTGTGTGTGTGTGTGTGTGTGTGTGTGTGTATAAATATTTTGTGTAGTACAAAGATCGACATTTTTTGCATGCTTTGGATGAGCGTTTGCACACAGGTAGTTACAGCAAAGACCTGAGAGTAGAAGATCTTAATTCCTGATGCGTTGTATCAGTGTTAAGCAGTATTTACAGTTTTAGGTTGAGCTGCGTGTCGGTGCTGTGAACTCTAACCATAAAAGCCCAGACAGGCAGGAAACTGCTGAGGAAGTGGTTCTGGGTGCTTCAGGAGCAAGAAATGCGCTGCTGTAATTTCGGAACTTTCGCATCCTCTTTGGTTTTGCCTATGCTAAAAATGAGGCTGTGTAAATCTTCGTCTAGTAAGTAAAGCGAGATGCATTTGAAAAATCTTTTTTAAAAGAAAGCAAGATTTTAGAAATGAGGAAGAGTGGAATCGGTTGCTTTCATATTTCTGTTTTTCTTTTCTTTTTTTTAAAAACACAGTGCCGTGTTTTGTATTAGACATCAGATCTGCTGCCAAAAGTGCCAAATCATTCGCTGTTTGAAAGCAAGCGGATAATGCATGGGAGAAGATAAATTGTGGTTTGTAATGCTAGAGAGATACTGGAGTAATCTACAGAAATAAGTCTATTAACCACTGACTGCTTCTTTTTTATGTTAATCTGATGGGCAGAATGCACATGGATTTTTTTTTTTCAGATACTGTCTGTGTTTGCACACTGAAGTGTGTGTATCAAAGATGTGCAGAATGCATGTGATTTTGGGATGTTTGTCTCCGCCAACTACTTGGGATTATCTTTGTAATACGGCACCTCGTTTTTCGTGTTCTTTGCCTCACAGCACGGTCAGCAGCAGCAGCAACAAGTGAACCGGAGCAGCCAGGAAGACAAGGAGAAGGAGGAGAAAGAGAAGGAAGGAGAGCGGGATGAAGAAAAAAATGATGTTGAAGACAAGGAAGATGGAATGAAGTGAGTTGCTTTGAAAACCAACTAAAAGTTGCAAGCACAATTTAGCATTATTAGCTTTAAATCTGACTTTAGAACGAGCACAATGACAGTGAAAAGAAAAGATGGAGCAGAGTGAGTGAAAATCTTAATAAAGACTCTGAACCCATACATCTGTAGTGATTTTTCTAACTTGATCTTTTTCTCCAAGTCACAATTTTTAGAATTGTTCCGTGTCAGGATGCAGGAAATGGAGTAGGAGTAATTTTGGCTATTGGGAGTAGATCTGGAAATCCAATTATTCAGTAACCCTTGAGCTCTTTCTCCCTCACCTCCAGCCAGACTTTCCACCTACAGCAAATTCGAGCATCCATTTGTTCTTCCTAGTAGAGCAGCTGTTTTCCTGTTTATGTTCATTCCCTTGCAAATGGTGCCAAATCTCATTTTTAAAACTCTGTGCTTATTTTGTTAGTCTGAGTTGTTTTTGGTGAGGAAAATAAGCAGTGTAATTAACCTAGCCGGGTGCAGTGTTTGAAGGAGGGGGTGTTTTTGGGCACGGCGCCAGTAAAGGAGGCAAAACAGTAGGAATTTCATTGCTTTCTGTAGCCTGAAAATTATTAGATAAATCCAGCTCTCTGTGTGTGTATTTAGGAACTATATTACGTTGTCAGCTGAGACTGAACACTATAGCAGTTTCAAGCAATGGTAGGTCATATTTGCAGATGTGTCAGACTGCAGGATGATGACGATGAAGCGTTGCCTGCTGCCTGCCTGCTCTGAGGCGAGGCCAGGGGACTCCGTGACTCCCAGCACACCCCGCTGCCTGCCTGTCACCCCTGGCACAGCTGGCTTGCCTATATTTAGTGTGCCACCAGCTCCCCTCAGCAAGATTAATGGAGCTTGGGGAAGATGAATGGAGGAGCAGAGGGTTCAAATTCAGTGGCTGTCTCCTGGCATGCCATTGTGCTGACACTCGATAAATTATCCTAGAAATAAAAAGAATGGAAAAAGCAGCGTCTGCGTACACGTTCCCATTTTTGGCTTTAAGTTTGTGTTTCATTCTGTCCTCGTGTGGACAAACATGTCTGTGCCCAGGATTGATGTTGCAGAGTTACAGCATCAGGGACGGGGGGGGGGTCCCAATAAATGTGTGATCATATTAAATATTTGGATGCACTTGTTTGATCTTTGGTCAACAGCAACTTGACATCTTCCTATGTGATGCAGAACTTTGCCTGTACAGCAGCTCTCCACAGATCTTGCTTGTAGTCTGTTTTCTGCAGTAAAACACTTCAGTTCAGCTAGATTGAGAACATTAAGCTGTTTCATCATAAAAGCCCCCCCTGCCCCCCTCCTTTTTTTGGAAAACTATTATCAGTGCCTTACAATGCTGCCCAGAAATTAATGGACTGTTTAATAGACCTGAGCATTCAACAAGCCGGTGCGTTCTCTTGCTGACTCTGTTGACATTTCCCAAATACAGGGATGACACCTCTGGAGAAGATGCAGAGGACAAAGAGCCTGCTGTGGCTTTCAAGGGTCGACGCACAGCCAATAGTCAGGGACGCCGCAAGGGCCGTATAACCCGCTCTATGACCAGTGAAGCAGAGGAGGCCTCTGCACCGCCACTCAACAATGAGCTCGGTCAGTATCGCTTGCATTGCACCAAATGACTGCAAATCGCTCCTCTGCTGCTTCTTTCTTCAACATTAAAAAAAAATTATCATATGACTAAAGGCATATCACAGTCTGTAACTTGAAGTAATGATGTAGGTAAACAGCATGAGCAAATCACTATTGCATTTAGATACAGATATATACTAGCTGGATCTAAAGCATTAAGATGATGTGTGGGAAAAATTGTGTGCATTTGTTAACAGCATTTAAACAGTGGAAGCTTTACAGATAAATATTTGCCGTCATCACACAGGAGTTTGGTCACCTTTGATCTAGTTGCGGCCTTTGGTCCCACACCACAAGAGTGCACTGTTGGTCCTTTGTTTTCATTAATTTAGTGTCATTCAGTCTTGTACTCACTGTTTTTTGGCTTAATGTCACTCACAAACAGCATGATAAGAATTCAAAATGGTGGAAAAATGCAACCACATTAGGTATGTACACAAAATGCTATTGGCAAAAGATGAACTATTATTAAAGGACCAAATACTGTGTGTCAGCAGTGTCCCCCTGCTTAGCTCTGTTTTATGTTCTCACAGATGGTGTGTAAGCTGTGCACACACGGACACACTTGCTTCAGGCTAGGATGGCGTTTTTGATGTTTCAGCAGTTGTGTATACATACTGCAGTCGCTCGTACAGCACAGGTGTAGACACAAGGAATCCCCAGGTGACTCCCCAGGCTGCAGGGGCTCTCAGTCAGCAGCCACACCCCAGCTACTGTTTGTTCCCCTGCTAGCAGAAGTGCTAGCTTGGCCCACTGTGCCCTTCACAGGTCCATATAGAGGACACATGAGTAGGACACAGGCTCCTGCTGCACTGTCTGTCATACAGGGCCACGGACAGCTCGGCCTGTGCAGGGAAAGAAGCCAGTTGTTATGTCTATAATCATTAACTAACTTCTCTCCTTGGATTTCCTGCTTCCACCATCTAAAACAAACAGTCCCCAGCGACCCATGCTGCAGTGCTTTACTGGCAAGCAGTACACGCCACCCTCCCCCCACCCTCTTATTCTATTTTTTTCTTCTTTAATTTCTCTCTCGCTTTCCTCTTGTCAGTCACTCCCTAACCGACTTAGTGACAACTGCCCACTCCCCCCGCCTCCTCCCGCCTTCTCTAACTTGGTGGTTCTCTTTTTTCTTTTCTTTTTTTTTTTTTTTTTTTTTAAACAGCCAATCTGGAAATGAATGAGAGCTCTCGCTGGACTGAAGAAGAGATGGAAACTGCCAAAAAAGGTAAGCCAGAGATACCTTTTCTTTTCTCCTGTGATGTAGCTTTATTGCAGGTTTTATGTATTATAATAAACTTGTCAAAGCAAAGAACGCTATCAGCTCATGCACTGTTCAGAAGCATAGACAAGTGATGTGGCTGTGACTTCCTGTTAGTGTGGTAGCAGCCACCACGTGCTGCTAGGTTATATCTATACATGAATATATCAGTCTTCCTCGATGGGGTCTGTTGCTCTTTGGAGCCGTTTGCCTGTGTCTCTGGGTCAAGGCAGCCTGTCTTTTATCAAGGAGGCTGTAAAGTCTGCCCCTTATCAGCCAACCCCCTGTAAATGCAGCAGTCATTAACTCAGGCTGTTTATTGTCTCTCACTGAACATTACTTAGCTTATGGCTGATTCACAGAGGTCACTGACATTGTCAGTTTTCCTTGAACCAGCTCTCTCTGTGTGTTTAAACGTGTTGCCCCCCCCCTTTGTTTTTGTTTTTTTTTTTTTTTTTTTTTAAATGTGCAGTATATTCACCTCAGTTACTGTTTCAGTGATCTCTTTACCTTCAGTGATGTTTACTATGCTTTAAAGACAGATTTGCATGTTGCCAGAAAAGGTTTTTTGGGCAACATGTAAATATATCTCT